>NC_137847.1:31715000-32456250 GCF_948465745.1 Chenopodium album
AATTTGTTTACGATTCGAACCAAGCTGCATACAGCCCGAGTCGGTCTCGGCCCAGCAAATAGCTGGGGTAAAATTTCCCAGCACAGGGGAAGTGTTGTTATTTCAGCGGGTTAAGTTGGTTTTATTTTGGTATTGAAATACATGGTACGCATTATTATACAACTATATATAAGTCCTCTACCCGTTTGGCTTTGTGTTTCCCGTTCCTCATCTTCCCCAATTTTATTTGTTTTCTAGCTCTGTTCTCTCTCCTCTATACTCTTTCCTCACTGCTCATTGGTTACTAATTCTCCTAAGCCCATCGGCGTCTGCGACTTCAAACTTACAATGGCGAAAGGCGAGTTTATGATTCTGAGTTTCAATTTTTGGATTAATAATAAAGTTAAGTTAAATTAATTCTTGAATTGTAAAAATTAGGATTTTATATCGCAAGCACTTAGGGTTTTATAAAATCAACGCCAATCCTTTGAGTGTTTGATTTATAATTTGTAGTGTTAAATTTGTTTTTTTTTTTCAATTTGTCATTCATCTTTCGATTTGTTGTTGAACTTGAAAAAAATAGTTGTAGTTTATGAAATTTAACAAGCTTATTGGATGCATAGTCGAAAATTTATTGTTGATTAATTCAAATTCATGTCTCTGCTTGTATATGTATAAGGTAAAGTAATATGTCTTTTTATTTGTGAGATTTTTTATTGAAGTTTTTATTTTTTGATTTGATAAGATAATTGGTAATTAGTGGTAATTAGGTGAAGTTTTTACTGATTGCTTAGAACTAGTTAGGAGTTGGGGTTGTTAGAATTTGATTGAAGGTTTGCCAATAGATTGGTCTAATTGTATTTGCTAATACCCATGTTAATGTGTAGCTTTAATTACTGCTAATGTATGTGAGGCAATCTATTGTATCTGTAACTAAAGATCTAGTGGATTAAAGTACAATAGCACAAGTTGCTGATTAGAGGAGCATTTTGTGAGCTAATGGAGCTAAGCGAGTCAATAGTCATTATAGAGTAATATGATGGAGTATATTTTTAGCTTTGAATTATTGTTGCCATTAATTCAAGTGGAACAGTGACATATCCTTCTGTTTTGTCTACCTCTTATAAGCCATTGTGTAATGATAATGGATTTAGTAATATGACTATAGAAGTATTTAGACACCCTTAGGTTTGTGATTAGGAGTATATTAGAAACTTTGAAGAATTGAGAATTTGAGATAATCTTAAACTAATATGATATGGTTTTTAAAAAATTAAAAAGTATCATTATGGTATGGTCAATGGTGTTTTAGGAGCATCTTGTTTTAGGATATCTAAGCCGGAGATGTGAAATGTGAAGTAGATAAGCTGCTCTGGATTATCAATTGCATAATCTTAAAGTCTCAAGTCTCAACCCAAGTCTTTTTTCACCGCGGAATGCTTCGCTCTTGAATTTGGTTGTCAATCACAGTGTCATGCAAATAGTAGAGGTTTGGCTTGCGGTTTTGTTAAATAAAAATAATGTAGGTTTTGTTGTAATTCAACTCTTAATTTTGCTCTCTTTTATAGGCCCTGGAAGAGAATACACGGGAGAGACGCCTTGTGTCTCTACTCGACAAATACCATGAGTCCTAATCTCCCAGAGGTATTTTCCTCATATTAAGAAATTAAGACTGCCTCACAGTTCACTGTCATTTTGATTAGCTTTAAAATAGCTAATCAAAGTTGAAACTAAATAAAACAAATAATTGATGGAAGAAGACACTAACTTTCTTGTTGATGACGTCCAATCTTGTCCTTAGCTGTCAAATCTTTTTTATTTGCGTAGTGATTCAACAATGTACTGAACATCCTTGTTGATCTGCTGGTTGATCCTTGATGCTGTTGCTCGGAGGCGATGCAGCTATTACTCGCGTTGATGATACTGCTGCTGCTCGATGATAATGTTGCTTGATGGCGATGCTACTACATAATCCATTAATGATACTGCTGCTGCTCGAGCGATGCTGCTACTACTCGGGTCGATACTGCTATTTTGCTTCTAATGTGCTTTAAACCCAGCCTTGAAATATTGAATTTTTATTTATTTTTGGATGAAGTTGTAATAATACAAGCATTTATTAATGAAAATATCTAGGTTGTGTATATGTAGGGGTGTAAATGAACCAAGCCGATCAATAAACTACTCGTATTCGGGCTCGGTTGAATCTCGTTCATGTACGTTTATTTAATAAATGAGCCGAGTTTGAACAAATTTTGAAGCTCGTTTAGTAAATGAGCTTGAACACGAACATAGATATGCTCGTTCAGATAAGTTCATGAACAACTTGTTTAATTTATTTATGTTCATGAACTACTCGTTTATTTATGTTCATGAATTATTGATTTATTTACAATTGTTAAATTAGTTATTAAATTTATAATTAAGATTCATCAATTATTATGCTACTTCTGAAATTTTCAAATATCAAAAGTACAAAGCTCATTTATTGGAGAACCTCGATTATTATTAAGTTCGTTCGTCATGAAAGGCTTGTTAAATAAACGAGTTGTTCACGAACCGTTCGTGAACATATAGTGTACTAAATGAGCCGAGCTTGAACTGAAATTTGAGCTCCCTTGAAAGCTCGGGATCGTGCTCAAACTCGCCTAAGTTAAATGAACTTGTTCGAACAAGGTAATACTTGGCTCGGCTCGGCTCGGCTCAGCTCATTTACACCCCCTATGTATATGTTTGTTTATCAATTTAACTGAAAGAAAATTTTAAGGCATTCAAGAAGAATTGGTGCCTTAAATGTGAAAAGGCAAAAATCACTTAGGCATGCAACAAATTGGGTGCCTTTTAAGGCCTAAATAATCAGTGTTTAAGTGAAACAAATAGTTTAACAAATGTTAAATGAGACTCAAATATATTTTTTTTTAATATATTATTGTTTTATTATCATGCTTTTTATTATACTAGGTTAAGTCCCGTGCCATGCACGATCATAATTAAACTTTACAACAAAAATAATAAATAATGGTGTTAATTCAACAATATTTTAATCAAAAAAAAATATATGTAACAAAATTGTAGTGTCTAATTAAAGGTATTGATGGTCAAAGTTGTGTCTCGACAAATGTGCAAATCCAACTACTCTTATAACTTATAAGATTTATACAAAGTATGCTACCAAAGTAATTTTTTCTATTTATAATGAAAATAAATTTTAAGTTGGAGGAAAAAAAAATTGATAATATTATAATAATCTTGGATAATGATATATTTCAATACCTTAATTATAATCTATGTTAGTATATTTGTAACTAAAAGATTTCTAGTATGTAAAATATATGTTAAAATAATAATAAAAAAATAAATTGAGTATGATTGGATTATATGTGTTGTCAAAATGGAAATAAGTATTATTATAGGATATATAATGAAAGTCATTAAAATTTGGCAAAAAAAAAAAGGGCGGGAAATTTTTTAATGATATCGTGACAAGTGTCACTTTAGGTTCGCTTTTAGTATAGGTTAATTGATTGTTATAAATTGTCTTATAACTGTCAACAATCTATATATATTTTTGTCAATAAAAAAAATGATTGTCATAGGGTAATACTATTTGTTATTCATTTTTAAAACTTATAAAGTTAAATATGCATTATATGGTTCTCATAGTAAAATAAATTGTAATTATGATATTTATATTGTCATAAATAAAAATTTGATTGTCATAAGCAAAATTATCTTAATTGCTACTTATATTGTAAAAAAACCTTGTAATTATATTTGGTTTTAGTAATATCATGAAAAGTTTGTTAATTAGTACGTAATAATTATTTTTCATTATGTGACAAGATTTCTTAATAATTATATGCCAATTTATGTTAGTTAGTTATGATTATATTATCCATATATTATAATTCATTATAATATAACATAGTTTTAATCCATTTAGAAGAGCATATCTTAATTACCCTTGTAAAGACATCATCATAATTACCCTTCATATCTTCATAAGTCATTCTGATATATACAATAAGAAGTTACTTAGGGTTTGAAAGGTTTAGGGTTTAGGGTTGAAATAATATATATTTAGTGTGATTTGATAAAAGGTTTATTATAATTTAATATATAGTTCGTGTCATTTGATAAATATTTATTGTCATTTGATAAAAGTTTATTATCACTTAATATATATTTAGGGACATTTATACCTAATATTGATTAATAAAACAAAAATATTGTATAGTTAAGAAATTTTCTTATATATTCAAAATGGTTAAGAAAATAGTTATCTAACCTTGTAATTGTCTTCAAATGGAGTACAACAATCCATTTTGAATAAATAAAATGGTTAAGAAATACACAAATTTATAAATGACTATCTTATACAAGTATCAAATACACTCAATACCCTTGTAATCCATTTTGAATATTATTGTCAATAGCAACAATATGACTGTCATAGACTATTATTATCATAAACAAAAGTTTGATTGTCAATGATTTTAAATGATTGTCATTAACGAAAATTATACTGTTACTTAAATTTTGTGGTAGTCATTGTAAAACACCTTGTAATTAAATTTTGTTTTAGTGAGATCATGAAAAGTTTGTTAACTTATTATTTTCTATTATGTGGCCAAATTTCTTAGTAATTATATGCCAATTTATGTTACTTATGATCATATGCCAATTTATGTTACTTATGATTATATTAATATATTTCCCATATATATTCATTTATTTCATTATGATCCATTTTAAATGAGCACTTTACTTTCAATTAGGATTGTTAAATGCATTTGACTTTTAATTAGATTCAATTAGGATTAAACATGACACGTGTCATGATATGATTGGTTCATTTTAATAATTTATTTTAATTTATTAAAATAACATTTGTTTCTCGATTTTCGTGATGAATATTGCTCGTTTTGGGGGTCATTTTGACCCTTCATGGGTATAAATTAAGCTCAAAATTGGCAAAAGAAAAAACGTAAATGCCCTCCGCTTTGTGTTTCGAGAAATTTCTCAATTTGCATCTCATTATTTTTTAACCATGAAAATTGATCGAATAAGGTTTTAGGGGTTATATTATTTTGGCAAAAAAATTAATGTAATCGCCCCGTTTGTAGTTTTCACGGTATAAAATAACGATCTAACACGCAACACGGGACATTGACACGCAAAACGCTTAATTTGGACCCATAAAAATGGCCTAAATGACCCCAAAACCCTACTTGAACAATTTACATAGTTCAAAAAAACGACACTCAAATCGAGATTTTTCTCGACACAAAAAACAGGGCATTTACGTTTTTTTTTTCTTTCCAATTTTCGAGCTTAATTTGTGCCCATTAAGGGTCAAAAAGACCCATAAAAGTTAAAACCCTACCTCAACAATTTTGACAGTTAAAAATAGCGATATGTAAATTGAGTATTTCTCGATACGAAAGCATTTATTTTATTTTTTTGTTAAAATTACCCAAAAGAACCTTAGACGAGCAATTTTCGTTATGAAATTCAGGAAAAAGTGTTATTTTTATTAATTAAAATAAAGGAAAATTTGACAAGAATAATCCCACCTTTACGTCATTTGCCCAAAATAATTCCAACTTTTGATTATTTTTTAATATTCCGAACTTTAATATCAATTTGCTTTCAATGGTCCCAAGTGACCTTTAACATGTTGAATAAGTAATTTTTTTTACGTTTAATGCACATGTGTCGCTACATGATTGGTCAAAATAAGTTTAAATTTTATTAAGTTACTAATTAAATTTTAACTAATATTTTTAACTTTCTTAAAAGAAAAAAAACTAATATTTTTAACTACCCACTTTACAAAAAATGCTAATTAAAAAAAAATAAAAAAAAACACCAAGTGCCAGCCACCTCCCCGGCCCTCACCCACCGCCCAGCCCTCACCCCCCGCCCAGCCAAGGTAGCGCTGAGACCCACTCCCCTGCGCCGCTCCCGCTGTCACCCGTCCCCCTAAACCACCATAGACCGACCACAAAACTCCCTTCGCTTATACCGCCCATCGCCACTTTCGCTGGGGGAGGTTTTTAAGGGATTTCGGGGGAGGTCTTTCAAGGGATGTCGAGGGTTTTGGGGTTTGGGACGACGATAGGTAGTAGGGGGAAGGGCGGTGCTGTTCTGGAGCGGGGGAGGGGGCCGAAGAGTGGCTGAAGCATGGTGCCGGAGGGTGGCTGGAGCTGCCGAGGAGTGGTGGTGGGTTACTGGTTAGAGGAGAGAGAAAAACTTGGGTATAACAGAGAGTCCAAGACAAAGAACGGGAAAGGAAAAAACCAACAGGGTTAAGAAGCCCACCATTTGGTATAAATTACCACGATATACGTATATATGTATAAGCATACATTACATAACCCCGCTTTTCTATTAGTTTATTCATTTTTAATTTTTGCTGGGAAAAGTTGCATCAATAATTTGCTGGGCTAAGAGCAAGTTTAGCCCCAAGTATTAAGATTTGAATGTGACATTATTTTTTATGGTCCCATTGAAAATGATGTCATCAAATTCTTGTTAAGACTCACTAAGACTTGCACAAATTTATCACTTTAGCCCTAACACTTAAATATTTGACATATTATATGTAGAAAAGTGTAAAAAAAAAGGACAATAAAAATAAAAGTGAAGTGGGTGAAGTGGGTCCCAATCTCAACTTTTAAGTTGAGTCTTGGAATTTCAAAAATCAACTTGAGACTTGCTTGATATTTTAGAAGAAAAATAGAAAAAATCTTAAGCACGAGTCTTAAAATTCAAAGTGATCTAAACTTTACCCTATACAACCCTAGTTTTAGGGGTTTAAAGTATCATAAAACATTCACATTATGCAAGTTTGAGGTTTTTCACTCTCTACCCTCCATTATACTCTTAGCGCCTCCGACGAACCAATCTACATTCTGCATCTTCGAGGTTTTTCACTCCCTCCCGTCTTCTTCTTCTCTCTCGCTCTATTCAATTTCATACTTGTATTCATCATGTTTTTGTAATTTACTTATACTTGTTTGTTTTGTTTTGACTTATGTCATTTTTATACATTTGTCAAATTTGTTTATCTACAATATTATTACTGTAATTATACCTGTATTGAAGTCGATAGTTTGAGATATACGTTTTAGGGGTTTTGCCAAAATTGTACGGAGTAATTGATATTATCAGTCGTTCAATACTCGATGTGCTGTATGCTTATGTTGAATGTGTGCGTTAAACTGTCTGTTTTGTTTGTTTTTCTTTTTTCCTTGAAAAGTAGAATAAATTAACTGTATGCTTGCTATGATTAATTTCACAGATGGATCAATAATATGTATGTTTCACCTATATTATCAATATGATTTCAGCATGCTTATGTTGTACCCTTGAATTAGCAAAGTGTCCATGTGAATTAAAATCACTTTTGGTGTGTCGATTAGTCAAAGCGATAACATATGAAGTTTACTGTGCTCATAAATTCGATACTGCTTTAACTTGACAAAATTATACGCACAAAATCATATTTGACAAAATAAGTTATACTATCGTTATATATTGAATAGTTTGCTCTTAGTTTTCAGTTGCTATCCCATCGGAAGGAAGATGCCTCCAAAGTCCGCCAAATCGAAAGATGCCCCAGCCGAGCGACCCATTCTTGGCCGATTTTCTTCTCACCTTAAGATGGGAATTGTGAGACTTTTTTTTTCGTGTTCTTTAACGCCATTTTTTAACTTGCTTATTAATTATCTTCAATTGCATCTCTTCTTGCTGTATTCGATTCATTCCTGATGCTTCTTATTATTCTTTTTATTTTCAATAAAGTTTTTTTTTCCTGTTATTTATTCTTTTATATGTTCTCGCTGTTGTTAATCTTTTCCACTGTAATTATGCTGTTTTTATTTTAAGGATTTTGATGCCCTTTTCAGATTTTAGTAGCTGATTTTTAGTATTAATGTGACTTTGTATATACAAACTGATTTCTTAAATTCTGAACTAAGGGATTTTCTGGATGGTTTCAAAATACTTAATGTAATTGATGGTCTTTGTTTGGTGATTTAGTCGGCTGATGCAATGGTTTATATAAGTTCATGCGAAAACATAAGATATTTATCACCAATTCCCCTGCTGAGTTAGAACTGCTGATAGATTTCGCTTTAATCTGATTTCGTAACATTGTATACTTTATAGATCATTATGTCATTGTATGCTGGTGAGTTATTATCTTTTCATGGTTGTATTGCTGATGATATTGTTGATTTATTGTTTTTAGGTTGGGCTGCCAAATGTTGGCAAGTCGACTCTTTTCAATACGCTTACAAAACTGGCAATTCCAGCCGAAAATTTTCCATTTTGTACCATTGAACCTAATGAAGCCCGTGTTAATATTCCCGATGAACGATTTGATTGGCTTGTGCAATTGTTCAAGCCTAAGAGTGAGGTTTGTGAATAAAATGCTGTTCCCTGTAGCTTTTATTATATGTTATGACCTTATTTATTGCTCTTTTTTATTCTTTTGACGTTTTCTATGATAATTTGCAATAATGGCCTATATGGTAAGAACCAACATCAGGGTTGGATGTGTGAAGTTTCTCCTTGTGCTATTATGGGCAAGTTTACAAACATTATACCATACTGAGTTACTTGTTAGGGCATTTTTTGATCAAGGGTAATACATTAAGGGAGTTTAAAAAGTCAAATTAAAAAAATGTAGGTGTGTTGAGGTGGTGATTAAGGGGATGAGGTTGTGGCCTAGGGAATAAGGTAGTGTCAGTATGCAGGAGAGGGAAGGAAGTTAGTAATTATTAGGGTAATAGTTTCCCATTCTCTTCTTTCTCATTACACTTTCATCACTCGATCCTCCTTACAATCAGATCTTATGAACTTCATTTTATTTTGTTTGAAAATTTTCAACTTATAATACAATATCTTTAATCCCAGCAAACCTTTATATTTAGTTCATTGATCCATATACCCATGGTCAATTGTTAAGGCTTTTTAATTTTTAATTTTTGTTCCTCTCATTTTAAGAATTACCAAGTTCCATCATCAATGTAAAGTTAACTATTTTAACATCTCTAGGATGTATCTTAGCAAATCTTTTATGTGGGCATTTTTGTTTATTCTTTTTTAAAATCATGACTATTTGACTTTTACCTCCTTTAAAGCACAATTTTGATTCAACTACTTTAAATAATTTTTTATTTTATTTACCACCTTTAAAAATGAAAACTTTTGATTTTGCCACCATTTAACATCTTCATGGACGGAAGTTGTTAATTGGTGGTAAAAACAAATGGTTTAAGGTAGTAATAACATTTAAAACATGTCAAGAGAGGGAGAAAGAGTATGACAAGGAGTAATTATTGTGGAGCTGGAGGGGAAAGATTGTATAAGAGATGTCATAAATAAAATAAAACAAAGTGTGTAGAACATGAAAGAATGGCCTAAAACAAAAAGAATGTAGGGAGCACTACCTTAACTTTTTTTCTTTGAATTTGCCACCACTTAATAGTTTATTAGACAAATTGTAAGTAGTGACAATATCTTAACTTTACTCTCTCTGTCCCATAATATAATACTTGACACATTTTCCATTTTTGCTCGTCCTACAATACTTGACACATTACTAAAAATGGAATAGGACCACTAATAAAAAATATTTTCCCACATTTTCTTTCTCCTCACCTACCCCACTCCCACCCACTTTGTTGTTTTCTTACAATATAAAAATACAAAAGAGAATCTTTTATACAATAAACAAATATATTAAATGGATTCACTTGTAGTTTTGTTAAACTAAGTGTCCACCCCAATGTCCTTATTATTATGAGACGGACGTAGTATCATTTTTAAGGTGGTAAAATAAAAAATAATTATGGCAGTTAAAATAATAACCGTGCCTTTTAAAGGTGGTAAAAGTAAAAAAAATCATTACAATTATATGATAATTTTCCTACTCGACTCCAATAAGAATAATGAGTAGTGTATTAAATATATAGGGAAGAATGAAAAATTAGAAGATTTAAATCAAAACATCCCATAATGAAATGGACAACCACTTTATTGAGTTGATAAGAGCTTCAATTTTTTATGACATTTCAAACATTATAATTTATATGTTTGTTAGGAAGCTACCATAAAATATTTTGTAGGTTTGATTTTTATGGAATATTTTTTTTTTTTTTTTATATTATTTTGACTATTCTTATGAGGGCAAAGATACATTAAAGTGAAGCTAGAATGAATATGATTAAAGAAATTAATCACTAGCATTAGTAAAAGGAAAATGATGTGATTTAACGGCAAAAAAATAGTAATGCTAAGATACATTTTAGTTTATATGTGATAAAAGCTTCTCAAATCTAGTGTGATAACATTACTATTTTTCCAAGGATGCATCAATGATATCATGTATGTGAGAATTAATGGGGTAGACTTTATGACAACTAAAAGTTACTCCCTTAATTTTTCAAGTGACCTACTTTTCAAAAGCGACCGTTTTTTTAAGTGTCCCATTTCCAAATTTAGAAACCTCACTCACATTGTTTGTTATTTCTCTCTCTTCATTTTGATTCACTACCATCTTATAATATTTCTCCCTTACATATTACCTAGTGGTCCCTCATTCATATTTCTCTCTGTTACTTTTCCAAATTTTTTATGTACCACTTTTAATTTTCCCTTTGAAAATTTGACCTCACTAGTTGACCCCACCACCTTTTCTATCCCCATCCCTTATTTCCACCTTTTCAATTACTTTTGTTTTTTAAGCCTCCCTTTTCAATTACTACCACACAATAGGGGCTTTAATTTATACTTTTTGTCATGTTTATACAAACTACCAAGTGCTTGATTTCATCTACACAATATATTTTATGAAGTAGAATCCGGAGATTTGGAGTGATACAAATTTTTTCTCAAAAGTTGCCAGCTTTTGTTTCCTTGTACACTGTGAAGGAGTTAAAGTAACTAACTTTAACATTTTTACAAACTACCTTTCCTTTCAAGCTACTAAAACAACTTTCATTTTACTCTGTTTGATCAAACTATTCTTAGTGCTGATTGCCACAATAGAAAGTGCTATCCTTCTTATAACTTGTTGATACTTAATGCTAAATGTTTTGGCAATGCTAAAATACTTATGTTGTAATATTTTCCTTTTTCTAATAGTTGCTGGGCAAAGAAACATGCTGTAGGCAACCTTAGGTAAAAGATGTAGATAGGCAAGGCTAAAATACTTCTGTTGTAATCTTCTCATGGACAATCACCTTCTCTACCAAATAGCCAAACCATATAATCTTTTCCATTTGTTTATAGGCAACCGTAGGTAACAGATGTAGCTGATACAAATGCTTCGTCAATGCTCTTGAGAGGTCTAGGGACTAGGGACTAGGGATGAATAATTATAGTTCTGAAAAGGCATTTTAGAACCGACTATATGATGTGAGCAAGCATTGTCAACTCAAAAACAATCTACTGTTCCACCATAGTTGCATCAAATTGATGAAAAACCCATAACAAAAATAAAAGTATAGGAGGAGGAGGATCTTGTTGGTGTTAAATCCTTATAACTAGGTATAACCTCATTATTCACATATTCTACTTTTACTAGGTTTTGTGATTTATATGTATGTTAAAATATAGTCATTTGAAAACTTGTTGGAATTGTCTCAATGTATATTTTTATAGCATCAAATTTTTATTTTTTTACTTATTAAATGAAATATTAATTGTTGAACTCGTTTGTTGGTAAATGTGAATTAAGAAATGAGGAAGTATATACTCCAGGAGTTTGTGCTTTTTGAACTAGATTTTAATCAATCATTGAGGAATTATATTATCTCTTTTGATTTAGGAGCTATAATACTCGATTATTTCTTTAGGAATTTGGCATTTAGCTATATTCATTGTTTGTTATCTCTCTTTTCTCTTGCTCTCTATCTCACACACACGCAATTTCACTTCGTAATGATTAGCTTAAAATTTTATACATTTGTTTCTTTTTCTTTTTCATTTTTCCCTTTTATTGTGTTTCAATGTTCCCTATTTTGGTGTTGTTTAGGTATCAGCTTTTTTGGAAATTCATGACATAGCCGGACTTGTTCGAGGTGCCCATCAAGGAGAAGGGTTGGGAAACAATTTCTTATCCCATATTCGTGCGGTGGATGGAATTTTTCATGTTCTACGTAAGATGTTAAGATTTTACACCTATATATGGAACAAGCATTGTGATGCTAGTATGAAGTCAAAGAGTAATGTATGAAAACGTGATTTTGGTTTTGACTTTTGAGAACTAGTATGGAACAAGCATTGTGATGCTAGTATGAAGTCTAAGAGTATATATATATATATATATATATATATATATATATATATATATATACTTCCAACGATGTTAGGTTATGCGTTATCCCTATATTGAACTAGTGCTCTAGAACTTACTATATATCATCATGATTTAGGGAATTCTATCCTTTTGCTTCTGTTTTAGGTATTTGTCAGTCAAAATACTCTAAAGGGTGATTTGTTGCTTTATAAGATGCATCTGTAACCGTGATCCCTGTAATAAAATATGGCTCCCATATTTTTTCCACACTTTCCAGTACATGTTGCTGACTGTTCCTTCCCATGATATATGATGTCCTGTGAACACCCTAAGAACCATGAGTTGTTAAAAATAAGTTATCATAGATTAAAACTGTAACGATGAACCAAAAAAAAAAAAAAAAGAAGTCGTCAATAAAGTGCAAAAAACACTTGAAACTCTTTCTGAGACAGCCTTTGGATGCTTTGGAGGTGATTTCCAGTTTTCCATTGCCCTCCTTGTTTCTTAAGTAAGGCCTTTTATGGACGTGATTTATTCGACTATAATGGGGTTCCTAGTTTTAGGGGTTGTAATCCTCGTCTTGGAGAATTGGCTTTGGCTGTTTTATTGTGAAGTTTGGTCTGAGCTATATGATCTTCATAGGAATCATCAGTGTGTGTTGGCAGAACCTGTTGCTTCCTACAGGATTCCAATGTTGTATCTAGTTATTGCTCTAAGTGGGTATCTAAGAGAAAAATGCCTTTTTAACTACTTTTTAAAAGAACAGATCGATCGTTATTTTGATTTCTACCCCTAAAGGCCCTAACTAATGTAACCATCTACCCTTAATAATGCGACTGTTTGGTAGTTTTTCTTTTTTCTTTTGTCTTGGAATATTTGTTTTAGGGAAAATATCCTTGACTTCCTTGGGAATTTGGTTTTTATGGATTATTGACCTTCTCATTCCGTAACTTCTCTGACGTGAGAGTATGAGTGGAAGTTAATACCTCCAGTGTTTTTTCTTGTAGATCCTTCCTATAAACCTGTAAAGCTTCATGTCTTCCTCGCTTTCTTTATCTCTTATTTGATTAGAAGGCTTAAACTATAATGAACATTTAGGTTTTTGTTTGGATTGCCGCATTGGATAAGCTGAAACCATTTGACTGATTCATCTGACATATTCTCTTGTATCTCCTCCGTTAGATCCTTATTAATGTTGCATATTGTATTCTTATTAGCAGCTGGGTTGTGAAGAAGGCTAGAACCTTAAAGTAGGCCAAGGGTTCTGTTTTTAACATTATGATTTTTGCACTTGATTAGCTAAAAATAGTAATCTTGCAAAACTACAATCCTTCTAAGGCAATATGATTTATATAGAATTTTTGCATTGTTTAAGGTATTATTTTACGTTAGAGGTGAATTTCTTTTTAATCCATCAAACATGCTTTTCTGCCTCCAGATTCTCTGTCCAGTTTGGTGGTAGTAAGGATCAGAAGTTTGGTGGTAGTAAGGATCAGAAGACTGTATAAGACTATAATTATGTTTGATGGGGATATCACAAATTAACAAGGCATGCCCACATAGTTAACTATAGAGCCATCGGGTAGGTTCTCACTTCTCCTGTGGGATTGCATGTTCATCCTATGATCACATCCTTCACATGTTAAATGTTATCTTGTATTTTTTTGTTCGGATTAGCAGCAGGATTAGGATGGTGTTGTTATCCTCTTTTTGCTACGCTTATACTTTCTCCATTTGTTTTTAGTTGATATATTTCCTTAGTCACGTTTACCAATCCATAAATTCAATCATTACTATCTATAATAACAAAAATTGAAAAAGTTGATATTTTGAAATTATTTATCAAGGTGAATCTAACAAGACCTCGTGTGACTATGCTTTTCATTATATATAAGCCACAATATATGGTCAAAGGGATTGTGTGAAGAAGTCACAACCGTCTCAACTAAAGCAACAAATAAAGTATATAATTACCAAGTGTCTTCACTGCCCTACTTACAAAATTATTTTTAGTTTAGTTCAAAATAATGAAGCTTTGTAGTGACCAATTATACCTACTTATAAATGCAAGTTTATGATATATGAATACTAATCAATCTTCAGTATGTGGAGAGAGATTATAGAGGCATCAAACCTATAGTAGGGTGCCAAACTCAATTTTTAAACTTGTTGGTTTTATTTTGTTGTTAGGTGCATTCGATGATCCTGATATAATTCATGTTGATGATATTGTGGATCCTGTGAGAGACTTGGAGACCATAAGCGAAGAACTAAGGCTGAAGGTATATTTTCTCAATCTTATCCGTCTTTTGTTGGTATTTTTGTTTGCTTTTGATTAAATTGGTTTTTGAGCTTCAAAGCTTCAATTCAATGCTTTTTAGGCATTTGGAAGCACTTTGCTTTTTAGTACTGCATCCTATGTGAATTTTTTTATGCATGCACTTTCTTCTTGTTGTTGTTGTTGCCTTTTAAAGAATGATGTCAAATCTAATTGTTGTGTACTATAGAAATATGAGCTATACTTTTTAACTCAAGAAGGGGAAGGATGTTATTCTCTAATAATACCTGATGTTAGGTTGTTATGGATTTGTTTGAGCTATTGAACATGTATGCATTGGTAAACATATGGTTATGCCTAAACAACTATGCGTATGGTGGATGAAAATGAGTTAATGGAATATTGGTCGATGGAATGTAAAGTTAATCATAAATAGTTAACACAATATTTAATACTCTAAATATATGGGATCTCTTTAACTCAACTTGGGGAATCTCTTTTGCAATATGGGACGGAGGGAGTATAATTAAAGATCTCAATGGTATAAAATGTACATTGGCTAGCGTGAAAACTCCAATGTCGCAATAAAAAAAAAGGGATTAGACTAGTAGACCATATAATATTAGTTTAGCTAAGATCAATATATATTATAGATATAATATTCTAATTATTTGGCAAATCTGAGCATTTATATTTTTTATTTTTTTATTTGCTTTAGTTTATTTGTTTTTATTTGTAACATGACTTGCCTATTTGTGTGGAAGATTTTGGGCTACGATTGTAGTTTTTTGTGGACAATTTAGGAATTTTAGATGGACATTACTCCCTTCCCCCCTTCATTTATACTTCTTTTATTGATATTAGTTGTAATAATTCTCATTTCTCTAATCTTTAATTTTAATCACGTAATTCTTATTAATAATATGTATGAATTTTATTGATTTGATATTCTAAAGAGTATACACATAGAAGAATTAACTATGCTTTTCTTTAATCAATCAATTAAAGCAAGCCAGGCTATATGAACCAAAAGTGATTATTCTGTAGTCATCCACAAAATTCTTCCTCTTCTATCCCTTACAATCAAATATCTCATTCTCATGCAAATTCATATGCTTCATATCCTTTCCTAACTTCCTAACCTCTCCGTGATCCCACTTTTCCACTCTTTGTACCGGTACACCCAACGCAAGCAATTTTCCCTTAGTTTGTCTGCAATGTCTGCAACACTACTTTCTTGCGAATAACTTCGTTTCTAATTCTATTTCTTAGAGTATTCCACACATCCACCTTAACATGCGCATTTCCTTGATTAACATCTTTTAAATGTGCTTCTTAGAAGCTCACATTTTGAACCATAAAGCAACATCGGTTTTATGGTATTATAGAATTTTCCCTTCAATTGTAAAGGAATGCTTTGGTCACATAACACACCTTAATCCCGTGGGCCACGTCTTGATCAATGTCACCATTCTTCTGGATGATCGACCCAAGTTATTTAAAAGTCACTCATGGTCAAATCCTTTTGGTCCAACTTCACTACCTCATCGCTTGTCCCCCTCTTAAAGTATGAATCATTATTTTATTTTTGTCTAAATAGTGTAAGAGTTAAATTGTTACAACTATTATAAACTTAGAATTTATTATAGAGATTATTGTAATTGCAATTGTAATTGATGTTACATTTTTGTGTCTATTTATTACTCATTTTGTTTGTGGATACTTGCAATAGTTGCCTCTTTTGTCCATTTCTAAATACTTACAAAACTACCTTTTTTGCATGTACAACTATTGTTTTTATTGTTTCTCTCACTAACCTCACATGCATTACTTTTTTATATCCACTTCCCCAAAAACAATTAAAAATGCCCCCATTAACCTTGCATGCACAATTCATTATTCATATTCATAATATACCTACGATTCTTCTTGACATTGTGTGTACACTCAAGTGATGGCAAGTATTCAAGAATGGGGAGTGTATGATGTAATGTATAGGACTATCAATTGGGGACATTTTATTATAATTGTTTGGACACATTTATGTTGTGTTACCCGACACACTCCTCCACTAAGAGTATCGCGTGTCGACTTGACATGACGCTCGACACGCTTGGTGAGGCGTCGACTCGCGTACCGTAGAAGTGTCTTGGAGTGTCAGGATCCTTAGCAGATGGGTATGAAAATCGATTGAGGTAAAAGTTCAATGTTGAAGATGAACTTAAAAGTTTAACGGAATACTTTATTTATTTATTTTATTTTTATAAATGGGGTACTGTAGTTTGGTGTGGTGTGTGACAACTGGACTTCACTTTTATTTGAAGTCAATCTAACCCCACCAGCTACTCAACACCTTTTCCCTTCTTTATTTATTAATTTTTTTTTGTTTCACGTGACACCACACCTTTTTTTTTCTTCCCCTTTTTCAATTACTAGCACAGAGAATCAGAGGAAGGTTAATATCAAAAAATTGGATAGTTTAACTTTTTTTTTTTTTTTTTTCTTTCATGCCTTTTTTTTTTATAATATTAGAATAATTTTTCAAAAATTTTCCGACACTTTATATACAAGCCGTGTCTAAAAAATTAGTCAAGACGCTTGTTTTTGACCGTATCCCCGTGACTGCTATTTTTGGATTCATAAGTTCTTAGTGTTCCTTAATTTTAACAACCTTTTTTTTCTTTTTTTTTTGTTGTGGTTTTTGTTAGAGCATTTAAAGCCCATTAATGTTTGATTGTTTTTTTCCTTAAGAAACATACACGTTGATGTGGATTTAAATCCCTTAACCCAATAAAGAATCTAAAATCACACACGTAACACAAACCTTCCGAATTCCCTTAGAAAATCGAACAAGTTCAGACCAACGAATCGGATGACTTGTAATCCGACCACTCTTGGAACGAATTCAAGACTATTCAAATTACTTTGACTACTCCTAGAACCAAGTATTTTGATGAACAAATATTTGACTACTCCTAGAACCAAGTATTTTGATGAACAAATCTTAGATTACTTCTAGAACTAAGAATTGCACGTTCGAATTATCAAAACAATTCCTTGAATTGAAAACTAGCAAAGAAAAGTTTAAACAAAGTTAAACAAATTGTATTGAATTTAATCTGATTTTCTATCTACCTAAAAGCCACGAAATTCCCCTTATTTATAGGCAGTAGAGGCACTATTTCTACTTCTACAAGGATTAGGACAAACCCCTAACCTTGTTCCCAAGTATCCTAACTAGAATAGAATTACTTCTTCTAAGTAGAATAGGAAAGCATTCCTAGTAACCTTAGGAAGTTTATAGCAACTAAATAACAGAATTAAAGCTAATTCTAAGTGCTTAAACCAAGAAAAACCCTTTCAAGTGAAAGGTAAAAGCTTGCAAGCAAAACTTTAGAAAAACTAAGTATTAAAAAACATTCATTTCATGTCGCTGCCGTTCCACCACCACACGCGCCGCCCCAAGTCTCATCCGCTGGCCCACGGTGTAGCTGGGTTCAAGGTGGTTTCGGAAAGGTGGCGCGTGTGCCCCATCTCGGCGCGTGGCATTCGTTATTCTCGCCGGAATCGAATTGCTGCACACCTTCTTCCTTGGTGATCAAGCTTTCTTCTTTCTCTATTGATCTAGTGGACCCTTCCTTGTTTATTTCTTTGTTTGGCAGCTTATAATGAAGCTATTTGGACTTTCTAAAAGTCTCTTAGATCCTTCAAAAGAATTAGCCCCTTGATTCACATCACACGTCCATATCCTTATCTGGAGGCATCATTAAGTAGTTTAGCAACCTTGTTATATCACATACTACTTTGTAAATTGGGTGAATATAGATGGGTTTGCATGAAGCTCCTCAAATAAGAGTAGAACGTCGTTATAAGCTGTAACAGTTCTCTTTTATTTGGCTTGGCCCATACTGTACAGACAAAGGGGAGATTACTCTGGTAATTTAAACCAATCTGTCTCCTTCCAGCCTTGGAATTATTAATGCAAATGCTTACCCCTTGCCGTCTTTGTTAGGCTCTACTGGTTACAAAATTTGGGCATTGTTCTCTGTCATCACTTTTTACACTGCTTAGTGTTGGATAATCGGGCAAGAGTTTCAAAGGAGGCATATTTTAGCATGTATAACTGCTGAAAAATTTATTATTCAAATCCAACAAGATGAATTCTATTTTTGTTACTGACATCATATGCTATCTTATGACAGGATATTGAATTCGTGGAAAGAAAGATTGAGGATCTTGAGAAAAGCATGAGGAGGAGCACTGACAAGCAGATAAAATTGGAGCATGAAATCTGTATGAAGGTGTCAGTCTTTCCTTACTTTAGTTATACTGTTTCTTAGTGTTATTAGTCAGTATGTTGCATTGTGCTAAATTGACTTTGTTTCTTATGAGTTATATCCTTGTAAGAATATGTTTGTTTAGAGAAATATATGGTTAGCAGACTCACCACAATTTAATTAGAGACGAAGGATGTGGATTCTTCCTAACTGAAATAATTGCCTGTGTAGTGTTTGCAATATTTTTTATATGCTTTTTGAACCTATCTTCTTCATGTCACTCTTTCCCTTCTCTGGAAGGAAGATTGTGAAACAGTTTTGTCAAATCTTTGCTCTTAAATATTATGTTTCTGTACTGTCAAGTGCATTCTCTGTTGCCATCTCATATGCTACCTAGCTCTACTGAAGCACATTTCTGTGTATGTATGGGAACGTATGAGAATATATTCATTGTGCAATTGGTTTTACAGATTAAAGCATGGCTTCTTGAAGGGAAAGATATTCGTTTAGGGGACTGGAAAATTGCTGATGTTGAGGTCCTGAATACTTTTCAGTTGCTTACTGCAAAGCCTGTTGTTTATTTGGTAAGTAATTTTTTTTTGCCATAGAATGTAAGATCTAAATAGCTGTACTATTGGCTTAAAAAAAAAAAAAATTCTGAACTGAGCTGGCTACACTTCTGCGTTCACTTGTCGAGAAAGTAGCAAAAAAAAAAAAAAAAAAAATTGCTCTCAGTCATTTATAATTCCTTGTTGATTCTTTTTCTCCACCCATAGAGTAAAATTTGGAATTTGGACTTTAAAACAGGTGATAATATACCTATGTGGGGTCACCGTAGTTGGTAAAGTGCTCATCTTTCACAAATCTTATGAGTTTCACATCCGGTTGGATAGGTTTAAAAATATATGATCATATGAAAATGAATAGATCCATTATATATGGATGCAAAAGGCCAAGTGCATTGCACTACTTTCTTTTAATGATAAATTGCACTAGGTGTCTTGTGCATTGAACTATTTCTAGAAATGAGTTGAATTATGAGATTGTTAGGGGAGCTGATATTAAGGGTCACCAGAATGTGCCCATTGTTGAGAATATCATGTTTAAGTCTTGTCATTTGTTTTTTGATTGCTATCACGTGGATCATCATTGGGAGCAAGCTTAGCAATTTTGATAATCTATAAACTAGGTTATTAATTTTGGAAGAAGGCATGGATGGATAGTGGTTCATGTGAAGCGAAATGGACGCTACATTATATCTGCGAATAGAATAGAAGAATGATGTTTTTTATATACATTTGAGTAGTGGTTTTTGTAAGGTTAACAAACATAGTCTTTGTCATTCCGTGAAAATAAGCTATCCCAATTCCTATTTCTGTTCAGCAATTTATGAAGCTTTGGTTTTAACAATTCTTTCTTACTCTCAAAAGCTTAATTTTTTAACTCTAGATGTTTTTTTTTTTTTTTTTTTTTTTTTTTCCCCTGGTGCTGACTATAATCATGGCCAGGTTAATATGACCGAGAAAGATTACCAAAGAAAAAAGAACAAGTTTCTCCCAAAAATTCATGCCTGGTATGTAGCATTATTTTGTTTTTGTGTTGTGCATCTTGCTTATTTTTGGCTATCTGTATTGGTAACATTGCTGTTACGCGTAGCAAACTATGTATGTAATACAGACATATAGTTTTTCTGTAGTCACCTTAGTCTATATTACTGACGGCGACAAACTAAACATAATCTAAATTCCCAAATTTCATGGATGCGTTAATGATTAATATACTTGTAAATTCTTGGTTGTAATGTGTATCTATAACTTATTCTATTCTAGATTCACTCAATTTATAATAAATAAATTGAGGAGGCTGAAGATACATCAATCTTATTGAAGGATGAAGTATAGAACTTTTAAACGTGCAGGGCATTATAGATCGATCACTGGCGAGTAAATAACTTATTCGTTTTTAACATCTATAGATGCATGTCATAGGGATTAGCTCCTAACATTTCATACACCTTATTGTGAACTGTCTTTCACATTCCATTATTTTGTGTCTTCTAGTTTTCTCTTTTTCTCCTGATTTTTTGAAAGTCTATTCCAGATTGTTAAATGTAATGTGTATCAAGAATTCATGGAAACTTCCATCCATTTGGTTACGGATCTTTTCCTATGATTTTAGAAATAAATGGTTGAAAACTTGGTTAGGAGATAGGGTTTGACTCGGGTTTGGATCCGAGGGCCACGCAAAGAAAATTCTAAATCAAGGACACTAGGGAAATTTTATTTTAAAAACAATTTACAATAGTTTGGTTATGGAATGATTTTGATTTTATTTAGTTCTTCCATTCTCAATTAATTGCAACAATCAAGATTTTACACTTTTGCTAGGAACTGACATAGCTTACTGTACTAACAATGGCAGCAAATTAAGAAGAAAATGATGATTATATTGCTACGATGAGAATTACAGTAAATCGAATGATAATTCCACTTTCGAGAGGTGGATTATCTCCTAAGTATGAGCTTTCGAGGCTCACTCTCTCTCAGTAACAAACCACTCAATATTCAACATGTCCTCTTTCCTCCTAATGAGACCTATTTATAGAAAATCCCTCCTAACAATCCTCTAGCTTATTCCCCAAGTAACTACTAATAGACTATGACTAACATGCCCTCCCCTAAATATTGATTCCTTACATTACATTCACGCACTATCATGTGTCAATCTAATGTGACTTATAGTCAAGTCAAGTGAGGTTATGCTAGATTCGTCTTGATGTATACTTTCATATTATCAACATTTTATAATTTTTACATGTAGATTATTGAAATCTTGAAGGTTAAATTTTTGTGTCAAGAACTCAAGATGCATTAAACTCCAATAGTTATAACTCTACTCTTGGTCATTCTCTCTCCTTTTATATATTTGCTTTTTCATGTTTTGTTTTGGGTTATACTTTTACAAATAATATCTTCTAGTGTTTGTTTTTATTATAATTCTTTGTAGTATTGTCACCAATTTACCTCAAGTGTTTTATAAGTCTTGTATAATTTTTGGATTGAGTTTGAATTGTAGTTTATTTTGACATAAAATCACTTTTATAAGTCATGAGAATTGTTTGACTTAATGTTTGATGTAAAATCTCCTTTTATGATAGATGGAATGTCAAAAGTTTAGTAAGTAAAGAACTAAAGATTATGAATCATGGCAACTGCCTATAGCAGGGGCGTAATTTCACAAGTAATGGGTATATTCATCTTATCTATGGTTCGGGGGTTTTCTATGTTGAAAGATATGATGTTGACATACTGGTGTGTTGTGAGAGACTCTACCCTCACTTACACTAAGAACAGAAATAAGCATCGAAAACGAAAACAGAGCAAATAAGGCGGCTAGTAATGGTGTTTAATTCATGAAAGGAAAAGATAAAAGGTAGCTTAAGCCTACCAATCTCCAAGATAGTATCTTTAGGATACAAAGCTCAATTTAAATCAGTCTAATCTCATACCCTCTTTCTTGCCCTAACCTCTTAATTTATACACAAGGATTACAAAGTAGTACTAGCTGTCCTTAATTTCTTGTCTTCATTCTCTACAAATGCATTGCCTTGGTTCCACTACCAAAATTGCTATTGCCCTCTGCTTCCTCTAATTGTTCTTGTCTTCTTGCGCCACCTCCTCATTTGTTGCTGTTGTAATTGGTTGGACAATCTTACCCCTCCTTCGGTACTGCTTGATGATAGGTGGCTTAGCAAGCCCAACTGCTCGGTCCATTACATCACTCTCCTGTCCTCAAGGTGAAAAGTCGGAAACCTCTGATCGATGGCAGTCTCATCTTCCCAGGTTGCTTCAAGGTGTGGCAACCCCTTCCACTTAATGAGAACCTCGAGGCCATGCTTGCCTTACCTGACTCCCAAGAGCTCCTAGCTCCGGAGTGAGTTGCTCACAGTCAAAGTCGGATTGACCGGTTGTCCTCCTATGGCCTTCATGAGTTGTGAGATGTGAAACACAGGGTGTATCTTTCATGTGGCAGGGAGTTCAAGTTTAAAAGCAACCTTGCCAATTCTCTGTATCACTCTGAATAGAACCATAGAACCTTGCTGCCAACTTCTCATTAGGCCTACGAGCCAAGGAACGCTGACGGTATGGTTGCAATTTCAAGAACACAAGGTCCTCGATGTCAAATTCTTCTTCTCTGCGTTTCGCATAGCTTTCATAATTTGATGTGCCCTCAGTAAGTTCACCTTCAACTCGTTTAACATAAAATCTCGCTCCTTGAGCCACTCTTCCAGGCTGTCCACCCTGTCTGCCCTTCCCCTTCGCGCCACAACTTCGGTGGATCTCTCCCATAAACTACCTTAAAGGGTGTCACCTTGGTGGAAGTGTGAGGTGAAGTGTTATAGGAATACTTTGCCAAGCTAGCCACCTAGTGAGCCCATGACTTTGGCTTATCATTAGCAAAACAGCGTAAATATATTTCCAACCCCTTGTTCACAATTTCTGATTGCCCGGCGGGCCGTCAGTTTGTGGGTGGTATAAGGTACTGCGCTTTAGGTGGGTGCCTTGAAGGCGAAATAGCTCTTACCAAAAGTTACTCATGAAGATGCAATCTCGGTCAGAAACAATCGAGGTCGGAAACCCATGGAGCTTTGTGACCAAACAGTTGTGCTACCTTTGAGTGCATTGAAGGGATGTCGAAGGTCGGTGAAATGGGCGTATTTGGAGAGTCGATCAACCACCACCAAGATCGAATCCACCCCCTTCGAAATTGGAAGTCCTTTAATAAAATCCATGGTAAGGGCTATAGCAACCTAAGTGGGTGGCGTTGCGCCCCCTTGTTCCTCCGGCATATTTTGCACTCTTGAACAGAATTCCTCACATCCTGCCGAATTCGCGGCCAAAACCAGTACGCGGCCACGCGATTATAAGTTTTCACCTCTCCTTCGTGACCTCCCATCGGAGTATCGTGATACTCCTTCAAAATGATAGGAATGAAGGTCGAGTTTTTTGGAATGACAATCCTTCCTTTTTACAGTAACTTCCCTCCTTGTAGCATTAACCCCTTTGGATGCTCAAGCCCTCCTTCAATCTGTTGAGTTGTGGCTTTAATCCAGTCATCTCTTTTTGTTCTTCTCTTTTTGTTCTTCTTCCAGCCGCCCAGTCCACCATTTGAGTGTGGATCAAGGCACCAAACTGAACTTTGGGCTCACCCTTCCTTGTTAAGGCATCAACTACCTTATTAGAAGCTCCAGGCTTATATAAGATTTCAAAATCGAATCCAATGAGCTTCCGAATCCACTTCTGATAATCGTGACCCACTTGTCGTTGCTCGGTTATAAACTTCAAACTTTGTTGATCGGTTCCAATCTTAAAATGTCTGCCCATAATGTTTCCATTTAGTCACATCAAAACAGACGGCCATTAACTCTTTTTCATAGATGGACTTCCCTTGGGCTTGAACACTTAACACCTAACAGCTTGCTATACAAGGCTATGGGCCGGCCAACTGCATCAACAGCCCCAACCCCAAATCCACTTGCGTCTGTTTCAAGACTTTCAACAACAAAGTCCTTCTCAAAATTGGGCATCGCAAGAACAGGGGCCGTGGTCATGGCCACCTTCAGCCGCCGGAATGCCTGAGTTGCCTCCTTTGTCCACCGGAAGGCATCCTTCCGTATCCGTGCCGTAAGAGGTGCAGCTATTTGGGCGTATTTCGCGACAAATTTGCGATAATATCCCGTTAAGCCCAAGAAACCCCTTAATTCTTTCAAACTCCTTGGAATTTCCAGTCAAGTATGGCCTTGATTTTCTCCTCATCCATGGCTACTCCCTCATTAGAGATCACATGACCCAAATAAGCCATTCTCTGTTCAATGTGCTCATCAAGATTCCGACTACAAATCAAAATATCATAAAAAAACACCAATACAAATCGCCTTAAATAAGGCCGGGACACATTGTTCATCATGATTGGAAGGTGGCGGGTGCATTAGTGAGCCTAAAGGGCATCACTAAAAATTCATAGTGGCCTTCGTGGGTTCGGAAAGCGATTTTATGTGTATCACTCTCCTTCATGAGAATTTGGTGATAGCCGGACTTGAGGTCCAACTTAGTAAACACCGAAGCTCCATAAAGCTCATCAAGCAACTCGTCTATGACGGGTATGGGGTATTTATCGGGCACGGTTTCTTTGTTGAGGGCCCTATAATCAATGCAAAATCTCCACAAACCATCTTTTTTTTTAACGAGGACCGGCTTGAGAAAGGGATGCAAGAAGGCTTGATGATGCCTGCCTCTAACATTTCTCGAATGAGTCGTTCGATCTCATCCTTCTGTATTTGGGGATAACGGTAAGGGCGTACACTCACCGGATCACTTGCCCCCTTAGTGCGATTTGGTGCTGATGTGCACGGTGGGGAGGCGGCTGTGTGGCAAGGTTGAAAACCTCTCGAAACTACTAATTGTTGCTCCCAGGAACTTTAACCCCTACTTCCTTCTTATCTCCCTCCAATTGTGCCATCTCCACCAACACCCCTTGTTTCTCCCCAACTAAGGTGCGAACCATAGCCTTAAGAGAGATTTGAGTTCTCTCCAATGTTGGGTCACCCGTGAGAATGATCGGCATACCACCAACTGTGAACCTCATAACATGGGTTTTCCAATTTGTGGTGACGGAACCAAGCTTTTCAAGCCATTGAATACCTAAGATGACATCGGCATTACGAGGGGTAGAAAGTCTTCAACAATGGTAACCCCACCCTCCAACTTCACCTTGACTGCTTGGCATACTCCATTCCCATTAATCGTTTCACCATTTCCGAGTGCCACCCAAACGGCCTGCTGTTGGTGGTTGGTAATTTGGTTTTGTTTACCAACGCCACGGAGATAAAATTATGCGTGGCTCCAGGATCCACCATAACTATCACCTCCTCACCACCGATTTTACCCTGCATTTTCATAGTTTTAGGATTAGTTGATCCCACCATGGAACAAAAGGAAACCTCCACCGACACCTTTTCCTCTTCCTCACCTTCTCCGCCATCAATTTCCACCCTTATGCCCTCGTCGGCCACCATAACACGCTCATCTCTACTATTGCAACGGTGGTTCACCCCCATCTTTCATCACATCTAAAGCACAATCCCTTTACTCTTTTCTCCTGTAATTCCGCTTCTGTCAGACGCCGCCGAGGTGCGGTGGAATTCTGGTTGGAAGAGCTGATAGTGTGATGACTAATTGTTGTTCTGGTTTGCCAGCTTTTGATGGTCTGGGTTGGCCAGGGGTTCCATATGTGCTTATAAGCCCACCACTACCGGCCTTCAAAGTCGAAGTTGATGGGCCTATGGAAGTACTGGCCGTCCTCCAAAATCCACTCCCTCCTCTCTTCATCTGATTAACCCGATTTCTCTCCTCCACTCCAGATTCGTCGGATCTAGCAATCGGACCTCTTCCTTTATCCTCCCTCAACCCATTTAAAAATTGCCCAAGCATCACGTTTTATGAGATATCCTCCAAAGGTGCAGCCAACCCAATAAATGTTCGTCGGTACTCGAAGCCACTGCTCATGCAGCTCCTGAACTCGCGCAACACCCTCTGTTTGAGGTTCTCCATCGACCGCACCGGTCTTCTCTTGTTCTCCCACTGATTTCAGGCCGCTCCGTACATGGCTACAATCGCCGCCTCCATTTTCTCCTTCTGAGTCAACCCATAGAACTTGAAAAACATCCGAGCCCTCAAAATCCAATTATCTGGATTGTCCCCGTTGAACACCGGCATCTCCAACTTCCTATGCTTCCACCGTCCTCCAAAGCCCCTGTTTTCCTCTTCTTCTTCGTTCCCATCTTGGTTCCATCGATTGTTGTTTCGGTTTCCCGAAGCCTCTGCCTCCGCAAAGAGTGGAGGAGGTTTGGGTGACCTTGGACGCCCATTCTTGTTGGAACTTGAGTTGGTCTGCCTTTTCGATATTCCTCTCAGTTTCGTGTTGAGTGCGAAACCGGTCTAACCGCCCTTCCAACTTCTGTACGGCCTCTTCCAAGGAATTCTTCAGTCTCCTCTTGGCCTTTCAACCGCTTCGATAGGTTACCTAGTTGTTGTTCAACCTCCTCTAGCCTCACTTCAGCCGCGTCGCAGCGTTGGGTGGCTGTTCGAGTCATAGCTTCTTCTTCCGGTCTTTTTTTTTTTTTTCCATAGGGTGGTTTCCGACGCTGGGAGTCACAGGACCACCGCTCTAATACCACTTGTGAGAGACTCAACCCTCACTTACACTAAGAACAGAAATAAGCAACGAAAACAGAGCAAATAAGGCAGCTAGCAATGGTGTTTCATTCATGAAAGGAAAAGATAAAAGCTAGCTTAAGCCTACTAATCTCCAAGACAATATCTTTAGGATACAAAGCTCAATTCAAATCAGTCTAATGTCATAACCTCTTTCTTGCCCTAATCTCTTAATTTATACACAAGGATTACAAAGTAGTATTAGCTGTCCTTAATTTCTTGTCTTCATTCTCTACCAATGCATTGCCATGGTTCCACTACCAAAATTGCTACTGCCCTCTGCTTCCTCTAATTGTTCTTGTCTTCTTGCGCCACCTCCTCATTTGTTGCTGTTGTAATTGGTTGGACAATCTTACCTCTCCTTTGGTTCTGCTTGATGATAGGTGGCTTAGCGAGCCCAACTGCTCGGTCCATTACATGTGTTTGTTTTTGTTAAATGAGAGGATTAAATTATGAGCTTCTGTATGATTCGAATGCCTTATTTATTGGTCAATAAACATGATTATAGATCATTAAGAGGGAATAGGTTTGATGCCAAATCAGTGCAAACTTTTATAGATTTCTAGTAATTCAAAATTCTATACTTCTGAAGTTCTTTTGAAACATACTACTGGGAGATTTTCATGAGAAAATAAGTTGCTTGGGTAATAATTGTTTCATCCTACAACCAAGTATTTCCTGAAGGCAATTATTTAAAGATTCTGGATCATTTATACTAAAGCATCTTGATGTAGTACTTTCTCTGAAAATTGGTTCATAATTCAGGAATACAGTAACTTTTCACCAAATTCTTGCAGTATTGTTTTTATAGTAGATCTTTTACTTCATGGTTTAAAATTACTTTATTAAGATATAGACTTAGTGACATGGCCCTACTCATATCTTAAGTTTGGAAGTCGGGACTGGAACCTTAACTAAATGGAAGCTCGATAGTACCTCTCTTAGTTAGGGCATATGGTGTTGGTCATTTTTGCAGCTTTTTCATCATCATATGTTTCATTATTAGTATGTTTTTTGTTACTTGCAACTTGTCTTATTTTGCCAATGCATAACTTTAATCGTTTATATCAAATTATAAAAATTAGATTTTAATAAAGCAGACATTGAAACGAATTTAATAAGATCCTATATGACTGTATTTGTTCATTAAGTATCATAAATCACAAAATTCAGTTTTAAGTTTCTTCCAGTTAGGATAAATGAAGGAACTTAGATCTTTGGGTCATTCTGGAAATTGTTACTCTGAGATTTTTGGAGTGCTGGGCTTGCTGGTCACTCATGTGCATATGCTCTTTGATTAAATTTATTCCTTACTCTTTCTGTAAATGTGATTTTGGTTGGTCTTATTATTGTGTTGTGCAAGGGTGTAGCTGTGTCTGTGCATACATACATAAGCCACATATTTGATGATCGAATTCTTGTTTGTGTATGCATGAACTCATACACTTAAATTTATAAATTTATTCACTTTCATTGTTGTTGCGGCAATCAGGGTGCAAGAACATGGAGGTGAACCAATTATCCCGTTCAGTGGCATTTTTGAGAAAAATCTTTGTGACATGCCAGAAGATGAAGCTGCTAAATACTGTGAAACAAACATGGTTCAGAGGTTAGTTTTAGTACCGTGTCCCCCTCATTTAAATAATGGAGAAACAAATTGGTTGAAGACATTGCCTAGATTTAACTTGGAGGAATTAAAAAACTTCCCGTTAGTTAAGTTTTTGCTTTACCTCACTTAGGCTTCTCTTCAATATAATGAAAAAAACAAACCCCTTCTTCATTACCCAAAACTTCTATTATATGGAGAATTGGAGAGTACGCTACTTCTGACCTCCGAGTAATATATCTCTCTTTTCCATACAAAATTATGTCAATTGAATTGAAGCTGTCTTTATTTCAAAAATTATTTAATATTTTTATACTTATTATTACTAGTTGAGCCATCGCGCGCGATAGGCCAATAAAGTGAAACAGAGTTTGTAGGTAATTTGCGACGTAAGCAAATGTGCAATAGTAATTGATGTAGTTATTGCCAGAAATTATTGCTATCGTTCTATTGATTTTAAGTGTATGACAAATGCATGTAACTTTGGATATTTGATGGGAACGTGAAAATAATAAGGTGTTTTATAATTAATTTTTAGAAATGTAATTAGTGTTTATAAAAATACTAATATTTGGATTTACAATAATAGTGATAGCAACAACTTAAGTAATATTTTTAAGTTATTTTTTATAAAATGAATGTTAATTATAGGGCAAACAATATACTTCATAGTTTGTTTTAATATTTCATAACATGATCGATTAGTGAGAAAGGGAAATCCAATTTGTATCCTGCCGCCTCTTTCTTAGATTTGTTTCCCATTTTCTATCTTAGAAAATCTTGCGTGGACCTGGTTCACAATCAGGGGCGGATTATATAAGGGGCGCCCCTGATACATTTGGGAAAAAAAATGTGCAATGGAGACAGTAAAAGCTCTTGAAGTGTGAGATCTGGTCCAATAAGGTTAAAAAAACGTGTAGAAGGCCTAACAAATTGCATAATGAGCAGTATGCCTGAATTCCCTTAAATTTATTGTAGGAAACCAATTCCATTTTCCAATTAAAAAGTCTGACACATATTCTTCCCTCTTTCTAACTATTCTCACCAATCACAATCATCTATAGTAGTACTCCGTATATTTTTTGTCCATTATTCCAAAATTGCATTCAAGGCTTCGAGTATTAACCCATCATTTCATCAACTATTAATGAAACAAGTATTTTTTTTTCTTTAATCAATTTCAATTTATTTATGTTTCGTTTTTTTTCTTTTTTCTTTTTTTTTTTTTCATGAATTTGATTTTAAAATTTATTTTCGCTATGAGATTGGTATATTATTATAGTAATTAGAATTGATAATTATATGTGACACGACGTTATCAAAATTTATTAATATTTCACAAGTATAGAGTAATATCTATTCAAGTACTTCGTATAGAGTAATATCTATTCGTAGTAGTTCACAACGTGTTTTTAACTTTTTCAATACTTGTAAATCAAATCGTGATGCATAGATGGTAAATAAATTAAGGCACTAATGACTAATGAATGTATAAACCTATGACAAATTCATTGAAGTGTTATTCATTGAAGACACAACATCTGACAAAGATAGTCATCCAATTACGTTAAAAATTATCGGCCCCCAAAAGAAATCCTTTCAAGATCCGCCATTGTCCACAATAATATTATTGAGGACCTAAGATTTCTACACACGTAACTGACATTACATTCAATATAGTGACCCCTAATTTTAATATAGTAACCTTATTTTTAACATAGTAACCTTTTTTAATACTTGTGTGACCTTTAATGTTATTATGAACTTAAAGTACGACATTATGTTGAATAGTGACCTAATTTTAACATAGTGGTCTTTGTTATTCATATTGACTATTATATTAAAATTTTCATTAAAAAATTTAATCTCTTATAGCTTTTAATGTCACACTTTTATTTCAACCTAATAACCTTTATTTTAATATAGTGATCTTTTTTTTTTATTAATAAAATAATCATATTGTCTCTAATGTTGGTGGTACATAATAAATTAGTGTAAATCAGGTCCATTTAAGAATAATGGTTTCTATCTTATTTCTCAGTCTTATACCTCTTCATCCAACTTCTTGCATTGTTTCTTCTTTCCATCCGTATAACATTTATTTAATAGTTTAAATATTTATCATAATCCTAATCTCACTCTCCCTCTTTACCTTATTTGACAAACTCTGTATAATTATTTTCTATTTCCTTTTCAATTACGTAGTATTAAAAGTTATTAGGACAATTACATTTTTTTTTTTTTTTTTTTTTTTTTTTTTTTTAATGAAGACAGGACAATTACTTTATAAAGACCTATTTACCTTTTGTTATTATTTTTTTTAACATTTGCCAAAAAAAAAAAAATATGTTTCATATGATTTGCAACAAATGATTTCTTTTTTTTTTTTTTTTGAAAATTTGTCATTTCTTTCATGTTTTCCTGATCACAAGCATTTCTATTGTTCTCCCACTATTTAACAATAAAAAATAAACTATATGGTATTACAGTGTTACTAAAGTATCATATGACAGTGCTACTAAAGCATCTCTCTTACTTCCTTGCATTCCTTATCCCCTCATCACTCTTCCATCTTCTATTGTTTTGTAATTTTTTAAAAAATCTCATCGTAGTTTATCCATTTCCTTGAGCTATGTTCGTAGAAATGATAGGAACTCCTCCACCGGCAAATCCAATGACCAAAATGTTACCCCCCCGTTCAACAGTTTCATGGCATCCTTTGTTAGCTTTCCACCAACATGGTCACATTCAAGACCTTCCAAATTGCCTTTAATACACACTAAACAACTACCTCCCAGCTGCTATGACAATGGCACCACATACCTTTCCTACTTGAACTTATGAAACACCATCTACCCTTGCTGCTTCAAGCACTAAATTCGCAAGGCGATATTTGCACAATTAAAGAATTTTAGTATAGGGGGCATATACAAAATACTACTCCACTTTTTAGTCATATAAGGTTATAGTTAGGAAATCAAATATAGAGCTCCAAAAATTAGTGTCACAACACACAATCATCAAATTTAGGTGAACTCAACTCTCCACTCTTTAGACTATACCTTCATTAAGCTATGAAATTGGCTGGAAAATTTCAAGCAATTAGAACATTAATACTCTATCATAATAAGTTAAAAGGTATAATTAGGCAAATTGCAAATCATATAGAAAAAAGAGATACTATTACAAATCCTGCTATGTTTACAGCCAATATTGTACTATCCCAATGCTTATAAGATTCGGATTAGCATCCAAAATTATTATGCCATAAACAACAAATTAAAGGGTTCTAAGCAAGCCGATTGTCTTCCTGTATTTTTTCCAATTTTTCCTACACAAACTTTTGTATATGCATAGAAAATAACATACGAAGTATATATGTAGTATAATATATATATATATATATATATATAACCATCCAATAAGAAAATTGAGAGAACATGCAAGCTTACAATAAGCACATAAATCATTGCTTATAAACAAAAGATGGATGCATCTCTGTCCTCTAACCTCAGTAGCTAAGATTCTACTTTCTCAGGCAGTTCCACTATATGATAACTATACTCCACTTTAATTGAAGAAGTCATTATATAAACTCAATATTATCCAATAAATGTGAATTGCTAAAGCATTTCGGATCCACTAATGGATATTTGAAAAATTCTAGAACCAAATAAATGCTACTTTTACATAACCAAGGTAAGGCTTTTATTACTTGGAAAAGAAGGATGCTTCCACATAACAATCAAGAACTATGCAGGTCAAATGATACCAACTAACCATGTGGTCTATAAGGTATTTGGTGTCTAGATGTTTTTGCAAAGATTTTTGCGTATGAAACCTTGATTTTTTATTACTTGATAGAAAGGGGAATACCAACATACTTAATAGAAAGGGTTAAAAAACCAGTAATTAACTTTGTTAGGGGAAATCCCTAAACACCTGCACAGATCAATAACAGGACTAATATAAAAAATTTACAAAAAACAGCATTTGTACTTGTTTCTTTTAAGTAGAAAATACAAAGAGACAAGTCGACAGTACAACTAAAACATATTATACATTAACTACAGAGTAAGCTAACTCACTTCAACTAAACTAAGCTGAGCATTGTGCAGCCAGCAGGTGTGCATTAGCCATTACGTATAATAATGCCTCAACAACCTAATTATTACCAATTCAAGCCAACAAAGCTTATCATTAATAACAATTCACCTAAAGAAAAATATCTTCATAATCACCAAACTCAACTACAAAATTCAAAATTCATTACATCAATCCAAATAATTATGACAGTTCACAAAGCATGCAAATAATTATGACAGTTCACAAAGCATGCATAAAACTGTAAACGATTTTCTGAGTTGGGTCAAGTCTATCCCACTTACTCACTTAGACTCACCCTCTTGAATTGGCGAGTATACACAGGTCCTTCCTAATTAAACCCTATGCCAGAACACCACAACTTTGTGTCCCCTTAAAGCACATGAACTGCCAAAAAAATAAAGGGAAGCTTTGATAACATCACTGATTACAAGTATTAGTTATAGAATTCAATTAAAGGACCCGTACAATCTCTGATAACATCACTAATTACAAGTATTAGCTTAATATTCCACCATAGAATAACACCAAATTAAATATACTGACAACTAAATTGATAGCCTAAGAAAGGGGAGGGAGAGTTGTGAGGGAAGCAGATGGAGAGAGAAGAATGAAGGGACTTGATTACCTGGCCGGTGGTGCTGGGAGGTGTCGGCAAAATAATTAGAGCAGGCAAATGCCAATGCATGCTATAGCAATTCAGCACAAATAAATGTCATCCATCCATTAATGATAAGAGGGTAAAAATTGGAATGTAATCGAAGAAGTCAAGAGTTTGAAATATGAACGCCCAACTCCAAGTTATTTCTATTTCGTATTTTTAAATCAATGCCCACTGTATAGAAGAGCTTTGTTGTAATAATCCATCCCAGATTGCTCCCCCCTTGATAAGATGAATTTTAGGAAGCACATTTTAAGCTCTTGACTATTTCCTTTTGTAATTTAAATTCACACAAACTCAATCAAACAAACAAACAATGTTGTAAGATCGGAAAGCGCTACCACAAAAAAATTGATATATTTGACAAAATTGCCTTTGATTTCTCACAAACAACGCAAGACAAGTTCCCAAATATCAGATTCTAAAACCAAAAAATACATGTAAGACACAGAAGTTATGACTGGAAGATCAAAGCTATAGTTACCGAAAATGATAGGTCCTATAAGAACACTTTCCAAGAGTTGGTCTTATAACTCATCTTCACCTGATCCTACATACATTATTCGAATTCCAGATCTATAATAGAAGATTTGAACCCAATCAAATTGCTTAAAATATGGTATATTAATGAAAACCACCACAAAAAGAATTAGCAATGCATCATTAGTTGACACATTCAGATCAAGATGTGAATAATAGAGCTAAAAGCACCAAAGTAAATGCTTCTAACATAAGTATTATTGAGGCATTTACTATTTTTACCAACAATGCAATTATCCAAAAGCATGTTGCACTACCATACTTTCCAATTTCACATATCTAATTTCAAAATAGCATGTAAAACATAATTCCAAGGAATCAATATAACAACATAATCCATTGAAGAAAAAAAGGACAAGTAAGTATAGCGTTGCAGAAGGAAATGAGATAGGCGTGATCTATCTGAGAGCTCAAAACGAAGGGCCGGGACTAACTGCAGAAGATAGTCCATCATCGTCAACTCTTTCAAAACACTTACCGCATAAGCATGAACCTGTGAAAAAGAAATCTAATCACTTGATTTAGCTCTGAAAAAAGGAAAAAAAAAAGTAGTAGAGAATATGAGCCACAACCACCCAACCTCCCCTTGTCCAAATGAAGACAAGGTAATAAGATGATAAAAGAAAAACTACTGGAACCACTCTATGTGAGTAGTACCACAATAATGCACCAACATCAAGAGAGTGATAGCCTAACAAAGTAAACCTGAAATAGGTAGATAATTGTTTCAAACTAAATCTATATATTTAAACAAATCAACTACCGGCATTACTTTCCTCTTTACTTTCAAACACAGGAGACAACAACTCTAGTTTGTACAGTGCATCACCATTGTATTTAATGTTTCACAAGAACATTTTTAGAATTCAAGATAGAAATTAGAATTCCCAACCTTAAAAATCAGTATAAAGATCACAGCTTTCGAAGAAATCCCATATCTTCCCATAAAATCAAATTCAAAACCAAAATACCAACATTATTACCTCATATCAAAGTGATTGTAACCAAAATTCCCCAAATTATCACTATATAAATCCATTAGTAAATAACAACTTACAAGCCATTTCAAGCAAATATTGATTCGAATTTTTCATTCTATAACAACAAAATCGTTTCATTTGCAAAATGAACTTCACAATCTACGAAATTAGCTGAGAATGCAATTCACTAATCCATAAGACCATCAACAAAAGTAATTACTAATAAAAAATATACTTGTTTCCGCAATAATTAAAGCAATAACCCTAAATCAAAACGCATTTGAAGCCAACAATCACAAAATACAAACCGGAATTTTTTTTTTGGTAAGTAAATAGTAAAACCAGATTATTAAACAAGCGAGATAGGAAGGTACTTATGCTTTATAGAAAGGTCCATAGCAGGCAAAAGACACTGATTAGGAGCGTCAACAATCTCACGAGGAAGCCGATTTAGGGCTTCTTTGATATCACGATGTTCCATTGGACCATAACAATCATCAAATCTCAAACACAAAATCAATCACAAAAATTAGGTCAAAGTCAATCAAAAAAGAGGAGAGAGAAAGAGGAACCAAACCATATTTGTGAAGACTGTGATCGACGGAACTCTTGTGCATAGCAGCCAAAACATTCTTCTTAGGATTAAGAAGAGCCTTCGACAATGAAGATGAACCGGTAGCAATCGCCATTTGTGTAGGTTTGCTAAGCTAATTACCTCACTATCTCTCTGTAATAATGAAGGATTTTTCTTGCTCATCGGGTTCGATTAGGGCTGTCAAACGGGTCGTGTCATGTCGGGTTCGTGCTTGTGTCGATATTAAACTGGTTGAAAAACCCTTGACCCAAACCTAACCCGCTTATTAAACAGGTTACCCATGTAACCTTTTACCCAAATAGTATGTAATAAACTAATTAATATTCAGTTAAAAAAAAAAAGACATCATTAGTTCAATAAAGATACTACAATAATTTTAAGTTAGTAATTTTAACAATATATACCACAAGGGTTTAAAGTTAGTAGTTTTAAGTATATAACCATACATAAGAATTGTTTCAAATAAACCGCAAAATTAGATTTAATTTACAAAAGATGAAAATTATAATTTTTTCGCCAAATTAACCGCCAAAAAATTACCAAAATGTATAAATGGTGTCAAGGTAATTTACAAAATTACAAGTTTTGAATAAAAATTTTCAGTTTTTTTACTACTCAATTATAGATTAAGCGTGTCGGGTGGTTGACAGGTTTTCGTTCAACCCATTTATATAATCGGGTTAAACCTAACCCGTTTACTTTCGTGTCCTGTCGACCCAATTATGTAAACGGGTTGCGAATTCTTGACCCAAACCCGCTTATTTCGTGTCGTGTCGCTTTTGACAGCCCGAGGTTCGATGTTCTTCCCTAACGTGGCAGGAGTCTTTGGAAATTCACCCAATTCTGCAAAACCATCACACTAATTGTCACCTAGGGGTGCATTGAGCTAAAGGGGTGAGAAATTGAAGTAATTCCATCCCCTAGTCTATACTGTTAATACTCGTAAATAGTTGTGAAATTAAACCAAACCCTAGATTGTCAAATTGATATTCCGTGATTATTAAAAAAAAAAAAAAAGCTAAAGATCATACCTCGGCTTCAATGAAAAACTTGGAATACGCTTCAATGGAGAAGAAACTGGAAAAAATGTAGGGAGGAGAGAAGAGATGAGTGGAGAGTGGAGAGTGAAGAGAGAGAAAATGAAGTGAGAAAGGAGAGATGGAGTCTGTGTGAGAAAATCGGTTCAAAGGAGAGAGAAAGCAAATGGAAGAAATGAATGGTAGAGCATGAAAAGGGGAAAAAGCAAGAATGATGAATAAGTGTTGAAGACCGAAGTCAATCAACGGGAAATAACAAAAAGAAGAAAAAAAAGGAAGGGCATAACCGTCACTACACTTGCAGAATTGAAACAGTAACACATGTTGTGGGATTTAAAAGGGTAGAGATTATTGTTATTGTTATTTTTATTATTAATAATCTGTAGTAGAAGTGGTAATTTTAAGAATGATCATTTGGTTGTGGTTGCATTTGTGCTGTTGCAGTGCTATTCCAAAGATTATTAAGACTGGGTTCACGGCTATTAATCTGATTTACTTCTTTACTGCAGGCCCAGATGAGGTAACCATCTTCTATCCACATATTGCTTTACATGATACGTTTACAGCTTGTGACTATCTTGTTTTGGACGCTGGCTAGTTGTATATAATTATAACCTGTAATGCATTTTGCAAACGTATTTTCATGTAATAATACGAGTCTTAAGAAGTTGGCATAATAATCATATTAGGTTGAGAAATTTTCATGTATTTACATTCTGTCATGTTTGAAAATGTATACTCTGTACCAATTTAACTATGTGGTTAAAAAAACAATCTTGATTCTTAAAAATTTAATTTTAAAATAATAAATAAAAAGTTAAATTAAAATATATTTTCCTTCTCTGTATATCTTTTTCTTTTCTATTTATTAGATTGAAATAATAATTAGTACTTTAAATTGAATATAATATATATCATAAATTGAATTTGTTTAGAGTACTTTTTAAAACAAATTATATGATGTAAAATTTACAAAATTATTAAATGTGTTTAAATAGTTGTAAATCATTTTCAGACGAACAAAATAAAAGGGACTACAGAAAAAAGAAAGTGGAGCTAAAAATAAGTGATGGAGAGAGTATATATACATATTTTTAACCATGACACATCCTCGACGTGTATTTCTCCCTCCACTCTGCCCTATACATCATATTTCCATTGATTACAAGGACTCATAACATTCTCAATTACCCTTTTTAAAGTTTTCTTTAGTCTTTCTCTACCCCTTGCGATCTCAACACATTGCCACCTTGTCCGGCTTCTTACTAGAGCCTCACTTGATCTTCGTTTCACATGGCCAAACCACCTTGTGCGATAATCCCTCATCTTGTATTCAATGGATGTAGCCCTACTTTCTTCCTTATTATCTCATTCCTTAGTCGAATATTTCTTTATGGCAACGCATCTATACTGCAACATACACATCTTTGCTTGTTTGAGACATTGAGACGCCGCCTTCCATCTCTGACAATGTTCGACCTCATCTTATGCACGTAGCAATGCTTTAGAACATTTCTATTTAGTATATTTTACGTTTCGTTCTCTCATACATGCCATGATCGCATAAAAACCTCGTAGCACTTTTCCACTTTAACCAACCTCCTTTGATTATGTGTGCTATATCTTCATCTAATTCTCTACCCTTTTTATTAATAAATCATAGATATCGGAAAACCTTGTAAAATCATCCCATCTAAGGTGATCACCCTTACCTTCCTGTTTCTCAATTCACTAATGTACATTCCAAATATCCCATCTTACTTCCGTCACTTTCAAGCCACGAGATTCCAAAGTCCGTCTCCTCAATTCCAACTTACTTTCCACGCTTTCTTTTGTCTCATTAACTAACACAATATCATAAGCAAACATCATGCATCATGTTATATAATCTTGAAATAAAACTCCGTCTATGACTATGGCAAAAGTAAAGGAGCTAAGTGTAAAACCTTAGTGAACTCCAATTATCACAGGGTTTTCTAAACAATGGGTTGCATACTTGCGCTAGCTCTCTTATAGATATCAATACATTTCCGTGGAATGCTTTTGGTATGACTGTCGCGTGTCTACCAAAAATAAACCTAACTAAAACCTCCTAAAATGGAGTAGGGTAAGTTAGAAACTCTGTTTTGAAGTTATAATGATATGATCTAATAAATAAACTACAGAATAGAAAACGAATAAAGTACTAATAAAATTGAGATACTAAAAAAAAAAAAAAAATCAAGAATAATGAGATAGGGAATCTGGAGGCATATATTAGTATTAGATTGTTAATCGTCCATCGAGCCGTATAAAACATTTATACCTTAACGTTAACCACAAAACATCCCTTAATTGCAAATAAACCAAACAAGCTACTAATTAAATTAAGAGTACCAATTGTTAGAGTTGAACTTTGGGGAATCAACCACGAACAATAAGCAGATTCATCAATTCCTTCTTCCCTCCTTCCTCTGTTGCTCCAGTTTGTTCCCTCGGTACAACTCTCCCCCTCAATTCAGATGTATTCCTCAAATTTATAGTCAACCTAGCCTCAAAATCATCCCCAAATTAAACCCCCTAAAAATACGAATTGAATTCCCAAAGAGCTCCCCTAACAGAAAGATAAGAAGCCTTTTACTCATCTCAGCTCCTCCGAGTATTTTGCTCCCATCCTCAGCTGATTCCATCTATATCTTTTCTTGCTTTATAATTTGGTTCCCACGAAAATCGGTGGAGGTTTTACTTTGCGGCTTACCCGCAGGAAAGAGAGATGCTCATGAGCTACTCCATTTAAAGCTCTCCCCCTCTTTGTTTTAGCTAGTAAGCACTTGATGTACTCTAAGGCCTACACTTGGCTATATGCAATATAAAATTAATGGGTTAATACACATGTGAGTTGATTGGGCTTGTGACCTTTGCTTCGTTTAATCCGAGTGTTAATAAAATATCACTTTGATACCGTAATTTTCCTTTCTACAAACAAATAAATCAAATAGTAGTAACTTGTGTCTCGGGAAGAAAAATTGCTTAATAAACATTTAAATCATTAAAAAGTCAATATAAAATCAAGAGTCTAATAAATAAAATAATGTACTTTTATTACCCTAACAGCTTTCCTTGTTAAAGCCCAACAAAGTATCTTCCTTAATACCTTATAGTAGGAGTATCTCCCTTAATACCTTATAATAGGTCTTCTCTCCAAATCAATAAAATTCATATGTAGATTCTTCCTATCCCAATAAAATGGATTGTTTCCATAGTCGATTTTCCCATAAAGCCAATTAGTTTTTCGAGATCTTATACTTCTCCTTAACTTTTTTTTGATCACCCCCTCTCAAAGTTTCATAGTATGACTCATTAGTTTGACCCCTCGATAGGTGGCATGGACATCACTATTGTTCTTAACTTCTTATACAAAGGTATTTAAGTACTATTCCTCCAAACATTTCTTACTACAAATAAATTAATTGGACTTATTTCCCCTACTCCTCAAAGACACTAGGTGAGAGTTCCTTTTTCAGAAACCAAGTGTTCATTATAGTAGTCATATGCCAATGCAAAATCCATCATTTCTAACTTCATTCCTATCTTCATAACCAAAACCTCCATGAATACTTTCAAACCCACCCTTAGCCCACATGTCCATCTTGTGCCACCACTTATTCAAAGTCTTCCTTAATTTGATTAGTACTTCTAGACATTTACACCAGATTAAGATACCTTCTCATCCCTGCCCTTATCCTTTTCCGAGTACCAAAGCTTATAACCCCATGGAAATCTACTTGGTCTCTTGTAGTCACGTTATGTTAATTGTTTGCTTCATAACCTTTGCTAATTCAACCAACCTTTCGGTGAAAAGCCAATATTCCATGTCCCAAAATGCATCCTACCACTCTTACTATTTCCATGGACTAGCTTCTTTACTTGTATTAGTTTGTCATACATGAACCTTTGCATACTTGGCACCACCTTTGGATGCTGGGATGTCATGTCACTTATGAGTCTATGAAGTGCAACACATAGCTGAGTGGGGAACACCCCCATGATATCCAAATTTCGATTCATGTCCATTAGATGTGGCTTAGATTGAGACCGGTAATGAATGCCTCTTAAGTGACGCTCAAAGGATGATTTAAAAGTTATTATTCAATCGATGCATATGAATATTTAAATATAAAAAAAAAAAAAAACTAAAACTACAATTTCTTCTAGAAAAATCTATCTGAATTTTTCTTATACACGAGGCGCAACATTTGACGAATGTCAATTGTCACTGTCTCGTTGCATAGACTAACGTTCAATTTTATGTTTACTTTGCATTTGTTATGTGATTAGTGAACTTTCCTATTGAACTATTGATGTTAAGCCTTAACATGTTAGTACTATAAAAATGTAAGACTTACTAGAATAAAAATGTAACAATGTAAGAATTTGTGATGTAAGTTAGCCTTAACATGTAAGAATTTGTGATGTAAGCTAGCCGTTAACATGTAAGAGTTTGTGATGTAAGTTAGCCGTTAGCACTATACTTCCTTTGTTTTTTAAAACATGCAACACTTTACTAGAATAAAAATGTTACAATGTTTGCAACACCCTATTATTGGAAAGTTTTTTCTTTTTGGTGAAAGTTGTAGTATTACCCTTATTTAACGCTCATCACCCGCTTAATTATACACCTAACAATATTTGAACTGCATTTTAAACGTGTTAAATCACATAAGACCCACTTTCCTTAAATATCGGGAAAAAGTGTGTTGAAAGTATTAAAAAAACAGTGAAAGTATATACATTAAAAAAGCTGATCGATCGCATTGTTATGGTGATAGTTTGTAACAAATGAATATAACAGAACATTGCTAGCGCAAAGGAAAAAGTTCACATTAATGATTTTAGGCGTTGTGTACATTTTGTAAGTTTATAAACTATTTTGTAAAAATAATATATCCAAATCAATCATAGTATGGATGGGTAACATATTCGGTAAACAAGAAATAATTACTCCCTCTGTCCTAGTTTACTTGCAACATTTTATCTAGACACGCTTGTCGATGCATAAGATTGACCGTCAATATCTTTTATTAATATAAGCTATAAAAAGTTTATAATAAGAAATTAACATTAAAATAGATCCAACAACATCTTACGCGACTACATTGACTTTCATATAATAGTTAAAAAAGATGGTCAAAGGGAGATGTGTGAATAATGCAAAAAGTCAAAACGTTGCGAGTAATTTGGGACGGAGGGAGTAGTATTTTGGCATCATTATTTGTTTTCAGTTTTCATTTTTTTAAAAATAAAAAACCAAAAACAGGAAACAAGAAAAAGGTGTTTCTACTTTTCAGTTGTTAATTTTTCAATATTATTAGGATTTTAATAAGTTTAACTAATTTTTGATTCAAAATGTGACATATATCGTATGATTTTGTAAAACAAAAAACCAAAAAACAGAAAACCATGGGAATGCCAAACCAACGCGACGATTAAAAAAGCATTATAATGCAACGTGATTGATGTTCATATGTCATGATGATAATTGATAATGGAGTTTCAGTAAAAGGGAATCCAATACCCGTTACATAATGATATTTCTGAGTTACTGGTTTTTAATTCCGTGCTTAACACTAAGGCCTTTAATATGCACCTTATTGAGCCAAATTTATTATATTCTGTTTGTTCTTTGAAGTTACTGATTTTTATTGATTTAAACTTTTTTTTTTACTGACTGACTTATTTTGGTTGAACTTAAATTATTTTTACTAGACTTTGATTATTATTTAAAAAGTGAAGAGAACGAGCTTTATTAGGAACTACAATAATGTGGCAAATTACTTTTGCTATGATTTGTTCTTTCTACTTCCTGACTTTAGATGTATAGGGTGTACAAACATTTTATGAACTTTCATTTTATTTGATTTTTAAGAAATAATATTTTTTTTTTTTTTTTGTAAAAAACAGCTTTGATTTATTCTCATTCCAATTACTGGACTGAATATCATTTCAGGTAAAGTGTTGGCAAATTAGAAGGCAATCAAAGGCTCCACAAGCTGCAGGGGCAATCCATACTGATTTTGAGAGAGGATTTATTTGTGCTGAGGTAACTCTTTTATGTAGTTCTTAACTTGCATGATGGACAGATGGACTATGAAGTCTCTGATAATTCTTGTGCCTTGTATATTACCATATCCCAAAAGTTTGAATAGCAAAACTCTAAAATCTGGGATATGTACTCGAAAAGGTAGCAAAAATTACAAATTTGGCTGAACCCTAAAAATCAGGATAATGTTTCAAGTGGGAAAGTGCAAGCATAAATAGTGTTTGGGCATACCCTAAGATAAAACTCTCAAAACTTCCAGTATTATGTGAAATGTAATTTTTATACTTTTATTCCTTTCTCGGCTTTGAATTTTAAAGTTGGTAGTTTATTTTAGATTTGTTTCTGTTACAGGTTCTCTTTTTAGGCTAGAGGCTGATTGTTGAGTATTTTTTTTTTGTGGACTATATTAAGCGCTTGGTTTCCCTTTTGATTAAGCGCAAAAGTAGTATGACTTGCATCATATTGTACTTCCACTGTTATTTCTACTGCAACTTGTTGGGTATTCAAGGTATCATAGGATCCCATAGGAGATAGAGATATATATTATAAAAAGGGAGTACATGTGCGAATAAGAAAACATATACGGAGTATTTAGTTGGAACATCTATACATGAAAAGTAGTGAATTTCGGAAATCCTAAAAATGCACCAGTGACTATATGTCTAAGCTACCAACTTTCACTTGCTTTTCTCTTGGAGTAAAGCTTAGAAATCTGCTGATTGGCCTTTTTTCCCTTAAATTATTAATAGAAAGGTGGGCAACTAGCATTCTGCTCAAATCTCATAGATATTCATCTCCAACTAATTTTTCAGGAATCAAGAGATTCTCACCTAGTAAAATGAACGTAGTTGAATTATCTTTTTATGAGCATCTCTGCCTCGTCTCTTGCAAAAAGAACTTCACCTATCTTCATTAGCTTAAATGTTGCTCCAATTATGTTGTCATCATGGAATTCTGTTCCTTTAACAATTGAAAGTGCAAGTTAAGAAACATTACCTGAATAAAGAGGCTCCTTCATGTGGGGTACATTTAGTATAAACCATGGCCAAAGCCATTGTATTAGTCTTTCCTTGTATGTGTTTGTTCTTTTTCGTTTTGTACTCCCCCCCCCCCCCCCCCCCCTCTTCCCTCCCCTTTTTCTCTTTCACTGCAAATATGGGAGACTTTGGCATGGCTTTTCAATTACGTGATTATGTATTTTTCTGTATTCAGGTCATGAAATTTGAGGATCTGAAGGAACTTGGCAGTGAGTCAACTGTAAAGGTATAAGCACTACTTGCATTACTATGCTGGAGAAAAAATTCTGCATACCTTACTGGATGTAGAATATATATTTAGTGCATTCCATAAAATCATGGCAGCCGTTATGCATTTTTGCCTCTGATTTTATGAATTCTATTTCTACATTGGTCTCGAGTTGTGAAGGTATAACCATTACTTGCATTACCATGCTGGCGAAAAAATCCTACTTACCTTATTGAATGTAGAATATTTTTTGTGCATTCCATGGAATCATGCTAGTTTTCATCCATTTATTTCATCTGATTCTAAGAATTTTATTTTTATGTTGGTCTCGAGTTGTGACTTTTATGTCCATATATCTAGGGTATATATATATTTTTTTTTCCGGAAATGAAGTCATTTTGTTTTCCTGTGGTAGGGGACTGTGGATCTTGAACGTAGATGGTATGTTGTTATATATATTTTATATTATTTTTCAGTTTCACCCTTGGCATCAATGTCAGTCATGTAGATTTTAGAGCTCTATTCTAAGATTCTGATGTGGGGTCCAGTTAAACTCTGGAAGTTGCATGTGATAAGATACAATTTGGTTGAGTTTTGAAGTCATTATCTTGCTATCTGCTGAGTTCCTTGGGTCTTAAAAACTGAATAGAATTCATGATCAGTATCCAAAGTGGTTGAAAAACTATTGTGAAGGTTTTCTTCTGTTGAGTCTTTTTCACGGCTCGATTGAGAATTTGACAGGTCAATGATTTTTTACCATGTTTTAGAATATGGTATTGATGATATGTCTCGGGCTTTTGCCTCAGTTGGAAAGTTGATTTTTATTCTTGTTTTTGTATCACAATTTTATTTATTCACAAGTGAAAAGATATGCATTATCTATAAATTTTCACCAATTAACTAGGTGATTTTAGCATTGCTAGCTACATTATTTTATTAATGTGTTCAGTGATGTAGAGACACTCTAATTTCTGAAATATTCTAAGTAAACCGTGTTCTAATTTTCTAAGCTTCATAACTGTCATCTATGTTTTTGTTGTCGACATGTCCTGAGCTTTTCATCAAGCAATATATGTAATTGCAGTTATAATGGATGTTGGGACTTTCTTCATGCTCATCATGTAGCTGTCTTTTGGGGGTTCAACTCCTATCTTGTCCTACAGATGAATATTTACTTTGTATTTTGCTGTAGGCGGCTCTTACTCCCTTGTTGGATTGCTTTTCCTTGTAGTTTAATGCCTCGAATTTGTTGGTATGGTACAGGCCGCTGGGAAGTATAGACAGGAGGGTAAGACGTATGTGGTTCAAGATGGTGATATAATCTTTTTCAAGTTCAATGTTTCTGGTGGTGGAAAGAAGTGAGCCTGTGATTGCTATAAGTATAATCTTAGAGAGGAGAGAATATGCGAATCAACTTGGTTGTGATACAAACTGGTTTATCATGGCACTAATTTGTTTACGCAACATTTCCTGATATGCATAAGTTAAAATTACCTGGCACATTAAATATTTTTTTTTTTAATTTTTTTTTTAATCGTCCACGATCTGTTCATTTACTACCTATGCTGAGGTGGGCGGGTTTGCTTTGTGACATAAATTATTAGAAGACAAATTATTGTTTCTGAATGGAAATGATTTGAGAAGATTGTAGCCATAGAAGTCTGTTAGTGTCTGATTTTGATCAATTACTGGTTTCAAGTTTGAGATTGTGGTTTCCATGTGCAAATTTTGATCACTATAAGGTATAACTAGACTTTCTCTGGCTACAATCGTGGACCACAATTAACATTTTTCTATTTGTTCAGGGTTGGAAGGTTTATTGGCCAAATATAATACTCCCTCCCTCATCTTTTATATATATATACATATATATATATATATATATATATATATATATATATATATATATATATATATATATATATATATATATATATATTATTTTTTTTTTAACCATCAACTTTGACCATCAATAATTAGATATTAGTAAAAAATTATAACAATAACAAGATATTACATGACCATGTTTATAAACTATATAGTAATAAAAAAATGGAAAATTTGTCCAGAATGAGCAAACCTTTGTTCGGTCTTTTCAAAATAAGCAAAACTTTTGATTAACTCAGAGTAAGTTGACCTTTATGAGGTATTTTCTCAAAATAAGTCATAACTGGTTTGTTTTAAGTGTAATCGGTTGTTTGGGTTGCTTATGCCACACGTCATTGTGTGGTTGGTCAGTTTTTAAAATTTTAATTAAAATTTGTTAATTTAATTAATTTTTGAAATTTTGTAAAATAATAATTTAAAAAAAAAAATACTTTTTCAAGATGAAAAAAAACCCTTAATTTTTTAGATACTCCCACTACTACAGCCAACACCCCTCCCCGCCCTTGCTCCGTCGGCTACCGTCTATACCACCCAGAGCATCGGAATACCTCCACCTCTCATCCCCACCACTGATATCACCATCCCTCCTACCTCCACCCTCAAAATCCCCATCGAATCCACTATCCCTTAATAAAAAATCGCATCACATCCCCACAATCGAAGTCGCAAATCTGCATAACAACGAGGTGGGTGTTGGGTTTCGAGGTGGGTTTGGTTGGGTTTCAAGGTCGATACGGTAATATTCTTGTTGTTAGGGTGGGAAATCGAGGTATGTGGTGGTTTTAAGAAAGGTATCTGTAAAATGGAGTTTCGAGGTGGGGTGGTTCAGGTGGGTTTCGGGCTTTCTACGCGGGTTAGGATGGGTCGCCGGCGCTCAAGGAGGGGAACAAAGGCCAGAGGGGGAAGTGGTTTGTTTGGTGGCTGGCGGGGATGGGGGTTGAGCGCTGGTATGTGGTGGGGTTTTTTTTAAATACAATTTAATTAATTATCAATTATAAAATAAAAAAAAAAATTAGATTAGGAAAAAAGTGACCTATTTCGTAAGTTATAGGTCATTTGACTTATTTAAAGAAAATACCCCATAAAGGTTAACTTACTTTGGGTTAATCAAAAGGTTTGCTTATTTTGGAGAGACCGAACAAAGGTTTGCTTATTTTTGACAAATTTTTCTAAAAAAATTAAGTTAAAGGTAATATATGAATAATGCAAAATCAAGTTATAGAATATGTTTTGGTGTTTTTGTCCCTCGGGAAAGTTATGGCTCGAAGACCAGTCCAACTGCGCCTGTACCTGCAAAACAACGGAGACTCCGCGTGGTTGGAGCTCCGCCTCCGACGCTCAAGTAAGAACGTGTTTGGAGAGGGTAAAAAGGTGCGGAAAGTAAAGGAGATCTTCTCGGATTCCGAGATCAGGTGTTTTCTCTGACGTGAGAGATTGTAGTGTAGGTATAATAAATGATTGAATGTGTCCCAAAAATGGGGGATATCTCCCTATTTATAGGGTCATTGGGAAAGGTGCCCTCTCTTAAGTTATTCTGACCTAGATTTGGAGGGCTGCGCCGTTTTGCAGCGTTCTAGGGAATTGGGCCTTGAAGGCCGCAATTCTAGCATGTATCTGAGGCTGACACGTGTCTGCTGATAATTGGCCCAAGTGGACATGTCCAGGCTTGACACGTGGCCCTCTCTGTTTGGTTCACATGTCTAGGGTAATTTTACCCAAAACATTTGCCCCTCTTAGGTATCACGTGGCGGGCCACGTGGTTCCTGTAACACGCGGCATTCTAGGAGTGGTGAACGGAAAAAAGGCCGTTCACCTTCTGGGGTGTGACGAGGATGCCCCCGTTTTACCCCTCTATAAATAGGGTTTTACCCTCCTCTCTTTCCTCTCACTTTACTCATTTTTTACATCTTAGAGAGAGAAAGAGAGAATTCTAGAGAGAGAAAGGTCTACCCCCGCCTATAGCGAGTATTGAAGCTTCCGTCTGCGTTTTTGAGGAACACATCAAGTCACCGTTTGTAGCAGTTTTCAGATTTTCCAGAGTTATGATAAAGGTAACCGTCTCTACTCTCCTCCAGCTTTTTATACTTTTCCCGTTTGTGTACTTAGACTTCCAAAATAAAAATGGACTCTCCATCGACACACACGACACCGCCTAGGTCTTTCAGCCGGTCTCCTAGTACGGCTGAATCTAGAACCGGGGGTGCCTTTTCTGGATGCTCGAACCTGCTTTGCTCATCCCCGAATCCCTCCGTCTCTGTGTCTATGCAGGTTACCATGGCCAGAGTCAAACAAACGACTATCAAGCCTAGGAAGCGATGCGCTCGGGAAGTGCCCGCTGATGAAATTATTCCGGATGAGGAATACGAGGGTTCAGAGGAGTAGACGGAATCTTCTCCGGGTGGCAGCCCCTCAACCCCTAGTGACTCAATCCCGGGGGAGTCAGGCGGCGAGGACGCTGCCTCTTCCCAAGGCTCTGATGAAGGGGAGTTAGGCGGAGAAGAAGCCGCTGAACGATCTGGACCAGAAGCATCGGGCTCTAGTCAAGGAGATATTGCGGCTGACTACCAGCAACCGGTTAGGCGGCCAGTCCTGCCAAATCCCTTAGAGACTAGGATGTTTCCTAGAGATCTTGCTACCATGAGGGGTAGCTTCCGAGCATTTGTAGATGCTCATCCGGTTGGGGAAGGCTGGAGAATAGAAGTTTCGTCTACTGAAGCAACGATTTCCTAGGAGGATAACATTGAAAACGCCGACAACTGCTTCGGCTGTTATGAAGCCATGATTAGAGATGGCCTTCGTTTTCCCCTCCACAGGGGTATTAAGAAAATTTTGAAGGGGTATGATTTAGGAGTCTGGCAACTTACCCCAAATTCATGGATTAATATACTTAGTTACATCGCCGCCTGTGAATTTCAAGATATAGAGCCAAGTTTTGCGGCTTTTGCTCATATGCACTACATGAGCCAGGCGCCAAGCGGGTATGGGGCATGGTACACACTAACCACCCATACGCAGTATTTGATGTCTTTAAACAAACCGCCCAAGTGGACTGGCTGGAAGGAGAAGTTTTACATGATCTCCTCGCCCAAATTAGGACACAACCGGTTCCTACATAGGTACAATAAGGATCCGGCTTTACTTGGGAAGAAATGCGCCCTCCCCCGCATTCCGTCTAGGGCTTACGAAGAAATAATGGAGCCCAGGTTCTTTGAGACTACGACTGAGCCCCTGGAGGATGGGACCCATATAATTGTTCCAAAGAACTGGATACCCCAACCGGATTTTTTGAATGATGACGCCTTTCTTTTCGCCTGTGATCTTGGCACCATGTTCCCACAGGGTAGATTCACTATACATCCGGCAAACTGCCGTCTCTATTTGTGCACTAATTGTTTTATTAGTCAATTTAACCAACTGTTTTCTTGCTTTTTTGCAGAGGAAGCGCTGAACATGGTGGACCCAAACATGACGCCTGCTAAGCCTGTTGCCTTGCTGAGAAAGGAGCAATTGCTGGAGAAGAGGGCCTCCTTGGAGGCCAAGGATTCTAAGAAGGGTGGGGTAAGACCGCCTGCCATGCTTTCTAGATTTTTTGCATTAATTTAATAATTTACCAGCTGTACCCCTTTCTCTTAATTTGACAATTCGCCGGCTGTAACCCTGGCTTTTCATTTGCAAAGTGGGAACAGATTCGTTCCCCGCTCCATTTCCAAGATGTTCAAACGGCCAGGGGATGAGCTGAACAAAACCCCGGCTAAGACGGCAAAGAAGAATCCTTCTCAATCCACCTCTTTAGCCAACCCAGATCGACCTACAACCGGGGGCAAGGGCCCGGCTGTGATGAAAGCTCTGAGCGAAAGCTCAGAGCAAGCTGCTGGGAAATGGTCGGATGCCTCTACGACATCGAAGAGTGGCGAGCCAGTCGATGTTGCAGTCGGCGCTGCAACGATTAGGGATGTTAATGAGCCGAGCCGAGTCGAGTATTACCTTGTTCATGTTCAAGTTCATTTAACTTAGGCGAGTTCGAGCATGATCCCGAGCTTTCAAGCGAGCTCAAATTTCTGTTCAAACTCAGCTCGTTTAGTACACTATATGTTCACGAACGGTTCGTGAACAGCTCGTTTATTAACGAGCCTTTCATGAACGAACTTAATAATAATCGAGCTTCTCCAATAAATGAGCTTTGTACTTTTGATATTTGAAAATTTCAAAATTAGCATGATAATTGAATCTTAATTATAAATTTAATAACTAAATTAACAATTGTAAATAATCAATAATTCATGAACATAATATAAATAAACGAGTAGTTCATGAACATAAATAAACGAGTTTTTCATCAACTTATTTGAACGAGTATAAGTATGTTCGTCTTCAAGCTCATTTATTAAACGAGCTTCAAAATTTGTTCAAGCTCGGCTCATTTATTAAATAAACGTACATGAACGAGCTTCAACCGAGCCCGAACATGAGTAGTTTATTGATCGGCTTAGTTCGTTTACACCCCTAGCAACGGTTGAAGGGGGAGAGTCCTTCCAGCCCCATATCCAAGGTAAGACACGAATCAAACTCCCTTGGCCGCTTGACTTCATGCGAGTCAAGACTCGGGTCAGCCCATCTGGAGGTTAGATGAGCAGCCAGCATGAGTCGGGTACCGCTTGTGCTGCTTTCTCACCAAGTACTTCTTTTGGTGCAGATGCTCCCTCAGGGCCACCTGACGTCCAGGCGTTCGCCAAGAGGATGGTAAGGTCTCTGACCAGGTCAGAGAAGAATTCAGTGCCTGATGTGTAGGCGGTGGATTTCGATAGAATCCAGGGCCTGTTGGCTGAGGTAACTTGACATTCAATTATACTTCATTCTTTCTCTTAATATTTTCAAGTGTTTAGCTAACCGTTTGACCCCCCTTCAGGCAATGCTGAGGGTAGACGGGTTGAGGGTCCCCTTCAGGCGAAAGCAGGACGAGGTAAATGATGCTAAACAGAGGGCCACTGTAATACCTCGTATTTTTATACGTATTTTAATTAAAATAAGTATTTTGAGAAGTATTTAATTAAATTGAAATATTTTATTTAAAGTATTTTAATTATTTATTTTAATAAGTTTAAAAATATTTTATAAAAGGAAAGTTTATTTAATTAATTATTTTATTTAAGTTGGAATTTAATTTAAGAAAGTTTTATTTTAGTAAAGTTTTATTAGGGAAGGGATTAGGAAAGATTAAAAAAGGAAAGTTTACGGAGAAGGGTTTTTAGAGAAGGGGTATAAATATTCAACACTTGAGGCAAATCAAACTTTGCCCAGAGTGGAGAAAACCCAAGGTAAACTTCTCTCCCTTTCTCTTTATTTTTCTTTTTCTTTTTCTTTCTCTTTTTCCCCCTTCCCCTTTTCGGCTTCCCCCTCACCGCCGGCCACCACCACCACCGGTGGGCCGCCGGCCGCCAGCAGGAAGCCACCGGTGCTGGCAGCAGGCAGCCACCGGCGCTGGCAGCAGCCGTGGTGGCTGTCGGCTGCCACCTCTTTTCGAACAAAAAAAAAAAATTAAATCTTTGTTTTAAAAAAAACTAGTTTAATCCTAGATCTAATTATTAATTATGAGTTTTGTGATTTGATTTTGATGTTTGATTATGAGTATCATGTAAATTAATTTTCAGATTTTATTTTAATTGAAAAGCCCCAATTTTTGAAACCCTAGGTTCTTGAATTATGAATTATTGAAGGAATATGATATACAATGGTTTAAATCTTTGATTAAAGTGTTTTAAGACTAAATTACAGCAAGTTTTCATTAAAATATAATGCTGAAATTTTTGGTAGTGCATTAAAAATCAAGTTTTTTTTAAGGAATTTCAATTACCCATTAATTGAGATTAAAGTATGATGTTTTAAATATAATTTCAGCTTATTTTAATTAAATTATGAGGGGTTTTATAATAGTATATATTGCTGGAAATTTGTGTAGAGAGGATTTTAATACTCTTCTATAATTTTAAATTGTAGGAGACTTCGAAGTGAGTGATTTCTATTAGTTGTGGCGATTTTAAGATCGTATACAAGGTACGTTCACGTACTTAGCATAATTTTATTTGTGTAGTAGCATGCTAAATGTGTGTAATTGATTACAAGTAGTATCATGCTAGATTTGGAATGGAAATTATGAATTGGTTGTCATTGGTGATTGAATATTGAAGCATGAATTATTTGTGATGGATTAATGGTTGGAAAATTATAGTTTGGAATATTTTTTATGAACCACACTTTTATTTATGGCATGTTAGAGAGCATGTTTAATTAAACTAAATGTTTAATTTGGGTTGGAATATTAAAAGGGAATTTTATTATGGTTCATATAATTTTTTTTATTGATGCTTTAAGCATGGGAAAGGAGCTATGTAAGTGTCTAAGTACATGAGGAATAAATTATATGTTGGTGCCTTAGTGCACTTAAGGTGTTTTTAACACCGAGGGATAGGATTTGTGGCGCTTTATGCGTTTAAGGTGTCATTGGCACCGAGGTAGAATTAAAAAGGGTTCAACATTAAATATTATGTGGTCACTAATTATTCAAGAATTAAATTGGTATGTTTGATTGTTTGAATAATTATTGTTGATTGAATGATTATGGTTTGAGAGTCATCACTAAGTTTAATAATATGTAAATAACGTAAAGTGAAAGAGATTATGCACCAAAACTCTTGGAACGTATATATCTTGAGTATGAACATATGGGGGGAGTTATGTGACTTTATATTTGATCATAACTTCTACTGGAGTACAGGACGCTGTACATTCCTTTTATTATTATTATGTGCAGGAATTCCGTCACTTACTAGTGATTATTGATGCTGGCACGGTTAGCTCCCGTGTCAGTAACCTCAATTTATTTGGGGGAGGTTAGTGGGGAAACCCGTTCGATGCGTAATCAATACTAAATAAATTATGTAGTTGTCTAGTGAGAAGTTTTGTTGAATGTTGTATGCTTGAAAAACAAGTGCAACAAGGTAAGTTGTGTGTTGATAGATAATTGCATGTTAGTGTGTTAATTACGCTTATGCACTCAGCTTTGTTGATTGTATGTTTTGTGTGTTTATTGACCTTGTCTTTACCTTGGCCCTATGATGACCCATTTTTAATGGAGAGTAGTGGAAACAAGTGGAGAAAAGCTTTTAATTATTTATGGTATTATTATTATGCATGGCTAACGCAAAAGTTTTGAAGTTGGTTTGGTTTTAATAAGGGCCTATAATGGTTCCAAGTTGTAAATTGATTTTATTTTACTTCGTTTGACTTTAGTTTGACTTTACTTTCGTTGATTGACTTTTCAAGTTGACTTGTTTTGAATGGTTTTGAAATTAGTCTTCCGCTGTGTGTCTTTGATAGTTGCCTTAGTCGTTTTCACGGCGGCGGTAATATCTTAGATGTTCCTATTTAAAGTTTTAAACAGGGCAAAACAGGTAGTTTTAAAAGAAAGGAATTTCTAGGGTGTTACAGCCACCCAAGCTCTCAACTCTACTATATACAATAAAATAATGTGTGATGTAGAAATTAAAGAAGTAGAGTTGAAATAGGAGGAGCTGATTAAGAACTTGACGATTGCTAATGACGCCGCCAACAACAGAGTGTCTAACCTTGAGCTAGAGCTGAAAAATGCACAATCTGATCTCTTGGAGGGGGCTGATCAGAAAAATTCCAAGCTAAGGGAGGATGTCAGCCGGCTGGGGGTTGAGCTTGTTCAACTGAGGAGCAAGCCCCAAGAGGAGATTGCTAAGGAGCAAAGCCGGCTGGTTGCTGAGAATGAACGGGACACTGAAGCCCGTCTGAGGATTGCCTGGAGACTTCTCCACCCAACCATCGAGTTTGAGGTGTTCAAGCTGAGATATGATTATGCCACTGTGGTGAATGAGGAGGCTCCGCCTCCATTTAAGGCATGGGCCTTAGAGCAAGGCTTTGAGGTTTCAGATAATGAGGAAGAGACAGCTGCGGATCAGGTTGATCAAGTCCAGGCTAATCAAGTCCCAGCTGAGCAGAACGAAGCGAACCTTTTAGCCGGCGAGGACCAACCAGAGCAGACTCAGCAGCCCCAGTTCAACTTTCCTATATTTTCTGCGGCAGTATGCCAACTTATTTTCTCCAACCTGTGAGTCGATTATGTTTGTTTTTACCGACTAAGGAGTCGGGTGACAATTTTAATCTTTTTCTTCCGGATGTATATCCGGTTAACAATATTACCCGGCCTTAACCGACTTTGAATGAAATTTGCCGACTGAGTCGGTTTGCTGAATTTGTTTCAATTTTTTTGCACTTAAATTTTGCCATTTTGCCTATCTTTTTATAGCATGCGACAATCAATATACCGGCTACTCTTACCCCTGGCGGCTGTGTAATTGGTTTCAGTATTTATGTGATTGATTGACTTGGGAACTTTTGATACTTTAAAGAGTATGAGATGTTCCTAAGTCAATCAATGATAGTAGTGATTGCCCCAAATCAAGTACACAACCGTCCACACAACCAATAAGCCGTTTACCCAGCCGGAGGATTAGCTATACTATAACCCTTCTCCTCCGTCTGGGATATTTGCAATCCGGTTAAACTGTCTTTTCATAAGGCAGGAGGCAAATTTCCGCATGGCACTTGATGAGGCAGGAGACAAATGGTCCACCTGACAAATGGCCCCCAAACGGCTTAGGGGCCGTCTGGGGTACCTGTAGTCCATTGCACTTTGTCCGTTTGCCCCATTGGGTGGACTTGTATAATTTCGTTGAATAGTCTAAATCAGAACTTTAGTCATCAACCGGTTGATGTCATTAGACATCCGGTTTTCGAGCTTAATCATTCTTTAAACTATTTTGGTCAGACGGCTATGAGTTGACCAATTAGGTCGTTCAATATTTGCTGTCTGCATGAATACGTAGAGCACTTGGTTACCCGAATGGGAGATACTCTCTGCGATTGATTCCACCCGGATGGGCGTCGCCGGACGCCTCACTCATGTTGGAGCAGACAAATTTATAAATAAAATAACATCCGGCCATTGGCCTCATAGCTTGAACATTAATTTAGCCACTAAGTTTTTTACTTAGTTTACTTCATTCAATTGACCGTCTGTGCCTTGCACATGCGGTATTTGATCATTACGCATGTATATATATACGAGGTAATCAACAAGATTGAAAACAAAAAGCAACTTTTTCATTAATAGGCTTTTCATTTACAAAAATTTACAAATCTTAGAAGTAGTACTTTTTCAAGTTGTCTACATTCCAAGTTCTAGGCAGCCGCTTGCCATCTGGAGTTTCCAGGCGGTAGGTGCCGTTTCTCACTTCCTCATAGATCCGGTAGGGTTCTTCCCAATTTGAAGTTAGCTTTCCATGCTCATTGGCCCTACCGGTTGTCTTCATCTTTCGTAACACAAAGTTCCCAACTTTCAAGGGCCGTTTGTGCACTCTTTTGTTGTAGGCACGGGTCATTCTCAGACGGTAAATCTCATGGCACAAGGCGGCATTGCCCCTGGGCTCCGGGAGGGAGTCCAATGCTAGCCGCATGGCCTCCTAGTTTGCTTCTACATCGTATAGCATGACTCGTAGAGTCGGCTCATAATGCTCGACGGGCAAGACGGCTTCAACACCGTAAACCATGAGAAATGGGGTTTCACTGGTTGCCCCTTTTTTAGTTGTCCGGATGACCCATAGGACATGAATTAACTCTTCAGCCCATAAACCACCGGTTCTCTCAATTTTCTTTTTGATGCCGTCTGAGATGAGTTTGTTGAAGGCTTCAACTTGGCCGTTTGCTTGGGGTCGGCCAACTGATGCAAAACAATGTGAGATCCCTTGATCTCCCAACCAAGTCTTGAGCTGAGGCGTCTCAAATTGAGGGCCATTATCAAACACCATAGACATATGTACTCCATACCGGGTGATGATATTCTTCCAAATGAAAGAGATGACATCCTTTGTTTTGATGCCTTTGATCGCTTCTGCCTTAACCCACTTGGTGAAATAATCCACAGCCACCAGAATATAGTGCTTTCTGCCTGGCGCAGGCGTATATGGACCTAGAATGTCCATGCCCTATTTAGTAAACGGGACCGGACTGTGGATTGCTGTCAGGTCAGTTGCCAGCTAATAGATGAGCTTGCCAACTTATCACATTTTCTGACCATCTCCATGGCGTCTGCCTCAAGAGTGGGCCAGAAGTAACCTTACCGCCTGGTCCTGACAGCGAGGGATCTACCGCCTATGTGAGAGGCGCAATATCCCGAGTGCAACTCTTCGAGTACTTCTTTCCCCTTTTCCGGGGTAACGCACTTCAACAAAGGTTTTAGGAAACCCGCCTTGAAGAGCTCTCCGTCTTTCATCTCGAAGTTTGCAGCACACTTCTTTAGTATAGCCGCCTGTTGGGGTGAATCAGGAAGCGTACTGTCTGTAAGGTATGCCCGGATGCCATCCATCCAGGTAGAGCTTCGGTCAAGCACTCCAATGGGCTCTTCATCAGATATACTCCGTTTTTCCATAACTTCCCAGAAGACTGACCGAGTCGTATCACAGGAGGCGGAGGATGCCAATTTTGACAGAGCATCCGCCTGGTTGTTTTCAGATCTGGGCACTTGACTTAAATGAAATTCTTCAAGTGTCCCGGCCTCAGCTTTAACCACCTGCAAGTATTTGATCATTGCAGGATGGGTGGCTTCATATTCACCATGGTATTGGCTAATGACCAATTGAGAATCTGAGCAGGCGACAACTTTTGTTGCCCCCGCCGCCTTGCACATGCGGATGTTGGCTAGCAGGGCTTCATATTCCGCCTCATTATTAAAGGCTTGGAACTTGAACCGTAGTGCATATTCATATTTATCCCCTTCCGGAGATTGACAGATTATTCCTACACCACAACCGTTCATAGTAGAGCTCCCGTCTACATACACCTTCCAAACCTGATCAAGGATGTCCGGAGCAACCGGCCTTGTCATTTCGACAATGAAGTCGGCAAACGCCTGACCCTTCACTGCCTTTCTTGGTTCGTAGGTGATTTCAAGACTTTGCATTTCAATAGCCCATTTGAGAATTCTGCCCGATGACTCCAAGGTTGTCATTGGCTGCTTGAGGGGTTGATCTGTATAGATCACCACCGGATGTGCCAAGAAGTAAGGCTTCAACTTCTTAACAACCATGTAAAGAGCAAGGCCAAATTTTTCAACCATGGGGTACCGGAGTTCAGCATTTCTGAGAACATGGCTAATGAAATAGACCAGGAGCTGAATATCGTCTCTCTCAGTAAGGAAAACGGCACTGAGGGCATGATCTGAGACGGCTAGGTACATGTAAAACATTTCCTTTGGCAGAGGGCTAACAAGCCTTGGCAAGGAGTGTAAATGTTCTTTCAATTTCTGAAAGGCCGCCTCAGCATCATCTCCTCATTCAAATCTAGTCTTTTTCCTGATTGCTTAGAAGAAATAAAGGCATTTGTCACTTGACCGGCCGAGGAATCTCCCAAACGCAGCCAGGCAACCGGTAAGCCTCTAAGCTTCCCTGACAGTGCGAGGTGACTTCATGTCAATTACCGCCTGTATCTTCTCAGGGTTAGCCTCTATCCCCCTTTGATCAATCAGTAATCCGAGAAACTTCCCAGACTCAACACCAAAAACACACTTTTTGGGATTTAACATGACCTTATGCCGCCTGAGTGTGGTGAAGGTTTCTCGGAGATCAGCAAGGTCATCCGCCTGTAGCTTGGATTTGACTATCATGTCATCAATATACGCCTTTACATTCCTCCCAATATAATTAATGAAGGCTGTATTAATCATCCGTTGGAAAGTAGCCGGCGCATTCTTTAAGCCAAACGACATCACCGTATAACAAAATAACCCCTGATCAGTGACGAAGGCCGTATTCTCTTGATCTTTTTTCCACATGGGTATCTGGTGGAAGCCGGAGTAGTGTAAACACCCAAATGTGTCTCCCCAAAACCAAACCCAGTGATGAATACCTTTTGCGTCGAATGATTATCGAACAAGGTGAAAGTGTGAAAGTTCAGGTGTTGCGGTTGGTTTTTATTAAAAATTATTTCTTTCTGTTTTCGAAAACAACTCTATTTTATGAAAACAGCCAATCCAGTTTAGTTTGGTCCACGACAAGGGTCCAATAATAGTGTAGTTGAGCTTTCCAACGATATATTATAAGCCCAATTCCGATGAATAATGAGGAAGTTATGGCCAAAATACTAAACTGGGTCCGGTTTGATCTTTACATGCGGCCAAATGATCTAGGGGAGGGCCCAATGTTAATTGTTATTCCTAAAGTTATTAGAACTGATTATAGTCTTCTAGAATTCTTTAGAAGGTTCTCTTTAATCCTAATAAGATTAGAATTAATAATTATGTTTTGATAAGTTTTATTTGGAATAAAATATTATTTTATGAAAATACGATTTCAGTTTTCATACGGACTTTACAAGTCAATTTTGATTGATAAGTGGACTTCGTGTTTGAAAGCACGTAGGAATCCAGGCTGTCGCCAAACGATAGGCTTGTCACCACGCGACAAACCCTGTCGCCACACGACAAGCCTTGTCGCACGCGACAGACCCTGTCGCCTGGCGACAAGTTCGGTTTTGCAGCGACAGAGTGGAGTTTTATTCCTTATCAAATTCTACCTATTTCCGGACTGTTTTCTTATAAATAGGGTCCTCAACCTCCGTTTCAATTCACAATCAAGAATCTACAATTCACAATCATCTTTCTCTTTCTCTCTCAAAAAGCTAGAAGCCTTCTCTCTCTATTCTTTTTCTAAACCTTCCCTCTTACAAAATTCCTCATACATTAGCATTAGACACACCTAGCCAATTTCGAAATTGCCTTCGCCCTAGACGTGAAAGGTTATAATTTCTGAGGGTTTGGTCCCAAATCTCTATTTCCATTGTTTGATTTGATTGTTTGATTTATATTTTCCTTGAAGTTACTAACGCGTGTATTTTGTTATTAGAAAGAGATACAAGGCATCAAAGTATGTAATCTTATTGCTCTATTCTTGTAGAAAGCATGTTTGTTATTTATTAATTCCTAGCATCATGCTTAGGTTGTTATTATTGCTTTCTAGTATCATGTTTAGGGTGCCTTTTACTCTTTTCTAATATCATGTTAGTGCCATGTTAGGGCTAAAGCTTTGATTTTTATTGTTTAGTGACATGATAGAGTTTGTTATTAATCTTGTTAGTATCATGCCTAGGATCTTGCTATTAATATTATGCTTTAACATGATTATGATAATTATGATTATTTTGATTATGATTGTTATTATGATTATAATTATGATGATTATTATTATGTTGTCTGATGCGTATTTATTGTTATTGCTTGATCACGCCTTTTATGCATGCCTAAAGGGAATTGGTACTTGTAATTACGCTTAATAAGATAATTAATAATCTTCTTTAGGGCTAATTTGATTATAATTCAAGTGATCTCCAATAATAGTTTTATTTGTGCATTAATAATCAACAAACATAGATTAAACAGGTTTAGGGTTAATCTGTTGTTTGCATGTTAGTCAGAAAGCGCACATTAAGGGCAGGTTCAATCTCTTTTAGGTTGGATTTGTACCCTCATCCCCGAACCCTATTTGGTTCAAGACCTTTTGGAGTTGACGATCTCATGGATCATTAAGGGGTGTAATCTTCACCTTGTGAACGGTTTACAAGTTCCTAAAACTTGTTGGCGACTCTTTTGCTCTAGCTTCCTTCCCTTTGGACACCACCATACTTAAGTGTATGATCACAGTGGGGTTCAAGTTTGGGGTAATGCTTGAAATCTTCCCTACAGTTTTTGGCGACTCCGCTGGGGAGGATTTCTATTTTAGTTCCTGAAATTTATTTCGGCAATGATTTAGAATGAGCGGATGAGACTCGAAAAGTTCTAAGTATTTCATGTGCGTAATTTTGATTAGCATTATTGTCATATGCATAAAAAAGGTCCTCATTGGATAGACCATCCGAAATGATTCAAAAACATAGGATTTTTACACGTAGGAAATTTGAGAAATATCTTTCACAACTAGAATTGAAATAACGCTGCGAAATCTGGAAAATTCTAAGAACGTAGATACCTGCTGAGGCATGTAGGAACTAGCGCCTAGAAAACAAGGCTTGTCGCCTGTAAAGTGCTTTTGTCGCCTGGCGACAGTTCTGTCGCTTGGCGACAGGGGTACTTTTGCGGCGACAGTCCCTGTAGTCTGGCGCCAAGTTCTTCCAATATCGAGCCAGAACTCTGCCTTCTTGTTTGTACCATTTCTAGCACTGTTGGCTCGATTCTACTTCTTGATTGAGTTTTTCTCACTTTTCTGAAACCCATATGTGTTCTACATATGGACATAATCCTCTGGGGGTTCAAGCTCCATCTACCCAATCGAACGCTCCTGGCAACGACGAATACATCCGAGTTTGTGAATCCACCAAACCGTGGAAGCGAGTTTAACTCGCGGGGTCCCATCCACTCGCGCCAACCCTTCCAAAGGTAAGGCTTCCGCGCGGTGCATCCGGACTCATAACCATGGACCCTCTTTGACTAACCCATATCCTTGAACTTTAGAGAACTAAACCCATGGTTAGGTTGCAAACTCATTGCATCATATTGTGGCTACTTGACTATTTGTGCATTATTTGCTTGTGCATACTTACGTGTGATTGAACTAACCGTTTGGTTTGACTTGTAATTATTAATATGCTTAAATAAACTAACCAAGGACTAAAAGACTTTGCTTAATTAATTAGTTAATTAATTTGGCTAATAAATATGTCTAAAATCGAGTCATAATTCCTTTGAGTCAACCCGGATTTTTATTCCCGTATACTGCACAAGCGTCAACTTGTTTTGGTCATACCCGGAGTTCTAGGAAGAACTACGAGTCGTACAACCTATGGATCTGTAGCCCCGAGTTATATCTTTCATTTGCCGTTGGTTTCGTACAATTCGGATTCACAGATCAAAAGTTATGACTAAAATACTACAGCCTGTCCAGTTTAGTGCACATATGTGAGGTCTTAACTTAACTCCTTAATTGAGTCTAGGCACTTAGTCCCATGGTCATACACAAGAGTCTTAACTTGTCACCTACACTTACTAGTGTTAGCACACACTTTATATAGTCACCATGACCATGTCTTAGGTTCATGCATGAGTTGGTTTTTTCCGTCATTTGAGTTGGGGGTACATTCTATTCCTAATTTTTTCATATCTCTCCATCTATATCATCTTTCCATTCTCCACATGCTTTCCCCATGTCACAATATTCACTCTTCCTACCTTCTTCCATCCATTGCATGTTGAATAGAGTAGAGTCAAATAATTAACAATGAATATCCCTTAATTTCCCTTTCCACAATACTTGGTCAAAGAGAGAAAAGCACTCAACCAAGACAACACTTTTGATAAAGCATCACTTTTTTATAAAACAAAAGGGTTGTAATAATGGCCGGCGAAAAGGAAATTTTCTTAAGTAATATTAGTGAAAATTTGTCAAGTCTAAAAGAAGACGTCCGAAAACTGCAAGATGTCATTGCCATGCTCTTGAATGTGGTAGAAGGATTAGCAAATCGGATGATGGTTGTTGAACAAAATTCTCACCAAGGATCTAATGAAGAACTCAATGCTCCTAAGCCACGGGCAAAACGGACCATTGAAGAATACACACCAATAAGAATGACTTACAATGAAGCTTTTGACTGTCTCCACGATCAAGGTCTCATTCGCCCCATTGGTCCCAGTCAAGACCCTCCGCCTGAAAAACGGTATCCCAATTGGGACCCAAAATCTTATTGCTGATACCATAGAGGTCGTGGTCATACCACCGAAGTATGTCTCGCTCTCAAAGATCGTATTCAAGACCTCATTGATTCAAGTTTCCTTCATGTTCCTCCGCGCGACAAGAAGGCCCGGATTAGTAACGATAACAACAGTGGCTGCAAAGGAAAGAAGAATGACTATCCTTCTTCTTCCGAAAGCACCTACTCTAGCAACAGTGTTGATACTTCCGACCTTAATGAAATCTTAGCCTTGGATAATCGAGGATTTAGAAAGCAACTAAGAAAGGATTTCACCCGTTTTGGAATTAGCTACGATGATGCTTTCGATCGACTCCATGCAAAGAAACTCATTACTCCTATTGGACCCATTCAAGATCCCCCACTTGAAAAGAGATTGCCTAGTTGGAACCCAAATGTACGTTGCAAGTACCATCAAGGTAGGGGTCATACTACCGAGAGCTGTTGGAAGGTAAAGGAAGCAATCCAATATTTGATCGACAATAACAAGCTTCCTATACCTCCAGTCGGCAAGAAGACCGAGTGATGATAAGGCACAAGACAAGAGGCGAGCTTCAACGACAAGATTTCGTGACCTCTTTTTCTTTTTCTTTTTTTTTTATTTTTCCTTTCCCCAATAAGTCTGGCATAGGCACCTTTCTTAGATTTATTTTGTAGGTTTTTATTTCTTCCCCTTTTAATAAAATGAGCATTTATTTTCTTGCATGTGATCATTGCATTGCATCCATAAAAAAAAAAATAAAAAAAATGTCGAACTAAGCATAAGGTATACCAAAGATTTGAGGCACCACTTGTAGCCACATCATATCACCTTTAACCCTTCAAATATATAATCCTTTCTTGAAAAGCCACTTTAAGCCTCGTTTAACGATAGACCTTTCATTTTTCAACCCACATCTACCTAACCTTGGGATGGGATGGTGTGCAACATATGCAATTTTCAATTCCATAAAAAGCTAGAGTGATTTCAAAAATAATAAAATAGCAATAAAAGTGTACAAAAGGGCAAGTGTTCCAATGTCATTGACATGAACATGTCTTTGATATGAACACGTCTCAGATTGCGTTTCTTATCGAGTGCTCAGTACCGTGCCTGAGAAACATGAATGCCAAGTGAGTGATAGACCGTATGATCGGGATTGCCCACACTTATAAAAATAAGAACAAAAATGTAAAAGCAAAAAAGAGTTAAAACACTCAAGCATAAAAATACAAAGATTCAAAAGCAAGGTTGCATACCTTGGGGGCTTACCTAGGGTGTTTAGCCTTTATCCCTTTCCTCTTAAAACCTTTAGCCTAACCACGTTGCAACCCTTAATAGACCTTTTTGAGGTATACACACTTGTGCGAGGTTCGGCTAGAGCTACGTTCGGCCTGTTTCCTAACGAATACGTAGGCAACCTCACATTGGGGTGCGACCGTAATAAAAATGCATTCATATTTACATTGATCATATCAAAGGATCTCCAATGCTCATCCCTATTCATTTAGAGCTAGACTCGGGGGCTTGATCCCTACATCATTTAGCTTACCTAGCCTAAGAGTCACCATCATTTGACTCTTCTAAAAATAATAATTTTTCCACACACTTAGCTCTTGCGGCCTAACTTTAGTGTCACTTTCACACACTACACAGATACATAACCAAATATACTTCCCTTAGGAACCCTTTGTCATGAAATCTTAACACAACGCTGAAGCATGCCTTGTCATGTCAATATCAAGATCAATCATCATTGCACCACAAAGTATGAATCACTTAGCCTCCGCGCCTAAGTTACCTAAATACTTTCATCTTTAAGTCAACTAGGATAGTCTAAGATATTACAATCCTTGTAATGTGAGAGACAATATTAACGGATTAAGCTCATTCAACATGCACCTTCAAAAACTTCACTTCGATTCTTTTTCGCGTCTTTCTTTTTCGGGAGAAAGTCGGTACCCTCCACAAAAATGACGGAAAATTTTTGCTTTTCACAATACAATGCACACACGGGTCATGAGTCACACGTGTCATTTCACTTCGATTCGAGTCAACCTCGAGTCAATCACAGCGAGTCAAGTTTATACCTTGAGTCGTGTCAAGTCAATGAGTCAAGCGACATTAAACCTTAGGTCAACTCTAAAATAATTAAAGAAATTAGCAAAGTCCTATAGTCAAAGATAAATACAGGTGCATCCCAGCGGCAGCAAGAGCAGAATAGGGAAGACCCTACTCCAGCGCCAGACGACAACATCTAGCGTCTGGCGATAGATCACAGCGTCTGGCGACAGAGCCGAATCGCGGCGCCAGAGGCATTGCAGCGGCGACAGAATGCTCAACCACTTAGAGCAATTATTTCAACCTCTTTCAGCAATTTCGGGCTCCTTGGTACGCCAGTTAGCCCCTATAAGCAATTTGACATGATTAAGTAGTCGGCTCGGTTACAATCACAATAGGTGATCGACTTGATAAAAGATCGTCTCACTTAGCTTAAAGCGCCTAAACATTGGCTCAAAGGCACCGACATAATGGTTCATAAACAGCAAAGGTACCGACGTAATGGTTCATAAACAGCAAAGGCACCGACGTAATGGTTCACAAGCAGTAGAAATGTCGACGTACTGGCATAGCGGAAGCAAAGTTCAAGCGAGCTTTAAAAGATCAACAAGCATTGGTCTTCGCTGATATTCTTCAGAGTAATGGCACAAAAAAACTGAAGATGGCTACAAGCAAAGTTATCTTCGATCGTGTTCCCTAGGATGTGGAAGATGGTCACAAAAAACTGAAGATGGCTACAAGCAGAGTTATCTTCGTTCGTGTTCCCTAGGATGTGGAAGATGGTCACAAAAAATTGAAGATAGCTACAAGCAGAGTTATCTTCGATCGTGTTCCCTAGGATGTGGAAGATGGTCACAAAAAAACCGAAGATGGCTACAAGCAGAGTTATCTTCGATCGTGTTCCCTAGGATGTGGAAGATGGTCACAAAAAAAAATTGAAGATGGTTACAAGCAGAGTTATCTTCGATCGTGTTCCTTAGGATGTGGAAGATGGTCACAAAAAAAAACTGAAGATGGCTACAAGCAGAGTTATCTTCGATCGTGTTCCCTAGGATGTGGAAGATGGTCACAAGTGGCGGAGAATGACTACAAGCAGAGTCGTCTTCGATGAAATAGGAGGCAACTACAAGCAGAGCAGCCTTCAACAAATGCAAAAATCGGTTACCTACAGAGACGTGTACTCGACGGTGCAAGATACGCGTTTCTTAACTCTCTTATCTGTTTAACTAACGCTAGTTTGCAGGTATCGGCGTTATAATTTAGTTACTTGATAATTTAGATTATTTTAATTGATTAGGAGTAGAAAGACCTGTTTCCCTGTAGATTCGACCCTGCTTCCCTATCTGCTTTATCTAGAGGATTTAGGAATTATTTTTGGTTAGGTAATACGACTTTAGCCTGTCAATTTTCCATTTTATTATGCGTAGGAATTTTGCCACTTACGAGTGGTTCAATTCTTTAATACTAGCACGGTTAGCTCCCGTGTTGGTACCCCTTTATTGCGGCAGGTTAGGGGGGAAACCCATTCGATGCGTAATCAAGCTAAATAAGTAATCTAGTTATCTATTGGTTGGTTATGTTGTATGTTGTATGCTTGTAAACAGGTGAACCAAGGTAAGTTATGCGTTGATAGGATAAAAGCATGTTAGTATGTACTATTTCAGCATTTCTGATTGTGTGTTTGTATGTTTGTTTGACCTCGCTTTATCTTAACCCTACGAACTTACGAAGACCCATTTCTAATGGCAAGTAGTGGGGACAAAGTAAAGAGAAGTTTTTCAGGTGATGATGCATATTCATGACGGGCATGAGTGAAGAGCGAATCATATTTAGTTTCCATAAGAATATGATGTGATTTATTGCATTGAATATTATATATTTTGCTTGTGAGACTAACACAATGGTTTTTAAATATTTATTGTGGTTTTGAATAGGCCTACAATGGTTCCAAGTTGTAGATTGATTTTGTTTGACTTTGGTTTGACTTTACTTTCGTTTGGTTTGACTTTTTAAGTTGACTTGTTTTGAATGGTTTTTAAAGAGAATATTCCACTATATGTCTTTAATAATTGCCTTAGCCGTTTTCACGGTGAAAATAATGTCTTAGAATTTCCTGTTTCGTATTTTAAAAAGAGCAAAACAAGTATTTTAAAGGAAAGGAATTTTTAGTGTGTTACAAAGTGTTATCTGGGAGCTTTGGTTGAGATTTTCATTACCACTAAAGCCAAAAACGTGTTTTAAAGTATTTTGTTTTAAACTTGGCCAAGTGTATATTTAATCAAGTTATTTTAAAAGTGAGTTATTTTATTTTAATTTTAATTTTTTTTTTATGTTGGGAGAAATTTGATTTTTTTTTTTTTTTTTTTTTTTTTTTTTTTTTTTTTTTTGTTGCGTGAACATCCATTTTTTTTTAATTAGGGTGTTTGAATTTTTTTTACCGGTGACCGAATGTTTTGGCTTTTTTCGAAATTTATTTTTGGTTTTTTTTTTTTTAAAAAAAAGAGTTAAAAATATTTTTAGTTTGTTTATTTTGCAGGAAAGCGAAGGATTAAGGTAAGAATGATGTGTTAAAACCTTTAAGAAGCATGTTGGTTATCTTGGGTAGGAAAAAATTTGGGCATATAAGTTTGAAATAATCATGTTCTTGTATGTATTAATGTTTAGGTTGTGATGTTTGATCATGTGAATTCGTTGATTGGAAGCATGTAATTATGTGACTAGAAATAAGTGAGTATTGTTAGATTGAACATTGAACCTAATTCATGCAAGCACTGTGTTATTTTATTGTCTTTGGGAAGGGAATTCTTTTCTAAGTCTTTTCCTTTACAGGATGCCGATTGATGGGAGAAAAATCCTAGGTCGTTGAGTTTTAAGACTCCCCCAATCAAACCAAATTTATAACCAAACCTAACCTAGTATAGGGGTAAGTCCGGGTCGAGCCCAAGGGAATGAGGTATAAGCTATGGTCTCAAGTTAAGCTATTCCGAAGTCTAGGTATACGGTTTGGTCTAAACAAACTAATCAACGCTACTAATTGAATATGAAGAACGATATCAAGGATACTAGGGAATTAGGATCCACATGCATTCACGACAATCATGCTAATTGGATAGGAAATTAATCAATCGATTAATGCGAGGGAAGGTAGTAAATGCAATCAAAATCACTTGCAAAGCTATTTCCTAGGGTTGAACTAGAGGTCTCTACGAGTGACTACCAAAGGAAAATCACAAGACAAGTTCAATCGATAAGAGTAGCTTTCAAATCAATGTGTCGCATCAATGAAAACCACAATGCAATCTAGCTTGATAGTTAAGGTTGATCACTCCTCAAGACATCAAACACATGCACAATTTATACCAACCAATATAATCACAATATCAAATCAATCAAAATCCCCCAATTAGCAATGAATTATCACTCATACATGCTTCACCACATCCCTAGCAAGCAATCTACTCACTACACATTGCAATATTGAATAGCAAAACTAAACTAATCACCAATTTCATCATCAACATTGTATTCAAATTATATTCAAACTATCAAAAATCAAATCAAACAATCAACTAGAAATTCAACCAAATATCAAGAGGGAAAACACTAAAATTGCATTAAAGAGTAAAAAATTCTTACAAAACTTTGATCAAAATCAAAGAGGAAGAAGATTGAAAGTAGCAATCACCAAAATCACCAAGTTTCTCTCTCTAGAATATAAGAACAAAGGTTTCCACAATTTGAGCTTCTCTCTTTAAAAATCTCTTCTAAATAAAAAAAACTAGTCTAATTCTCTCTCTAAAAAGGAAGAAAAACTATATATAGTAAAAATAACAAAGGAGAAGTTAGTTAGACGTCCAAAAAGAACCCTATAAGTGCTCCCTCTCCTCAATATGCGCGGCTGCAGAGAAATGGGTACTGAACGGGGAAGGCAGAGATGCGTGGCTGACCCCTGCTCTACGCGCCTAGGAGCAGGGCAGCTCCTCTCGTGCGTCCGTTGATGCCTCCGTGTTCTCCACTTGATGAACATTGGGGGTGCCAGTTTCCAAGGGCCTCCACAGTGGGTTCAACACCATTTTTGATGCCCACGCAGCTTGAGAGCACGGCCTAGAAGACTTGGACTTTGCACCCCTTAACACTTGAGCTTCAAGGGGAGAGACCGACTTGCACCTTGAGCCTTACAAATCCTGAGAAAAAGCCATTGAGCTCCTTGAACATCACCAATCTCCTAATATCAAAGAAAAGCAAACGAATAAAAGAGAAAAAGCGAATCAACCTAAGAAATGCAAGAAAACGGGAAAAACAAATAAGAAAACACAAACTAGAGAAAAGTCATAAAACTAAACAAAAAGGAGTAAAAGAGTTATAAAAGCGATTAAAATGCATCCTAAAAGAGGATAAATGAGTGCCATAAATGACACTCATCACCGATCTTTCCTAGAAAACACTCCCAAATTAGTACTAAAATTAAGAAAGAAAATGAACATCCCTTTGACTATGTCAAGAAAATTCGTTTCTACTGTTCTCACATGAGCGATGTCCTGGGGGACAAGCATTAAGACCTTCCTGATCGTGTTTAAGCTATGATTATTCACTGTCTTCTAGATGAACCCCCATATCAAGCTTTTAAAGCAAAGTTCTCTAATTTTTAGTTACTTAGGGACATCCCAAATTACTCGAAATATAAAGATTATTATGGATAGTGGTATCTTGATTACAAATACTTGATTTCTTACCTCGGTCGAGTAGAGAAATATCATTGTAAGCGCTTACACATTCCATATCCCAAATATTACTATGATAACTAGCAGGGAATGATTACCCTTCCACTAGTCATCAATCAGGAAATTCTTCTCCACCACAGGGTAATCAAGCAGGAACAGATGAAGGGCAAGAGGAAGGAGAGCTAATGGATAAGAGTAATCATACTGTTGATAGTTAGATTGTGGAAATTCCAAATCCAAATCCACCCAAACTAAAATTATAATTGACATTTCATCTGACGATGAGGAAGATGAAGAGATCATTCAAATTGAACAAAATCCAGAGACACCTGAACTAATGGAGGAGGAAGATGACCCTGAATTCGATCTTGGAAGCTACAAACAATGAAAGGACAAGAAGGACAATGTCCTAAAGGACTAGATTTTTATAGTTCACTTTTCTTAGGATTCTTAGATTCATTTCCGCATATTATTTATTTCGTTTCAGTAAAGTAATAAGTGGCATAGCCATAGTGAGTCAATAAACCTGTTGAGCTGCGTGGGTTATTCGAACTCATTTCATTTCATTTTTCTAATCATTTTCTTACTCGGCAATAAAGTTCTATTCATTTCATTGCCAAATATTTCATTTCATTGTCAAATAATTCATTTCATTTCCAAATCATTCATTTCGTATCATTACTCCTGTAAGCCATTTCTTACTCAAATATTCCAATACTTCATTTTTAAAATCTGAGAAGTCATGGAAATTCTTTTTATTTATTATTGTGATGCTTTATTAAATGTATAGTTGGTTAGCAATGTAAATTTGGTTGATCAAGCTACTCATTTTGGGAATTCTAATGTTGCAATCTCAATTTGTTAGCTTAAAATTAAATGTGTACGTATAAAAGGTATGAGTTAGTTAGATGGGTGTATAACTTGAGAGCTAACCATAACCACAATTAATAAAGACCCCATGTTTTAATTCGGGCATAGAAAGATGGCAAGAGGAAGTGGAAATAGTAATGAAGGGAATGAGCTGAGTGAGGTTGTAAGGCAGTTAGCACTTAGCAGTGGTCGCCCAGCACTTAGCAAGGAATTCGACCAACAATGGGGATGCTGAGGGAGAATTGTTTAAGAAAGGTGGTGCAAAGCAAGCCACCAACCTATGAAGGAGAACTTGATCCAACAGTGTTGGAAAACTGGTTAAGGGAGTTTGAAAAACTGTTTGGGACAGTTAGGTTCCCAGAAAATTCGAAAGTCGGATGTGCTACCTATTACCTTAGGGGTGAAGCTGACCTTTGGTGGAAACAAAAGGAGGCTACAATAAAGGCAATACCTAGGTTCAATTAGACTATGTTTCAAGAGAAGGTTACCCTAGTTCCCTATAGAAACAAAAAGCTGAGGAATTTTCTAACTTAGCAATGGGAGAAATGTCAATGACTGAGTACAATACTAAGTTTATTGAACTATCAAGGTTTGCCAAAGAGTCTGTTGCTACAGAGAAGACAAAGGCTAGGAGGTTTGAGAGGGGATTGACCCTTGATTTACAGCTAAAGTTATGTGGACAAGTGTTCGAAACCTTGGATGAAGTGTATGGGAGGTCTGCACACCTTTATGCATTGGAGTTGAAACCAGAATAATTTTAAGAAGCAGAAGTACCACAACAACAACAACAATAACTTCAACAATAACAATAATTTCCAAATCAACAATGTATTCATATATTTTTATGAAATGTTCATTTTATTAGGTATGATTCAACTGTTCTATGATAGTATGATAAATTTCATTTTTACTATACTTAATGTTCTTTTTTTTCTTTTTCCTTTTTTTTTGTTTTTTTGACATGTTCATTTTTTATTAATAAATATTCATTTTTTATGTGTTCATTTTTTTAATACTAAATGATCATTTTATTTTTACGTGTTCAATTTATTTATTTATTTATTTATTTTACCAAATGTTCATTTTTAAGGCCATAGTCCATCAATTTTATGATTATATGATAATCATGTTCACTTTTGCTAAACTATGCTAAATAACCAATTTTTTTTTTAACATGTTCACTTTTTAATACTAAATGTTCGTTTTAATTTTATGTGTTCATTTTTTTATTCCTGAAAGTTCTTTTTTTACATGTTCATATATTTTAACTAAATATTCATATTTTAGGGCGAGTTGTAGCTATCCTAGTTGAACTAGGTGAAAGGAATGGTGTCCTTCGAACAAGTGTATTATTCCGATAGAGGGTTCGAAGCTATTAGAAATCTATTTATTCAGTAAGTTCAAGTGATCGGAATGCCTAGGTGGAGGCCACTTCCGATCAGTAATATTAATGCATAATTAATATTACATCTTAATCTTGACTGAACCCTTCGAGTCACACCCAAGCTACTAACGATCCAACACGACGAATTAATCTGGAAGGAATTAATGAGTCGCTCGAGTAATATAAATTTAGGCGTCGAAAATCGAGCTAGGAGTGTCAAGACCGAGCGTCGCATGTCGAGTTAAATTCTAGGAATTAAGAGACGTAACAAATAAGTCAAACAACAATAATAAAGTCAAAATGCGTAGCCCTAGACTCGTATCGGCCTGACCGTACGAGGGCTAGGCTAGTGTGTGCTATCGCAAGCACTAGCCGCAAGCATGGACGAGCTGGGCGGGCTGGCCGAGTGCGGTGCGTGCTGGCTGGCCAAAGCCAAGTAGTGCACAGCCGCCTTGCGGGCTTGCGGTGCGTGCTGGCTGGCCGAGGCCAAGCAGCGCACAGCCCTCGTGGCTTGCGTGTGGGTATAAGGCCCAACCAAGTCAAAAGGGGCCTTGACCGATTATTTCCTTGGTAAACAAGGAGGTTGGCCGGTCATGCCCTCTTATGATTGGTGGGTTTGGTAGCTTGGGGATCAAGGAGACCATGTGGTCCTCACCTAACCACTCCCATGTGTATGCCAAGTGTTGTTTGATTATTTGTGTTGCTATTTAATTTAATTTGGAGTTAAATTAGTTGCTTATTTTTCTAACATTATCATTTCTCCCACATGGAAAGATGATGGGAATTTTGGAGAGCCTTTGCCTATAAATACCAACCTTAGGAGTTGGAATTATTCACTTGAGTAAGAACTCAATTAGGCATCTCCACTTGAGAGAAAACCTATCAACTCATTAATTACTCGGGTAGTCTTTTTGGTCGGACTTGGCTAACCTCCAAGTAGTAGACCGGTCGGGTCACATTGTGGGTGGACTTCGTCGGAGGTCCTCGCCCTTTGTGAGGCTCGGCTTTCTCAAGTAAGAGCTCCATCCGGTTGAGCGAAGCACGCTGCAAGGGTAATTTAGTCTTTTCTCTATTCTTGTTATTTATGCATTATGTTATATTAATTGTGAGTTTGTTCTTGGGCTCGGGTTTTATTTCCGTGGTGAGTCGGACTCATCGAAACCCAACATCGGTATCGGAGCCTTGCTCATTTATTTTTATAACAAATATTTTCAAGGTGTTTTTAATGATTTATTTTTCTGGTTTATGTTACTAATTAGATTAGTAGCTCGGTTTTATTAATTTTAAACCCGTTTTAAATCTGATTTTGGCCCTAAACCCAGATTTTCGCCCAAAAAATAGTGAATTTTGGGCGGAAACGGCGTTTTGGAAACATTTCAAATCTTTTAGGACTGTGAAAAAGCCAAAATCTGACCAAAAATGCTTTTTTCGAGGGTTTTTCGTTTTTGAGGAAATTTTTTAAATCTTTTAACCTTGAATCTTAATGGCATATTTATGGTGATTATGTATTTTGTTCTTTCCTTAATGTTTCTGCATTTTTTGAACTCTTTAAGCATGGTTACTTTGTAGTAATTAGTGCTTGAAAGATTGGTTAAATTTTCATATAATTGCAAATCCATTGCATTAAGTGTGAAAATTTATTCTTTGAGGCTTCTAAGTACTAAAGATCCAATCCTTAATTGTTTTAAGTGGTTGGAACTTTGAGTTACTAAATTCCATGATTTTTGTTGAACTTTTGATTTAATCATTTATTAAGTTGTTTGGAATCATAAAGTTTCAATCTTGTGATAGAAATTTCATTTATCTTCATATTGGAAGATATAATTTTTCAAGGATTCACAAGTTAAAGTTGGAATCTTTATTTGAATTTTGTGTTCATAATTCCACTCCCCTTTAATTTTGTCAAATCTCATGATTAATTTAAATTAATTAAATTAATAGTGAGAATAGCCTTATTTATTTTACTGCATCAAGTTGAACTAACTTTATTAAAGAATAGTTCTTGGGAATAATTTTTGTTTTGTGCACTTAGATGAATTTATTTAAGTTGGACTTGTTATAATTTTTATTTTGCTCATTAAATTAATTCTAAAATTAATTTGGAATTAATTAATTAAGCTACACAAATATTCGGGTTTAATCCCGAGAGTGTGGCACGCAAACCAAGGCCACACCACCCTCGGTCAGCTGGGCTGCTAAGCGGCCCACATGTGACTGCCAAGGGCTGGTGCACTTGGTGTGCGCCACACACAATCAGCGTGGTTGGTGTGCCACAGCAGCACAAGCAAGGCAGCAGCATGTTGCGGCTGTGCACGCATGCTGCTGCCCTTGGAGCGGGTTGTGTGCATGCCTGCTTGGTACAGCAGTTGCGGGCTGTGCGTGTGGGAGTGATGCGTGCTTGCGGCACGATGTCCACAACCCCACACTAAGCACGTAAGCCCCAATTTTAAGACTATGTTTAATTTTGTGGTTTTGGCCGTTTTATTTACTTTAATTATTTTAATTATGATTATTAATTTTAATTACAATTTTTGGAGGCTAGTCCTCAGTTTTGAGCGACACTTGCAAAATTTTATTTTGGCAAAATTTTGGGTTTACCGGCTTAATTAATTGGATTAATTAAGATGGATGCGGAATTTAGTGGGAGCTTCAATTTTAATTGCGCTAAATTACATAATCGGTTAAACAACTTTGACTAGTTTTAATTAGGCGCGTTAATCGGATTAACTACCTAAATTAGTTACTAGTTTACGCGTGTTTTTGCATTGTCACTTGTTTATCGTTGTAAAATGCATGGGCCATTCACAAATAGTGAATGGATGAATGGAATGTATATTCTCCCACAGGTTTTATAAAAATGGCAACTAGTGGGGCCCGATTAGGATAGAAAATACGGACTGCGTTCCGTCATGTATTTTTATAAATCTAAATACGGTCTGCGAACCGTTGAGTATTTTTGTACCTTAATATTTAGATTAGTCCTAATCGTAGATACTAGTATTTGCATTATTTTGGTTATGTCTTGAAGACGGAGGTTCTTGGAAGATGAAGCCATGAAATTGCAAATGACGACCCTTGAAGACTTGAAAACTCAAGGGGTCATGCTAGTTGCCAAATGCATCATTTATTTATGTTTTCGATATATATTTATGAATTATATATGTTAGATGCATGTTTAGGATTTCGAATGTTGCGATGATTAATTGAGTTCACTTAAATCAACCAACATAGAAACCCTAGGTCCCTAAAATATTGAGTAAAACTTGCCATTCCAAAAACCCTTACCGACCTATTGAGAGTTGTGATGGGCTACGCCAAAGTGAGGCATCACTATTTTTCCCTAGGATACGTAAGGTATGTTGATGGGTTTGCCAAAGCAAGACATCGTATACATGTTGGTTTTGGTTATACTCAACGATATGAGTGATGCAGTCCTAACATGGCAAAGGGGATAAATTGTTGAGAGAGCATTAGATGCGACGATTTAACTAACCAAGAATGGCTTAAAGCCATAGCAAAGAGTTTCTTATCTTAGAGTAATAAGTGTTAAGACAAGCCAAAGCATGCTTAATCACTCATTGATTTTTTGGATCTTGGAATCGCCTTATTCTCGCCAAATGGGGACGAATTTAATGCGTGGATAAGACGTTTAATAAGGTTGAAAGTTTGCATGAATGCCTTTAAATTTCAAACTTGTTATGTTACTTTCTTGATAAATGATTATACTTTGCACTTATATTTGTAGAATTCCAAATCAAACTACATTGTTTTCAATGATTGGTAAAGGAAATCTTGGAGAATAGTTCTCAAAGAAAGGAAAAGCTATTCTAAAATACAATTCTCATAAATGACTTTTATAACTAAGTTCGAAAGGACGATTGGACATCATGTATTCAAAATACTAGGTAGTTTTGATAAACATGAAGTATTGAGTTGAAAACTCAAATTGTCAATGCTTGACAACCAACAACAGTGGAGTCAGACCACAAGACTCCCACAGCCCGCTCAACTCCTCGTGGTTGCGAAAATAAGACTCGTACAGCTGCCGGATGGTGTTATTGCCCGAGCCGTGGCAACGAACTCGCTCGTCGGTCATCCCGAGTCGAACTCGCTTCGAGATGTGAAACAGGGGCGTAAAGTACAAGGTACACCCATCCCACTCAAGGAACTCCCCTAGACTGGTAGAAGTACCCTCACCGGAGTCGACAGGCTCGTCCTCTCTGTGAGCCCCACGAGAGCGTGAGCCGGAACCGCGTCGTCGTCGAGTCACATTGTTCTCACGAACTCAAAGGATTCAACAATGGAAAATCGCTCATTTCTTCACCAAATTGAGTCAAACAAGTCTCAAAACACTCCTAAGGTAAAATACAAGCATAAACAAGCAATTTCATGGCATAAAATTTGACAAAAAATGTGAATTAAGCAATATAAGTTTCGAATTTTTTGAAAAACCGTGAGAAAACATGCACAAAATTCGCACAAAATAGAGTGAGTTTGAGCAAAACTTACATAGATTGGCAAATTAGAGATCGAGAGCTTTGATTTGCAAAAAGATTTGGGTGAATTTCGTTGAGAAACGAAGGAGAACGAGCAAGGAGAAGTTTCGAGTGAAACCGAGCAAAAAAGAGGCACGAACAACGAACATGAGGAAGAAGGGGTTTAAATCCTGAAAACCCGACACCAGCGCGATGCGACAGGCCCGTCGCGCCGCGACAAGCCTAGCACGCTGCAACAGTGCGTGGCAGCATGCGCTGGCTCCCTTTCCTCAGCGATACAATTTGTGGCCCCCATTTTGATTTATGCGGACCTCATGCAGCAATTTTGGGTTCCTTGGTACGCCAGTTAGCCCCTATAAGCAAATTGACATGATTAGTAGTCGGCTCGATTACAATCGCGGTAAGTGATCGACCCGATGATGATCGTCTCACTTAGCTTAAGCGCCTAAGCATTGGCTCATCGCAAGCACCAAGATATTGATTCACAAAGCAAAAGCAAACATCAAACGCACAGCAAAATACAAGCAACAGCACCGCAAGGATTCCAACAAAGCACTAGCAAACTGAGGATCAACAAGTAGTAATCTTCGATAACTTTCCTAAGAAGGTTATCACGAAAAAAAATAGAGGATTGCTACAAGCAGAGTGATCTTCGACGATGTTCACTAAGATATGGAAGATCGTCATAAAAGCTAAAGATGGCTACAAGCAGAGTTATCTTCGACAGTTTTTCCTAGGATGAGAGAAATTGTCAAAAATCTGAGGATGACTACAAGTAGAGTTATCTTCGATCGTGTTCCCTAAGATGTGGAAGATGGTCACAAAGTGGCAGAAGATTGTTACAAGTAGAGCGATCTTCGATAGTGTTCCCTAAGATGTGGAGGACTGTCACACCGGAAATTGAAGACAGCTACAAGCGGAGCGGTCTTCGGCGATATCCCCTAGCTTGAGGAAGGTCGTCACAACAGAATACAACAACAAAATCGGTTACCCTAGAGGCGTATGCTCGACCGTGCAAGATACGCGTTTCTTAACTCTTTTATCTATTTAACTAACGCTAGTTTGCAGGTATCGGCATTACAAGAATGATTTAGGATCGCAGAACGTTCTGAATCATTCTCCGTCCCTATCGCTACTTTGACTTTTGTTTTCGGAACATGCATTTCTCCAAACTCAGTCAAAGTGGGGGCTTCTGTAGACACGTAATTGTGTCTCCCCAAACCAAACCAAGTGATGAATATCTTTCGCGTCATTTGATTATCGAACGAAGTGAAAATGTGACAAGTCTTGTGATGCGGTGGTTTTAATAAAATATCTTTTCTTTCTGTTTTCGAAAATGTACTCTATTTATGAAGATGTCCAGTCCAATTTAGTTTGGTCTATTATAAGGGTCCAATAATAGTGTATTTAGATTGGGCTCGAAAAGATCTTTCCAACGATACATTATAAGCCCAATTCCGATGAATAATGAGGAAGTTATGGCCAAAGTACTAAATTGGGCCTGAAATGGTTTTATGGCCCAATGATCTAGAGGAGGGCCCCCTAATTAATATTCCTAAAGTTATTAGGATTGATTTTAATCTTCTAAAATAATCTAGAAGGTTATTTTGAGTTCTAATGGGATTAGGATTAATAATTATATCTTTTATGAAAATAAAGAATTCTATTTGGATTAAAACAAGTGTTTTAAAGAGATTAAATTTGATTTTCAAAGATAAGTGGACATTAATTAATCGAATTTAATTAGATTAAGGATTTCGTACGATTTTTAGAAAACGCATGAACCATCACGAAACGACAAAGCTGGCACGCCACGACAAGGCTGTCGCGTCGCGCAGCATCCTGTCGTTCTGCTACAGAGGCAATTTTATTCCAGATAGGATTCGGTCTTTTTTTGATCATTTCCGGGCTGTTTTTCTTATAAATAGGGTCGTATTTCCCCGTTTTTATTGATTCACAATCATCAACAATCTTCTATTCTCTTCTCTCTACAAGCTAGTAGCTTATTCTTTCTCTCTCTTTCTAAGCCTTCCCTTTTCGAATAAAATACCACGTTCACGAGTTCTAGACACACCTAGCCAAGCTCGAAGTTGCCTTCGCCCTAGATGTGAAAGGTTGATAATTTCTGAGGGTTTGGTCCCAAATCCCTATTTCAATTATTTAAATTAATTGTTTGATTTAATATTTTCATTGAAGTTACTAACGTGTGTGTTTTGTTTTGATAGAAAGAGATACGAGGCAACAAAGTAAGTAGTTTCATTATTATATTTCTTTAGAAAGCATGTTTATATTATTTTAATTTCTAGTATCATGTTAGGATGTTATTTATTGCTTTCTAGTATCATGTTTAGGTTGCTTCCTATTTCTTCTATCATGTTAGTATCATGTTAGGGATTAAAGCTTTGATCTTTATTGTTTAGTGACATGCTAGGATTTGTTATTAATCTTGTTAGTATCATGCCTAGGATCTTGCTAATAATATTATTTTGCTTTATTGGATATTGTTATTATGATGATGATTGTTATGTTGCTTGATCACACCCTCTCTTGCAAGATTAAAGGGAATTTGTACTTGTAATCACGCTTAATAAGATAATTAATTATCTTGTTTAGGCTAATATGATTTTAATTCAAGTGATCGCCAATAATAGATTTGTTTGTGCATTAATATTTAACCAACATAGATAAACAGGTTTAGGATTAACATATTGATTGTATGTTAGTCAGAAGGCGCACATGAATATCAGAAGAATAAAGTAAAGGCCTATTTATAGGGCAGGTTCAATCTCTTTATGTTGGATTTGTACCTTCATCCCCGAATATCCAGTCATGGTTCCAGACCACTATGGAGTTAGCGATCTCATGGATCGTAAAGGGGTGTAACCTTCACCCTGTAAACGGTTTACAAGTTCCTAAAACTTGTTGGCGACTCTTTTGCTCTAGCTTCCTTGCCTTTGGACGCCACCATGCTTAAGTATATGATCACAGTGGGGCTCAAGTGTGGGATGTTTGAAATATTCCCTACAATTATCATGTAGTGAAATTCGATAATATGTAGAAGAAATCATTGTAGAATTTGTAACGAAAGTGATACACTTAGAAACTTTTCCATTTAGAAATTGATGCATCTAAAAAAAAAAACAAGAATTCTATGTAGATTTTTGTTAATACATATTATTAAATTATATAACCAAAACAAAGTTCAATACCTTTATAAACTAACCATAAGAAAATGATACATCTAAAAAAACAAGAATTCTATTATATTTTACGGTATCATATAGTATTTTAACGGTGTAATGAAATTCATTTGATATCCGCACACATGATGTCATACATAAAAATATATATATTTCATTCAAAAAACGTGTTGATACCCATTTGCTACGTGACCCAAGTTCGAATCCAATCCAAAGCTATTTTTATAATTTTTTCATGTCCATTTACTTTAGGACTAAACGCTATAAAAATTGAAGCCTTGAAAACATCCCAAGGTATGTAATTTAAACGAGACAAATGTACTAATTCATAATAAATTTAACATTTAATTTTTTTTATAAAAATAAATTAATGTATCGTACTCGTATTTGCGGAATCGTAGATTGTTAGTTCTAAGTTTGTTTCCTTAAAAGTAGGATGGATAAATATTTGTATAAGTTTACATTATACTTAGAATTTTCTTTCAGTTAATCATGGGTGTATTTTTTTTTAGAAATTATTTTATTTTAATGAAATAATGCATGTATTTATAATATGGACTTTGTGAGATGCCGTATTGGCGGTATTGTGGTTGATCATGCATTTTTTCTGTTTTTTTATTTTGTTTTTTATAATTGATTGATAAGTATAGGTAACTAATATTGCATTAATCAAGCTAATTTTGAGAAGGCCATCACTCAAATTTTATTTTACTCTGTATTTTATATGAAGCATCAAACCGTTGATAAATTTACTTAGTTAATCAAATTATAACCATAAATTAAAACCCTGCTGAAGTTCCATGTCATCAATTTGACCATTGCGCTCAAGTTCGGTGATGAGAGGAAGAGAGAGGACGAGGAAAGTTGTACCGATGAACCAAGCAACTTTGCCAGTGCTCGTGAAAAGCTTCTTAGTGACTACATCAGCAGTTTTGGTAGCAGTTTCAACACCTTTTTGGAAGATGGGTGAATATGAAACTGTGCTTGTGACTCTTGCTAGTATCCCTTCGCCATTGTTGCTGCCGTCGCTAATCCTCAAAAAAAATTATAACCAGAACACTCCTTTAATCAGTTAAATACCATCATTCTACACAGTGAAAAACTCATTGTTATATTCAAATAAACAGACAAAAGGTTTCAATTAATCTCAACTTAAATCTTTTTCCCCTTTCAATTGCAATAATATAAATTCGTTTTTCTTATTGCAATTCTATCTTTATAAAATCAAAACCATGACACCCTAGATTAATAAACATTCCATTTAATTGAAAAATTAATGACAAAAAATTACTTACCTCTGAATTTTTCTCAAACGAAATTTCTTTCTTCACAAACACATTCTTTCCCCTTTGTATAGGGATGTTTCTACTGTGGTCATCTTCATTATGACCACCACTATACTAAATTATCATTGGCCAATTTTTTATTTATTTTTTATCCTTGGTCAAACCTTAATTTAAGTAATTTCCTTTTTTTAATTCTTTTTTTATTTCCCAAAATTTAATTACTATATTTCCAAAAATCATTTTATAATTTTCGAAAATAATTTTTTAAAATCAGTACTTAATTAAATAAAAAAAGATTAAATTAAAAAAATCAAAATCAAAAAATCATTCATCAATGTTCTTCATGTTCATCATTATTCATCGACATTTTTAGCGTCCTTTAACATTGTTCAACAATAGACGAATTTCTCTATAAATTAAGATCTACTGTCGTTGCTTATCTTTCTTTAGTGTTGACCTAAGACTTAGTGTTGCTTGACTCATTGACTTGACATGACTCAAGGTATAAACTTGACTTAATGATGACTCACTTCGTGTGACTCGTGTGTGCATAGTGTTGACTCATGAAGCTCAATATGTACATGACTCGAAATGCAGAAAAACAAAACAAAAATTTCCGTCATTTTTGTGGAGGGTACCGACTTTCTCCCGAAAAAGAAAGACGCAAAAAGGAAGAAGTTTTTTATGGTGCATGCTTAATGAGCTTAGTCAAACGTTGTTTGATACTATCTCTCAAGGTGCAAGGATTAACTCATCCTAGGCTATCTCAATTGTTGACTCAATGATGAAAGTATTTGGGTAACTTAGGCACGTACGCTAAGCACTTCATACTTTTTGATGCAATGATGATTGATGTTGATATGACAAGGCATGCTTCAGCGTTGTGTTAAGATTTCATGATAAAGGGTTCCTAAGGGAAGGACTATTTGGTCATGTATCTGTGTAGTGTGTGAAAGTGACACTAAGGTTAGGCCGCAAGGGCTAAGTGTGTGGAAAAATATTATTTTTAGAAGAGTCAAATAGTGGTGACTCTTAGCCTAAGTAAGCTAATAATGTAAGGATCAAGCCCCCAAGTCTAGCTCTAAATAGATAGGGATGAGCATAGGAGATCCCTTGATATGATCATGATGTGTGAATGTGAATGTAAATATGAATGCATGTTTATTACGGCCGCACCTCGATGTGAGGTTGCCTACGTATCCGTTAGGAATCAAGCCGAACGTAGCTCTAGCCGAACCTCGCACAAGTATGTGTATTCCTCAAAGAGGTCTTTTGAGGGTTGTAACGTGATTAGGCTAAAGGTTGAAGAAGAAAGGGATAAAGGCTCAAGACCCTAGATAAGCCCCCAAGGTGTGCAACCTTGCTTTTGAATCTTTGTATTATTATGCTTGAGGTTTCTCACTTTTGAATTCTCTTTTATATTTTTGCTCTCTCTCTTTTTTTTTTTTTTTTTTTTTTTTTTTTTTTTTTTTTTGCTTTTGCATTTTTTTATTTTGAACCTTTTTGATAAGTGTGGGCAATCCCGATCATGCGGTTTATCACTCACTTGGCATTCATGTTTCTCAGGCACGGTACCGAGCACTCTATAAGAGACGCAATATGAGACGTGTTCATATCAAAGACATTGGAACACTTGCCCTTTTGTACACTTTTATTTTTTTTGCTATTTTATTTTTTTTGATCTTTTGAAATCAGTCAAGCTTTTTAAAATTGCATAAATTGCACACCATCCCATCCCAAGGTTAAGTAGATGTGGGTCGAAGAAAGGAAGGTCTATCAGTAGACGAGGCTCAAAGTGGCTTGTCAAGAAAGGATTTATATTTTTTAAAGGGTGAAAGGTGATATGATGTGGCTACAAGGGGTTCCTCAAATCATTGGTATACCTTGTGCTTGGTTCGGCGTTATTATTTTTTTTTTTTTTGAATGCAATGTAATGCAATGATCATATGAAAGAAGAAGAAATGCTCATTGTATTTAAAAAGTGAAGGGTAGAAATCAAATACTAAAAAATAAATCTAAGGAGGATGAAGGGTGCCTATGCTAGACTTATTTGAGAAGGGTTTAAAAAAAGAAGAAGAAAGCATGAAATCTTGGTAAAAAGCTTTCCTTGTGCATTTGTTTCATCATTACATACCCTTTTTTTTTTATTTGTCAATCACATGACTCAAACTCGATTCAACATGTATGGATGGGAAAAAAGTGTAGTAAGGTGAATGATGTATGAAGGAAGCATGTAAGATGAAAGTGGTGTAGAAAGTGTGAAAGAAGAGAAGTGTAAGATATTTAATGTATGGAGAAGTGATGTGAAAGAATGTGGAAAGCTATAGAAATTTCTGGAATAGAGCAGACCCCCAACTCAAATGACGGAAAGGACGACTCATGTATGAACCTAAGACATGGTCATTGTGTGAAAAGTGTATGTACAAAGTGTGTGAATACTTGTGAGAGTAAGTGATATGTTCAATACTCGTCTCATGACCGTGTGACTAGACTATGTGACTAGCCTCAAACAAAGACTAAGCTAAGACTTCACGTATGTGCACTAAACTGGACAGGATATAGTATTTTAGTCATAACTTTTGATCTGTGAATTCTAATTGGACGAAACCAACGGCAAATGAAAGATAAATCTCGGGGCTACAAATCCATAGGTTGTAAGACTCGTAACTCTTCCTAGAACTCCGGCTATGACCAAAATAAGTTGACGTTTGTGCAGTATACGGGAATAAAAATCCGGGTTGACTCAAAGGAACTATGACTCGATTTTAGACATATTTATTAGCTCAAATTAATTAATCAATTAATTAAGCAAAGTCTTTTAGTCCTTGGTTAGTTTATTTAAGCATATTCATAATTACAAGTCAAACCAAACGGTTAGTTTAATCACATGTAGGTTATGCACAAACAAATAATGCACAAGTAGTCAAGTAGTCACAATATGATGCAATGAGTTTGCAACCTAACCATGGCTCTAGTTCTCTAAAGTTCAGGATATGGGTTAGTCAAAGAGGGTCCATGGTTATGAGTCCGGATGCACCGCGCGGAAGCCTTACCTTTGGAAGGGTTGGCGCGTGTGGATGGGACCCCGCGAGTTAAACTCGCTTCCATGGTTTGGTGAATTCAACATTCTCGGATGTATCCTTTGTTGCTCAGAGCGTTCAATCAGGTAGATGGAGCATGAATTCCCAGAGGGTTATGTCCATATGTAGAACACATATGGTTTTAGAAAAGTGAGAAAAAACTCAATCAGGAAGTAGAATAGAGCCAACAGTGCTAGAACTGGTCGAAATTAGAACTCATATTTCTGGCTCAGTATTGGAAGAACGCAGCGCCAGCCAACAGAGACTGTCGCCGTGATATAGCCCTGTCGCCTGGCGACAGAGCCATATCTTCGGCGACAGGCTCTGTTTTCTAAACGCCAGTTCCTACATGCCTCAGCAGCTTTCTGTGTTCGTAAAATTTTCCAGTTTTTCGCAGCATTATTTCATTTCTAGTTGTGAAAGATATTCCTCAAATTTCCTACGTGTAAAAATCCTATGTTTTTTACTCATTACGGATGGTCTTTCCAATGAGAACCTTTTTTATGCATATGACAATAATGTTAATCAAAATTACGCACATGAAATACTTAGAACTTTTCAAGTCTCATCCACTCATTCTAAATCATTGCCAAAATAAATTTCAGGAATTAAGATAGGAATCCTCCCCAGTGCAGTCGCCAAAAACTGTAGGGAATATTTCAAGCATTACCCCAAACTTGAACCCCACTGTGATCATACACTTAAGCATGGTGGCGTCCAAAGGGAAGGAAGCTAGAGCAAAAGAGTCGCCAACAAGTTTTAGGAACTTGTAAACCGTTCACAGGGTGAAGGTTACACCCCTTAACGATCCATGAGATCGTCAACTCCAATAGGTCTGGAACCATGACTGGAAGTTCGGGGATGAAGGTACAAATCCAACCTAAAAGAGATTGAACCTGCCCTAAAAATAGGCCTCTACTTTATTCTTCTCGTATTCATGTGCGCTTTCTGACTAACATGCAATCAACAGATTAACCCTAAACCTGTTTATCTATGTTGGTTGAATTTAATGCACAAGCAAAACTATTATTGGCGATCACTTGAATTATAATCATATTAGCCTAAACAAGATTATTAATTATCTTATTAAGCGTAATTACAAGTACAAATTCCCTTTAAACATGCAAGAGAGGGCGTGATCAAGCAATAACAATGAATAAGCATCAAGCAACAATCATCATAATTATAATCATAAATCATAATAATTATAAAAATAATCATGTTAAAGCATAATATTAATAGCAAGATCCTAGGCATGATACTAACAAGATTAATAACAAACCCTAGCATGTCACTAAACAATAAAAATCAAAGCTTTAGCCCTAACATGATACTAACATGATATTGATATGATATTAGAAAGCATAGGAAGCACCCTAAACATGATACTAGAAAGCAATAATAACATCCTAACATGATGCTAGGAATTAATAAATAACAAACATGCTTTCTACAAGAATAGAGCGATAAAACTACATACTTTGATGCCTCGTATCTCTTTCTACTAACAAAATACACGCGTTAGTAACTTCAAGGAAAATATTAAAACAAATAATTAAATTAAATAATTGAAGTAGAGATTTGGGACCAAACCCTCAGAAATTATAACCTTTCACGTCTAGGGCGAAGGCAAATTCGAACTTGGCTAGATGTGTCTAGAACTAATGTATGAGGAATTTTGTAAAAGGGAAGGTTTAGAGAAAGAAGAGAGAGAAGAAAGCTTCTAGCTTTTAGAGAGAAAGAAAGAGAGAGATGATGATTGTTGATTGTAGATTATAGACGATTGAAAAAAGGGGAGATATGACCTCTATTTATAGGAAAAAAGAGAGTCGAAGAATAAGAAAAGAATCCGAATTCGAATCGAAATAAAACTCGTCGGTCAGCAGTTTTTGCGAATTTTGTTTTTATCATATCTTTTGATCAAAATGTCCAAATAAGTCATATAATATGTAGTTGGAAAGCTCTTGAAGTCTACTTTCCAATTCAATTAGAATCAGATAAAAATCTTTTGTAGATAAAAAGATATGTCCGAAATAGTGGAAGGATGTCAGTTTTGGATAGAGTTTCGTATTTCTTTCATATCTCTTTCGTTATAGCTCGGAATTAATATTATAATATATCATTGGAAAGATAATTTCAAGATCTATCCAACCACATAAGATTTTGATAAAGATTATGAGGCACGAAAATGATATTTGAATGTCTTTGAACATCTTTAAATTCAAATAGAATTAGGATTTAAAAAAGGAAAGCTTTAAAAAAGGAAAGTTTTTATTCAATTTCAAACTCTTTGATTTTATCTTTTCAAAAAGGATAATTAAGATCTTTTAGAAACTTATAGAAGCTCCTAATAAATCCTAATTAGTTTAGGAATAGGAATAAACCTTTGGACCCTCCACATGATCATTGGGCCGTAGGTAAAATCCGGTTTGAGCCCAGTTTAGTATTTTGGCCATAACTTCCTCATTATTCATCGGAATTGGGCTTATAATATATCGTTGGAAAGGTCTTTTCAAGCCCCATCCAACTACACTATTATTGGACCCATATCATGGACCAAACTAAATTGGAATGCACGTTTTCATAAAGTAGAGTAAGAAAAGAAATATTTTCAAAAACAGAAACAAGAGATATTTTAATAAAAACATCCTCATCACTAGACTTTTCACACTTTCGCTTCGTTTGATAATCAAATGATGTTAAAGATACTCATCACTGGGTTTGGTTTAGGGGAGACACATTTGGGTGTCTACATTCCTTGGTATATGTGTGAAATTCAATTTTTACTTTCTACGATTGTAAATTTTTTGCTTTACAATTTGGTGTTTTTTTTTTAAAATAAAATATTTTGCCAAAAAGCCTTTAAAGATGGTAATATGTTATTTGCAAATATTTATATACTTTTAGATAATATGTACAATTTCCTTTAACAAAAAAAGATAATATGTTACAGTTATTTTTTTGATTTTTTTTTTTTTTGAAACTAAATAATTTGTTTTTTTTTTTTGGAAATTATGTTTGTTTACCTAATTTATGATATCCTTTTAAAATCAAATATTCTGTACTATCTTTTGCTATATGGAATAATATATATTTTCCAAATATTATTTTATTTAGTTAACTATTATAGTTCTTTTATACTCAGATCATTTCCTATATAACATACTATTTCAAAATTTGAATTTTAAACTCAAATATTGATCAAGAACATAGTGTTACATTATTTTTTAATTTCAGGTTTGTAGCTCATAATGGATTTTTTCTTAGAAGACGACGTTTCTGATTTGGAGGAAACTCATACATGTAAATTGCTAGTTGCGCCTATGATTCTAAGGTATATGTTATTAAAATATACTGCTGAATTTATATATTATTTTTTTTACAAAAAACTTTTCAGATGAAAACTCAATTTATAGGCCATTTACTAATGCCTAGTTCATTGTAATTGTATTTGAAAATCTTTCCACAAGAAAAATAATCAAGAGATATTCGAGAATGGGGATGAGATTATTGAGATACAAGATCTTAAGGTATTACTTAGTTTTATGCATATGGAATTGACCTATATTCACATTGGTCATTACTTTTAATTTTAATAGACTATGTACTATATTATGTAGGACACTTACAATGGAGATGATAGCAATGGAGATGATGACGATGGAGAGGATGACAATGTAGATGGTGACAATGGAGATGAAGATAACAATGAAGAGGATGAAAACAACGACTCAGAAACTGTCAACTATGAGATACCAAAATCCTTTAGAGGTCTAGAAGTTTGGGAAGATATTGGCAAGAGATTAGAGGATTTTACATTGGAAGACATGCAACAATTATCGTTCAAAGACCTTCAAACATGCATTGATTTTTACAAGATGTATGCCAAGTGTACGGGATTTGGAATAAGGCGTAAGCATACAACACTAAGCAAAATTGATGGACATCCAACCTCACAACTCATTTGGTGCAATAGGCAAGGTTTTCGAGAAGCAAAACTCCTTCTCAGGCCTGATAGGAGGCGTAGGGAAAAACCAATAACTCGATGCGGTTGTAAAGCATTGATTAATTTCAAGTGGGATCACCGCTACGATTCATGGTATATGAAAGATTTTGTAGCTGAGCATAACCATGACCTAATCCCCATGAACCAGGTCTATTTTGAAAGGTCGGTTTTTAATTCTATTTACAACAAATACAATTACAAATTAATTATACGAATTATCGAGCATCAATTGTAATTGTTTCTTTTAAATTGGAATATACAAGACATTCAGAGACGTGACCGAAGCCTATCAGATTTATATGAAGTCTTTAATTGATTCTAGAGTGAAACCATCTATCATTATGAGAAATTGGGCACGTAATGCTGGGGGACTCCGGGGAGTAGGATTCTTAGTGAAAGACTTGTAAAATACTTGCGAGAAGTTCATAAAAGAAGAGATAAAAGACAGTGATACAGAAACCATCTTGGCATACTTACTTGGGAAAACATCCTCGGACCCAGACTTTTTTCTGAGATATACTCGACATCCAACTAACGGATAGATAAGATACTTTGGTGTGATGTGATAAGCCAAGGGGATTACAAGGATTTCGGGTCGGTAATTGCGTTTGACACTACTTACAAAGTCAACGTGTACTATAAACCATTTGTTGTTATTGTTGGTGTGAACCATCACAAGAAGACTGTGCCATTCGGTGTTGCTATGGTTGCAAACGAAAAAAACAGATACCTACATATGGGTCTTAAAACAATTACTTGAGGCTAGTGGCAATGTCGCTCCCCATACTGTTGTCACAGACGGGGACAAGGCCATGGCAAATGCAATTAAGGTCGGTATTCCCAGACGCTCATCATAGACTGTCTTTGGCATCTAATACGTAACATCAAGGGCCACACAAATAGACGGTTTTACAATGGGTTCATGAAATGTGTGGATGGAGCTCGAACACCAACTGAGTTCAAAGAGGCGTGGGAAGATTTAATGAAAGCATACCCTAAAGTCAGAGATAAAAAGTGGGCAAAAGATCTATACAATGACAAAAGCAAATGGGCTGAAGCTTTCATGGTTAAACAGTTTTATGCATGTAAGTATAATTAAATTTATATGTAATCACTAAAATGTATATACTACTTATATAAGTTACAACCTAAATATAAATGAATCATGTCTTATGTCCCATGAGAAGAAAATCATAACTATATGTTTTAACAAATATAAAACGGGACATTACCTCTATATTATATATATTAAGAACCTTTTTGTTGTAATCATTTTTTATAATATTTTGTCATTATCTTACAAATAATATATGTGTGGATATTTGACAATCAGATCTACATGTTTTACCTAATTATTAGTATGGACATTACCTTACAAATAATTTGTGTATGCAGGTATGAGAAGCACCCAAAGATGATAGTCCATGAATAGCACACTAAAAACGATAATAACATCAAAAATAATGTTGTACCAGTTTGTGGAGCTGTATGATCAAGTTCTTGAACTTTTTCGGTTTGAAGAAGATAAAGATGATTACATTTCCACACATAAGTTTCCTGTTATTGGTGGTGTCTGGACCGAAATAAAAACCCAAGCTGCGTTAACATATACAAGGAACGTTTACAATTTGTTTTGTAAGGAACTCAGTTACGAATCAAGGCACATTGTGACTAAAATAGAGGAAGACGATATGCATGTTGATGGGGCTTCTGTTACTTTTTGGTTAAATGACTGTGTGGTGAAAGAATGCAGGTACGTTGTGTGTTTCAATAAGAAACTACAACAAATGGTATGTTGTTGTATGAAGCTAGAGTCTATAGGCATTCCATGTCAACATATGTTTTCATGCATGAAACATTATGGAATGGTGGAGCTACCAGTAGGTGTAATTCTCTGTAGATGGACAATTAGAGCAAAGCTACATCTTTATAATAATTTCAAACAAGTTCAACTTAAGGAGACAAACGATCAGTCATCATCAAATGGACGTTTTGCATTTCTAAGTGCATAGAGCAACCAGCTTTGTAGAATGGTGTCTACCTCTTATGATCGATCAATTTGGCTAGAGGACAAACTGGCAAAGATGATTTTGGAAGTTGAGAAGGAGAAAAAATTCCCTAACAAAAAGGACATTATTGTAGAGCAAAAGTTTGTTAAAAGAAATGGAAGGGGAAGACCCAAACGTATGTTCAATGAAGTTGACCCCACCAATGAGAAAACTTACAGTTTGGATGGACATGATGTAGGTGAGGAGGGTAATGACATAAGTGAACAGGTTCTTGATGTTAATATCATGGCACAAACTGCCCATCCTACTGTTATTAAACGGGGTGGTTTTGTTGACCTCTTAACACAGTTAATACTAAGGACATACCACGCGGGTAATGTTGCAAGGGCTACTGATAGGTATGAGGTTAGCATATTCGAGATAATGCCCACCATTTTCGATTGGGATCCGAATGTCAGCTATCAGAGATATTATCAAGTTGTTTTAGTTTAGTTTAGTTTAGTTTATTATTAATGTTGAGACTTTCTAATGTTCAATAAAATCGTTATGAGTATTTTCAATATATATTCTAGGTATTGACTTATTACATAATTCTGGATTACCTAATTTATTTTCCTTCCAATTGTTTAACTTAGCAATTACAGCCAATGTTGTCCTACATAATTTTCATTCTACTTACTTATGTAATTTTAAAAAAAAATATATATATAGCATATAAATTATCCATAATAAATGGGTATAATTATTCTTTAAAATCCGTCAAACAGCAACACATGTACATAATTAAATCACATTTAGTTTTAAGATCGTGTTAACATGTACTATTTCCTTTTCGGTGTTCGAAATATATCCAAAAACTTGTATTATTTTATATGATACTGATATTCGAATTTGTTTAATCTTGCCATATATTACCATTAGTGTAGAGTATATGTTAGAATATATGATATGATTATCATATATTAGGTGTATTGTACATATCTTTAAATTAGTTAAGTATATATTTCTATGTATATCTTTGCCTTGTACGTTGCCTTGATTGTAGGCTATAGTTACGGTATAGTTGGACTTTTAACTTGTACTACCTCTGTTTCATATTATTTGCAACGATTTGACATAAAGTAGAGAGGAAAAATTTCTAATCGTTGCAAATAATATGAAACGGAGGTAGTATATATATTCCTCATACCTGTTAGCTTCATTATAGTAAATAAAAAACTAAACTTATATAACTGTTACCTTAATTATAGTAAATAAAATGTAATTTTTAAAACCTACCACGAATTAAATGATAATGTACTCCATAATAGTCGCCTAATATATGCATGTCGAAATTTAAGCAATAATATCGAAATAGATTTTATTTTTTAGTAACAAAACCTTCACTTAAAACTTTTTATTCCGGTGTTATTTTTATTTATTAAATTAAACTTAATATTTATACACATAAATAATGCTACTGTGTTGATTATTGAATAAAACAAGTAAACTCAATTAAACAGGTATTAAACTATATAAATATATATCAAAACCAACAAAGTAAGGAAATTATATATTATTGAATATAAAAAATACATCTGTGATATAAACCCTAATGGTTTTACCTGATATTAAGTTAAGCTTTAATTAAAAAACATAACTTAATAAAAGTTAATTAAAAAATTCAAAACATTTAATCCTCCAACGTAAGATCAACAAAATCAATAAATTTTGTAATCTTGGGTACTTTCTCAGGACGTTTGGTGAAGGTTGTTGGCGTCCATGTATCTTCATTTGAAACCATATCATAAAGGGTTTCCGCAACCTCAAGTTCATGCTTTCCATTATCATTCAATGGCAACTTTTCGAACATATATTGCTCTTTGTAATAAGAGTTACGCTCGAGCCGAAAGATTTTTTTAAGAAAATCTGGTTGACCTTCAACCAAAGGCTCAATTTGTGTTACACCACATGCTATAATTAGTCTTTTCATATATATTCAAAATTGGATGAAATCTCTAGCTTGACCGACATCATCACCAAGTATTCCAGGTCCACTATTCGGGTTGTCATCATATGGCATCCCATTATCCATACAATACACCGTAGCTTCATCGTCAAAAATCATTTGAACCGTAGGTAGTTGCCCACAAGTATGCAAGATGTCAATAATATTTTTTTTCCCAAATAGTGTAAAGTAAGTGTGACATAAATAAACTAAAGTGAATAATGTCAAACAAATGATCAAAGACTGCATCTGGATTAGGAGCCATTTGTGAATACACTGAAATGATAAAGAGAAAGAGTTACAGGAGTCAAAGAGAAAGCAATTGTGAGTGAATAATTGTGGTGCTTTGATGTGGTTTATTTGCTATGTATATATAGCATCATTATGGCGCCAAAATGCATCTATTTTCCCACCAAAATGTGGCGCCAAATTGTGTGCATTGACTTCCCTCCAAATATTAAATGGTTCAATATTAGATTGCATTGAGTAAAAATGTAATAAATCCTACATAATAAATAAAGGGATTGTTAAACTGCGCCCTTATTTTACCAGGTAACGCCCGCATATAAATGTGAATGGACAAACATACCCTTTATTTATTATGTAGGATTGAATTAATTTGACAAACATACCAAGAGGAGTGAATGGACAAACATACCCTTTATTTATTATGGCCTCTAATTCAATCTAATAACAATCACTCCTCCAAACAAACCACCACCACAGGACACATCGCCGGAATTAAAATCTTTTTTTTTTTTAGAGAGGGAAAACGCCTAATTTTTTCAAATTACTAGAGGAAAAACGCCTAGAATTTTCAAAAGTCCCTAGGAGATTCGAAAATTCTAGGCGTTTCCACCTATAGAATTTTCCAGTTTTTAAGAATTTTTTGTTTTTATCATAAGATTTGATCCAAAAATCGGATTAACATAAATAATATATCGTTGGAAATTCCTAGAAGTCTACTTTCTAATTCAATTAGAATCAGATCAATATCATTTCTATGTCTTAAGATATGGATAAAATACTAAGTTTGGTCCAAAATCAATACCCTTACACTATTTCGATCATATATTAAGATCTAGAAATGATATTAACTTGTTTCTAAATAGGTTGGAAAGTAGACTTCCAAAGCTTTCCAATGATACATTATTTTCCTTAATCCAAGTTTGGAATCAAAAGTTATGATAAAAATAAAAAATGTAAAAAAATTGGAAAATTCTACGGGGTAAAACGCCTAGAATTTTCGAATCTTCTATGATCTTTTGAAAATTCTAGGCGTTTCATCCCTAGAGTTTTGAAAAAAATTAGGCATTTCCCCCTCCACAAAAAAAAAAAAGAAAAAAAAAACGATTTTAGTTCCGGCGATGTGTCCGATGACCTTGCTCTCGGTTGGTGGTGGTTTGTTGAGAGGAGAGGATGTTAGATTGATTAAGAACATGAAATACACGCGAGAGTATGTTTGTCTATTCATATTTAAATGTGGGAGTTACCTAGTAAAATAAGGGTGTCAATTAGCTTCTCGCTAAATATAACACACTTTACCTAACTTAAATGATTATACATACGACTGTTATATAAATTTATAATACAAAATAATAACACATGTATAGCTGTATAACAAACATTAATAAAATATACTAGATAACACACTAAACAACTATAAATAAAGACAGTAGGTCGTGTTTACATAAAAAAATAAAAAATAAAAAGAATGATAGTGGGTCGTGTCATATATTGTATTTGGCCAAGCCATATATGGTTTGAGTATGCTAATTACGAAGTATAATATAATCAATTTCAGCCATAACAAAATAAGATATTATGTAGGCATGTCTGACATTGTATATAATTTTGTCAATTTGTACACTATATTTGGACATTACATGTTGGTCTTGAAAAAACTGTTGTGTATATTATAGGTATATGAGTTTTTATGCATTTTACCAATTAATAATACTCCCTCCGTTTCATAATGTTAGTCCCATATACTATTTTGGTTGTTTCAAAAAGATCTACCCATATTGAATATATTTCATTTATAACTTGATTTTTTTTTGGAATTAATTGGTTGTGTATTGATGACATGACTCTAAGTAAGGAAATCTTTACCTTAAATTATGCAATTATGACTTGTGCTTTCCAAATAAAAAATAAAAAAAGTTAAATAAGGTAAACTAATCATGAATTATGTTGTACTTTAATGTTAGATTCCAAATATATTTCTTTTCTTATTTTATGTGACTGATTCCATATGGGACTAACATTATGAAACGGAGGGAGTACCTATTAAGTTAAAAATACATACATACATATACATATACATATACATATATATATATATATATATTTATCAACAACTAGTTTCAAATTTTTGGTATTTACCTAAACAATCATTATGTATTACATATTGACTTTTTCATCCTTGATAAACTTAAAATCAATCATATTAATAGGGGTTATAGTCAAACCTTTTATATTATATCTATTTATTGAAAAAAATATAAAGTAAATAAATTTGGAGATAAAAAGGATAATATTCGAAAATCATAAATCAAATATATTCATACATGTTCACACGATTTAAAAAGGAAGTTCTTTTTTTTTCTTTTTGGTAAAATAAAAGGGAAAATGATAACCACTAATGAACAAAGTGCTAGTGGTGGATACAACTATGCCATAATTCTAGGCACTTCATGTGGATTATTTAAGATATGCTGCTATCCTGAAGCGAAATTTATGAATATACGTAACAATTACAGTTATGTAAATTTTGTTTTTGTGATTTAAATTTTAAAAACGATATGATAATATATGTTAGGTTTCCAATATAGAAACTGTAATCTTATATTGATAAATTATGCAGTTACAATAGATAGCAATAGAAATTCAAATAATCATATTATTTGATTGCATAAGATAACAATAATAATTCAAATAGTCAAATCTTCTCCCATGTATGTGATATTATTGTATAAGTTTTTACCATAATTATAGCTCCTTATTGACAAATTGTAAAATCACGGTATAGCATATTTTTTTTCCTATTTTTATAATACGGATTGGTGTGACAAAAATAATAAGTGAGATTTATAAATCAATAAGGAAACATGTTCACATTTTTTGTTAACATGTTTTTATGTCGTACCATGATATCAAAGGATATATTTTTTATAAAAACTATATAATCTGACAAAAGGATATATGTTTTGTCTTTTATTTGTGTCGGTAACAAAAAATAAAACAAATAAAAAAAGAAATATTTAAATTTCCCAAAAAAAAAAAAACAAAGTTAAAAATAAGGAGTAACAAAAGTACAGCTACAGTTAAACTCGGGGGTACATACAAAAAAAACACAATATTAGATGTCAATATTAGTAATTATCATTCAGGACATAACTCATTACATAGTAATTGTTCAGCACAACTACATTTAATAAAAATATTTTAAGTAAGATAAAAAAACAACTAATACATAATTATTACTTAGTAATTTTTATTTATTTATTTTTTTTTGACGTAGACAGGGCAAAGTCATAAATTTAAAGTAATTCGGCTTTGGCCTCTTGATTTTGTATTCATTGGGGTTGTCATGAAACCAAGTCCACCTCCGACGCACTCTCGAATCATTCACAAAGAATGGTATAGCCTTCCCCCATTCACGACAGATAAGCATTGATTGAGAAACCCTTTTTTCACTCATTTTTGACCAAATTAACTCTATCACGGTCTTCACACTGCCTACACAAGGACTTTTTGGATCATTAGGTAACACATCATGAAACGTGCATAATTGAAAGTACAATGCTTTTGGTAACGGAGGAACAGACCACTTAGGGTCCTTCATTTTATCTTCTGCTATATTCTGTAAACAGTTGCTGAAAGGAATGGTGTCCTTCGAGCAAGTGTATTATTCCGATAGAGGGTTCGGAGCTATTGGAAAGCTATTTATTCAGTAAGTTCAAGTGATCGGAATGCCTAGGTGGTGGCCACTTCCGATCAGTAATATTAATGCATAATTAATATTACAGCTTAATCTTGACTGAACCCTTCGGGTCACACCCAAGAAACTAACGATCCGACACGACGAATTAATCCAGAAATGAATTAATGAGTCACCGGAGTATTATGAACAAAGACGTCGGATTCCAAGCTTAGAGCATCGGAACCGAATCTCAAAAGTCGAGCTAAAATTTAGGAATTGGCGAGACGGGAAAATGCTTCAAGTAACAAGTAAAAACCCTAGCCATGCGAAGACTAGGGAAGCGCGCCACGCGGCAGCACACATGGAAGCATGCCATGTGGCAGCGTGCCACGTTGGCAGTGCCATGTGTTAACGGGCCGCGGACCCGGGTGACGGGTCATGGATGCGGGCCGAAGGGTGGCGGCCCAACTGAACCCAACTTGGGGCTCAAGGTTGGGTGCCACATGGTTAGCTCACAATGCATGCGAGTTGCCTTGGGGAGCAAGTGAGGAAGTGTTCCTCACCTAACCATGTGACACTTGTTACTTAGTTATTCCTTGATTGAATTCAACATTCTTTACATGTGGGATCTTTTTGTGAAAAAGTCCCACATTGAATGATGAGTGGAATTCACAAGGAAGCACTCCTTATAAATAGTCAAGGCATACCTTGGGATTGTTCACTTGAGTAAGAGCTCAATTAGACATCTTCACTTGAGAGAAAACCTATAAGCTCATTAATTACTCGGGTAGTCTTTTTGGTCGGACTTGGCTAACCTCCAAGTAGTAGACCGGTCGGGTCGAGTTGTGGGTGGACTTCGTTGGAGGTCCTTGTCATTTGTGAGGCTCGGCTTTCTCAAGTAAGAGCTCCTTCCGGTTGAGCGAAGCACGCTACAAGGGTAATTTAGTATTTTCTCTATTCTTGTTATTTATGCATTTTGTTATATTAATTGTGAGTTTGTTCATGGGCTCGGGTTTTATTTTCGCGGTGAGTCGAACTCATCAAAACCCAACAGTTGCAAACTCTAGTGTTCGGTTGTCCGTGTTGTTCATCAATTATCCTCTGTCTTTTTAACTGTCACTCATCATAGTTTGAAACATCATCTGTCTTTTGTTTTTTGTTAGAAGATGTATTGCATCCATCATCGTCTAATGGCCTTTTGCCTTCACTACGAAAATCCTGTCAATCAAATTTTAGTCATCATCAACGATTACTTCTACAAATGTAATAACCAAAACAGATTTAAGACATTACACATTGTGAGATCAAAACATGTATTCATTTTCCCTACAAACAGTTTCAAACTTAAAGCGTTCAATATATCATAAACTACTTAACTAACTAATATCATATTAAAGAACAGTGTAAAAAAATTAAATGCAAGAATTGAACATATATGATCTATATTACCATGTGCTTTAGGAAAAACATCAAATATAATAAATGCAAGTAATGAACATTTTAAGAAGTCATTATATGATCTCTATTTATATATGCTTTAGAAAATGTATCAAATATAGAAAATGCATCATATACGATATTAACAAAATGAAAGATATTATTACTATATTTATATAGATTTATGATAGTCTAACTAATTCAATAATATTAAAATAAGATCCATTATGTAAACATATCTAACACATATACTGTCTTGCTCCTCCTCCATTTTGTCTGAACTACTCTCTTTGATCTCCATTGTGTCTTAATTAATGTTTTTATTTTGTTTTAAAATTTTTACAAGGACAATGGAATGATTTATATAGAAGAAAATTGTACCCTTTTTTTTTATTTTTTTAATTGTGGTGTCATTATGTAAACCGTTTTTTTGCAGATAAGAACTTGAATCTTTCAGTTTTTTTTTTTTTTTTGTATTTTTAAATAGTGGGGGGAAATTACTGTTATTTTTTAAATCTAATGAAAATCTTTAATAAATATGAACGTGGGTAAACCAAAAAAACTGTTAGTTGTTGGTTTTTTTTTTCATTGTTAATGCTTATAAGAATGCATTAATTAATTAAAAGAAGGATATATTGACAAATATTCTGTATTAGACTACTAACATAAATACACAACATTGTAGGTTTTTATTAAAATTTATAATTTAATTCTATTTATATCAACTATGCAAGATTTAAAGTTGGATTATGTATGGCAGATAGTCCGTATAAGGCTATTTTTATCTATACCGTACTAACAAAATAAAACACATGTATGGTAAGATTCGTTTTTTTGTGGGTGATTTTATAATCATGGCAGCCTCTTATAATTAAGTATAGCATATTTTTTTTTTGTATGTTAATGTTTTTTGTTTTTTGGAAATTTGTTACCATATGATATGTCAATTCATATCACAAACAGAGTACGTTTTTAGCAATTATACTTTTTCTTACCACGCATATAATTCGCGTTTAGAAATAGATCATCCTAATTAGTATATATGCTTGATTGCTATTTTTTCATGATATATTCGAATTTATTTCCCCTTGTTATATACATATTGTTAGTGAACACACTTTGAACTAGTGTTAACAAAACATTTATTACATTATTGAATTCATATAAAATTTAAAAATATATCACCCAATTCATTTTAACAAAATTAGGTTTGAATAATCATTTGGTACTAACATATTATGCGATTAGTAATTAGAAATAATAAAAAAATTCATTATGCAAAGTACTCCGTAACAAATAAGGTTGAAGAGTACGTGCAAATTGCTAAGTAACTGAAATTATATATTACAAGTATACACGTATTCAGTTCTTGGTTGAAGCTTGTTCATGGCCATTTGTGAAATAAGTGATATCGAGGTTGGATTACATAATTAGGTATTAACATGTATCGTGAATTTAATAACCAACAATATTACATACATAAAATATGTTTTACATACAAATATAAAAATAAAGAGATGTATTAAAAAAAAACATAAATTCTAAAATGCATAAGTACATATACTACAAATAAAGTGATGTCTTAAAAAAAAGCATAACTCCTTAAATTCATAGATTTAGGTAAAAAAAAATACACATTTATTGTGATGTAATCATGATCATCACATCAACCAACACACTCAACCATACCCATCCACAAAATTTTACTTGCCTCATTTAGGGTGAAAAAAAAATTACAAACAAATAAAATAAAATTACAAAATTACAAAATAATAACTTACTCATTTAAGGGGAAAAAAAGTAAGAAATAAACCCCCTCAAAACCGCCTTTCAAAACCCCAATTTCCAAACTTATCTCACTCTTCTTCTCCAATTCGACTTTCTCCAACTCCAATCACAAACTCAATACTGTCGAATTCCTAAGCGAAATCCTAGTAAGTTATTTTCTCTTTAATTATTTAAAGTTTTTGTTTTATTTTTTTTTAAAATTTATGTTTCTTGCTTACAATGACAGTGTCGAACAAGTGGTTTTTGATTTGATTTGATTCATTTTGGCTTATTGAGTATTTCAATTTATTTTTCTTTAATTTTCGGGTGACGCATGTCTAATTTATTTTATTTTTAGTTTGCAATTGTTATTTTTTTGTGTATTTGGTTATGTGAGAATCAACACTAGTATTATTCTCATATTAATTGAATTTCAATTAACTTTTTGAAGTAGGGTATTAAGTTTTTTAGTTTCATGTATTTTAAAAGTAGTCTGTTTTTCATTTTGATTTGGAATCCTTTGTTTAAATTGTTGATTTATGAACTACTATGCTTTTAGTTGTCATTATTACTTATTGTATTATGTTTCATATGTTAATTCATATGTTCAATTATAAGTTATGAACTTTAAGTACAATTTTAGAGAAATTCTCAAATAAAATGCATATTTAAGTTGTATTCTTTTATTGGTTTTGTTGGTTGCACTCTGTTTTTTCTAAATAATTATAAATCTGTTTCATTCTGTTTGTAATGGCCCATTTTATATTGGTTAATACCAACCTGCGTATAATTATTTTTTTTTACCTATGTGTTCATACCCAAATGTCCTTTTTTTATAATTTTATTGCAATACCACTTATTGGATTGTGTAAAACCAAATTGCATTTTAAAGGAAATCCATTCAGTTGGGGTTTTTGAAATTGGCCTATGTATTCAAAGTATAATGTTTTGTTTTATTGGGTTTGTAATTACTCTTTGTTGTTTTGATTAATACCAATTTGAATCTGATAGTGGATCAAAGTTTATGTTTTATGTCTACCTATGATGAGCCTCATTTTGGTTCAATCTGTTTGGCCATATCAAATGGCAGTCTGGTTTGGTTTTGCAATGACTTTTTATTGTATTGGTTGATACCTAATTTCATTATAAAGGTAATCCAATCAGCTAAGTTTTATCAAGATTGCATATGTATTTAAAGTATAGTGTTCTTCATTATTAGGTTTATAATTACTATTTTCTGTTTTGGTTAATACCTTTTTGAATTTGACAGTCGATATAAGCTTATGTTTTTGTCTTCCTAAATCCCTTATTTTTTGCTCAACTGTTTGGCCATTTCAAATGGAAGTTTGATTTGAGTATGCATTATCCATTTATTGGATTGATTAATACCTATGACCATTATAATGTTCTGTTTACTTGGTTTTGTAATAACTCTTTGTTGTTTTGGTTAATACCTATTTGAATATGTTAGTAGCTCAAATCTTCTCTGTATGTGTACTTTTGACCCTTATTTTAGTTCACTATGTCTGGCAATTTCAAATTGCATTATGATTTGATTTTTCCTAATGAACTTTTTGTTTTATTTATTTATTTATTTATTTATTTGTAGCAAAATGGTCAGATATAAGCAGGTAGCAACGAAACCAAATAAGAGACCCAAAAGAGGGGCAAATATCGTTGGGCTTGAAGAAACTACCCCTCCTAGAAGAAAATCAACAAGGAAAGCTTCCACCCCTGCTACACCATCCTCTCCAGCTGCAGTAGGTACTAGTAGTGACGAAGCACCAAAAGCGGATCCACGGTTCAAGTCGACCATCTACCGTGAGATGTACTACAAGACATTCACTGGTAGGAATATTTGTGAATGCCGACATGTAGACTTCGATTCGCTTGACAAAGTCCATGCTGGTTTTATAAGACAGTGGTTTAAGCACCAACAATGGGACAAGTTGCTGACAGAAAAGCACCCTATATACCTCGACCTTATTCGCCAATTCTACACTCACTTTGACCATGCAAACAAAAAGGAGGGAGTAATATACACTTGGGTAAAGGGAAAAGAGATAAAGTTGGATGAATATTCTTTGAGCAGAATATTGAAGATCCCTCGAGTAGGGGTGCGTGCCGTTCTCCCGGGTAAGAAATGGAGCACTGTTAAGGAATTTGATATTAAGAAAAGTCTCAATCTTGTGCTTGATGAAGAAGACTCTGGTAGGCATAAGAAACCAGAAATTTATAAACTGCCATTGCCTACGCGTCTTCTTCATCTGATTCTCTTCAGGTCCTTTAATTGTCGTATGGTAGGCTATCCTCATTAACATACCTAGACATGTAGGTCATGTACTTTGTACTTGCTGGTATCAAATGAATATGCCGAGGATGATGATTGACTACATGATTACTACTCAAATATCATCAAAGGAAAGTCTATTCCTTCCTTATGGGATGTGGTTGACCAAGGTTTTTATGCATTTTGAATTTGATTTATCTGATGAAGTAGTGATAGTTGGACCAAAGCAACCTTTAACGATAATACCGTTAGTAATGCTTTTATGATATCGAGGCAAACAAGTGGGTTAATCAAGGGGTAAAGCGTGCACCTAAACGGACGCGCCTTCCTGAAGTGCAGGAGGCAGATATTGGAGATGAAGATGAAGATGGTGAAGGAAGCCATTACGCATCATCTATAGACGCTGTCATGCTTGAGAGCATCATTGTGCAAGAAATGCTTAAGCGGATGAGGCCGGACATATTCACTGATGATGTTATGAGTGACATCCGAGAGAGTGCACAGTCTATAATAGACGCTCGTAATGAGGCTGCAGGTACTTATTCTACTTAAAATTCTTTAATTTACATTATGGTATTTATCTCAGAGTTCATATGTTATGACCATATACCTTGTTGATTATTGCCTATGCTCTGTTTTTATTAAATTGGTAATTGACTATCTATATGTCGGTAATTACCTATATGGTTGAACTCATGTTATCTACTTTCTATTTAACACATTAATATGTAATGACATAATATAAATCAGGTTATTACCTATCTTTTTTATACTAGCAATTAAAGAAAACTAATTGTATTACTTTTGTTCATTGTTTGAAAGTTGCTGATGAAGGTGAAGACGACACTGGGGGAAGAGACAGGCCTACTGGTGGTGCACCCGCTGATGATGATTCTGATTCTGATTCTGGAAATGCCAGCTTTGATGATAATTAAGCTATCGAACTTTGTGTTGTTTTTTTAATTATTATTTTATGTTTAGGCTTTCGATTTTTTTGGAAAGGTATCTATACCTGGGAACTATTTATTTTTGGTTGTAGTATATGTGTTGTTTCAAGTGCGGTGTGAAGACAATTTAAGTCATTTGTACTCTAGATCTTAAAATATATTGGGCCCTTTGTGGCAAAATTCTACTGATGGCATGTAACTTATTAAGTATTTAAGTATGGTATGTTCCTACATTATGAGGTTAATTACCAAATTAAATTAAAATGTGTTATGTATGGAAAACATGATATCCCCATCTTATGAACTTAATCTGGATATGCAATTTTTCCATTAATTCTACAACTATATAAGGTCATTGATTATCCACTTATTGATAATAAGCAATTTTTCTATGACAACTCGATGTATAAAAGGCATAATTTAAAATAATTGCCAGGCATCAATACATCAACTGATTTTTTTATAATTTCCTCGTATAATATGATATTCTAATGATCTTAACAACACTAAATTTTTTGAAGTAAGATCTGTTTGTAATATTTAAAATTGAAATTGAATTGGTAGATAACAGGAATAATATTTAGCATTAACAAAATCCCAAACAAATGATTTCACAATGAGTCTTATTCAATTGTATTTAGCATTAGCTAAATCATTCAACAATATTTGACCACAAACATAGCCCATGACATAACCAGCGCAAACAAAGTCGTTGTTGTGTATACAATTTGTTTGTTCTTCTTCGTATTTGATTGACATAACTTGCTTTTCAAGTCGCATATTTGTTCATGAAATTGTGACTTTTTAACCTTCACTTTGTTTAGCTTCATAGTTAGAGATTCAACTTCTTTCTCAATTCCATCCAACCTCTTTGACATCATCTCACACTCTACTTATCCATCGACATCATCGTACAACCATTTGAAAAATCCACAATCAGCCTCCTGCAATTTGTACCCTAATTTGTAATTGGAACCCTAGTGAAAGAATATTACATGTACTCATATTCATTAACGTTGTTAAAGTTAGATAAATTATTATTTAAATAACTTTCCAATCTTTATACCATTTAACAAATGCCGAAAGGATTTAGAAATTTTCCACAACCACGAAATTTCCTTCCCCTGTTGTGGTTATGCTTGGTCACAGTTCGAATCTTAGAGGGAACACTACATCCACATTTCATCATGAATTCGCCAAAACTTGAAGATGAACCTTCAGAATATAGTGAATCCCCTTTTTTTTATTTTTTTATTTTTTATTATTATGGTTATGTGTAAAGAATTAGGTCAAGGATATAAATTGAAGTTTTGTAACTGACAACCGAAAAACATGGGCGGTCAATTCAAAACTTTGAATTCAATTTAATTTGAAAAATTCAATGAAGGGTTTAATTGAAAAAAGATACCGCGTAGCTATGCTTTTACATGTAATTATAATATGATTTATCATATTTATTTGAATGTCATTACCCATTTGTATTTAAACTATTTTCCTTCTCCAAATTTTAACAAGTAAAAGCCAATTTATGCCTAACCATTTATGTATAAATAAACAAAAATTCGGTTAATTTCTATAACAATCAAGTACATAACCATTTGGGCCATAATCTAGATACAATTATCATTATGTAAAAATCATGTGTGACAAACAAATTATATATACATGTTTAGCTCTTTTAATTAAAAATAAGACTTCCATTTTATGAGTAATGTTAAGACCATTATTCCGCTAAAAATATTTCTTACTAATTTACAGATTTTAAAAGTGTGACTAATAACAGTGTTGAGACTATATAAAACAGTATACAGCCATTGGGTCACAAAATAGATACAAACATATTCCCATATGTGTCATGCAAAACTATTTAGACAAAAAAGATAACAAGATATTAACAAATTATAATCTAGCAATTGGTAATATCCACAACATTTAATGGCGATAGCCAATATTTAATTAATTTGATTTCTCGGGTAAATCCCTATTGGATGTTTGGTAAATTACTTGTGCATAAATAAGGTTTAAATTTCAATCTTAGTTTTTTGGGATCAAACAAGGGAATACAAAAAAAAAAAAAAAAAAAAAAAAAACATAGTGTTAATTTCTCTAAAAGTGAATGTTGTGGGTGTTTAATCTAATATTGAAGTATATGCATACAGAAAACAAACCATAATAGTAAATTACTGTAAACATATATTAGTTACCATTTATACCAAATTTAGTTAACATGAATTGTGGTTGTCCAGTGAAGACTACAGTCATATTTACTACCAATTAAGCAGATAACAATATATTAATGAATTATAAATCAGTAATTGGTAATGTCCAAAAGAACCTATAGTCATATGTTTTTATTAACTAAAGTTTTCATAACAGGTAATGTCCTATCCTTATTTGGGTAAAACATTTAACACAAACAAGATTTCTAATTCGATTTCCGTATATTTTGGATCAAACAAGGTTTCGAATAAAAATGATGCAGTTTCTTTTTCCTTCTTCCTCCCAAACCCAGTTTACCGAAAAACTTAAAAATTGTTGTTTCGATTACATAAAATCGCCGTTTTTGCAAACGTTGACTGATATTGTACAATCAAAACCTATTTAGGGAGTTAAATCGCCGCCCATATTCGCTACGACCCCAAATTTTGGATATCTTAAAATTTCGCATTTGCTCTATAATCGGGCCATATTTTTAATCGCTTTTGATGTGCAAGTGAATTTAATGGACATAGATCATGTGTTCGTGTTTAATCTCATCCATGGATGAACAAACTTGAAGAACAATGATGAACTATGAAGAACATTGATGAACAATTTTTTGATTTAATTAAAAACTAATTTTAATAAATAAATTTCGAAAATTATAAAATGATTTTCGAAAATTCAGTAATTATATTTTGAAAAATAAAAATTGAATTAAAAAAGGAAAATACTAAAATAGTGTTTGACCAAGGTTAAAAAAAAAATTAAAAAATCGTCCAATGATAATTCAGTATAGTGGTGGTCATAATGTTAAAACGACCATAGTAGAATTTTCACTTCGTATAGTTGTTATTCAAATTGCTATATTGATCGAAAATAATTTTAGGGAAGAAGATGAATGTTGCCTGAGATGTTCATAAGATTTTTGGGAAAGTTAATTCTCTATTCCACATTTATTATTTGCTATAATTTTCGCCCAAGTGAAAATAATCCCGACACAGTCTGCATAAGCGGTAAATGAGTAAAATAAATCCCTGCCTAAGCTTCCCTCTTCTATTTTTAATTTCCCTCTTAAGCTAGCTAATTTGGCATAATTTAATTGGTGGTGTACAAAAGAATATTGTACACTATGTGTACCTCTAGCTTTTCTCCACGAATTCATGTCACACCACGGGTCACTTCTTCAACTTCCTCCACCAAATTCCATACACCCGCATTATAAGATCTAGTCACCCTACTCATATAATAACTAAAAGAAAAGAAAGCAAAATAATAAAGACAGAAAAAGTGTGCTTCAAAAGTTAATAAAAACAAAAGCACTCACAGCAGGATATACTATAAACCTATAAAACAGAATTAAAAGCACAGAACACCACCTTTTACCAAGAGTTGCAAAAAACACAGCCTTAAAGGCAAGGACCTTAAGGTGGTGACAACTGAAACTTCATAAAACTTTTGAACAAAAGAAAAATTTCTTGTACAACACAACATGCAGCTGGAGCAATAAAAAGTTCATGTCTTTTCTCTTTCTCTTCTTCTTCTTCGTTCTCCAAAGCTCCAAAAACCTTTTCAATTTCCCAGGTAAACACTCTTCTTCCATTATTTTTTTTTTTTTTTTGGGAAACTTTGATATAAATAAACAAAAATGTTAGTATTAAGGATTCAAATTTCTGGGTTTGAGTTCCACCCATGGTATATTTCCTGACATTCTATTGTAAGTATTTTGTTTAGTTTTGTTGGTTTTATTGTTTGAGATTTTGGTTTTGCTCCTTTTCTTTTATTTTTTATTTTTAGTTTTTTTGTACTTTTTTGTTTGGGGTGTTGTTAATATGTATAATTGTTGATTTGTTTTCACCAAAAAAATAATAATTGTTGATTTGTTTATTTATTAATGGTGGAAAAATCACATAGTAGATAATTTTTGTCAGTGTTCCTGTTTTACTGTCCCTTCAGTGTATTATATAATTGGTTTCCTCTGAAGTAGTTTAAATTTGGTATTTGGGTATTTTTTGTTCGATTAATGTAATGTGTTGTATGCTTAGCAAATTAGCATCTCTCTCGTTTTCTAATGTTACTGATTGCCTCCCTTTATAAAAGCTCCTTGAATCACAACCACATGAGAGATCCCCTGTGCAGATGATCGTGTTTGATACTCAGCCTGTGCAAATATAAAAACGAGGCCCTCTAAATAAGAAATACTCATCTCTAATGATGAAATTCTTTGCTATTACACAAACTAGTCAAGTAACACTATATGCATTAATATACAGTATAAAGAATACAATTATCATCTTTTTTAAAACAAATTAATTATAATTACTAATTAACATTCATATTAGATAAATTATGTGAATCAAACCTGAAAGTTCATTACTATTGTTGAGTTTGTGACGAACAACGGAACAAGCGTTGACGAAATCGTTCAATTTTATTTATGAGAAAATCAGAAAAATACCCCAAATATAAAACAATTATGTGAATATTAAGATAGAATAAAAATGAGCTTGAAATTGGATAATTTTATTTAGAGAAATTTAGCCATATGAAACTGATTATCAAATATTTAGCATAACCAAATCTCCGACTCTTTGAATTTGGGGAGGAGTCTTGAATTATTTAAGGAAAATATGAGGAGTCAAATAAAATTAATTGAAAATTATAAATATAGCACGTTTATTCATGGGAAAATGCAAGATTTGATTAATTGATTGGAATATTTATTGATTGGAGTTAATGTTGAGCAAGAGAATAACGAAAGCAAACTTGCAACCTTTTTAAAATTACATTTACCGATATTTACAAGCTCTAAGAGAAGAAGAATAAAAATGGGCCTTCTTTTATGTTGGGCCCTGTGCAGCTACTCATGTTGCACATGGTAAGGGCTGGGCCTGTTGATACTCTTAATGTTATTAGCAAGCTTGAATCTTTTATTTTTTCTTTCTATCCTAGATGTTGTAATAAGGTTGCTGACTCCATTGCAAAGCTCTCCTTATCGTATTCTGAGGAGAGGATTTGGATGGAGGAATGTGAATCCTCTGTTATTCTCCTTGTCCTAGCTGACAAGGTGAACTTTTATTAATTTTAATACTACTCGTATGCTTCTGGTAAAAAAAAAAATGTTACTGATTTTTAAGGGAGATAGAAAACAAAATCTAGGAGAAAAAAATAAAGAAAAAGAAAAGAGTAATCTGCTAATGGTTTGTATTTACTATGGGGAATCTCCCTTCTATTTCTTTTCGTTCCAAAAGAGCAGTAATGCTGTGGTCAGGGGTAGCGGTGGGGGTGGGGGTGGAAACACCAGCGGAAAATAAAAGGGGCCGAAGTTTGAACCTTACCATTGGCAACAAAAGGATATTAATTGTGAGACATAAAATATTCCTTTGTTGCACATGTTAAAAAAACGAAGGAAGTATATATGATAGCTCAACAAAATTTAGGTGGTCCGGAAACCTACGAGCATCAACTATGATCCGCCCCTGGGTGGTGAATTTGGCTATGAGCTTGAATATGTAAGAAAGTTTGAGCACTTGTATAGAAACATTAGGCTACTAGCTATTTTATTTTTAATTGAGAAGATTTTTTAGTTTTGGTACTCTTGTAATCTTGGTGTTTTACAAATTTTCAAGATGTTGACAAAAGCAGTGGCTTGTGAAAGATGGAAGGAGATACTGCTCTAATGGTGCTATTTGGTTTGGTATTTGGTATTGAGATTCTTTAGATAACAGCATTCGTTCAAAATTTTTTTTTCTCTTGCAGCTTCATTATGAATTATTCTCTGTGAAATTACTGTTGCTGTGGCGGATAGAGGGATAGGAAGTATTGTAAGTCTTAGTACACCATGTCGCCTTGGGTTGACATTAAAGAAGTGGAAAACATGTGAAGCATTTTCTCTATTTATGATTCCTTCCTCATTATTTGGATGTAGAAGTGATAAAGATCAACTTGAAACATTTGCATAATGGGTTGTGGTTCATCAAAGTTTGATAACGAAGAAAGAGTACGGATTTGTAAGGAAAGGAGGAGGACTGTGAAACAACTGTTAGGATACAGGAAAGAATTTGCCAGTGCCATTTTAGCATACTTGAAGGCATTAAAAGACACTGGCATAACCCTCCGACAATACACTGAGTTAGAGTCACTGGAGTTTGAGAGTCAAGTGAGATCTTCTCCACCTCTCACTCTTCCACCCGCCCCTCCACGCCCTCCTCCAATTGATAGTCCTGATTCAAAGAAGCTTGAAGATAATCAAAATGGCAAGGAAGCACAAGAAGAGATCACTGAGGTTGGTGAGGGTAGTGATTGCCCCCCTCCACTGTCTCTCTGCCTGTGGGATCCCTGTGACTTACTTGAGAGTTCTTTGGGACAAGATAAAGTAGAGAGTGTGTTGGTTGAAGACATGGATGAAGAAAATTGGGCAGAGGCAAAAACACAGTTCGATGAAGATGATCAGGTGCATGTTACATCTGATAAAATTTCTGATGCTCTTAGAGCAAATTCGCCAAATGTTGATGATAATTCTTCCTTGGTGACTGGAAAGATGAATCATATGGTAGATAGACCCATGGTGGTGTGGAGGAAGAGAAAGACATTATCGGGCATAGTTAAGGAGCTTGATGATTACTTCTTGAAAGCATCTGCAGGTGGGAAGGAGATAGCAGTTTTAGTAGACATGAGCACAAGTAATATTTCCCTGCATCACAACTTGAAAGGAAAAAAGGGTAAGTCTTTATCCTCTACTATATTGCTACTTCTGACAACCTTGTTTGAGTTTTCTCCTACATGCCAATAAGCTTATCGCTTCTGATTTGCATTTCAACCAGTTCACTTCTAATACATATGCATATTTGTTCGTTTGTAAAATCATAATAGACAATTCAGGTCCTGAATTACTGCCTCCCAAGCTTGCTTTTATTTGTTTGAAAGTATGCTTTATTTTCCCTTTTAACTGTAATTGGTTGCTTTTTCAATTTCTTGTTCTTTTCGGAAGTTTGGACATATAATCAGCCACTATATAATATCCTTTCTCCAGAGTAAATGCCAGTTGTAAGACTTGTAACAAATTTGATTCTGAAAGGGACATGTTTGAAAAGAGTTAGGATAAATTTCGGTGAATAATTTGACCACTAAAACCTGTATATACATGGGAACTTGCGCCAGAATGACCTTCCTTTATATCTAGACACAAAATTTTCTGTTCTATTACATAAGTGAATTCCTAGGTTGTCTTGGTAGCCCTATACTTGCCGCAACTCAAAATTTTTTACAAGTACAAGTTACTCAGAATGTGGTTCAGTTGCATGACATCTTATGAGAGCCTTTATTAGTTTATTTGTAATAGTAGCTTAAAAGAATGATTGTGTTTGACATTGATTGAGGACCACCTCTGGGAACTACTTCATATAATAAGATGGGTGATATTTCTATTAGCACTTTTCACAGGAAAAGTAGGCTTATGGTCAAAAGCTTCCTAATCATGGTTTAGGAAGTGAACTAGAAGTGTGCAACTTGTGTGTCAAAACTGCAGTGTCCAGTTGGCAATAGCCAACAGCTGATTCTGGGTAGAGCAGTAGCTGGAAAACTTTGATTAAGTAATTTCGGAAGTAGCTAGTTATTTGGAAGGATTAGTACTTGAAAGTCATGGTACAACAAACTAGGATCAGATTTTGATACTTCAACTCGCTGTCTAGTTAAGGCATTGACCTCTGAACATTGCGGAGCTTAAAAAAATAATAATAATAAGATGACTTGTTGTAATTTTCTGTTGCAATTTTACATGACATGCATGATGATATGCAGAGCATAACTGAATTTTTTTTTTTTTTTTTTCCAAAGTCTGAAGACAAAACTAGCTTCAGTGAAAATTGATAAACTTGCTCTGACAAACTTTCATTTGTCAGCTGGATGATATTTCCCATTTGGAAAACTGTTTTTAATGTAGGTTCAATGTCAATTATGTAGCAAATTGAATCAAAATAATAAACCCTTTTTCTTCGAATTTTGTAACATTATCGTTGATAGCATTTAGTTTTATCTCTAGTAAGCTATCATGAGTTATCAATTCAACTTGCACTGAAAAAACAGTTAATAATACTTGTCTTGTGTTTTTCTATCTGCTTCAGGGAAGGAGAACAACTCTGCTCGATTGAGTTCTCTTCCATTGAACTTGTCATCTAGATCACTACAAGTGGCAAAGGATGATTTGGAGCCTAGCACCCCTACTGAAGTAACTGAACCTTGCAAGCCTGGAGCGCACTGCATCACGCTTGAGAAAATTTATGCTGAAGAGCAGACACTCTACGCGGCAGTAAGGGTAAAATCTAAACATATTACATACATAAATTTTAGTAATCTTAGGTGACTGACTGGATGATTCAACTAATACTTGATGTTTTTGGGACACTTGAAGTGTGGGATAAATTTAAAAAAGTGACCAAAATCATCAATTTGCAAAGATCAAATGATTTCTAAAGGCAAAAGGGAGGACACCCAAACTGTCTGTGTTCAGGTTGTGCTAAACTCGGGGTAACAAAAACTAATAATACCATGTATGATTTAGCTTTCAAGATAAAAGAGAATAAAATTTAGTTGATTTTTCTGTTAGTATTATACATTTGTATAATCGAGTCTAGATTGTGACTGAGAATTTGATCTGTTAGTCTTAGAGGAAGAAACTAAAACCAAGACTCCCAAGTTTGCACTGTTCACTTTAGTTTGATTATGTGCTGTTGTTAAATGCCTAAAACTTTCTTTAGCGCTATGGAATGACAAAGATTATAAATATAAGCTTCCCTGAAATGGACCTTATCTTAGGCAAATTACTGAAAATGATTGTACAGATAAACACATACTAATGTTAAACCATGGCTACCAGCATTTTTATCAAAAATTAGAAAGAAAAAGGTGGGGGGGGGGGGGGGGGGGAACCATCATTTCATTCAAGAGTTTAAATGATAATGCTGTAATGTATGCAGGAAGAGGAGATTGTAAAAGTGGAGCATAAGAGAAAATCTTTATCATTACGAAAGCTAGAAGATGATAATGGTGAATTGGACAAGATAGAGAAAACGCGGTCTGCTGTCAAAAATTTGCAATCTGATATTGTCCGTTTGCAAGAGTCAGTGAAAAGGACATCTGCAACAATATTAACAATCATAGACAAGGAGCTGCATCCTCAGCTTATTGCGTTACTTACTGGGTAATCATCTTTAAATGGTTGATATCTGATATAAATTACCTAATTTTAGTCTGCTTTTAAAGTTTTAATTGGCGCATAGTTTTAGGTAATAAGCTGTGGTGTAGTTACCAATTATTATTTTGATGAAATCAAAGGTATTACGGAAGATGGTGGGGTATTTTTATAATTGGACTAGATAGAGTGTGGGTCCATAGCTTTAAGTAGTGGAAAGAAAGAAGTGTTTCAAAAAGTATTGTGCTACAGCCAAAAATAGAACGGAGCAAACTACATTGGACAAACAAAAAAGACAAGGGGAACGCTAAATTGGGACAAAGGGGATATCTCTTATAAGCCATAAGTGCACGCTACTTTCGGTCTCAAGGGACTGAATGTATTTATAAGCTCCCATGTTTTCTATTGTATCTTACATGTTGATATAGGAGATTATTACAAGTTGATTAATTGTTAAGATCAATTTAAGTTTTGGCGGGAAAAGTTGTTCTTTGCTATTTTGTCTTTTTCTAGTTTGTTACGGTTTTGATTAAGGGAATCTTTGTATGGCTGTAATGAGCTTAGCTGTCTATTTAGTTTGTTGTAATTACTCTTCACACATTAATGATGATTACAGCAACTTCTCTCTCTCTCTAAATTCTCTCCCTGATCTTCTTCTTCTTCTTCTTCCCTCTTTCTCTTCTCTGTATTATCTGGAAACTCTTTCCCCCTTATCACATGTATCTGCTGTATACAAGCAAATAATTTTTTCCCTATATGAGACATCGAGTAGCCATGCTTAGCTGCTCCTAAATAGCAATAATGCAGATCACAATGTTAGCATCACTTTGGGACATGAAACATTATTTCACTATCACCTCTACAATCCCTGCCTTCCAGACAATATGTTGAGATTTAATGCTAGGTAGCTTTTTGAGAGAAGAGGCACATAGATGGATCAATTTCTTTAGTTCAGGAATTATACATGTCCTGACTTGCTTTAAGTTCATTCTGATAAGCTCTGCTTAAGTGATCCATCTTCATAAAGTAGTTCTCTTTCTTACTAACTCTCTTAATCCTCTACAGTTTATAACCTTTAAGTCACATGCGAAAGCTGGTGAGAGAGCTCTGATAACTTCAGTGCACCCTTCTTTTTCTTGATTAGCTCAGAACTTTGATTTGTATTCGAAGATTGAATTAATCAAAAAATTAGTGGATCGTGACTGAATTTCAAATGGTGTTTGCTTGATGCAATACTTCTAAAATCTTTGTTTTTGTAAAATACTCTTCAGTTTTCTTAAGTAGCTTCTATTTATATATATTGGGGCGTAGATTATATGTTTGACTCTATATTCACTGATAAGTGGTTAATTTCATATTTAGAGTGAGATTGGGTTGTTTGTAAATTCTGTATTTGGTGTAATTCAAATCATCTTCATTCAAATGTGCATGTATTTCTACGCATTTCAAAATTTGTTACCTCTGGCATAGGATTTTTTCCTATTTTTTGTTTTGCAAATGGTGATGCCACTGATAGGATTCCTCTCTAGACTCTAGCTGCTGTTTATATCTTTCTGATTCAATTCAGGTTTGGATACCTAGTTCTTATGGAACATTTTACACCAGAAAAGTGAACATTAGTGTCTACAGGAGAGGAAATTTTATGCATTGAGGATTTGTTGTAAAAAAAAAAAAGGATCTTTTAAAGAGTCCTGAAAGAAAAACCCATTCAACTTGGAAATCATTTATCTTGCTCTAGCAAATAGAATATGGTCTTTCATATTCCTATTTTGTATGTTTTAATCACTTCCATTGACTATTAAGAAGCTGGCCTTTGTTGGTCGCCACCTTAAAACACGAATAAGTTCTCTTGAACTTGCCATCCTAGAAGGGCCACGGCCATCTTGATTAGAAACTCAAGGATTCAAAAGAGAGATGTGGAGAGCTTCCCTGAGTTTATTTGGCTGAATTTTGGAAAAAAAAGTGTTGTTCTGATATGATACTATTAATTGTGGACCATTTGTCGATTCTTGATGAATGTTAAAGCATAGAAATATTTCGTATAAAAGTGATTTCCTTTCCCTCAAAAGAAAACTAATTTATGACATTTTGCAGGCTCATTCAAATGTGGAAAACAATGAATGAATGCCATCAAGTTCAGTTTCAAATCTCCCAGCAGGTGCTACTTCTAACCAGTCACAACACAGAACCAATCACTGAAAATCATTGTGAAGCAGCTATGCAGCTTGAGGGTGGGGTCAGCTTTTGGTACAATAGTTTTTGTAGACTCACAAAGTCCCAAAGAGATTACATAGAATCCCTGTGCAAGTGGATTCAGCTTACTGACTGTGCTATAGACGGTGAAAATCAGAACTGCTGTCCTTCTGAGGTCCGCGCACTCTGCCAGAATTGGCTGCTTGCCCTTGATAGACTACCTGCTCAGGTACTTGGCTGTTAATCAGTGTCATTTACATATTAGATTTGGGTTCAGTTTTATACAACACAAACTGCAGGTGATTTGTCCGAGTTTGTTAATGTTATTCAAATTACACATTCATAAATGACAGGTTCTTTCAGAGGCCATTAAGAGCTTTCTTAAGGTTATACGATCAATAAGATTGCAGCAACAGGAAGAATTCAACCTGAAGAAAAAAGTTGACAAGTTGGAGATGAAATGGCTGAAGGAACTAGAGTCACTAAGTGAGATTGAAAAAAAGCTTCAAGTAAGCAATAGGTTTGCAGATATGGAATGTGGTTTAAGCCAGAACCATCCATTATCTGTCAAACGTGCGAAAATTGGTGACTTACAAAAGATGCATGAAAATGAGAAGGCTAGGTATTTGAGTTCAATCCAGATTAGCAGGGCCATGACCTTAAGTAAACTGCAAAAAAGCCTCCCGCATGTCTTTGAAAAACTGACAGAATTTTCAAATGCCTGCAAGCAATTTTTTGAGACTGTTCTTAACCACGCTGACCAAGTTTACAACGCTGATGAGAACACACACGCTGATGGCTAAAATTTTGCAGGACTTATCGCCCAAGGTCTGATAAAATTTGTGTGCTATTGTCATTGGCAATTCGGCTTTGTGTTCGTTTGATACATATGCAAGCTTTTAACTTAACACTGCTATGATGAATTTTGCTGATCTTCATAATTAAAATTTCCAGTTGCAGCTGTGACCAATTGTAGAATGTGCATAAATGGACTTGGATATGTTTGTTTTGGAACCCGATATATGAATTAATAACTTAATATACTACCTCTTGTTTAATAATATTGTTAACATTTACTATGTGAACAAGAAGGAAAGGGAAAAGTGTAAAAAGGTGGTGGGTGAAATTAAGAAAAATGTGGAGGAAGTAAGATACACTGATATGGTACTTGATAGTTGATTGAATCAAACTTAGGCTATGTAAAGTTCCCTTATTTCAGTACCTTATTACTTTCAAATCAGATTGGAAAAAATAGAAAAATAAGTTCTGAATATACTTAATCATTTTATGTACGATTTTTTAAACTCTAAATATCTTTAATTTGATTATGAAAAATAACATATTAATTAAATAAACATTATTATGAATCTTACAAGATCCCACTTTTGATATAATTTTCTTTATAGATTATTAGGGTTATATAATGTTGAAGTTTACTCAAATTAAACAATAAGCCAAAATCACATCCAATAAGAAAATTAAGTTCAAATCAAATCAGATTAGAAAAGCAAAAATAAGGTGAGCCAAACAAGACCTTGATTGGAGTCATTTTAAAAATCTATTAATTTTTATCATGAATTATGGACCCTTATTTTTAGCATTGTTGTTTTATGCTTATGTTATAGATATAACTAGTGTATGTAATTTAAATTGAGCGAGTGAATACAGGCTATCTTTCGCCTTATGAGCGCAATAAAAAAATTAAGGAAAAATTGATTTTATTAATCCAACTTTTGTCCAATTTAATGTTAGTAATTCAACCTTTTGATTATTAACAAGTGGGACAAAGCTTAAGAGAGAGAAAGAGAGAACCAACTTTTTAAGTTAAAGACAAAGAAAAGTAAAAGATTGAAAGTGAAGATCAACTTTTTAAGCTAGAATCATGTGAATATGTGATTATGAAATGTAAGAGCAATAGCAATAAAACAAACCTCTAATATGTTTGCTTACTTGCCACATTGACAACAAATAAACTTCTCACCCAACAACAAACAGATAAAATTGATTCTAATAATCCCACCTTTACTTGGTTTGCTGTTAATAATCCCGCCTTTAGATTATTATTTAATAATCCCACTTTTATTGGTCTTCTTCCATTGGTCCTGTTTCAGGGGTTTTTCGGATTCCCTCGGGATACTGGTCACGCTCTGCCGACAAGTAGACTCGGACACCTGTAAAACAACAGAACTCTGGTTTATCGGAGATCCGCCTTCGACGATCAAGTTAGAGATTGGAAAACGGAAAAAATTAGAGAGAGAAAGTAGAGAGAAGTTGGAGCTTTTAATGCTCTTTTTAAGGTTATGTCACCAAATTCCCCTCCCATCATAAATGATTGAGGTATTTATAGGGGTGGGGATTTGTGCCTGTAGGGAATATTTCAAGCATTACCCCAAACTTGAACTCCACTGTGATCATACACTTAAGCATGGTGGCGTCCAAAGGGAAGGAAGCTAGAGCAAAAGAGTCGCCACCAAGTTTTAGGAACTTGTAAACCGTTCACAAGGTGAAGATTACACCCCTTAACGATCCATGAGATCGTCAACTCCAAAAGGTCTTGAACCAAATAGGGTTCGGGGATGAAGGTACAAATCCAACCTAAAAGAGATTGAACCTGCCCTAAATAGGTCTCTACTTCATTCTTCTCGTATTCATGTGCGCTTTCTGACTAGCATGCAAACAATAGATTAACCCTAAATCTGTTTATCTATGTTGGTTGAACTTAATGCACAGATAAATCTATTATTGGCGATCAGTTGAATTATAATCATATTAGCCCTAAACAAGATTATTAATTATCTTATTAAGCGTGATTACAAGTACAAATTCCCTTTAAACATGCATAAAAGGCGTGATCAAGCAATAACAGTAAATAAGCATCAAGCAACATAATAATTATCATCATAATAATAATCATAATCATAATAATCATAATCATAATAATCATAATCATGTTAATAATAAAGCTATAATAGCAAGATCTTAGGCATGATACTAACAAGATTAATAACAAATCCTAGCATGTCACTAAGCATTAAAGATCAAAGCTTTAAACCTAACATGGTACTAACATGGTACTAACATGATATTAGAAAAGAGTAAAAGGCACCCTAAACATGCTACTAGAAAGCAATAAAAACATCCTAACATGATACTAGGAATTAAACAAATTTAAACATGCTTTCTACAAGAATAGAGCAATGAGATTACATACTTTGATGCCTCGTACCTCTTTCTAATAACAAAATACACGCGTTAGTAACTTCAAGGAAAAGTGTAAAACAATTAAATCAAATAATTGAAATCGAGATTAGGGACCAAACCCTCAGAAATTATAACCTTTCACGTCTAGGGCGATTGGCTAGGTGTTTTTAAATCTCGTGAATGCAGAATTTTGTTAGAGGGAAGGTTTAGAAAAAGAATAGAGAGAGAAAGCTTCTAGCTTTAGAGAGAGATGATGATTGTTCATTGATTAAAAATGGAGGTTCAGGACCCTATTTATAAGAAAACAGTCCGGAAATAGGTAGAATTTGATAAGGAATAAAACTCCACGCTGTCGCTGCAAAACCGACCTTGTCGCTTGGTGACAAGTCTAGTCGCGTGGCGACAGCCTGGATTCCTACGCGCTTTCAAACACGGAGTCCACTTATCAATAAAAATTGACTTGTAAAGTCCGTATGAAAACTGAAATCGTATTTTTCATAAAATAATATTTTATTCCAAGTAAAACTTATCAGAATCTAATTATTAATTCTAATTCTATTAGGATTTAAAAGAACCTTCTAGAGAATTCTAGAAGACTATAATTAATTCTAATAACTTTAGGAATAATAATTAACATCGGGCCCTCCCCTAGATCATTGGGCCGTAAGTAAAGATCAACCGGGCCCAGTTTAGTATTTTGGCCATAACTTCCTCATTATTCATCGGAATTGGGCTTATAATATATCGTTGGAAAGCTCTTTGCAAGTCCCATCCAACTACACTATTATTGGACCCTTTTCGTGGACCAAACTAAACTGGATTGGCTTTTTTCATAAAATAGAGTTGTTTTTCGAAAACAGAAAGAAAGAATTTTTAATAAAAACCAACCGCAACACTTGACCTTTCACACTTTCACCTCGTTCGATTATCATTCGACGCAAAAGGTATTCATCACTGGGTTTGGTTTTGGGGAGACACATTTGGGTGTCTACAGTGCCTCTTTAAGGTTAGTGACCTAGGAATTCGTGCTCTGATTGGCTGCGCAACCAGTGTAGGGCACGTGTCCCTCTGAGGCGCCGCTTTTGCGGCTTTCAAGGATTTGGGCCTCCTGATGTCAGGAGGCCTTTACTCTCTTTTTCAGGTGCCCTAATGCTTAACACGTGTCGTCCTCCTATTTGGACACGTGTTACCTTTTGATTGGGCCACGTGTCGTTATGGGATTGGACCACGTAGGTAAGGTATTTTTCACCCTAAACATTTGCCCCTCAGAGGGGGTGACTCGTCCTTTACGGGCCGCCTCCTCTGATCTTACTCGTCTGAGTACGTAGGCGTTTCTGAGCACTTCAGGGTATTTTGCGGAGGTCGAATAGGGCCGTACGTACGTCCAATTGGGCTGGATGCCTTGTTTGACTCGCCTGATATCCCCGAGGGACTTTGGTCTGATTGTCAGGTGGACGGGATGGGCCAATGGCCTTTTGATAAGCAACCAATTGTCCTCCATTATTTTGAGAAAAGGGTTCAACTTCCGAGGCGAGTGTTGAATTTGTGACGTCCGTTCAAATTCCATCTTAATTGACTTGACACCCGTTCTCATTCCGTCTTAATTGACGGGGCGGTTTTTTTAAAAGTTTGACTTCTAGGTCAAATTTTTTGAATGTTAACCGTTTGGCATTCTTTAGGCGGGAACGGTGGTTTTTACTGTTTTACCCCCCATGAATTTTGCCTATAAATAGTGAGGGTTTGACCTCATTTCTTTACTTTGCATTTTTAACTTTCTAGAGAGAGGTCAGAGCTTCTAGAGAGAGAAAGTTACTTTGCTTCGAATCTTCAAGAGCTTAGTCGTGCATTCGAGTTTTCCGATCAAGCAGTTGAGTTTTCCGGTCAACTTTCATCCTAGAGCTTCAAAGTCCTCCAACTTTCTACTCGAATGAAGGTAACCGAATACTCTCCTTTTTATTCTTGATTTTCTTTTTATTTTTGTTTAATTTTTACGAACATCCTAGATCAACACTCGGCCTCGTCCATTTCTCCCCATGAGGTCGTTTGTTCGCCTAGGACTGAGGAATCTAGAGTGGATGGGGACGAGTCCTCGTCTTTATGGAGTGGGTCCATTTCTAGTGTGTACCAACTCACCCTACCTATTTTTCTATGTCCCTGCAGCCGAACATGGCGCGTACGAGGCAAATGCACGACCTTCTTACTACAAGAAATCCGGATGGTAGCCTAGTCCAACCCTTGGCCTCCTATGATCCGAATAATACCGACGTGGAGACCACAACCTCAAACACAAACACAAATACGGCCACTACTGTTGGTGGTAGTGAATGCTCGGCGGACGAAGTGACTACCTCTTTTGAGGAGCGCCAAAATCAACTAGACACTTCTACTTCTGGACAGAGCACGAATGTATCACGTGCTTTATTTGCTAACTCGATCCTTGGACCGGACGAGTTGCCAACCTCTTTGCCCCGCTTTTCATCATGAACAGCCGCAGGTCAATCTGACCAAAATCAGCCACAAGCTTCTGTGGCCGCTCCTGATCAATTTGTCCAAACTTTGCCATAGGCTTCTGTGGTAGCCGAACAAAGTCTTCCTCCTCCCTTTTCTCAACATATCAGGTCGGTCCATCTGCTGAGCCGACCGACCGCCCCTATAACGCTCCATCTGGAAATCACAATTCGGGGGATGGAAAGAAAGACAAGGGCAAGGCCCCCCTTGGTGCCCGAAGGAATTGTATTGGCCGATCCAGGCAGGGTTCGGTCGGAGGTAGCTCTGCCGAGGCAGAAGAGTTGGACAGAGTTCTGTCCCGTGACTTTGGTTCGACAAAGGCCCCCGAACCTCAACCGACCGAGGAAAATGATTTCAGCAGCCCTTATGGCTGCATGATAGGGGAAACCGCCTTGGGTTTCCTCAACAAACGGTTCGAGGAATGGAAAGAGTTCCTCATGCTAGGGGAGGGCTTTGAGATAAGTCCACCTCGAACCTTAGGCTCGGCCGCCGCTTCTGACGACCCTAAGGTAGTCTGCTGGGGCTTCAATGTATATAAGGCGGCCCTGGAGGTCGTCCTCCGCTCTCCCCTTCATCCATTCGTCCAGGAGCTGCTGGACGAATATCAGATTGCTATGGTCCAACTGGTGCCGAATAGTAGGGCCAACATTTTTGGCTACTTGGTGACTTGCCTGAGGATGGGCTTTACCCCCAACTTTCCGGTCTTCTGCACCATGCACAGCATGGTGAAACTGAGGGCTGAACACCCCGGCCAGAATACATGGTAGTCCTGCATAAGCCATCTAAATGGCGTGACTGGAAGCAGAGATTCTACCTTATCCGGACTGGGATCGAGCGTTTAACAGAAAAATGAACAAGTTCAACGCCTCCCTTGTTCAACTTGGACGAGGGGATCACCGACCGACCTGTCCTACAATCCATCCGGACCACTCCCATCAACTTGACTATTTCTCGGTCAAGAGGGAGTTTAGAGGGGGTCGCCGAGTGGCCATATTCCCCAAGTGGATTCCACTAGTCATTTGGCTAAGGGATCCCTTGGACATGTCCTCGTTCGGCCTACTCCGAAATTACACTCCAGGTGGATTTTTGTAACATGCGTTCTTGATTTTTCTTTGAGTTGAGAATTCTCTAACTCCCAATTTTTACTCTTAACAGAACAAGCCATGTCTCACCTTGACCCGGCACAGAAGGGGGAGGTTGATATGAACGAGTTCAACATGGAGCGTTATCGGCTCCTGAGGCAGCAGTACTAAGAGACAAAAGGGGTACGACAATTTTCTTTATTCCTTTGCCTTAATTTTTTTATTTTTTTATTTTTTTTATTTATTTTTTTTTTGTGTCTGATCTTCCACACTTTGGAGGGGGATCCTTTTCTTCCTGAGTCGGACGGTTCATACGTCTTCTCTCCTGGCCGAGTGAATTTACTTTGGAGGGTTTTTTCCTTTACTCCTACTCGGTCGGGGGAGAGTTCGCAAATTTGCCGAGTGGATTTACTTCGGAGGTTCTTTCCTCTATCTCTACTCGAACAGGGTAGCCTTACTGAATGTTTCCTCTTGTTTTTCAGTCAGCTACGCTTAAGACAACGAGGAAGCGACCGGCGTCGGCTTCAAAGGACGAGGGGTCGTCCAAATCTCGCAAATTTTGGCGTCCAAGACCCCCTCAGGGACGCTGGTAGCAGGGCAAGGTTGCGGGTTGCGCCATCGCAACCTAAAGGAGAGCAACCCCAGCTGAGACCTAATGGGGACTCCAAGCCTTCGGAGCCATAACCGTCCGAGGTGGCCCGAGACGAGCCCGTCTAGAAGGACGGGGAGGGACAACCGACTTTGGACAACACGGCCGACCATGACGCAACTCCGCATGTTGAGTATCTAGGGACTCGGGCCTCTGGTTCCCAAGCTGAAGAAGGGCAGTTGTCTCCGCGCAAAGCGGATGAGCAGCCTCTACCGACGCCCACTCCTGAGAGGCGTCCACACATCCCTCATCTCTTAGAAGGTACTCGTACATCTTCATCTTTTCTTCTGTGTTAATTAACTTTTATTCAGGATTCTAACTTGTCTTTATTTCGTAGAAATTTCTGAAGAGATGGACGCTCGGCTTCTTGGGTCTTCTCTGATTGGGATAGAACGCAAGGCCGTCCGGGACGCTATCTAGTAGGTCGTCCCGAGCGATACTCAGAATAAGTTCTGGGAGATCAACAGGGAGGCGTTGATCAATCTGGCAGCCAGTCGGCAGGAGGTGGCCGAGGCCTCTGAGAAGCTCAAGGCCAAGCTGGAGACCAACAAGGAGGCGTTGAACACAACGCTTCAGGTTGTGGACGTGCACATCCAAGAGGCTAAGCGCCTAAGGAAAGAAGTGGAGGAGCTGAGAAATTAGCTTAATGCTCCAAGGCCAATTCCTGCAGCAGACGTTGTCCAGATCGAGCAGTCGGCCCTTACCCACCTCAAAAACCGATTTGAGGATGCATTTTCAATGATGGTGGAGTGGGACGAGCTCGGTTACTATCTGGAACGCTTCACTAGGCGGCTGGACTTTCTCACCATGAAGGATGAGTGCGAGGCCATTGGGCTGCTCGTCTCCCCCTTCGTCAAGACTCCTTCCCCTGCCCCTAGCGATGCTGAAGATAGGGAGGACGAGGAAGAGGAGACGACCGAGGATGAGGAACCTCCCCGGACCGACAATGACGGGTCGGCCAATGCTGGCGATGGTGGTGAGGAAGCGGCTAAGTGAGGATACCTCTTCTGTAGCTTGTTAAGCTTTATGTCTTCTGTTTTTCTGCTTCAGTTGAACAATTTTTTTTTGTTGCTGCCTGTTTTGAGCGGTCTTTGTAAAGATATTTTGCCGCCTTCTTAGCAGTCTTTTATTTATGCTAATTTTACTGCCTTCTTAGCGGTTTTATGCAATTTCATACTTAGCTATTTTATGCCTTTTTTTTTTTTTTTACTATTCGTACGATTTTCTGCTATTTGTACGAGCAACTGGGGGTATGCCCCTTTATTCGACGTTTTCCTAGTCCGAATTCTAAGTGGTTTGATTAACTTAGTAGATCTTATACCTTGAACGGTATGAATACTAGTAAGTTAATCAAATCATATATAATGATTGCCCTTGGACTAGGTGAACGCCAAATCAACATTAAGAATTCGGCCTTTTTATTGGCTTTGATTGAGTCGTCCGTTGAAGCTATCGTTCGGACGGACCCAAGAAACTTCAAGTATATATTATCTCAACTTGCAAATTTCCGTTTATTGGGCTCGTTCGCCTAGGAAGTCTTCATCCTAAATGGGCAATATATGCCTTAGGCAAATTTATGGTTTCCTGTTTGTCTTTCGTTCGGCCTGGTAGGGCCGAATGACAAGATTGGCCTCTTAGGCTAGTAGGCCGAGCGGCTGAACATAGTATGCCCTAGGTACACCTTGTATTCGGCATCTCTATTGGAATTATTTTAATACAAATGGTCCATGGCCGAGTTGTTTAGCTAAGAATGCCCTTACATATCATTCTACTCGGCCATTGTAAAACTGATGGCCGAGTAGCTTGGTTAGGGAAGCCCTTGCTTAGCATTTTACTCGGCTATTGTAAAACTCGTGGCCGAGTAGCTTTGCTAGGGGAACTCTTGCTCAATATTTTACTCGGCTGATGCCCCTCTTTTGGGCGCATCTTCGTTCAAGTAGGGGTGACCGAGCCAGTCTGTTTTGGCATGCTCTTAGTGAGTTTCTACTCGGCCCCTACTCTTTGCCCTTTTTCAAGGCAACCGAGCTACTATGTTGTAGCAGCACTTGTATCTCTTTTTAGGCGGCTTTGTCTATCTTTTCGTGGCCGACCAGCATTGCTGGGAGCCACCTTATTGTTATTTTCATTCGGCATTTTGCTTAACAATATAGACATTAAAATTTAAAAAACAAAGAATTTAACAATAATGCTTGACTTTTCATTAATATTTGTCACATTTTTACATTGTTGATGGTCGTTCGGCTTAGTTACATCACTCGGCCATTAAGGCTTAGGTACACTACTTGGTCATTCAGATTTAGATGCAACAATTGGCTCATAAGCTTTAAACATAATATCTTTTCAAGTTGTCCGTATTCCATGTACGAGGAAAAGGGCGGTCATCTAAGGCTTCGAGACGGTACGTCCTATCTCGCACTTCTTCTCTGATTCGGTAGGGTCCCGTTCGGGGTTAGCTTTCCATCTTCATTGGCTCAGCCCACCGCTTTCATCTTTCTTAATCAAATTCCCCATCTTCAGCGGACGCTTAGACACTCGGCGATTGTATGCCCTTGTCATCCTTAGACGATAGATCTCGTGCCTAAGCGCCGCATTGCCCATGGCTTCAGGAAGGAAGTCCAGGGCAGTCTTCATGGGCTCCTAATTGGCTGATTCGTCATACAGCATTACTCTGAGAGTAGGCTCAAACATCTCAACTAGGAGTACTGCCTAAGCACCATAAACTAGAAAGAATGGGGTTTCACCTGTAGAACTCTTTGCTGTTGTTCGTATGGACCATAGCACATTGACCAACTCATCTACCCACAGAGCACCTGCCTTTTCAAGCTTACATTTGATACCATTAGAAATCAGCTTGTTATAGGCTTCAATTTGGACGTTGGTGATAGGCTAAAGTCGTATCACCTAATCAAAAGTAATTCCTAAAACCACTAACTAATAATAGATAAGGAAGTAGGGTCGAATCCACAGGGAAACGAGTCTTTCTATTCCGAATTAATTATTATAATCTAAATTATTAAGTAACCAAAAGTTGTTATTTAAAGGAACTATACTACGAAGAATATGAGTAGGGAGAAATCAAATAATAAAAGACCTAGGGCATAGGTTCACCAATAAATAATATTCCAGGGTAAAACATAACAATCAATCATCAATGCATCAATTAATCAGATCATAAAGGGCTTTCGCTACGTATTACAATCACAGAGTTAATTTACCGGTATTAAATCTCATCTCTCGAATCTTGACCTAACCATTTATAAATTAGTCTGCCTATTGAAACTAAGCCTAAACATCAATTCTCATCTCTCGAATCTCAATCAATATTGCTAAACTCATACAAATTAAATCTGGCCAAATCTAACCGCATAGTATTAAATCAATCAATAGGAAATTAATCAAGCATTCACAATTAACACTAATTAATTACCCCTTCATATTATTTATGGATCCCCATAACCCTAGAAAGAAAACTACTCACACATAATTAAATATAAAATAAACAAAGCAATTAAACAAGTCATGATGAAAGAGAGAGAATAAATAACTGAGATTAAAGGAGAAGAAACCGTTACCAAAGTTGAAGGAAACAAGAGATGGAATTAAACAAAGAGTTGTAGAGAGAGAAAATAATACTAGAGTTTTAAGAGGAGAGAGAGAGAGAGAAAAGTTAGAGAGAAAAAGAGAGAGAGAGTAAGGGAAGGGAGAAAAGAATCCTAAATTCGCTTAACAAAAGCGTATATATACTATGCTCGAAAATCCTAAGGTTAAAACAACTTAAATGACGCTTAAACTTCTCCTCAGAAACACGCGCCCGATCGGGCGAGGCACCGCCCGATTGGGCCCGCCTTTTTTTCTTCGTGAGCTTCTCTTCTCATGCCCGGTCGAGCGCGCCTTCGGGCAGAGACCCTTGCACCGGCCAGTGACACTTCGGGCTATTTGGACTCCTTGTTTAGGCTTGTAACTCGGCCCAAACCAAATATCCTCCTTGGGGCTTTAATCATTCGGTCCAATCCTCATATTCTCATAAGTCGAGCCCTTAATCACCGGTTCGATGACTCTAACCGATCTTGGGCTACGAAAGATGGTCATGCTCCTCCAATGCTCGTAGTCGCTTCATAAAATCCCGGGAAAATGCTCCAAGAGTGCAATTCCCTATAAAACTTAACCAAAACTACGAAAACACTAGAAAACACATATTAGTAATAAAAGTGGCTCTAAAGAGCCAAAAGCACTACTAATTATGACCAAGGACGGGGGTAAAATAATATATAAAATAAACATATCAAACTCCCCCAAGCCGAACATTTGCTTGTCCCTAAGCAAAGAGCTCATCAACGAATAAATAAAACATGCCTCACCCCAAATAATCAAAGTCAAGACCAAACAATTCAAGGCAAATCTAACAAACATACTTCAACATCCACCAATCTCATCCATCTAATCACTCATCCTCCCTAACAATTATCGAGTAGAGCTAACCACAAGAGCATATAGAATTCAAGACTAGTGCTCACACACTCAACTCTCATTTATGTGGCGAGTAAAAGATGTACTCGATCGCTCTCCATCCCAACCCCTTTATGTGAACAATGCCCTCCCAACTCACACTCTCGTGTGTTTAAAAAGACAAGCACTCAACCTAGTAGTCGACTCAGAATATGTCGAATCATTCCTTGCATTGATAGGCAAAACTTTCACATTCGCACGACTCTATGCACAGGGTCGGAAGGTCTTTAAAGCTTGTAATGTAAGGCTAGGGTAAAGGGTAGAAAATATTTGGGAAATGTGAGAGAAAAGCCATGCTTAAGGGAGAAAATCCTAATAAAACCAAGGTAAAAAATAAATAATGACCAATCATCTCCAACATACCCAACTCCAACAAAAGTTCACCAAATATAACTCCAAACATATCAAACAATCCCAACACTTACAAATTTCACTCATAAAGATATGATAATATAGAACTAGAGTGAACAAACAAACTTTAAACTCAATTTTGATACTTTTTTTTCTTTCTTTTTTTTAGAGTAACCCTCACATAGAACACTTGATCATTGAAACATTTTTTTTCTTTTGATCTTTTTTTTTCTTTTTATCTCACATTGGAATTTAACTTTGAAACACAAATTCTTATTTTTTCCAATCACAAAACCAAAGAACAAATTACTCATCTTATATTCCCACATTGTGCAAATTATATGCACACTACAACTCCCTCACCTCACTAACTTAAAGCTCCCCCAAGCCAAGCTTGGGACTAGTAACCAGTGGGGCTAAAAAGGCTTGTAATGTGGCTAATAAACAACAAAAGGGCACAAGTAACAACATGGGTAGCAAGAAGGGAACAAATGTATCTAATATCATCTGAAGACTACCTAAAAGAATGAACGCCTTCGTCCTCCACAATGTGCATAATGGTGAGCCATATAAACATTACTCATAGTTGCAAACCAATACTCAAATTTATTGACATACCAGGAACTATCACACATTCCTAACCAAATCAACTAGTCAAGCTCTATATTCACAAGTAGTTAGACAAAATTGACGCATGTTAAGGTATCTAAGCAATCAAACTTCAAGTTATGATCAACAAATCCACAATGCTCATCGTTATATACCAAGAATCAAAACAAATTTTTTCAAGTATGGGGCACAGGGAAGCATGATTCACAATTCATTGGAACGTATTTTTGTATTGATTTTTCAATTTTTTTGTATTTTTCATATAGGAAAGCAATAAAACTATACTAGAAAGCAATAAAAGAAAGAAACCATACCTCAATCCGAAAACTCCCCCAAGCCAGAATCAGACAATGTCCTCATTGGCTCAGGAATTAGCCTAGCATGGCTAAACGTTATCTGGTTGTAAGAAAGAGACAAGGCAAAGAGGGAAAAGATAAAAAGAAAAAGGAAAGAAAAAGGAAAAAGAAAAATAAAGCGGGAAAGGGGGGGTATGGCGCGCCCGGTCGGGCGAAAATAAGGACATAAACTCGTTAACCTCGCGCCCGATCGGGCGGCTCTTCGCCCAATCGGGCGATTTTGTGTCCTCGATAAAGTTCTTACACGCACGCGGTCGGGCGCTATCTCGCCCGATCGGGCGAAATTTGTCGTATACGGATCTCTTCTCCTGCCCGATCGGGCGAAATTAAGGCCACAATCTTTCTTCTTCTTGCGCCCGATCGAGCACGACTTCACTCGGTCGGGCGGATCTTCCGTAGCTTGTACTGGGGTTTCTTTATCATTAATTGCAAGGGGCACCTCCTTAGGCTCAAATTGCCTTGGTTCCCCACTCGACTGAGCCACTACTACTCGATTAGGTGGGACTCTCATTAAGGGCTCAATTATCGCAACCTGTTCACCTTGCTCCTCGTGCTCATGATCAAAACCAAGCCCTTCACAATATAGAGCTCGTTCTATTGCATCCACTTCTTCCATCCATGTCTTAGTTTTACCTGTAGAAGATGCAACACAAGATACCGCCACCAAGGGAGCTTTAACAAGAGCTTGGGGCTCATTAGAACAATTATTTTCAACCATATCAATGCTTAAACACTTCTCCTCAATCATGGGGCTTTTAGGGGCATTATTTAAATTAAAAACAATATTGTCATCCCCTATTGATAGTGTCAATTTGCCACTTTGTACATCTATAATTGCTCCCACAGTATTAAGGAATGGTCTACCCAAAATGATTGGAGTTTACAAATCCTCGGCCATATCAAGAACAACAAAGTCAACAGGTATAAAAAATTTACTTACTCTAACGGGAACATCCTCTAAAATACCTAGGGGGTATTTAAAAGAACGGTCGACCATTTGCAGAGTAATATTAGTAGATTTTAATTTACCCATATTTAGCTTTGAACACACAGACAATGGCATGACATTAACACTAGCACCCAGATCACATAATGCATTATCAATCTTCAGATTGCCAATATGACAAGGAATAGAAAAACTACCGGGGTCTTTTAGTTTAGGTGGAGATTTATTTTGTAGTACGGCACTACATTCTGCAGTTAAAGAGACAGTCTCTACCTCACTAATAGACCTTTTCCTAGTCAATATTTCTTTCATAAATTTTGCATATGCAGGAATTTGTGTAATTAATTCTGTGAAAGGAACTGTTACCTGCAAATCTTTCACCATCTCCAGGAACTTACCAAACTGCTTATCCACTTTAGTTTTCAAATGTCGATTGGGGAATGGTAGTTTGATACTTGGCTTTTGAACATCATTACTCTTATCTTGAATTGCAACCTTCTCTGGAGATTTACCCTGCAATGTAACATCAGAAATATTAGTACAACCTTTTAGCCCTATAGGGCTATTAGCAGCATTGTTAGGTTTAATGGAATCAAGATTAGCATTATTTATTAAAACAGGTTCATCATCTCTGGGCATAGGGGGCCTTTCATAGTGTGAACCACTCCTTAGAGTAATTGCGAAAGCTTGATCCGTAGGCCTGGTTCGTTGTGTTGGAAGGGCTCCCTGTTGACGGGCTTGTAGAGTAGAAGAAATCTGCTCAATTTGATTATCTACTATTTTGTTATGTGCTATGATCGAATCAATTTGAGCATCTCTACTCTCCATGTGCTTTTGCATACTTCCTAGCATCGCTTTTATTTCTGCCAAAGCAGGATCAGTAGGTGGAGGAGTTTGTGGTTGGGAATTCTGGCCAGCATTGGGGTGGTAATATTTCTGCTGGGGTTGTTGTGGCGCCTGTGATTGTTGTGGAGGTGGCGGATTTTGAACATTGGTGCTCCGGTAAGAAAGATATGGATGATTCCGGAACCCAGGATTGTAGGTGTTAGAGTATGGGTCATTCTGCCTATAAGCTTGAAAGGCATTGACTTGCTCCACGGAACTCTTGCAATCTTGCTCCCAATGACCTACAATTCCACAGTTTTCACAGAAAGCCTCATTAGCATTATTATTAATTGCCGAAACATTAGCTATATTTGCAGTACTAAGATTATCTAATTTTTGACAAATAGAGGTTAATTGAGCTTGTAAAAAGGATACAGAGTCGACACTATGTTTCCCTTTGTTAGCAAAGCCTCTAGGATTCCCATATTCGGAATTGTGGATTTCCATATCTTCGATAACTTGACCTGCATCATCAACATTAAGGTTCATAAACCTCCCACTAGCTGCAGAATCCAATATTGTTCTAGATGAATTTCCAATCCCATTATAAAAGGCTTGGATTAACTGCCACTGTGCCAAATTATGGTGGGGACACTCCCTCTGCTGATCTTTAAATCTTTCCCAAGCCTCATACAAAGTTTCATCTGCCTCTTGGGTAAAGTTTTGAATTGTGCTTCTTAGCAAAGCTGTCCTCTCTGCAGGGTAATATTTATTATAAAAATTTAAAACAAGAGTCTCCCACTTAGTAATGCCAAGTGCAGTTCTATTTAATCCATTATACCATAATTTGGCTTTTCCACATAAAGAAAAAGGAAAGAAAATCTCCTTGATTTGATCCTGTGTGACCCTAGCTTGCCTGATGATATTACAATATTGAGAGTAGTCTGCAATATGAAGATTTGGGTCTTCACCCCTAGCTCCACTAAATTGCTTCCTTTCTATCATCGTGATAAATTGGGGTTTAATCTCGAATTGTACCCCATCAAGAGCCGGAGTGGGAGTAAGATGTGGAAAATCTATAAGCGTCGCCTGCGAATAATCACTGAGCTTCTTAGGTGTCGTCATCTCTGATTCTGAATCTGAAGGTACTTCTGAATCACTTGAATCAGATGGAGGGCCGCTAGGAATATTACCACCAGAACTTGCCAGTATTTGCCTATATAAATTCTTTTGTTTATGAAAAGAGCCCTCGATCTCAGGATCGAAATGAATGTAACCTAATCTTAAACACCTGGCAATAAATAAAGAACTAGACGACAAATATGAGAACAGTCCCAAGGAACTTACGTTCTCTGGGACGAAAGAGAATAATCTAGACTATAAAGACAATCAGAAATAAAAATAAAACCGTTTCCCCGGCAATGGCGCCAAATTTTTGACAGGCTAAAGTCGTATCACCTAATCAAAAGTAATTCCTAAAACCACTAACTAATAATAGATAGGGAAGTAGGGTCGAATCCATAGGAAAACGAGTCTTTCTATTCCTAATTAATTATTATAATCTAAATTATTAAGTAACCAAAAGTTGTTATTTAAAGGAACTATACTACGAAGAATATGAGTAGGGAGAAATCAAATAATAAAAGACCTAGGGCATAGGTTCACCAATAAATAATATTCCAGGGTAAAACATAACAATCAATCATCAATGCATCAATTAATCAAATCATAAAGGGCTTTCGCTACGTATTACAATCACAGAGTTAATTTACCGGTACTAAATCTCATCTCTCGAATCTCGACCTAACCTTTTATAAATTAGTCTGCCTATTGAAACTAAGCCTAAACATCAATTCTCATCTCTCGAATCTCAATCAATATTTGTAAAATCATACAAATTTAATCTGGCCAAATCTAACCGCATAGCATTAAATCAATCAATAGGAAATTAATCAAGCATTGACAATTAATAATAATAAATTACCCCTTCATATTATTTATGGATCCCCATAACCCTAGAAAGAAAACTACTCACACATAATTAAATATAAACTAAACAAAGCAATTAAACAAGTCATGATGAAAGAGAGAGAATAAATAACTGAGATTAAAGGAGAAGAAATTGTTACCAAAGTTGAAGGAAACAAGAGATGGAATTAAACAAAGAGTTGTAGAGAGAGAAAATTATACTAGAGTTTTAAGAGGAGAGAGAGAGAAAAGTTAGAGAGAAAAAGAGAGAGAGAGTTAAGGGAAGGGAGAAAAGAATCCTAAACTCTCTTCACAAAAGCGTATATATACTAAGCTCGAAAATCCTAAGTTAAAACAACTTAAACGACGCTTAAACTTCTCCTCAGAAACAAGCGCCCGATCGGGCTTGCCTTTTTTTCTTCGTGAGCTTCTCTTCTCGCGCCCGGTCGGGCGCGCCTTCGGGCGAAGACCCTTGCACCGGGCGGTGACACTTCGGGCTACTTGGACTCCTTGTTTAGGCTTGTAACTCGGCCCTAACCAAATATCCTCCTTGGGGCTTTAATCATTCAGTCCAATCCTCATCTTCTCATAAGTCGAGCCCTTAATCACCGGTTCAATGACTCTAACCGATCTTGGGCTACGAAATATGGTCGTGCTCCTCCAATGCTCGTAGTCGCTTCATAAAATCCCGGAAAAATGCTCCAAGAGTGCAATTCCCTGTAAAACTCAACCAAAACTACGAAAACACTAGAAAACACATATTAGTAATAAAAGTGGCTCTAAAGAGCCAAAAGCACTACTAATTATGACCAAGGGACGGGGTAAAATACTATATAAAATGAACGTATCAGTTGGCTTGAGGATGACCGACCGAGGCAAAACAGTGAGTAATGCCCTGGTCGCTTAGCCAATCCTTGAGTTGTTGTGTTTCAAACTGGGGTCCATTATCAAACACCATTGGTTGTGGTACTCCATAATGGTAATGATATTTTCCAGATCAAGGCTGATACGTCCGTCCACTTAATCCATCGGACGGCCTCAGCTTCGACCCACTTTGTGAAGTAGTCGACTACTACTAACACATACCGCCTTTGGCCCGACGCTGGCGTATACGGCCCCAAGATATCCATGCCTCATTTTGCAAAGGGGAGTAGGCTGCTTATGGCCGACAAGCTATTAGCTGGCGGTGAATTAGGGTTGCAAATCTCTAGCATTTGTCGCATTTCTTCACCATTTGCATGGCGTCTGCATTCAAACTCGGCTAGTAGTACCCTAAGTGAGTAACTTTCTCAACTAAGGCTCGTACTCCAATATGCGACCTACAATGTCCTTGGTAGAGGTCGTCCAGCACATCATAACCTCTTTCCGGGGTTATACACTTCAGGTATGGTTTCACAAAAGCTTTTTTGAATAGCTCCCCGTTCTTCATTTTGAACCAGGCCGCTCTCTTCTTCATCAGCCAGCTCTCTTTCAGATCGGCCGGGAGTATCCCATCCCTTAGGTAGGAAATACACTACAAGAAATAAGCTATTTTGCGACAGCCAAAATTTGTCGCAAAAACCGTTGCAAAAAATAGTTGCAACAGTCAACCGTCATAAACCGTTTGTCGCAATCACAGTTGTCGTAAAATTTTATTTTTGCGACAGTTTGACTGTCGTAAACCTTTTTTTACGACGGTTGTACTAATTTCAGCGACTATTTCATTTTTTGTCGTTATAATTAATCTGCGACAGCTAAAAACCGTCGCAAACTACGACGGCTAAGAAAACTGTCACAAAAACCAACTTTAACGACAGCTAAAAGCCGTCGGAAAAAATAAAAAATAAAATAAAATAAAACAACGAAACCCCTCAACCCAGCCACATCCCTTCTTTAACCTTTTCACCAACAACAGCCTAGCCGCATAACCCGTAACCACCACCAACCGCCATCACAAACCACCTAGCCCCGCCACACACTTTCCACCGCCACCCAAAACCACCAAATTAAACCCAAAAAACACATAAACCCACAATCAACCTTAGATATGAAATTAAACCAAAAAAATCTAAAATCCAACAATTCCCCCTTACCAATTAGCACCACCACCAACAACACCCTAACCTTGCACCCAAAAAAAGAACATTAAGATCTAAAAATTAAACCCCAACAAACAAAAAATCAAAGAAAAAACCCAACATAATAACTAAAGATAAATGAAAATATAAAACAAAAATACATACAAATAACAAACATCAAACAAGAAATACAAATATACATCCAATAATCAAAAAGCAAGAATAAATCAAACAAAAAGTTAATGAAATAACAGAAATTATAAAAAAAGTACAAAATTCAAACAAAAATGCCACAAAAAATCAAATGAAAATAAATGACAAAATAGAAAGATCAAACAAATTAAACAAAAATCAAATGAAGATGAACGAAAATAATTAACATACCTTCGAAAGTTTCCTCTTTTTTGGATTTTAAGGGTCAAATTAGACCATAGAAACTCCAGATCTGGAATTTTTATGGTCGAATTTGGCTAAAAAAACTCACCATCACGATATTGAACCTTAAAAACATGAATTTGACTAAAAAAAACCTCAGCATTAAGAAGAAAGAAAGAGGAGTACGAGAAAGAAAAGAATGGAGGACGAGAAAGAGAGAGGAGAAAAAAAAAGAGAGGAAAGAGAGGAGGAGAGGAGGGGAGATGATCTGAGAAAGAGAGAAGAGAAAGGAAATGAAAGAGGAGAGAGAAACTGATAGGGAGAGGAGAAATGAAACGGCGGACAATACATTATTAGAGTTTGGTGTGAGATTTTGGGGTATTTAAATACCTGTATGTTTTTTTTGAAAAAAACAACTCTACAACAGCTTTAAACTGTTGCAAATTACGACGGTTTTTTGCGACAATTTTATTGGTCGTAATTTGCGGTGTGGGATTTTAAGGTATTTAAAACCGTCGTAATTTGCGATAGTTTAAAGCTGTCGTAAATATTAAAAAAATTTAAAATTATTTTTAATGTCTATTACGACAGTTTTATTGGTAAAAAACCATCGTAAATCTGCGACAGATTAGAAAACTGTCGTAATATTGCGACAACAACAAAAACCATCATAAAATTTAAAAATTACGACAGTTTTGCTAGCTGTCGTAGAAAAATTGTCTCTATTTTCCCGGATTCTAGTAGTGATCCGTCCATCCAACTATAACTTTCATCAATAATTTGTATCGGCTCGACATCAATACTCCTCTTTTCTTTCACTTTCCAAAACACTAATCTGGGAGTGTCACATGATGCCGAGGATGCTAATTTGAAAAGCGCGTCCGCTTGATGATTTTCTGAACGGGGGACTTGCTGCAGCGTGAAATGTTCTAGGCCCTCAACCTCATCCCTTACCATCTGCAGATACTTCATCATGGCCGGCTCTCTGGCCTCATAGTCACCATTCACTTGGCTGACTATCAGTTGAGAATCCGAACTTACATAAATTTTTGTTGCCCCGTCCGCCTTACACATTCTAAGGCCGGCCAGCAGGGCTTCGTATTCGGCCTTATTGTTGGAGGCTTGGAACTGAAATCTCCTTGTGTACTCAAACTTATCCCCCTCAGGAGACAGACAAATGATACCGGCGCCGCACCCGGTTGCCGTGGCACTACCATCCACATAAACCTTCCAGATTTGATTCCCTGCCGGCTGCAAGTCCAGCCTGGTCATTTCAGCCAAAAAATCAGCAAAGGCCCCCTTATTTATGGAAAGGATGAAAAGTTTAGGATAAAAACCCTGAGAATTTTACCCATGGTAAATGGTAATATGCCCGACCAGTGCCTAGCTGACACCTGTCACAGGCGCCATGCACGTCACCCCAATGATTTGGGTATTTCTACCCCGCCACATGGCACTATGAGAGCTCGCCACATGTCACCTTAGAGAGCCTCCAAATGGACCTCTTAGGGGCCAACACGTGTCAAGAAAATATGGCTTCTGGAATTGGCTGCCTTCAAGGCCCAAATCCCGAGGCTACCGAAAAACGGTGCAGCCCTAAATCCTAGGTCATCAAACCCTAGGACAGGGCACACCTTTCTAGGACCCTATAAATAGGGAGATTTCCTCATTTATTGGGGCACGTCCTAATCATTACATCATTTATTACGCTCGAAAACAGAGAACACCTGATCTCGGAATCTGAGAAGATATTTACTTTCCGCACGTTTTTACTCTGAACCCGTACTAACTTAACCTTCGGAGGCGGACCTCCAAACATCCGGAGCTTCGTTGTTTTGCAGGTACAGGCGGCTTTGTTGGATCTAGTCTTCGAGTTGTAACTCTCCCAAGGGACACAAAAATACCCGAAACAAGCCCTATTTTTTTTAAAAAAAAAAAAATTATGTGAGACCTAATTTCTTAAATACTGTGAAAAATTGTGTTGCATATTAAAAAACGGAGAAAGTACTAGTAAAGTGAGGTTGGTGAGAAAAAGAAATAATAAAATAATAATAGGTCATTTCCATTTATAGGGGTGTTGCTATTATTACTCTCTCTGTTTTTAATAGTGTTACACTTACCAAATGCGGCCGTATTTTAATAAGTGTTACACTTCCTTCTTTTTTTTTTTATTTTTTTATTTTTTTATTTTTTTTTACAAAAGAAGTTACATTTTAATATTAAATCTTCTTCGGGAGAGTGAGGGATAGCTCAAGTGGTTAGAGCTTCCCCTCTCGATTCCAGGTGATCCTGGGATCGATTCTCATCACCTGCCCTCGTGGCTCTCTAAATTCCAAAAAAAAAAAAAAAAATTAAAAATCTTATCCTTTCATGGTCCCCACCAAACCCACTACTACTTTTTTTTATTTATTACTCCATTCGGTTTTAAATACTTGCTCATTTCTCCATGCACGGAGTTTTAGGAGAAATTAGAGAAAGTAATAAAATATGGAGGTAATGGGGTTGGTGGAAGAATAAAAAATAAACCAAAAGTAGTAGAGAGAATTGAAGGAGAGAGAATATGAAAATAATATTGTTGGATCCACTTGGTGTGAGAAATTAATTAAATATTGTAAAACCTTTCCAAATAAGGAAATGGAGCAAGTATTTAAAAACGGGCGAAAAAGAAAAGTGGAGCAAGTATTTAAAAACCGAGGGAGTACTTACTTTTATTGCCTCTCATATTTATTACTTTTCAATAAGAGAAGGTTTTGCGTAGAACAGACTCACGTGAGACCGGACTCAGCAACAAAAAATCGATAATGTTGTCTTATTCCTGATAAAAATTATCTTATTCCTGACTAAAATAGTCTTATTTCTGATAAAAATTATCTTATTCTTGACTAAAATAGTCTTATTTTTGATAAAAATTATCTTATTCCTGACTAAAAATTTCTAATTCCTGACAAATGTTAAACCAGTTAATATTAATCTAATACCTGGCAATACTAATCTAATGTCTGATAATACTAATCTAACATATGACAATGAACATCTAATACCTTACCCATGTGATTCACACCGCCTATTGTTAGTGTTCTATTCATCCCCTTGTTCTCCAGTGATGTTTGTATGTCTTTCTGTGGATTTAACTCTATTCTATTCCGGTGTAGAAGGCGGCTAATGGACCGAAACAACAACGGCCCCCGAAATCGTCGTCGTCAACACAAGACGCCATTGAAATTGAGGTCTCTGAAGTTCTATATGGGTTGATGAAGCAATCTAAGCCCCATCGAAGCAAGAGGTGGGATGATAAATGATTTAGCTAAATTGGATTCTAGATCTGTTCATGATTCTAAATCAATGGAAATTGTGATGATTTCTCCCTCTTTTTCGGACCAAATTGATGGAATTTGTGATGAATTTCTCCCAAAATCGAAACAGGATAGAGATAATGAAAGTTTCGAAGGTGCGTGAATGAATCGACCCAAAGGATGAGGATGAAGAAGAAGCAGCATTGTTCTCAAGTCCGGACTCACGTGAGTCCGTTCTACACAAAAGTTTTGCTTTCAATGAATTATTAACCTCATTATTTTTCTTTATAATTTTTTTAATGGTCCAATTACCCTACTTATCTCTTATTTTATTTAAGTCATATATACCTAAAATTATATACCAATCAAATTGTAACACTTATTAAAATACGAAGGTAGTATGAAACATATGTAAAATGATAGCGTTGCGATTATTATGAAATGAAGGAAGTTCTATAGGAAGTAATAGTTTTGTTTGTTAGCTATCGTGTCAAAAATTGGTTGGATATGCCACGCCAAATCGCCATTGTACAAAGAACAATAACGAACAACCCCAAAAAAAAAAAAAAAAAAAAAAAAAAGAAAAGATTCAGCATTATAGCAGTATCGGTAACATAACAGGATGAACTCACGCATTACAAAACTAATCAAAATCAAAGAATTGAAAAACAAATTCAACCACCTATCGACGGCAAAAAATGCGGCAACGATTCAGGCACCTGATCTTCATTGTGATTTTCTCTCTCCTCCCTCTGAGTTACCTTTGCCGGCCTTACGTCCTCGTTCTCACTCAAGATGATCTCAAAGAATCCGTCAACAATCCCACCGAAGAACACCCCAATCTTGACTCCGATCCCGACTCATCCGACTGGGACGAGTTTGGTGGAATTGAACCAAAATCCGAAGACGAGCTCGATTCTGGATCATGGCGATTTATTCTTGAACAAGACGAAGTGGGGAGACATCAAGATGTATCATTGTATTACTCAGGGGTTTCGAAGATGGTGGGTGCTGCAAGTTCGGGTGAATTGAGATTGATGGAGGAAGCTTCATCGGAAATTGAGGCTGCTGCTAAGAGTGGTGATCCTCATGCTAGGTCTGTTCTTGGGTTTTTGTATCATATGGGTATTGGTAGAGAGAGGAATAAAGCTAAGGCGTTTTTGTACCATTATTTTGCTGCTAATGGGGGTAATTTGCAGTCTAAGATGGCTCTTGCTAATTTCTATGCTCGTCAAGATGTAAGGGTTTTTCTTGCTTAATCTGTGATTTTAGTTGCGACAAATGAATTTTTTGTGTCTCACAAATAATACCCTTTGTGGCGACTAATAAGAAACGAAGGTAGTATATTGTTTTTATGATGATTTTGAAATTTGGTTGCTTATGTTACAATGCTTTGTTGTTTCTATTACAAAGAAAATGTTCATAGTTCATTGGGGAAACATGGGTTATAGTTTCGTTTAGAGCAACTACATGTAACACTATAGAATGTTGAATTTTGTGTTTAATTTGGGTATTATCAAATGTTTATATGTTGGAGTCAATTTTCATGTTTCTGATATTATTATAATATGTGGTGAGTAACTTGTATGGAGTTGTTTGCTTGTATATGGTTGAATTTGCATGTCTTTCGTATTGTCTAGTGATTAATTGTAGTCTCGTTGCTGCAGATGTATGACAAAGCAGCTAAACTATATGGTGAATTAGCTGAAGTGGCGGTGAATAGTTTTTTGATATCTAAGGATTCGCCTGTTGTTGAGTCAGTAAGGATTCATGTTGGAGCCGAGGAAAACAAGGAAGCCTTAAGGAAGTCGCGAGGGGAAGATGATGAAGATTTTCAGATATTGGAATACCAGGCACAAAAGGGCAATGCTGCGGCAATGTACAAGATTGGCATATTCTATTATTTTGGACTCAGGGGATTGCGTCGTGATATTCCCAAGGCATTATCCTGGTTCTTGAAATCAGCCGAGAAAGGAGAACCCAGGTCCATGGAGCTTCTTGGGGAGATATATGTAAGGGGAAGTGGGGTGGACAGGAATTATACGAAAGCTCTGGAATGGCTTACTCTTGCAGCTAAACAACAGCTTTACTCAGCTTATAATGGCATTGGATATTTGTATGTCAAAGGTTATGGGGTGGAGAAGAAGAATTATACGAAGGTAAGATCTTCTTGCCATGAGCTGCGTGTTGTCATGAACCTACTTTTGGTTTTTAACTTTGCTGCTAACTGGTTTTTTATTCTGAGCTGTCAGTCCATTTAAATTAATTGCATTTAGTGGCTCAATTGTTTTAGATCAGAGTATATGTGGTTGGAAAAGTGCGTACAGTGTCTGTTGAGTTGTAGACAACCCAAATTCACTCACATTAGCTTTTTTTTATCTTACTAGCTGAGAGTTATCTGTATGTGTCCATAGTTGAAGGTCTCTATATAATCCATACCAGCATGGTTGAATTTTCTTCCACAGCCCACACCCCCCCCCCCCCCCCCCCCCCGATCTTATTTGGATTATATTGAGTACCTTAAAGTATAGTTAACAGACGTGAGTGCAAAAGAGAACTGCCACTGGGGCATAACATGCATGTTCATGTGTGCACGATAGCTCTAGCTGTGTATGGTGTCAAGTAGCTTTTATTTTGTGGTTTTTTTAGCTAGCCATTGAGCAATTGCATTCCCGCAACTACCGTCCAGTAAAGATGGCAATATAGTATGGAACTCTGGATCTGACCCTTATCCGATCTGTTCGAAGAAAAAAATCCGAGATGAATCTGAAATATAATAATCCGACTCCGTTTTAAAAAAATCCGAATCCTTCTCTGTTTTAAAAAATCCGACTCCGACTCCGACTCCAACTTATCTGACCCGACACTCCGACTTTTATATGTACTTGTACTTATATATTTTGATTATTCTATTTATGGATTTATAGGTCTTTGGCATTGATTATATATTTTGTTGCTATTGATAATTGGGTCAAAATAAAATTGAAAGTCCGGTCGGAGTTGGATGCTAGGTTTTTAGTCAAATCAGAGCAGATTCTCGGAGTTGGATATCGGAGTTAGAGGCAGATTAAATATCTGACAGCTTGTAGGGTCGGATTCGGATTGGATGCAAAATCCGAATCTGACCCATTGCCATCCCTACCATCCAGCAGTGCTTGACTATTAGAACATTTCTAGGCCACTATAAGCTGCCATTATGTGCCTAGATTCATTATAGCCTTATAGGTAACCTAAATCTCCAGAGCCTAGACACCTTATGGTCCTTTCAAGGCCTCTATATTTGAAAGTAGAAACCAAAACTGCTCGGTAACTATTTCGTGCGAAAACTACTCAAGTAACCATATCAAAGCCCAGAATAACACCAAAAAAAAAAAAAAAAAAAAAGAGAGAAAGAAAAAAGAAAGAAAGAAAGGGAGACAGAATGAGAATTCCCATCCTACTTGGGCTGGTCATGTGAAAGATGTTTCAGCAATTAGTTTCTGCATTTGGGATTAGGGATTTAAATTATGAAAGCTATATAAATTTGTTGAGTAAGTTTTAATGATCTTAACAATTTATTTATTTGCAAGTGTAAAAATTTGCCAGGAACCTGCATCTCTTTTCTAATTCTGATGATTTTGCTTAGATAGTGTTGGTATTTATTTGTTCTGTTTTTATATTAAGAATTTCAGTTGTCTTAGGCAAAGGCTTTCTCTTGACAGGCAAAGGAGTTATTTGAAAAAGCGGCTGATAATGATGACTCTGGTGGCTTCTATAATCTTGGGGTATTGTATCTCAAAGGAATGGGGCTAAAGAAAGATGTGAAGCTGGCTTGCAAATATTTTATAATGGCTTCAAATGCTGGTCAACCAAAGGCTTTTTATCAGTTAGCAAAGATGTTTCATACTGGTGTGGGTCTGAAGAGGAATCTTCAAATGGTAAGCTGATTTAGCTTGCTTTCTTAATTGCTGACATGACATGACTTTTTCAGCTATTCTCTTCGTCACTTTCCATCACACTTCGATCTGTGTTTGGTTCTATTTGAGAGGTGGTATGAGTTTTTGTTATCATGCAAAGTGTCATAAAGGGAGATGGAATCATTGGCTCTAGAACTCTATTTCTAAATTCAAGGGTTTGGCTTATTAGTCACTTTCATCCAATCCTTCAGTTCTTCCCATATTTCCTTTTTTTTTTTTTTTTTTTAATAAACCGCCTCCCTATTCTCTCCTCCTCTCCTGCTTCTACTGACACTCTGTTCTCCCCACTCCAACCACTCCTTCCTGCTGTCTCCAACCACATCACTGCTCAACTTTAGTTACCTTGATTCGTTTACTGGTACTTCACCTTTTTTTTTTTTCTCTCTCTCTTTCTCTTGCCCTCCCCCTCAGCCTCTTTACTGCAACCACCTGCTGTGGGCTGTGAGGGCCCCTTGTCTTAGTCCATGTTAAAGGTGCCTCTGCCAATGTTAAGTGAGCTAGTGAGAGTTGTGAGAGTAGGGTTACAGGTAAGTGGATCTTGTAATTGATCCGTCCATCAAAATACTTGATCACCATTAATTCTGTTAGTATGATTATGATTCATAAGCTCATGATGTAGATGAATATTCTCATGAGGTGAAGGTGGCAAGATCTGGTTAATATAGTATTAATTTTTATGCAATTGCAATATTAACGCATTACTCATGGTATGAATGAATGGGAAAATGTGAAATGGTGCAAAATCGAAAAATTGTCCTAACCACACCCCAAAAATGAAATAATTCACAAATGAGCACAATTTTTTGGGACACCTGAAAAATACGGGCATATCTATATAAGACATAGGGAGTTTCAAATTTACAGAGGTCCAATTAGTTTCAATGTCTGTCAGAATTCTGATGAAATTGTACTTCAATTAGGATTATTTCCACATGTATTTCTTAGGATAGTAAAGAATATTGACTTCTATGCCTAATTTTGCCTACTAAAACTGTATTGTGTACATTTTGGTTTCTACGATATTCTTTTCTGCATAATTTTAGGTGCAGGTTGCACTTAAAATAATTTTAACTTACTTTGGTTTAATGTTGGGTTAATTTGATTTTCAGGCCACTGCATTGTACAAGGTAGTTGCTGAACGGGGACCATGGAATTCCTTATCTAGGTGGGCATTAGAGGCATACTTGAAAGGTGATGTAGGTAAAGCATTACTCTTGTACTCCAGGATGGCAGAACTGGGTTATGAGGTAGCACAAAGTAATGCTGCATGGATTCTTGATAAATTTGGGGAACGTAGCATGTGTATTGGAGCATCTGGGCTATGCATAGATGCTGAAAGGCATCAACGTGCACACTCTTTATGGTGGCAGGCTTCTGAGCAGGGTAATGAACATGCGGCGTTGTTGATAGGAGATGCATACTATTATGGTAGGGTATGTATCTCTGAGTAAATCTATTTTTCTGTGCATTGGAAGAGTGAATTTTTAGTTTTAAATTTTGGGAGGTTGTCTATGTTTGAAAATTTTCATTGCTGATCATTGTTATCTTGATTTCTTTTTAGGGTACGGACAGAGATTATGAACGTGCTGCTGAGGCATATATGCATGCAAAATCTCAGTCTAATCCACAGGCAATATTTAATCTTGGGTACATGCATGAGCATGGTCAAGGACTTCCTTATGATCTTCATCTTGCAAAACGCTACTATGATCAAGCTCTGGAGATTGATTCTGCAGCAAAATTACCTGTCACCCTTGCACTTACAAGCCTATGGGTTCGGAAAAATTACGCCAACAGTTTTCTGGTGAGTTTAATCAGTTGCTTGCTTTCACTGAAATACTATCCACAAGTCATTAATTAAATGATACATTTAAATTGAATTTATCAAGATGCAAATGATACATTTGAATTAAATCCGCATATGAGGTGATAAATGTCAAGCTGGTAATGTTCTCCCATCAAAGTTCCTTCAAAATTTTGTAACAGATTAAATAACCAGTGTATTATTTTTTATTACAACCTCATAAAATAAACAATAGCCATAAACAATTGTCCCCCTGATTTAGCTCCCTGGTATTGTTCTCCCGTTTAAATCTAATCCTTGATTACTTAATCATACCATGTAAGCCCTTGTTATTATAATAGTTGGCAGCAACACTAATGTAGTAGTTTATTACAGGTGCACACAATTGATTCTCTGCCAGAAGTCTATCCAAAACTTGAAGCATGGGTTGAAAATATCATCATGGAGGAAGGAAATGCAACAATACTTACTCTTTTTGCTTGCCTGCTGGCGGTTCTTTACCTTCGTGAGTGGCAACGTAGACATGCTGTTGTTCCACAGGCTGATGATGCTGCACAGCAGCTGAACGATCAGCTCATCCAAGCACCACATTGACCTGCCATGTATGTGTAGTTTAGGGCCCAAAGGATTGTATGTCATGAGCTGATTCCTTTACCTTTTTTGGGGCACATCCAACTCTTGAAAGTAGCTCTTCCTCTTATTATGTGAATAGGCAAGTCTACTATTGAAGCTATTGTACATCTGAAACTCTACAGCAGCCTTGTTTTTTGGAGAGCAATTGTTAGCCTCTTATGTTAGCTGATTTGAACTTCGATATTTTTCTGCTCTTAATTGGTAAAGAAGTGAATCTAATTTTATTAACCAAAAAAGACACTATTCTTCCATTACATGTGATAGCGAAAAACTACTGAATCAGTTAGTTAATCCAAATGCAAAACTGAACTTCTTTTTCCAGTGCGTAATATCTTTGGTTCCTCAGTAGGACCTAACCCATTATAATATCTCCATTTCTTCATTATATGCTTATTTGGATTAGAATTAGAAGACTTCATTCTAGACAGCTCAAATGATAGGAGTTTAAGTGTGAGAAATAATCTCAACCACATTATGCAGATTAATACTATTGAATGAGATCTTTTTGATCTCCAACTACCGAAATCAGTGCAGTAGGATGGTAATTGAGAGCAAGGTACACGATCTATTTAGATCTTTAGACAAATACATCTTCAGTAATCCACCAAATTAAGTCCCATTTCTTGAACATCAGACTTGTTTTTCTGTTAAAAGATTAACAAAATAGGTCATTGAAGGAGCACTTGACTGACTAGCAATTACAACACCTGGCATATCATCTGAGGTAATCTTACAGCAAATAAATATTAAAACGGAAAAAATAGTATAGAAACAGAACATCACTAGTCTCTAGTTAATAAAAAATACACAAAATTAAAAATCTAATACTTCAAATCAAAACGTTCTTTCTACAATTTTTTCCCCAACCTTGGGCACACTACTAGTAGTTTTCACACTAGGAGAATTCTTTGCAGATTTACTGAAATAGTAGGAAAAAATATGAGGAAAACAAATAAAAAAAACGATATCAGTCAACAGATGACTGATATCATCCAACACCTGAATAATATCAGATTGATTTCCTCTACCAACATGATAATATAATCCATAAAAGGATTATATCAGCCTACAGCAGGATGATATATATCATGATATACGAAGTATATCATCTATTGAATAAAAGACGTCATTTATTTATTTTTGTATAAAGGAATAGAAGACATCATTTAAACAATAGTAAGTTTCATTGAAAGTTAAAAACAAGCCAAGATTTTGAATTTGATTTTCGTTTTGTAGTAACTTTTCTGGCTTCAGAAAGTGCAGATAGTTGAGAAATTAAAAATACATCCTCTATTATAGGGAATATCAAGTCATCTAAACGCTGAAGTATAACCTCTATTACAGGGAACATATATTCACAAAGAATTCAAAAATCATAAGTGGACAAATGATTTCGGCAAACTCCTAAAACATATCCTCTATTATAGTGACGATATCTTCAAACCTTAAGTAAGAAAAATGAAATTTCAAAAATATAAAATAATCAACAATCAAAATTTTAAGTCCAAAAATCGATAAATTATTTCATCAAAATCATAAAACATATGATCTATTACAGTAAAGATATCTTTACAACCCTAAGTAAATGAAATGTCAAAAATATAAAATAATCAACAATCAAATAAAAAAACTCCATCAAACACATAAAACATATCTCTATTACGATAACGATTGTTACACCAAAAAATCAAATTTTTGACTTTTATTAACCTTTTTCTTGATTTGACCTGATTGACCAAGTAAATTGGACCTTAGAGTCAATGATTGGTTTCAAGCTCAACAAACAAGGGTAAATGAAACTAGGCTGATATTATCCAAAGGCCCAGGCGTAGTTTTTCTTCACGTGTATCGAAGATCGTTCGTTTTTTTCTAATTGTATGTCTATGGAGATAACCTCTTCTTTAGCTTATACAATTGTAGACCTGACTTTATTCTTTATTTAATGGAATGCATTTGTAATCTTTTGTCGTATGTTTATCCACTCGTTTCATCTAACTTGTTTTACTTTATTTAGGAAAGCTTACTTATTGTTTGTTTTGTTATGTTAGCAAGGTTATTAATCTTTGAAACTGGTAACTCGAGGGGCAGCCCCCTAATACTATAGAACAAGATAGGTATTTGACTTGTTGGTAAAAAACAATATTTGTCTCAACAACGATATATTCAACTCTTATATGAGATAATGAAATTTCAAATATAAAAAGACAAAATTGGTATAAACCATCTTTTTTATCCAACTTTTTTGAAAAACCACCTTTTATGTTTTTTTATTTACTAAACCACCTTTTAAGTACCAAAATTCTTGATTGCATCACCCCTATTTTAAATTTTGACAAAAAATTTAACTGAGATGTCAAAAAGGCCCACAACTTGTGTCTTTCGCTCCTAAATCATGTATTTTTTCACCCCAAAAACATTTGACCCTTTCCTCTATATAAATGCATGACTAAATTGAGTAAAGCTCTAAAAATACCAAACCTAATTTTGCTACAAAAATTAAATTGTAGTATTTGTTTATTCTCAAACCCTAAATTGAGGTAATTGAAGTGATGGTTGAGATAGAAGGGAAAGTTTTGCTATGGTTGATGATTTGGAAGTGAATGGTTGAGATGCAATCTGTTAGATTTGAAATAGGAGTGGCGCAACAAAAAATTTAGGTACTTAAAAGATGGTTTAGTAAATAAAAAAACATAAAAGGTGGTTTTTTCAAAAAAAATTGGATAAAAAAGGTGATTTATACCAATTTTACCATATAAAAAATCATTAACAATCAAAATTTGATAAATCTAATTTGGAAAACCATAATATATGTACTGAATTACACTATAAACATATTGAAAAACCTAAGTCGAAAAAAAAAATTAAAAAAACATAAGAAATGAGTATAATGTATATACCTAGATGTGAAATTCGGAGTTAGATGTTGAAGTTCTGAGTTGAACATTGGAATTTTTAGTACTATTAGCCGACGATTGATTAGCAATTTTTGATTTCATTGTTTTGGATTTACGATGATGTAACACTGAAAGATATTTCTTAAAATGGAAGAAACAAGAAGAATGAAAGTGAAAAATGCAGTCGAAAATGCAGAAAACTTAAGGTGTTGATGAAATATGAGAGAGAAAATGAGTTGAAAAGGAATAAAATATTAGAAAGTGACAATGGCAGTTTTTTTTGGAAGAAGATGAAGTAAAAAGAAAATGGCAGTTTAAGTGGAAGGAGAGAAGTGGATTGTGTTTTAGGGGGTTTTTTATGTCCCTTGGGAGAATTACAACTCACAAATTGGATTCAAGCCGCTTGTACCTGCAAAATAACGGAACTGTGGATGTTCGGAGGTTCGCCTCCGATGGTTAAGTTAGTACGGGATCGGAGTAAAAACGTGTGGAAAGTAAATATCTTCTCGGATTCCGAGATCAGGTGTTTTCTCTGTTTTCGAGAATAATAAATGATATAATGATTGTAAGGTGTCTCAATAAATGGGGGAATCTCCATACTTATAAGGTCCTAGAAATGTGTGCCTTGTCCTAGAGTTTGAGGACCTAGGTTCTTGGGCTGCGCTGTTTTGAGGCTACCTCGGGAGTTGGGCCTTGAAGGTCGCCAATTCCTGAGGGCTTATTTGCTTGACACGTATCAGCCCCTGGAAGGTCCACTTGGAGACCTTTTCAGGTGACACGTGTTACGCTTTCATTGGGCCATGTGGCAGGGTAAAAATACCCAAATCATTTGCCCCTCACGGGGGTGACGTGGCATGCCATGTGACGCCTGTGACAAGAGTCAGCTAGGAATTGGTTCGGCTTTTTACTATTTATCATATGAAAAATTTAGGGTATTTAACCCTAAATTTTTCACCCTTTCTATAAATAGGAGTTGACTCCCCCTCATTTTCACTCGTTTACGAAAAAACTTTGAGAGAGAATCTTTGACTTTGAGAACTTGTCCTATTCTGGGAAAGCATCCACCACTCATGACCTAGTTTGCCTGTTTCAGCAGACGTCCAAGACTTTCAAGCGGCTCCTTGTACCTTCACACGTAAGGTAACCGTGTGTTTTCCCTTCTTTTTGTTTTTACTTTTTTCTCTTTTCTTTTGAAAATGGTTTCCCATACGCGTGCGACACGACCAAGGTTAGCAATTAGCCGGTCACGGAGGACGGCTGAATCTAGAATTAGGAGTGCCGACTGCTCATTCTTGGACTCCCTTTTGCGAACTACTCCGAATCCGACCGTATCTGTGTGTCTGTGCTGGACACCATGGCCAAAACAAAGCAGACAAGTAGGAAGTATAATCCGAATGGTTCCTGATACCATTCGGAAAGTTCTACAGTCTATTTAGACGGCTCCATTAGGGAGCCTGTTGATGAAATTTCTAACCATCCGCCCATTCCTCTTAGTACCCCGGGCTCTTCGATTTTGTAGGAGTCTAAGAATGAGCTGCAACAAAATGTCTTCGAGCCGATTGATTTAGCTTCGGATGAGGAGATGGAGGAGGACACTGCTGGCCCTAGCCATCAGTCCCCCGATTCAGACTCAGAGTCCGAGAGCTCCGACGACGACTCTGAATCATCTAATTTTGATAGCGCCTCCATAGATTTGGAGGAGGCGCACTTTAAGTTGGATACAGCAAGAGAGTCCATGTCAGTTGAGAGGGGCGAAGGCTGGGCTGAGCCGTCTGCCTCGTATAGAATGGAGTTCGCCGCCTACTATCAGCATGTTCCCCAAGGGAGACGACAACAATGAAAGATAAACTTGGGAAATTTATCTCTAACCATGTCATGGGACATGGCTTTCTTCTCAGCATCCCGGACGCTATTGATATGGTGGTGTGGCCAGAAGGGTCTAGCTACCATGACGAATGTTTTGGCTGCTATGAGGAAGCCATCCAAGTAGGTCTTAGATTCCCTCTCCATCTGGCCTTGGAGAAGATCTTAGATGGATACCAACTGGGTGTTTGGCAACTTGCCCCAATGTAATACCCCGTATTTTATTTAAAATAAGTATTTTGTGGGGTATTTAAATAATCGGCTATTTCACCAAATGCCACTGAGTAATTTAAAAATTCACCAAATGCCATCGGACTTTTCAGAATTCACCAAATGCCACCCAGTTTTAAAAAAATTCACCGAGTGCCATTAATGACCAACGACCGTTAACTCCGTTAGTCATTAGGGGTTAATCATGACACATGTCATGATATAATTGGTCAATTTATCTTAATTCATAAAAATTAAAAAAAAAACAAAAAATTAAAAAAAAAAAAAAACAAAACCCCAAAATTTTCCCAGCCACCCACACCCAACCAAACCCTAGCCCCACCCTTATCTCGCTGGAAAACGGCCGACCGATTTTTGATGGTTAAGGTGGTGGCCGGCCGTTTTCCGGCGAGATAAGGGTGGGGCTAGGGTTTGGTGGTGGTGAGGGTGGCTGGGAAAATTTTGGGGTTTTGTTTTTTTATTTTTTAATTTTTTGTTTTTTTTTTTAATTTTTTGTTTTTTTTTTAATTTTTATGAATTAAGATAAATTTACCAATTATATCATGACATGTGTCATGATTAACCCCTAATGACTAACGGAGTTAACGGCCGTTGGTCATTAATGGCACTCGGTGAATTTTTTAAAAACTGGGTGGCATTTGGTGAATTCTGAAAAGTCCGATGACATTTGGTGAATTTTTAAATTACTCAGTGGCATTTGGTGGAATAGCCGTTAAATAATTTGAAATGAATTACTTATTATATTTTAATTATTTATTTTAAACAAGTATGGAAATATTTTATAAAAGGAAAGTTTTATTTAATTAATTATTTTATTAAGTTGGAATTTAATTTAGGAAAGTTTTATTTTATTAAAGTTTAATTTGGAAAGGGATTAAGAAAGATTAAAAAGGGAAAGTTTAGGTAAGAAGGGTTTCTAGAGAAAGGGGTATAAATATTCAGCACTTGGACAAATTAAACTTTGCCCAGAGTGGAGAATACCCAAGGTAAATATTCTCTCCCTTCTCTTTTATTTTTTTCTCTTTTTCTTTCTTTTTCCTCTTCCCCTTTTCGGTTCACCACCGCCAGCCACCACCACCACCGGTGGGCCGCCGGCCACCACCAGCACCAGCTGACAGCAGCGGCGGCGCCACCAGCAGGCTGGCAGCAGCCGGCTGTGGTGCCGGCCTACTGTCCGGCCACCTTCTTTTTGAAAAAAGAAAAAAAATTAATCTTTTTGTTTTTCTTTTGTGTAAATCCTAAATCTAATTATAAATTATGGGTTTTGTGTTAATTTTATGATGATTGATATTAAGTATGGTGCAAATTAATTTTCAGATTTTAATTCTAATTAAAAGCCCCAATTTTGAAACCTTAGATTCATAAATAATTGATTATTGAAGGATTATGATTTAGGGTGGTTTAAACCTTTAAGTTAAGGGTTTTAAAGCATAATTACAACAAGTTTTTATTAATATATATTGCTGGAATTTTTGGTAGTATGCTAAAATCAAGTTTCTTGAAAGAATTTTAATTACCCATTAATTAAGATTAAAGTATGAGGTTTTAAATAAAATTTCAGCTTGTTTTTAATTAAATTATGAGTGGTTTAATAAGAGTATATATTGCTGGAAATTTGTGTAGAGTAGATTTTAATATCGTATTATGATTTTGGTTTGTAGGAGACTTTGAAGTGAGTGATTTCTATTAGTCGTGGCGATTTTAAGATTGTATTCAAGGTACGTTCGCGTAATTAACATATTTTTGATGATGTAGTAGCATGCTAGATATGATTAATTAATTCTAAGTAGTATCATGCTAGATTATGATTGGAAATTGTGATTTGGTTGATATTGGTGATTGAATTATGAAGCACGATTTATTTGTGATGGATTATTGATTTGAAAATAATCGATTGGCATGTTGAATATGAACCACACTTTTATTTATGGCATGGTAGAAAGAATGTTTAATTAAACTAAATGTTTAATTTGGTTTGGAATATTGAAAAGGAATTTTATTATGGTTCATATAATTTTTATTGATGCTATAAACATGAGGAAGGAGCTATGTAAGTGTTTATGAACACGAGGAATAAATTGTATGTTGGTGCCTTAGTGCACTTAAGGTGTTTTTAACACCGAGGAATAGGACTTGTGGCGCATTATGCGTTTAAGGTGTCTTTGACACTAAGGTAGATTTAAAAAGGGTTCAACATTAAATATTATGTGGTCACTAATTATTCAAGAATTAAATTGGAATGTTTAATTGTTTGAATAGTTATAATGATTGATTTCGTTATGGTTTGAGAGTCATCACCAAGTTCAATAATATGTAAATAACGTAAAGTGAAAGAGATTACGCAACAAAACACTTGGAACGTATATACCTTGAGTATGAACATATGGGGGGAGTAATGCGACTTTATATTTGACCATAACTTCTATTGGGAGTATAGGACACTGTATTTTCCTTTTATTATTATGCGCAGGAATTCCGCCACTTACGAGTGGTTCTTTTATACTGGCACATTTAGCTCCTGTGTAAGTACCCCTTTATTGGGGCAGGTTAGGGGAGAAACCCGTTCGATGCGTAATCAATACTAAATAAATTATTTAGTTACTTAGTTGAGAAGTTTTGTGGTGTGTTGTGTGCTTGTAAACAGGTGAACAAGGTAAGTTGTGTGTTGATAGGTAAAAAGCATGTTAGTGTGTTTAACTACGCTTATGTACTCAGCTTTGCTGATTGTGTGTTTGTGTGTTTGTTGGCCTTGTCTTTACCTTGGCCCTATGATGACCCATGTTTAATGGAGAGTAGTGGAATTAAGTAGAGAGAAGCTTTTCAGGTGATGAAGCATATTCATAATGGGCATTGAGTGAAGAGCGATTCATGCTAGTTTCCATAAGTTTATGATATGTTTATCGCTTTAATTATTTTATGATACTAATGTTTGTGAGACTAACGTGAAAGTTTTGAATTCGGTTCGGTTTTGTTAAGGGCCTACAATAGTTCCAAGTTGTAGGTTGATTTATTTTATTTTAGTTTGACTTTACTTTCGTTGGTTGACTTTTTAAGTTGAGTCGTTTTAAATATTTTAAAGGAGATCAGAGTCTTCCGCTGTGTGTCTTTGATAGTTGCCTTAGCCGTTTTCACGGTGGCGGTAATGTCTTAGATTTTCCTAATTTGAGTTTTAAATAGAGCAAAACAAGTATTTTTAAAGAAAGGAATTTCTAGGGTGTTACAAAGTGGTATCTGGGAGCTTAGATTGAGATTTTATTACCACTAAAACCAAAATCGTGTTTTAATTTGAAACTTGGCCAAGTACTTATTTATTTGTGGATTTCTAAAGAGAGTTATTTTATTTAATTTTATTTTGAGAAGATCAAATATTTTATTTGATTAAATTAAAAACCCGAAATTTTTTATTTTTTTTTTATGTCAAGGTCCGAATTTTTTTTTTTTAAAAAGGAAGGTCCGAATTTTTTTTTTTTAATTTTTAAAAAGTGTCCGAAAATTTTTGGTCTATTTGATTCTTAATTTCGAAAATTTTATTTAAAAGAAGTCAAAAACATATTTTTAAATTTGTTCATTTTGCAGGAAAGCAAGGATTGAGGTAAGTATTATGTGTTAAAAGCTTTTTAAAACATGTTGGTGAGATTGGGTAGGAAAGAATTGGGCATATAAGTTAGAAATAATCATGTTCTTGTATGCATTAATATTTAGGTTGTGAATGTTTAATCATGTGAATGGATTGCTTGTGAGCATGTAATTATGTGATTAGAAATAAGAAAAATTGTTTGATTGAACATTGAACTTGATTCATGCAAGAACTGTATTATTTTGTTTTCTTTGGGAAAGAGAATTCTTTTCTAAGTCTTTTCCTTTATAGGATGCCGATTCTCCCTAGCAAATTCACCCAATTGGGTACTCTCATTAAGAAAAACAATGAACACCCCTACTATTACGTAGAAAAGATTCGCTATTTCTGTTCCTACATGAGCAATGTCCTAAGGGCCAGGGTTTATGATAATCTTGACCATATTTCAGCTATGATTGTTCATTGCCTTCCGGATGAGCCTCCTTATCTCGACGTTAAAGCAAAATTTTCTGACTTTTATCTTCCAGGGGACATCCCAAACTACCACAAGCATAAGGATTATTTTGGACAATGGTACCCAGACTACAGATTTTTCATTACTTATCTCATTAGGGTCGAGAAAGCCTATTGTCAACGTTTGCACATTCCATACCTTGAATACTATTATGTCAATAATAATCCCCTTCTTCTAGTCACGAGTCAGGAAGTTCTTCTTCTTCTTTTTCTCAAGGCGACCAAGCAGAGAATGGAGAGCAGGGAGAGGGAGAAAGTTTCCTCATGGAAATTTCTAACCCAAATCCACCTCCAACTCCAATTATAATAGATATTTCATCTGATGAGGAGGAAGAAGGAGAGTTCGTGCTAGTAGAGCCTGAACCAGAGTCACCTGAACCCATGGAGGAGATAGATGATCCTGAGTTCGATCCTAGTAGCTACAAATAGTCCGCCGACAAGAGAGATAACGTTCGAAAGGATTAGACTTCTATGGTTTCTTTTCATTAAGGATTCTTAGTTTTATTTTTAGTTTATCATTTCTTTCAGTTTTCAAGGTAATAAGTGGCATGACCATAGTGAGTCAGTGAGCTTATGTAATGCATAAGTTTTTAGAACTCATTTTTTTTTTTATTTCAGTAATTCTATTTTATTTCCTTATAATTAATAAAAATTCTATTTATTTCCTTGCAATTAATTTATATTATTGACAAATAATTCATTTCCCTTCCCAAAAATAATTCATTTCATATCACTATTCCAATGAGCCAAACTTCAATCAAAAGCATTCCAACAAATTATTTCTAAGCTATGGGAATTTATGGGAATTATTTTTATTTATCTATGTGATGATTTATTAATTGTATGGTTGGTTAGCAATCAATAATTGATTGACAAAGCTACAAATTTAAGGAATTTTAGCTTTTGCTATCCTAATTTGTTAGTTTCAAATTAACTGCGAATGTTTCAAGGGTGTTAATTAATAGATGAGTGTATGCCTTGAGAGCTAGCCAAGACCATATCTAATATAGACCCTTGTTCTTAATTAAGGAGAAGAAAGATGGTAGGGGGAAGTAATAACAATAATGATGGGGGTGATCTGAGTGAAGTTGTGAGGCAATTGGTAGTTGTTGCCCAATAGTTGGCAAGGAATTCAACTAATAATGGGGATGCTCAAGGAGAGATTTTCAAAAAGGTGGCCCAAAGCAAACCACCAACCTATCAGGGAGAGCTTGGCCCTTCCATACTGGAAAATTGGTTAAGGGAGTTTGAGAAGCTGTTTGGGGCAGTTGGATGCCTAGAAAATTCTAAGGTGGGCTGTGCTACTTATTATCTGAGGGGTGAAGCTGACCTTTGGTGGCAACAAAATGAAGCTACCATTAGGGCATTACCTGAATTTAATTGGACTAAGTTCCAAGAGAAAGTGAGAGATAAGTTTTACCCTAGCTTCTTACAGAAGTAGAAGGTTGCTGAGTTCTCAAACCTTACAGAAGATGGAGGAGATGTCAGTCATAGAATACTACACAAAGTTTATTGAGCTGTCTCATTTTGCTGAAGAGTCTGTTGCTACAAAGAAGGCAAAGGCTAGAAAGTTTGAGAGTGGTTTGACTACTGATTTGCAGTTGAAGTTGTGTGGGCAAGTGTTTGAAACTTTGGATTAAGTGTATGGGAGAGCCGCACACTTGTATATACTAGAGGTGAAGAAGAAGAAAGAACTAGCTGAGATGGAAGGGAAGGAGAAGAGAAAAGAGGTGGGGTAAAGTTCTGGAAACCAACAGGGTAACCAGAACAACTTTAAGAAGCAGAAATACCACTATAACAACAACTTCCACAACAACAATAATTCCCAAGGTAACAATCGTCAAGGAGGGCGAAACTTCAATGGAGGGGCTAGAAACCATAACCAAGGGAATAACAAGAATGAGAGGCGTTATTTTTGCAAGAGGTGCAAGAATAACCACCCTGGAAGGGATTGTGAAGGCAATCTGGTTACTTGTCGTGCTTGTAATAAGCTGGGGCATAGGGAGTACGAGTGTTTCTCCAAAAATTCTAATGGGAACAACCAGAATAATAATTCAGGAGGGACCTAAAGGAACTTTCAGATGAGCGTCGTTTATGGAGCTTAAAAGAATAAGATTTAGATTCATTTTCTTTATTTTCTTTCATCATTTTCATATAATTCTCTTAGTTTTATTTGATTTTCCATTTTTATAATTCACTTTGGTTCTCGATTAGTTTTTACGAGTTTTTCATATTTTTAGTTGATAATTCATAGTTTTAGTTTTAGTTTTATTTTGTTATGCTTTTTCTCTTTGTTTTATTTGTGTTTTGTAGGTGAATAATCAAGTCAATTTGCTCATTTTGGGACTGCCTTGCTCGCGGGCATCATCTCGAGTGCACTGATGATAAAGATGCTCGGGAGCGCGGAGTTTGTTCAAGCAAGCGAAGCAGCCAAGGCCTCGTGCACCACACAGGGGTGCGTGCGCGGCACTGGGGTGCGTGCGCGCAGACCCAGCTGTGCGCGCGTGGCTGGTCTGTGCGTGCGCACGGCCCTGTGCAGCCCCCTTTGCTCGATTTTTCTATTTATATCTTTTGACTTTCTTTTTTATGACGACTTAACTTTTGAACTTGAGATATAATTTTCCAGAAATAGTAGAGAGGGAAAGTAGAGAGAGAAGCTTAAGATTTACTTGTTTGTACTTGAATTTGATCTTAGATTTCAATTGGATCTTGAAATTCCTTCTTCAATTCAATGAAAGTTAGTAAGATTTCTTTTCTTTGATTTACTTTTAATGCAATTCTTTCTAGTTTCTTGAATTTTGTTTGAGATTACTTTCCTTGCTCTAGAATTTGTTGATTGATTGATTTTCTTTTGATTAAGCTTTAAATGAATATGAATTTGATTGATTTTTTTTTGTTCCTTAATTTCGCCATGATTAGTGAGTAGATTAGTTGCTAGGGAGAAGGGGAAGCATGCTTGATTGATGATTTTTGCTAGTTGATGATGCTAAATTGATTTGAATGTTGCAATTAAATTGATTTACATAGTTGCGCATGTGATTAATTAAACTAGGAGTGATCAACCTATAAGATTAATCTAGATTGCATTGCAAATTTCAATGACATGAACCCTTGATTTGAGAATTGCTTTAATTGATTGAATTTGATTGTGATTTTCCTTGTTAGCCATTCATAGTGAACCCTAGCTTGGCTTATAGGGATAGCTTTTGGATTCCTTTGATTGCAACTATTGTTTGTCCCTTGTGATGTTGAATCGATTGAGTGATCTATAAATTAGCATATGAAAGGAATAGTGTCCTTCGAACAAGTGTATTATTCCGATAGGGGGTTCGGAATTATTAGAAAGCTAATTTTTCAGTGAGGTCAGGTGATCGGAATGCCTGGGTGGAGGACGCTTCCGATCAGTAATATTAATGCATAATTAATATTACAGCTTAATCTTGACTGAACCCTTTGGGTCACACCCAAGCAACTAACGAGCTGAAGCGACGAATTAATTAGGAATTAATTAATAAGTCGATCGAGTAATTAATATTAAATGTCGGAAATTCGAGCTTGGAGCGTCGAAACCGAGCGTCGGAAGTCGAGTTGAAAATAGTAAAAGACGAGACGTTAAAATAATAATAAATCAACAAAGACCAAAATACCCCTAGCATCGGAATGCCCCAAGCAAACCGAGTGCTAGGGGCATATGGCCTAGCATGGTGGCTAGCATGCGCACTAAGCCGAGCCTAGGCTGGCTAGTGCGTGCTAGCGCACCAATGCTAGCATCGCATTTCTGGGCGCTGCCTTGTGCGTGCATTGGCTAGCAGCCATGCCGCAGCAGCTAGCACGCTAGGCGCGCCAGCCCGCAGAAGCTAGCAGCAGCATGGCTGGGCCATTGCGTGCTGCCTAGCAAGCTGGGCCTCGGCCTAGCAGCTCGCAAGCAATGTGTGGCTTGCTGGCCGAAGCATAGACAGCATCGCAAGGCAGCCCACCTTGGGTGCCTTGATGCCCAAGTGTGGGTGCCATGTGGCGCAAGGTGAAAGGGTAGTGAGGTTTTGGGAGAGGGAGTGGGGAGCAAGTTTGGTCTCCCCCTCTTCCAAATGGTCCTAACCTAACCTCTCATATGAGCTTACCACTTGTTGATTTATTACTAGTTTGATTATTAATTTTATTTTAACTTTAAAATAAAATGGGAAAATCAAATTCTCCCACATTGATGGGAGAGCTTTTCACACTCATGATTTTCCCTATAAATACCCAAGTTGGGGTATTGGAAAAATCGCTTGAGTAAGAGTTGAAAAAGGCATCACTAGTAGTGAAAACCTTTGAACTCAAGAGTTGAAAAAGGCATCACCATTGTGAAAACCTTTGAACTCAATTACTAGGGTTTCGGTCGGGCCTTGCTAACTCCAAGGCATTGGACCTAGTCGGTGTTCGAGTTGTGGGTGGACTTTCGTTGGAGGTCGTCGTATTTTCGAGGCTAGCTTTCGAAGTAAGAGCCCCTCGAGGTCGGGCGAAGCACGCGTCAAAGGTATAATTATTATCTTAATCTTGTCATTAAGTTAATTATGTTTATGGTTTTATTTATTGCGAGTGCGGTCTTGGTTTTGGGTTTGTTTCCCCGGTGAGTCGGACTCACCAAACCCCAACAGCGGTATCGGAGCCTCGCTCGTTTATTTTAAAATCATATTATTTTTTAAGGTGTTTTATGGCTTAGTTTTTCTGGTTTTATGTTGCTAATTAGATTAGTAGCTCGTTTTATCCATTTTAACCTCGTATTAGAGCTGACTTCAGCTCCCGAACCTAGATTTCGACCAAAAATAGTGAATTTTGGGTGGAAAAGGCGTTCTGGAAATGGTTTTACCCTTTTAAAACTCTGTTTTTAGCCAAAAAACGACCAGAAGTGCACTTTTCGAGGGATTTTTCGTTTTGACGAAAAATTTTAAGTCTTTCTAACCTTGAAAATTAATTGCATATTTATGGTGATTATGTAATTGGTTCAATACATATTTTATATGCAATTTTAAACCTCTTTAGTAATGATTACTTGGTAGTAATTTGTGTTTGAAAGCTTGGTTTCATTTTTTCACACAATTGCAAATTAATTGCATTAAGTGTGAAATTGTTGTTCTTTGAGGCTTCTAAGTACTAAAGATCCAATCTTTAATTATGTTAAGTGATTGAAACTTTAAAGTTACTATAGTCCATTAATTTTTGTTGAATTTTTGATTTAATCATTTTAAATTGATTGGAATCATAAAGTTTTAAACTTGTGATAGAAATTTGTTTATCTTCATATTGGAAGATATAATTTTCAAGGATTCACAAGTATTAAAGTTGGAATCTTTATTGAACTTATGTTCATTTTTCCAAACTCCCTTTAACCTTGTCAAAATCTCAAGATTAATTTAAATTGATTAAATTAATAGTGAGAAATTGCCTTATTTTGTTACACCAAGTTAAACCAATTTTATTAAAGAATAGTTCTTGGAAATAATTTTGGTTAAATGCACTTGGATGAATTTTATTTGAGTTAGACTTGTTTAATTTTCAATTTTTGCTCATTAAAATTACTTCTAAAATTAATTCAGAATTAATAAATTGTCACGCGAGATTTGGGATTGAAATCCCGAGGCTATGGCACGCAAATCGAGGCAAAGCCTCTCTTGGCTAGCCGGGCTGCATAACAGCCCGCATGTGGCTACCAAAGGGGCTTCTCGATGGTTGTGTGCAGCCTTGTGCGTGGCATGCGCGCCCAGCCACAGTAGCAACGCAGCAGCACCAGCCAAGCAGCAGCATGCTGCGGCTGTGCTACGTGCGTGCGTGCTGCTGCCGTAGCGCATCACATGTCTGATGTGGTGCGGAAGGGTGTGCGAGCATTTCGAGTGTGTGGCTTAGTGCGACAGGTGTGTGCGTGTGGGCTGTACTGCGAGCTTGCGGCATGGTGCGCATAACTAGCAAGCTTGTGCGGCCTCGTGGCTTGTGTTCTTGCACGCCCCGTAGAAGAGTCGACGCGTATGCGGTATTCTAAGCTATGGGTGTGACGCTTAGCGTGGGTCACGGCTTTGCGCACCTCCCCTTAATTAGCACATATACCCCGGTTTTAAGGCATTGTTATTTTGCATTTTAGCCGTTTATTTATTTTAATTAATCTTGTGTATTTTAATTAAAAATTTTGGAGGCTAGGCCTCGGTTTTGAGCGGCGTTGGAAAAATTTAATTTTGGCAAATTTTAGGCTTAATTAATTGGATTATTTAAGTTGGATGCGGAATTTAGTGGGAGCTTCAAATATTAATTGCGCTTATTTACATAATCGGTTAAAAAAACTTTGACTAGTTTTAATTAGGCGTGTTAATTGGATTAACCACCTGGATTAGTTACTAGTCATCGTGTGTTTATGCATTGTTACTTGTTTTATCGTTGTAAAATGCATGGGCCATTCACAAATAGTTAATGGATGAATGGAATATATGTTCTCTCATAGGTTTAATAAAATGGCAACTAGTGGGGCCCGATTAGGATAGAAAATACGGACTGCAATCCGTGCTGCATTTTTGTAAATCTAAATACGGTCTACGTACCGTTGAGTATTTTTGTACCTTAATATTTAGATTAGTCCTAATCGTAGATACTAGTAGTTGCATAATTTGGTCAAGTCTTGAAGATGGAGGTTCTTGGAAGACAAAGCCATGAAGTTGCAAAAGAAGACCTTTTGAAGACTTGAAGAATTCAAGGGGTCATGCTAGTTGCCAAATATGCATCAAATGCTTATGCTTTACATATTTATGAATTATATGTTAGATGCATGTTTAGGATTTCGAATGTTGTGATGATTAATTAAGTTCAGTTAAATCAACCAACATAGAAACCCTAGGTCCCTAAAATATTGAGTAAAAATTGCCATTCCAAATCAACACTTATTGACCTATTGAGAGTAGTGATGGGCTACGCCAAAGCAAGGCATCACTACTACTCCCTAGACTCATAAGGCATACCGGGTATGCAAGTTGGTTTTGGTTGTACTTAACGATATGAGTGATGGAGTCCTAACATGTCGTGGCAAAGTGAATAAATTGTTGAGAGAGCAGTAGATGCGACGATTTATTCAACCAAGAGTGGCTTGGAGCCATTAGCAAAGCGTTGCTTACCTTGGGAGATTGAGTGCTAAGACAAGCCAAAGCATGCTTAGTCACTCTTTGTTTCCTTGGATCTTGGAATCGACTTATTTTCACAAAAATAGGGACAATTTTATGTGTAAATAAGACGTCAAATAAGTTTGAAATATGCATGAATTAAATTCAATCTTATTTAAGTATCATGAATGGTTTTTCATTAAAATTCTTTCAATTGTAGAATCATGTCTTCAACTATCAATAACAATCTAATAATCCTAGATCTTCCCGAGAAGTTACCATTTAGCTTGAATTTGGTGAACTTCAAGGAATGGGAGGAAGAACTCCGTATGACCCTCCGCAATTGCTACCTAGAGCATATCTTGGACACACCCATCCCGAGTTTCTACTCAAAAGGGGTTATGAGCGATAAGGCTCATGAGGAGTGGAGTTATGATTGCAAGAGAGTCTCGTGACTCATGGCAAACTCTATCCCAGAACAGTGGAAGAAGAAATTTTTTAACTATGTTCCGGATGTACTCCTCAAGGCTCTAGAAGATGTGGTCAATCTGAGGGTCACAAAGAGCGACAGGGGCAACTATGATGGACTTGTGGAAGAAGTGACTAGGTCACTGTCTAACATGAGGATCAAGCCACCGCAAGATGGTTGTCTCAGCAAAGAGAGGCAAGAAGTATGGGCTAGGGTCTATAGTGCAAGATTTCGACCCGGGATGCCGCTTCAAGCCCATGTGCAAAAGATGACAAGGTTATTTAACCATCTGGAACTGATTGGTAGGCCGGCGGAGGATGAGCAAGCGGCTCTTATGCTTTTAAGCTCACTCCACTCGGGGTACATTGCAATTAAGATGCAACTTACCAACAATCGGGATAAACTATCCTACAAGGAAGTTGTCCAAGAGCTCCAAAAAACCTATTCTTTCAAGGCGGCTAAGGTTGCTCTAAGGCCCAAGAAGAAGGAGTTCAAGAACAAGGCTAAGATGCGCTGCTTCTATTTTAGTAAGCAAGGTCACTACAAAAGAGAATGTAGCGAGTATCTGGAAGATGAGCCAAGAGGAAAAGCAGCCTCAATCTCAGGTATCATCTTAACACTTGAATACAAGCAGTTTATAAGGTATTAGATACCGGAAAATTGACTCACTTTAAGTTCCTGTTTCAGGAACAAAGTGAGCAGTGCTTTTTCAAGTGGACATGAGTACACAAGGGGAAGATGAAGATAATCTACCCAAAGAAAGCTTGTAAACTCATGTGTTTTGTCTAAATTCTAAAACTTGTTGAGTTTTATCTATCATACTTTGATCTCATGACGTTGGACGTCATTTTAACCTTGATCACAAGACTTTTGTTTCATGTCTTGTTCATATTTATGAAAATGACACTTTTGTGTGTTTAGACAAAATCGTTTATTATGATACCAAAAAGAGCTAAGACCATGGAGTCAAATCAAACTTACTTGTGGCATTGTCGTCTTGGCCACATTAACATCAAACGCATCAAGAAGCTTTTACAAGAAGGTGTTCTTGACTATTTCGATTTAGAATCTTTTGAGAATTGCGAAGGATGTTTATTAGGCAAGATGATAAAGCAGCCATTCTCCAAGTTGGGAGAAAGGGCCGGTGACTTATTGGGTCTAATACATACCGATGTATGTGGACCAATGAGCTCCGCCACAAGAAATGGACATTGATATTTCATCACCTTCACAGACGATTATAGTAGATATGGCTATGTCTACCTCATGTCGCATAAATCTGAATCATTTGACAAGTTCAAAGAATTTCAGAGCGAAGTGGGAAATCAGCTTGGCAAGAAAATCAAAGCCCTTCGATCTGATCGAGGTGGAGAATACTTGAGCCAAGAATTCGATCAGATCGAGTTGGAGAATACTTGAGCCAAGAATTCGATGACCATCTGAAAGATCATGGCATACTTTCAGAACTGACACCTCTGGGAACTCCACAATGGAACAGAGTATCCGAACGGAGAAATCGAACCTTGTTAGACATGGTACGATCAACCACGGGTCTTAGTGATCTTCCTATCACTTTCTGGGGACACGCACTTTTAACTGCGGCATTAACACTGAACCGTGCTCCATCGAAAGCTGTTGAAAAGACTCCATACGAGTTATGGACAAAGAAACCTACTAGGTTGTCTTTTCTAAAGATATAGGGATGCGAAGCATATGTCAAGAAATTGATTTCTGACAAACTTCATCCCAAATCTGATAAGGTTTACTTTGTGGGCTACCCAAAAGAAACCAAAGGGTATTACTTCTACAACAAATCGGAGAACAAAGTGTTTGTTGCTCGCGATGGTGACTTTTTGGAGAAGGAACACCTTTCCATAATGACAAGTGGGAGGAAAATCAAACTTGACGAAGTTCGTGTGGATGAGCAACAAAATCAGAATGACAGTCAAAGTGCTCAAACAACATCTGTTGACGAAGGTCAAAGTGATAAAAATATGCAAAGTCGAACCGACAATGCAAATGCTTAGTGCATTACCCTACGTAGGTCTCAAAGGCCGAGATCTCAACCTGATAGATATCTTGGTTTAGTATTAACCGAGAATCAGGACATCCTGATCATGGATGGAGATGAACCGGCAACCTACAAGCAAGCGATGGCAAGCACCGACTCTGCTAAATAGAAAGAGGCCATGAGATCTGAAATGGATTCCATGTTTGAAAATCAAGTCTGGGACTTGGTTGACTTACCCGAAGGTTACACACCTATCAGATTTAAGTGGATTTTCAAGTTGAAAACCGACAAAGATGGAAATGTATTCATTTACAAAGCTAGATTGGTAGCAAAAGGTTATAGACAAGTTCATTATATTGATTACGATGAAACCTTTTCTCAAGTCGCAATGCTTAAATCCGTTCGGATCCTCCTAGCGATTGCTGCATATTACAACTATGAAATATGGCAGATGGACGTCAAAACCGCCTTCCTAAATGGTATTTTGGAAGAAAATGTGTATATGACACAGCCTGAAGGTTTTGTCAATCAAAACAACGCTGGAAAGGTATGTAAGCTTAAGAAGTCCATTAATGGATTAAAGCAAGCAAGTAGAAGTTGGAATCTGCGATTCGATGAAGCCATTAGTAAGTTTGGTTTTATCAAGAATCCAGATGAATCTTGTGTTTACAAGAAGGTCAGTGCGAGTGACATCGCCTTCCTAGTCTTATATGTCGATGACATATTACTCATTGGAAATAGTATTCCGTTATTAGAGTCTGTAAAGGCTTGGCTCGGAAAATGTTTTTTAATGAAAGACTTGGGAGAGGCTCAGTACACACTAGGCATCAAGATCTATAGGGATAGATCGAAAAGGATGATAGGATTGAGTCAAAGTACTTATATTGATAAGGTACTAACTCGATTCGGCATGGAAGGGGCTAAGAGAGGTCACCTACCCATGTCACATGGCATAACCCTAAGCAAGAAGCAGTGTCCTAAGACACCAGATGAGCGAGAAAGGATGAATTAGATTCCATATGCTTCGTTAATTGGATCGATCATGTATGCCATGATATGTACTAGGCCAGATGTGTCGTATGCCGTGAGCGCTACGAGCCGATACCAATTAGACCTAGGAGTGGCGCATTGGACTGCGACCAAGAATATCCTAAAGTACCTGAAAAGGAACAAGGATAAATTCCTGGTCTATGGTGGCAGTGATGAATTAGTTGTTGAGGGTTATACCGACGGAAGCTTCCAGACAGACAGAGACGACTGCAAGTCACAGTCTGGGTACATATTCTGTCTCAATGGAGGAGCGTTTAGTTGGAAGAGTGCTAAGCAAAGCACAACTGCAGATTCTACAACTGAAGCCGAATACTTGGCAGCATTTGAGGCAGCTAAGGAGGTAGTTTGGATTCGCAAGTTCATTGGCGAACTTGGTGTTGTACCCTTCATCGAGGGACCAATAGACCTCTATTGTGACAACAATGGAGCTATTGCTCAGGCCAGAGAGCCAAGAGAACATCAGAAGGTCAAACATGTCAAGCGGCGGTTTCACATGATTCGGGAATGGAAATCAGAAGGCAAAATCAGAATTTGTAAAGTTGGAACGGATGACAATGTAGTCGATCCACTGACTAAACCTTTGCCTCAAGTGAAGCACAACAAGCACGTTGAGGCAATGGGAATCAGGCACATCGAAGATTGTCTTTGATTTCCTTATTTTAGTGTTTTAATCAATTTTGGATAATTTTAATGTAAAGCACTATGATGAACCATTCAGTTTTGGAGTAATTAAATTTTTCATGCGATTTAAATCACTCCATTGGCTATTTAATTGTGGTTTAGAATTAAATAACGAGTCCATTTGATTCTTGGAATATTCACAATAGGGTATCAAGACCAGTCTGGGTAAGGAAACACCTATTAAGTGAACATTGAATATTATAATCGAAAATTATCCCTAATCAAGGTCATTTAAACGATGGACGATTAATGACCATTTGAGATTAGTGTGTAGTTTGATTTATAGCACCGCTTCTTGTGCTACAAGGACATGATCGCCATGAATCATTTGCACAGGTATTGGTTTAGAACCATACTGGATCGACCTATGAGAATACTTTAAGAGATTAAAAATCGTCATAAGTATACTTCTCATTATTGCTATCGGAACCTTTTTCCTCGACCATGAGTATTGTGAGCTTTCTTGTTTGAGTACTAGTCCGCTTTGATGATTGTCAAACGTCTGCTGTAACAGGGGATTATAACGGCATCACTCAGGCGGCTAGGTCCTCTCAGTAAGAGAAGCTACATTACATGACTGGAAATGTCCTCCTATTAAATATAGGGAAGATGTCTTTGTTGTTTACAAGGCCTCTCGTAGAGCGAGACTGTAAAATGTATGGCCGTGCTCGGATGGATTTTAGAAATCATCTGTTTATTGACAGTCGGACTCGGAATCGAGAAACACTTCTGGACGTAATAAGGATGACGAATTAATCTTACCTTATAGTTCATGAAGAGGCATTAAGTGACATAGGAAAAGGGCTATACACTAAAAGCACACTTGTCCGGAAGGACAAGTGGGAGACTGAAAGGAATAGTGTCCTTCGAACAAGTGTATTTTTCCGATAGAGGGTTCGAAATTATTAGAAAGCTGATTTTTCAGTGAGGTCAAGTGATCGGCCGCTTCAGATCAGTAATATTAATGCATAATTAATATTACAGCTTAATCTTGACTGAACCCTTTGGGTCACACCCAAGCAACTAACGAGCCGAAGCGACGAATTAATTAAGAATTAATTAATAAGTCGACCGAGTAATTAATATTTAGACGTCGGAAATTCGAGCTTGGAGCGTCGAAACCGAGCGTCGGAAGTCGAGTCGAAAATAGTCAAAGACGAGACGTGAAAATAATAATAAATCAAAAAAGAACAAAATACCCCTAGCATCGGAATGCCCCTAGAAAACCGAGTGCTAGGGGCATATGGCCTAGCATGGTGGCTAGCATGCGCACCAAGCCGAGCCTAGGCTGGCTGGTGCGTGCTAGCGCACCAATGCTAGCATCGCATTGCTGGGCGCTGTCTTGTGCGTGCATTGGCTAGCAGCCATGGCGCAGCAGCTAGCACGCTAGGCGCGCCAGCCCGCAGCAGCATGGCTGGGCCATTGCGTGCTGCCTAGCAAGCTGGGCCTCGGCCTAGCAGCCCGCAAGCAATGCGTGGCTTGCTGGCCGAAGCATGGAAAACAGCGCAAGGCAGCCCACCTTGGGTGCCTTGATGCCCAAGTGTGGGTGCCATGTGGCGCAAGGTGAGAAGGTAGTGAGGTGTTGTGTTGGCCGGTTTTGGGAGAGGGAGTGGGGAGCAAGTTTGGTCCCCCCCTCTTCCAAATGGTCCTCTCCTAACCTCTCATATGAGCTTGCCACTTGTTGATTTATTACTAGTTTGATTATTAATTTTATTTTAACTTTAAAATAAAATGGGAAAATCAAATTCTCCCACATTGATGGGAGAGCTTTTCACACTCATAATTTTCCCTATAAATACCCAAGTTGGGGTATTGGAAAAATCACTTGAGTAAGAGTTGAAAAAGGCATCACTAGTAGTGAAAACCTTTGAACTCAAGAGTTGAAAAAGGCATCACCGTTGTGAAAACCTTTGAACTCAATTACTCGGGTTTCAGTCGGGCCTTGCTAACTCCAAGGCATTGGACCTAGTCGGTGTTCGAGTTGTGGGTGGACTTCCGTTGGAGGTCGTCGTATTTTCGAGGCTAGCTTTCGAAGTAAGAGCCCCTCGAGGTCGGGCGAAGCACGCGTCAAAGGTATAATTATTATCTTAATCTTGTCATTAAGTTAAATATGTTTATGGTTTTATTTATTGCGAGTGCGGTCTTGGTTTTGGGTTTGTTTCCGCGGTGAGTCGGACTCACTAAACCCTAACAGCATAATCATTGAGCTTGCATGTAGAACCTATATCCCTAATGTTTAGCATATTGAATTCTTCGATTTGTCTAGCTTTTTGACATCTTAGTTACCAACCACAACCATTTATATTCTTCGAATTAGCTTGACATAGGATATTGCATCGTTCCTACTCATTTCTTTGGGTTCGACCCTTGACTTACCATATACTTGTGTTAGGTTGGCCGAGTGTTTACAAATTAAGTTTGGCTCTAGGGAGAGGTAGATAACGACCTACATTTTCCTCTTGTCAAAATTGGCGCCGTTGCCAGGGAATGATATTGGTGCTTTGTTATAGTTTTTGAGTCTATTTCTCCTTTAATTGAAAATACAAAAAGATTTTCTCTTAGGCTACATTTGTAGCCGTGCTACTAACCATTTATTTTGAGATTTTATGCATAGAGCACGTGGTCATTCACTAGTGTCATTTGATTCGGAAATTGAGAGAACTATTGCAAGGTTGAGGGGTGCTAGATGATCTTTGAGCCCTAGCATTTCAAGTGAAGAAGAACCACAACAAGAAGAACAAGCAAGAATGGGAGAAAATCCAAGGGTGGCGTTGAAAGAATTGGGGATTCCCGGTGCATATAGATTTGAGAGTGGGATTGCTCCACCTACAACACCGGTAAATGACTTTGAAATAAGGCTGGCAATGATCACTTTGATAGAGAGGTGAAAATTTAGTGGGGCCAAGCATGAAAGCCTGCTAAACCATCTCAAGGAGTTCGATAAATATTGCAATACTATCAAGGTGAACGGAATTTCCCAAGAATTCATTCGCCTCAAGCTCTTTCCCTTTTCTCTCATAGGGCGCGCTTTGGAATGGCTAGACAAGGAGGTTAAGCCGAATTCACTAAGGACATGGGACAAGGTTACCAAGGAATTTCTATCCCGTTTCTATCCACAAAAGAAAACGGCGGAGGCTAGAGCTTTGATTCAAGGTTTCAAACAAAAGCCAAGTGAGAGCCTCTATGAAGCATGGGAGAGATACAAAGAGTATCAAAGAGAATGTCCTCATCACGGAATTCCAACCTATCAAATCATTCAAATCTTCTATGGAGGCCTTAGCCCTCAAGGAAAATCATGTTTAGATGGAGGAGCCGGAGGTCCTATCATGAACAAAACGGAAGAGGAAGTGGTGGACATAATTGAAGACGTTGTGAGGTATTATAGAGATTGGCAAGATGGAGAAAGAGATTTTACTAGCAAGAGTAGCTCTTCGGTGTACTCGGTTGATCATCTAAATGCAATCAACAATCTATCCTCACAAATGAAAAACTTGGGGAAGGAGATGTCTGCTATCAAGGCAAAGTTGGAAAATGCTACCTACCAAGTTTCAAGTCTTCCCTCCCAAGCTAAGGGGAGAGCTATGTATTCTAATTCTCAACCCCCTCCTTCTTCTAATAACATGCCTAGTGGATGCTTGTTTTGTGATGATTGTGGGTCATATGATCATGATGTTTCTAGTTGCCCTCATGCATGTATGGATGTTTGTGATGATCAAGATGGAAATGTGAATGAGCATGTGAACTATGTGTATGATTCTAGGTTTGAGAATCAAAGAGGTCAATGGAATAGGAATTACAACAATCATGGCAATTTTGACCACTATAACCAAGGTGGTGGTTATAGGAACCAAGGGAACCAAGGTTCTCGAGGTAACTATAACAATCAAGGTTATAGTAGCCAAAATCAAAACCAAAATTATGGTAATAAAAACCAAGGTTATGGGAATCATAATCAAGGTAGTGGTAACCATAATCAAGGTTATGGTCAAAATCAAAATAGGGGTAATTGGAACAATCAAGGTAGAGGCAATTTTTAAAACAATGCTCAAAGAGGACCTCCACCCGCATTTGCTCCAAAGGCCCAAAATGATAATTCCTTTGTTCAATCCTCTTCTTCTTCACATAGAACAAATTTGGAAGAAATCATTGAAAATCAAACAAAGTTGTTGAACACTTACATGACCGTAAGTGATAAGAAATTTAATGAAATGATGACTCATAATAAGATGTTTGAAAACCAAATTTCTGAACTTGCTAATGCTTTAAAAGACCATGCTAGTCCTTCTTCTTTAACTTCCCAAGGCCTAGATCCCAAGAGACCGATCAATGCTATTGTCACAAGGAGTGGTAAGGTTCTTGAGGAGAGTTTGCCTAGGAAGAGTGAGACCAAAGAGGGCACAAAAGGGGTTTTGGTTGAAGATGAGAGAGATGGTGCATCTTTGAGTGAGGTTGAGATTGAGAAGCCTAGTGAGGTGAGAGTGGAGAAAAAAATTGTGAAACCCAAGTTTCCTTATCCACAAAAATTCATGAGACATAAGTTAGATGAACAATTTGGAAGATTCATTGACATGCTCAAGCAACTTCACCTTTTTCTACCATTTACCGAAGTTGTCACCCAAATGCCCAACTACGCAAAATTTCTCAAAGACATTTTGAGTGGCAGGAGGACTTGTGATGGTGTAGAGACGGTGACCGAGAATTGTAGTGCAATCATAATGAACAAGATTCCACCTAAGCGAAAAGACCCCGAAAACTTTTCCATCCCTTGTGCCATTTATAAAATGCAAATTGAGAATGCCTTGTGTGACCTAGGAGCTAGTGTTAGCCTTATGCCATATTCGGTGTACCAAAGACTTGAGCTAGGGGAACTCTTACCTACTAACATCACTTTACAATTGGCCGATAGGTCAATTAAGTTTCCTAAGGGTAAGGTAGAGGATGTTCCCTTGAGGGTTGGGAAATTTGTTATTCCGGTGGATTTTGTGGTGCTTGAGATGGACGAAGATGCTAATATTCCTATCATTATAGGGAGACCATTCCTTGCTACTTCGGGTGCTTTGGTAGCTGTGAAAAGTGCTAAAATTTCACTCAAGTAGGGGATGAGGTGATAGAATTTGACTTGAATGATAGCATGAAGTGTCAAGTTCTTATTTAGAAAATTGCATGTTGATTGATTCTCTCGATCATGTTGTGTCTTCTATGCATGAGCAATTTCTCACTTCTAACGATGCTATTGAGAATGTTTTGTTGAATAAGGAAAAGATAGGTATTCCTAGAAAGGAGATGGCTTTGTATGAAGATGTGCTCAATGGAAGCTTTGATGATGTTGAAGAGCAAATGTGTTTGAGCATTTCTAGCCAAGAGGCGTTGCAAGTGGCAACATCGAAGGAAGGTAAAGGTGTTCCAATGGTTGAGCTCAAACCTCTTCCATCACACCTTAGATATGAATTTTTGGGACCTAATTTCACTTTTCCCGTGATTGTTAGCTCTTCTTTGAGTGAGCATCAAGCTCAAAAGTTGTGTGGTGTTTTGAGGAAGCACCGAAGTGCTTTGGGTTATACCATTGATGACCTCAAAGGTATAAGCCCTGCTTTATGTACACATCACTTAACTCTTGAGGAGGGTGCTTTACCTTCTATTGAGAGACAACGAAAGGTACACCCCTAAATGGGAGAGGTAGTGAAGAAGGAGATCACCAAACTTTTGGACGCGGGAATCATATTCCCCATTTCTAGTTCTAGGTGGGTCTCTCCCGTTCACGTTGTCCCAAAGAAGGGAGGTATGACCGTCGTTGAGAATAAGAAAGGTGAGCTCATTCCGACAAGGACGGTCACGGGATGGAGGATGTGTATAGACTATAGATGTCTAAACACATCTACAAAGAAAGATCATTTCCCTTTCCTTTTATTGATCAAATGCTTGAGAGACTAACAAGGCACAAGTTCTATTGTTTTCTTGATGGTTATTCGGGATTTTTCCAAATCCCTATCCACCCGGATGACCAATAGAAAACAACTTTCACTTGTCCATATGGTACATTTGCTTATACGAGAATGCCGTTCGGCCTTTGCAATGCTCCCTCGACATTTCAAAGATGCATGATGAGTATATTTGGAGATATGTTGGAAGAGGAGATGGAGGTTTTTATGGATGACTTCTCCGTAGGAGGTGTTTCATTTGAGGCATGCCTTGAAAACCTTGAAAAATTTCTTACAAGGTGTGAGAAGGTGAACTTGGTCTTGCATTGGGAGAAATGTCACTTCATGGTGGAGGAAGGCATAGTCCTTGGCCACAAGATCTCTCACAAGGGGATAGAGGTGGATAAAGCTAAAATTGAAGTCATTGAAAAGCTTCCATGTAACACCCTAGAAATTCCTTTGTTTTAAAATACCTGTTTTGCGCTGTTTAAAACTTTAAATAGGAAAATCTAAGATATTACCACCACCGTGAAAACGGCTAAGGCAACTATCAAAGACACACAGCGGAAGAATAATTTCAAAACCAGTCAAAACAAGTCAACTTAAAAAGTCCACCAACGAAAGTAAAGTCAAACCAAAGTCAAACGAAGTAAAATAAATTCAACCTACAACTTGGAACCATTATAGGCCCTTATTAAAACAAAAACTGAACTCAAAACTCTTCTCGTTAGTCACGCATAATAATCAAGTCATATATAATTAAAGCAATAAACACATCATATATTTATAGAAACTAGCATGATTCGCTCTTCACTCACGCCCATTCATGAAAATGCTTCATCACATGAAATGCTTATCTCTACCTATTTCCACTACTCTCCATTAAAAATGGGTCATCATAGGGCCATGATAAAGACAAGGCCAATAACACACAGAACACACAATCAACAAAGCTGAGTACATAAGCGTAATTAACACACTAGCATACTATTCCCTATCAACACACGACTTACCTTGTTGCCCCTGTTTTTCAAGCATACAACATTCAATAAAAGTTCTCACTAGACACTAAATAATTTATTTAGCGTTGATTACGCATCAAACGAGTTTCCCACTAACCTCCCCCAAATAAATTGAGGTTACTGACACGGGAGCTAACCGTGCCAGCATAAAAAACCACTCGTAAGTGGCGGAATTCCTGCGCATAATAATAATAAAAGGAATGTACGGCGTCCTGTACTCCAGTAGAAGTTATGGTTAAATATAAAACCCCATAACCCCCCCATAAGTTCATACTCAAGGTATATACGTTATAAGAGTTTTGGTGCGTAATCTCTTTCACTTTACGTAATTTACAGATTATTAAACTAAGTGATGACTCTCAAACCATAATCATTCAATCAACTTTAATTAATCAAACAATTCAATAAACCAATTTAATTCTTGAATAATTAGTGACCATATAAAATTAAATGTTGAACCCTTTTTAATTCTACCTCGCTGTCAAATACACCTTAAACGCATGAAGCGCCACAAATCCTATCCCTCGGTGTTAAAAACACCTTAAGTGCACTAGGGCACCAACATACAATTTATTCCTCGTGTACATAGACACTTATATAGCTCCTTCCTCATGCTTAAAGCATCAATAAAAATTATATGAACCATAATAAAATTCCTTTTCAATATTCTAAACTAAATTAAATATTTAGTTTAATTAAACATGCTCTCTAACATGCCATAAATAAATATGTGGTTCATAAATAATATTCCAAACTATTATTTTCCCTCCAATAATCCATCACAAACAAATCATGCTTCATAATCCAATCACCAATAACATCCAAATCATAATTTCCAATCCAAACCTAGCATGATACTACTCGTAATCAATCAAACACATTTAGCATGCTACTACATCAACAAAATTATGCTAGGTACGCAAACGTACCTTGTATACGATCTTAATATCGCCACAATTAATAAAAATTGCTTACTTCAAAGTCTCCTACAATTTAAAATTATAGAAGAGTATTAAAATCCACTCTACACAAATTTCCAGCAATATATACTATTATAGAACCCCTCATAATTTATTTAAAATAAGCTGAAATTATATTTAAAACATCATACTTTAATCCCAATTAATGGGTAATTAAAATTCCTTAAAGAAACTTGATTTTTAATGCTTTACCAAAAATTCCAGCACTATATTTTAATTAAAACTTGCTGTAATTTAGTCTTAAAACACTTTAATCAAAGGTTTACACCATTATATATCATAATCCTTCAATAATTTATAAATCAAGAACCTAGGGTTTCAAAAATTGGGGCTTTTTAATTAAAAACATAATCTGAAAATTAATTAACATAATACTCATAGTCAAACATCAAAATCGAATCACAAAACCCATAATTAATATTTAGATCTAGGATTAAATTGGTTTTTTAAACAAAGATTTAATTTAAAATTTTTTTTTTCGGAAAACATGACAGCCGACAGCCACCTGGCTGCTGCCGGCGTGGGTGGCTGGCGGCTAGCGCTGCTACCTGCTGGCGGCTAGCGGCCACCGCTGCCGGTGGTCGGCCGGTGGTGGTGAAGGGCAGCCGAAAAAAAGAAAAGGGGAAGGGGAAGGGGAAGGGGAAAAAGGAGAAAAAAAAAGAAAGAAAATAAGGAAAAAGGAGAGAGAAGTTTACCTTGGGTTTTCTCCACTCTGGACAAAGTTTGATTTGCCTCATATGTGGGATATTTATACCCCTTCTCTAAGACCCTTCTCCCTAAACTTTCCTTTTTAATTTTCCTAATCCCATCCCTAATAAAACTTTACTAAAATAAAACTTTCCTAAATTAAACCCCAACTTAATTAAAATAATTAATTAAATAAACTTTCCTTTTATAAAATATTTCCAAACCCATTAAAATAAATAACTAAAACACTTTAAATAAGACATTTCAATTCAATTAAATACTTCTCAAAATACTTATTTTAAATAAAATACGTATAAAAATACGAGGTATTGCAGTCTACCCTCCTTAAAAGAAGTTTTGTCCCGAAACTTAGGAAACGAAATTCAAAGTTTTTCCTTAATTAGTATAATATTGCTGTACTTTTTGTCATACCTTTACCTTTTTGTGTCTCATTTAGAACACAATAACTCAAAATACTCGATAAAATTGTACAAAAAGCACAAAAATAACTGAAAGTATAGGGAAAAAACGCGAAATTCTACTACATTCTACCCCCTTAAAGAAAACGAGTTACGTCCCCGTAACTCAACATACGTGAAACAACTCTGGGTATTTCTTTTTCATTTCATCTTCTGCCTCCCAAGTGGCTTCCTCATACTCTTGGTTAGACCATAGCACTTTCACAATCTTAACATTCTTATTGCGTGTACTACGCACTTTACTGTCAAGAATTTTGACAGGTCTTTCTTCATAGGTTAAACTTTGGTCTAGTTCAATGGTTTCAGGTTGTAGCACATGGGATTTGTCAGGTATGTACCTTCTTAATTGAGACACATGAAAGACATCATGCACTTTGCTTAGCTCCATAGGTAAGGCTAACCTATAAGCTACTTTACCTATCCTTTGCAGTATTTCATATGGACCAATGTACTTATTTTTAATAAAATACTTTACCTATCCTTTGAATTCATTTAAATACTTCTCAAAATACTTATTTTAAATAAAACATGTATAAAAATACGAGGTATTACATTCCACTTTCGGTGAATGTAAAGGGAGTGAGATCTTTCTTAGGGCATGCCGGGTTTTATAGAAGATTTATCAACGATTTCTCGCTCATTGCAAAGCCCCTCAATGATCTTCTTCAATAAGATGCCGAGTTTGTATTTGATGATAAGTGTTTGGAGGCATTCAATAAGTTGAAGAAAGCTCTAATCTCTACTCCTATTGTTCAAGCTCCAAGATGGGATTTACCATTTGAGTTGATGTGTGATGCAAGTGATTCGGCAATAAGAGGTGTCTTGGGTCAAAGAGTGGACAAGAAACTTCATGTGATCTATTTTATGTCCAAGACTCTAAATGGAGCTCAACGGAATTACACTACAACGGAGAAGGAATTCTTGGCTATAGTTCATGCTTTTGAGAAGTTCTGTTGTTATCTATTGGGTTCCAAGACCATTGTCTTCACGGATCATGCGGCTCTCAAGTATCTTTTTGCCAAGAAAGAGTCCAAGCCAAGGTTGATCCGGTGGGTTCTTAAGCTCCAAACCTTTGCCATAGGGATAAAAGAGGAGTGGAAAATGTTGTGGCGGACCATCTTTCTCGTTTAGAAGATTCTCAAACTCATGATGATGGTTCTCCAATTGAGGATAGGATGCTTGATGACTTCTTGTATGCTATTGAAGCAAAGGAGCTCCCATGGTTTGCCGATTTAGTGAACTTTCTTGCATGTGGGGAGTTTCCTCCTTCCTTTTTTAAGAACCAAAGAAAGAAGCTCAAGAGAGAGGCAAGTCATTATGTGTGGGATGATCCCATCTTATACAAGCGAGGGGTCGATGGCTTACTCAGACGTTGTGTGCCAAACGAAGAGGTGCCTAGTGTTTTGAAAATGTGTCATTCGAATCCAAGCGGGGGCCATATGGGTGTCTCTAAGACCGCCACTAAGGTCCTTCATTGCGGTCTATGGTGGCCACATCTCTTTAAGGACTCATGGGGCTTTGTAAAGACATGCGACTGATGTCAAAGAGTTGGGAACATCTCCAAGAGAAATGAAATGCCTCAACAACCCATACTCGAGTTGGAGGTGTTTGATGTGTGGGGTATTGATTTTATGGGGCCATTTCCCTCATCTTTCGGAAATCAATATATCCTTGTGGCGGTTGATTACGTGTCTAAGTGGGTCGAGGCCATTGCCTCCCCAACTAACGACCACAAGGTGGTTATGAAGTTGTTTAAGAAGATAATCTTTCCAAGATTTGGGGTACCAAAGGCGGTGATAAGTGACAACAGTTCTCATTTTATTCACCATGCCTTTCAAAAGATGTTGAGGAAGCATGGAGTCCATTAAAGATTTGGCCTCCCATATCATCCCCAATCGAGCGGTCAAGTGGAAATCTCTAATCGTCAAATCAAGCTCATCCTTGAAAAGACGGTTGCGAGAAATCGAAAGGATTGGTCGGATAAGTTGGATGATGCTCTTTGGGCCTATCGAACGGCTTTCAGGACCCCCATAGGTACCACTCCATACCGCCTAGTCTATGGCAAGTCATTCCATCTCCCGGTTGAAATTGAACACCGTGCTTTGTGGGGAATCAAGAAGATAAATTTTGACTTGGAAAGTGCGGGGGAGAAAAGGTGGTTGGATCTTCATGAGCTAGAGGAGCTTCGGTTTGATGCTTATGATTGTGCTAGTGTGTACAAAGCTCGTTCCAAGGAAACACATGACAAGCTTATTGAGAAGAAAGATTTTTGTGTTGGCGATAAGGTTCTTCTCTAAAATTCAAAAATGAAGTTGTTTCCCGGAAAGCTCATGTCAAGATGGAGCGGTTCCTATTTGGTCAAGAATATTTTTCCAAGTGGTGCTGTAGAGGTCTCAATGATGGATTCTTCTTCTCCGTTTAAGGTCAATGGCCATCGTCTCAAGAAGTATTTTGACAGTGCTTTTGTTGGCCTTGTTCACTCATTGCTTCTCCGACAGCCACCTTAATTGGTGGAGGACGTCGAGCTATGACGTTAAACAAGAGCTACCCGGGAGGCAACCCGGTTTTCTAACCGTTTTCTTTTGATTTTACGATTTTCTATATTTCTTTTATCCTTGAGAATTTTTCTTATTTCTCTTTATTTTTGTTTGTTCTCTTGATTTTAGGTACCATGAGATTGGATCGAAGAAAATTTCCAACAATTTTGGTGTTATTTCAAGATTTCACGAGGTTTGGTTAAGTTTAGGTGGAAAAGCTTGTTGGGGTTTTATGCTCTCATGTTTGCATTTTTATTGATTTTCTACTCTTTTTCGAATGCGCTTTCAACTATCTCATTATGCAAACACGAGAGTATATACATGGCCGAGATATTGTTGCTTGGTGCATGCGCATCATAGGTTGCTTGCGCGCACCAAAGGGGTCAGAAATTTACACTAACTTTGACAAAATTTGACGGTTTGTGAACCACCCCCGTACCCCCTTGGTGCGCACGCACCCCATCCCTGCGCGCGCGCACCACAGGGGTCAGAACTTTGGCCAGCTTTTGGTGCGTCTCAAGCGCGAATCAGCCCCCCCAGCCCCTACCTGGTGCGCAGCACCTCCTGGCTGCGCGCACGCACCAGGTAGGCAGCGTTTTTGGCCAATTTTGCAGCCCCAACCCCTGCCCGCACGCACCAACCCCTGCGTGCACGCACCGTCGCCAACAGCCCCCCCTTTTTTCTTCGCCCCTTTTTCATTCCCCTATCCTCCTTTCTTTACCCCATTCTCTCTCCTCGACCTCCCTTCATTGCTCTCCTATTACATTGCTTTCAAAACCCATAAATCTCTTTGAAAACTCCAGCTTATTCACCCTTTTTATTATCAATTCATCACAAATTACATTAAACACATCACATTTTCGAAATTTAACCAAATATTTCTAGATTTTCGAACCCAATTTCGAAATTTTTGGGTTATTTTTCGAATTTTAAAGCTTTGTGTTGAGGTTTGGAACTTGTCTTTGGGTGTTCTATTTGTTCTTAAATCTTCATTTTGGGCAATTTGCAAGTAATTCAAGGCTTCATTGAGGTATAATTTGTTATTTTCTAGTCATCTTCTTCCTCATTATTCAAGCTTGAAACCCTTATTTTTGCTTTCATGGTAGAACTCCATTGTTGGTTCTTTTAACTTGTAATTTGTGTTGAATGATGTCATTGAGGGTTGAATTGAAGCTTTTTCATGATAACTTTGTATAATTTGATTGAATACTTAAATCACCATTGTTGGGCATTTTCTTTCTCATGGGTATTCTTTATGATGGTTTTATTGATTTGATAATTCAATGTTTGAGATTATTTTGCTCAATTTGATTCATGATTTGGTATCTTATGTTCAATTTTGCCTTTAATCCATGCCTACTTGCTTCAAATTCATGATTCTATATTAATGGCATTGTTCATATGTAGCCATATCTTGCTTCTATTTTGAGATAATTGCATTTGTGCTTGATTCTTGAGCAATTACTTATGCTTATTATTGAAATATGATAAATGTTAAGTTTTCTTGGCTTGTTTTCCTTCTTGTAGATGGCTCCTATCCGTCAAAAGAAGCAGGCAAGACCAAGTTCAAGCAAATCTAGGCATGTTGTTCCACCTCCACCCGAGGTAGAAGAGACATACGGCATTGAATTTTCTAAAGAATCACATTGGGATCGTTTCAAGCGTCTATCCAAGAGGAAGCTAAGACCAACAAGATTCTACGATCAAGCAACAACTAAGTTTCTCGGAATAGATGAGGATGTTCGGCTTCTTGCAAAGGGCCTTGATCTTGTAGAGTTTTTAGATTTGAGCGCCCCTACTTATGCTTGGGTGACCTATGAATTTCTTTCTTCTCTTGAAGTATTCCGAGAACCGGGTGAAGATTCTTCAAGGATTTTGACTTTCCAACTTTTCAATCATGATCACTCATTGACGGATTCTCAACTATGTTCGTACTTCAAGTTTCCATGGGCCGAGGACGTGGATCATTGTATCTATCCGGCGCATAGTAGAATGGAAAATGACAATGGATATAATGAGCAATGTTGGTGGAGAAGTATCTCCGAGGAAGGAAAGTATGAGCCTCAAAATTCCAAGACCGCTTCCATGATTCATCCGGCTATGCGGTATTTCAACCGTTTCCTCACTTACGCTCTTTGCTCCAAGGACTCTTTGGGAGCTATCTCCCGAGAAGAGCTTTGTTGGTTATGGATAGCCGACCAAAACGACTTTGAGATTGAGCTAGTGGATTTCACGGAGCATTTGATCAATTGATTTTTGGATATCCGTGAAGGAGTTAGCCTATCGGGGAGCATCCAATTGGGAGGGATGATTTCTATCCTAGCTCTTTGCATCAATGAGACTATAAGACTTTGTTAAATGAGCTTCCCCCAATTATCGATCCTCGAGAAAAATCTTCTTCTCATTTCCTCAACATCTCCGCCCTTGTGAACCAAAAGTTTCTCGATTGTACTAGAAAGGATGATGTTTTCATTTGGAAAGTTTCCCCGATTAAAGAATGGTTCTTAATCCCATGCAAAGAGGCAACCACCCGACCGAAAGAGAAAGATTCCTTGTCTTGGAGGCCTCCGGTGCGAGATATTGATCCTTCTATTCGAGGAAGGACGAATCATACAAGAGGCCGCTCAACCAATGCTTTCTCATCGAACGTTCAAACTATTCCCACGGTTGAACCAGATGGTACGCCTATTCCTTCCCCCTCTCCTACTCCTTCTACTTTTGATTTGTCAACCATTCATGCTAGGCTTGATTCTATTGCTAATGTGTTATATTCTATTCCTTCTATGCAAACCCCTAATCTTGGTTATGACTATCATACAAATCAATTGTACGATTTACATTTTCGGAGGGGGGAGATCGAGCCCTATGTGAATTACCCGTATCTCCCAGTCCAACAAGGACCTATCCCTCAATGAGAGCCTTTTGATCCTACCGTTGGTCCTCGACCTTACTACCCTTATTGGGAGGGCCCTCATGTTCACCCTAGTTCTATCATAGGCACCACCCCGGCCAGTTACGACTATCGGCGGCCCGGTGGTTGTGATTATACATATGATCCGGCTAATCCTTCGCCCTTTCCGGACCTCGAGACTTTAGGAAGGTGGGGTAGGTCGGGTGAGCCGGTCTTAGATGATTGGTCTCATTATTTTGAGGTTGATAGAGCTAGGAGGGAAGGTAGGTTAAGGGGTAAGGCTCCCATAGACGTGAGCGAGATGGCTAGCTCTAGTCATATGATGGAGACCGGTGAGGGGAGTTCTCATTCTACCCCTTACCATAGTGCGGAGTGATACTACCATGGCTACCCCCCTTTTCATGTGCTTTATATGATGTTTCTCTGTTGCCTATATGTCTTTAGGTTTAGAGTTGGGGGGGTAGTCTACTTTAAGCTTAGGGGTGGTTTATGTCGTTTGTTTCTGTGCTTCACCGTTTCTCCCCCTTGATTTTGTAGTTCATTCCTGGTCTCATATGCTTCTGGTCTAGTATTGATCTCTGTGGTTTTTGGTTTTATGATGATGATGTTGTATTTCTGCTGATTTCTCTGCCTGGTTATTGGTTTTTGTTGCTTATTTCGCTGATCGTTGTCCGTTGAATTTCTCTGTGTCTCTGTTATGATGATTCCTGATGATGACTGTCTGATATCTTGTCTCCTGATACTACTTTAGTCTGATGATTCTGATTCTTGTTGCTATTATTACTTGCTTTTTCTTTATTTTCATGCATTTTATTTTCTCTTTTCTTCTTTTCTTTTGTATTGAAGTTACTAACAAATTTCTTTGTATATAGTTTTTTATTTCTCACCTTGCTCTATTGCTTATGCTTTGGATTTCTACGATTCATAAAGGTGCTCTTTTGCCTTTTTAATGAACCATAGCTTTGGCGCCGGCGAGATCTTTATTTTTCCCTTCTTTTTCTTTTCTTGGTTGCTTAGTCTAGGATTAATTATTGGAGAAGTTGAATGGTTCGAGGTTGTTTACTTTTTAACACCCTAGTGTGTTTGGGAACATTGGCGTTGTGGCCGAATGTTCACTTGTTTGTTGATTGGGATTTATGTGTGTTAGCAATACTTCCTTATTGCTTTCTACTTCTCCTTTACTTTTCTATTTTTCATTTCATTTCCCTTTTCTTCTTTTTCCTTTTCTTTTGGTTTTCTTCTTCTTTCATATTTTCCTTTTCTCTTTTTCTTATTCTTTTGTTTTCTTTTTATCCCTTGTTCTCTTTATTTTGTTTTTAGTCCTTTTCTTTTCTTCCCAAAAAAAAAAAAAAAAAAAACGAAAAAAAAACAAACAAAACTTGTTTTTGTGAATATGAATAAAATGTTTTTGAGGCATTGCTTTTCTTTCTTCATATTTTTGCTTTTACTTTGGACTTAGTACCACTTGAACTTGCACATTGGCTATTTCTCTTCCTAAATACAATGGTTTGCACGGTTTGAGAGTATCTTTGGTTGACTTTAGGATAGGGTATGCTAAGGTAGCGGTTTAGACCTTTTGGGGCCTTGAAGCCGGATTCTTTTGGTTTGTTGTAAGACGGAGTTGCTTCCTTTGGTGGATCTGACAACTTTAGTAAGTTTTTGCTACATCCGTGTGAGGATTTTTCTTTTTCAAGCCTTCAACATTTTTGATTGTGCAGCGTGGATCCTTCGCCTTTGCACACCTAATCTTGAATCTTGACTCATAATTCTCAAACACGAGACCGAACCAACTAGGAAGGACAAAGGCCATTTTTCGGGGCGGTAATTTTTAATTTCTAGGATTTTCTTCTTTCTTTTTAGTTCTTTGGGTTTACATTTGCCATCTTGCTAACCATGTGAGCCTTTCCCCTTCTTTTCAAGCCACATCTTTAGAACTTTGAGCCTTTTGTTTCTTTTTGTTCCATTCTTGGTTTTTGTAAAGCAAATGGTCATGATTCTGGAGTTTGTGGTCTAAAAGGTTGGATATTGGTTTTATTTGTAAGCAAGCTCGTCTTTTGTATATATTGTGAATAATGGCAAATGAATAAATTGAAAAAGCCGTCCAAAGTTAAAAAAGGCAAGGACATAATAAATGCAAAATCGAAAACGCCGTCCAAAGTTAAAAGAGGCGAGGAAAATTGCTTTGATAAAATGAAAATTAAAAAAAAAAGAGTGAAAATGAGATAATTCAAAAAAAGTTTGATGTGATTCTTTTCCCTTTTTCAAGCATTGAGGACAATGTTTCCTTTTAGCTTGGGGGAGAAGCGTTTACGCTTTTTGTATATATGCTTGTGGATATAGCTTTGAATAAGCTTGGGGGTATTAGTTTGTTTTTGTTTGGTGACTTCTTGGTTTTGGTGTCGAGGTGTGGCCAATCTTTGCTTCATAACCTAGGTGTACCACCAAATTCTAAATTTTAAGCCTACCCCTAACCTTTTGCCCTTACGTTACAACCTTTGGGAAAGTCCTTTTGACCTAGTGGTTGAGTCATATACCGAGGGAGGGCATTATGAGTTAAAGCCTAAGGAAAGGGGATGCAAGGTCAAGATGTCGAGAACCCTCAAATTCTATTCTTTTCCGGTTCCTTCGAGGAACCATAGAGACGCTTACTAAGGGAAGATTTGAAGCCATTAGGGAGAACGCGGTTAGATTGGTTGGGATGAAAGTGGATTGCGCCTCATAATTTCTCTACGCTTAGCATGCCCTATGTTTCAATCAACCCTCGATATCTTAGAACGTGCTTACCATTACTGTTTTAGAAAGTTTGACATCCTTCGTGCTTTGATCATGTGCAAAATTCCAGTGTATAAGCATTTCTTTTCTTTTCAAGGTTTTAAACTTTCTCTTTTCTTTTCTTATGCTTTGCCTCCCTTTTAATAAAAAGAGTTATAGGTTAACCTCTTTGGAAACCTTTACGAGAACATCACTCGTCCTCTAGAGCGATCTAGGGGTTTAAATGGCTTGTCTTTAGTTGCTAAAATTGATCGTGATTCCTACGAAAGTGAGTTAGGGTATAGTCTCATCTTCTCTAGTTTTCTTGTTTCTTTCTTTGCTTGAATAGTGTCATCATTTTCCCTTGGGTTTGATTTTGTTTTGCTCGAGGACGAGCAAAAGTTTAGCTTGGGGGAATTTGATGAGCGTCGTTTATGGCGCTCAAAAGAATAAGATTTAGATTCATTTTCTTTATTTTCTTTCATCATTTTCATATAATTCTCTTAGTTTTATTTGATTTTCCATTTTTATAATTCACTTTGGTTCTCGATTAGTTTTTACAAGTTTTTCATATTTTTAGTTGATAATTCATAGTTTTAGTTTTAGTTTTATTTTGTTATGCTTTCTCTCTTTATTTTATTTGTGTTTTGTAGGTGAATAATCAAGTCAATTTGCTCATTTTGGGACTGCCTTGCTTGCGGGCATCATCTCGAGTGCACTGATGATGGGGATGCTCGGGAGCGCGGAGTTTGATCAAGCAAGCAAAGGAGCCAAGGCCTCATGCACCACAAAGGGGTGCACACGCGGCACAGGGGTGCGTGCGCGCAGACCTAGCTGTGTGCACGCTCGATAGGTCTATGCATGCGCGCAGACCTAGCTGTGTGCACGCTCGGCTCTCGGCTGGTCTGTGCGTGCGCACGGCCCTGTGCAGCCCCTTTCGCTTGATTTTTCTATTTATAGCTTTTGACTTTCTTTTTTATGACGACTTAACTTTTGTACTTGAGATATAATTTTCCAGAAATAGTAGAAAGGGAAATTAGAGAGAGAAGCTTAAGATTTACTTGTTTGTACTTGAATTTGATCTTAGATTTCAATTGGATCTTGAAATTCCTTCTTTAACTTAATGAAAGTTAGTAAGATTTCTTTCCTTTGATTTACTTTTAATGCAATTCTTTCTAGTTTATTGAATTTTGTTTGAGATTATTTTCCTTGCTCTAGAATTTGTTGATTGATTGATTTTCTTTTGATTAAGCTTTAAATGAATATGAATTTGATTGAATTTGTTTTGTTCCTTAATTTCACCATGATTAGTGAGTAGATTAGTTGCTAGGGAGAAGGGGAAGCATGCTTGATTGATGATTTTTGCTAGTTGATGATGCTAAATTGATTTGAATGTTGCAATTAAATTGGTTGACATAGTTGTGCATGTGATTAATTAAACTAGGAGTGATCAACCGATAATATTAATCTAGATTGCATTGCAAATTTCAATGACATGAACCCTTGATTTGAGAATTGCTTTAATTGATTGAATTTGATTGTGATTTTCCTTGTTAGCCATTCATAGTGAACCCTAGCTTGGCTTATAGGGATAGCTTTTGGATTCCTTTGATTGCAACTATTGTTTGTCCCTTGTCATGTTGAATCGATTGAGTGATCTATAAATTAGCATAATCATTGAGCTTGCATGTGGCACCTATATCCCTAGTGTTTAGCATATTGAATTCGTCGATTTGTCTAGCTTTTTGACATCTTAGTTACCAACTACAACCATTTATATTCTTCGAATTAGCTTGACATAGGCTATAGCATCGTTCCTACTCATTCCTTTGGGTTCGACCCTTGACTTACCATATACTTGTGTTAGGTTGGTCGAGTGTTTACAAATTAAGTTTTGCTCTAGGGAGAGGTAGATAACGACCTACATTTTCCTCTTGTCACTTTCAGGGGGAACAACAATAACTTTGCTGGGAATAAAGGAGTGTAGTAGAATGGTGCAAAGAACAACAACAACAACAACACTGGGAATAATCAACAGAATGGTGGAGCTACAGGGAAACTGAATGTGTTGAGTAAGCATGAGGCTGATTCCACGAAAGATGTCATCACTGGTACTTTATCTATTAACTCTCTTTCTGTTAAAGTTTTGTTTGATTTTGGTGCAACTTTTTCTTTCATTTCAAAGGGTATTGTTTCGAAACTTAAAGACTGTTTGAAAACAATAGAAGTAGTAGACCTACTAATAACCATTCCAAAACCTTTATAGACATGCCTTTAGAAATTAATGGGAAATTGTTTCTGTCTAATCTCATCGAGTTTGGGTTGAGTGATTTTGATCTCATTCTGGGATTGGAATGGTTGAGCAAGTACAGTGCAGAAATTAGTTGTTGATCGCAGAAGGTGAAAATGAACACAAGTGAGAATGAGTCAGTCACTTATTGGATGCATGGTGAAACCAAATGCCCAAAGTTAATATCCGTGTTAAAGTTGGCAAAGTACATTAAAAAGGGGCATCCAGTGTACTTCTACAGTGTGAGAAACATAGATCACGAGGAGGCAACTAAACTAGAGGATATAGAAGTGATGAATGAGTTCCTGGATGTATTTCCAAAAGAGATCCCTGGATTGCCACCTAAGAGAGCAATTTATTTCACAATATATTTAGTCCCAAAGACAACACCAATATCCAAAGCACCCTATCGAATGGAACCTGTAGAAATGAGTGAATTAAAGAAGCAACTGCAGGATTTATTGGAAAAGGGAAACATTAGACCAAGCGCATTACCTTGGGGAGTGCCAGTCTTATTTATTAAAATGAAAGATGGGAGTATGAGATTGTGTATTGACTACAGGGAACTGAATAAGGTGACAATAAAGAACAAGTATCCACTTCCAAGGATTGATGATTTGTTTGATCAGTTAAAAGGTGCAACAATATTTTCTAAGATTGATTTGAGGTCCGGGTACCACCAATTGAGGATTGCAGACGAGGACATTCCTAAAACTGCATTTAGGACAATATATGGACACTATGAGTTTACAGTGATGCCATTTGGATTGACAAATGCACCGGCAATCTTTATGGATTTGATGACTAGGGTGTTTCATCAATTTATGGATAAGTTCGTTGTAGTGTTCATAGATGACATATTGGTGTATTCAAAGAGCAAAGAGGAGCATGTAGAACACCTGAGGGCAATTCTACAAACACTAAGAGAAAATAACCTTTATGAAAAGTTCTCTAAGTGTGAATTTTGGTTGGAGGAGGTAGCATTCCTAGGTCATTTTTTGTGTCTAAGGATGGAGTGGAAGTAGATCTAGTAAAGATCAAAGCTGTGAAGGGTTGGCTTACGCCCAAAACAATATATGATGTTTGGAGTTTCTTAGGTTTAGCAGGGTATTATAGGCGTTTTGTGAAGGATTTCTCAAAGATTTCTAAACCTATGACTACTCTAATGAAGAAGGACAAGAAGTTCGAGTGGGATGATAAGTGTGAAGAAGCATTCCAACTCTTGAAACAGAAGCTGGTTACATCACCAGTGCTTACACTGCCAGACGATAGTGGAATCTATGATGTGTATAGTGATGCATCAAAGAATGGCTTAGGATGTGTGCTTATGCAAAATGGAAAGGTGATTGCATATGCTTCAAGGAAATCAAAAACTCATGAAGTAAATTACCCATCCCATGATTTAGAATTAGCTGCAATCATATTTACACTAATGATTTGGTGCCATTACTTGTATGGAGTGAAGTGTAGAATTTACACAGACCATAAAATTTTAAAATATATTTTTCCGTTTGGGATAGGTGGTCCAAATGTTTGAAAATCATTCGGATGGTATTAATGCATCAAGTATTACTTAAATAATTTCTTCGTTCCTAACATACTCAGACGACCTAGACTAAGTAGCCTAATTGATTCACTCATAGCCGTCTGAGTTAGCAACTTACGAGGGTTAAGTATGACCTTCGTATTTGTTTAAGTGGGGCAGGCGACCCCTGTATGACCGCCTGCTTCACCTCCAGCGCTGTAAAGCCGTCTATATTTTCAAACGAAGCAATGTAGGCGGACGAGAGCAGATAAAACATTTCAGTCCGCCTGCTCCTTTTGAGCGTAATGGTGAGAACCTAAGGGCTAAGGCCCACACATAATAGTCATTCGGCCACCTATAAAAAGGTTCAAGGCCGTTTGTTTAAAAGAACCGGATGGTTAGTGGCCGACTGTACGCTTGGTTTAGGGCAATCACTGTAGTGATTGATTGACTTAGAAATTAGTCATACTCTTTTAGGTATCAAAAGTTTCCAAGTCAAATCAACCCATCTTGAACCTAAGATTATAGCCGTCCAGGGGCAATAACACCCGGTACGCCGCCTGTATCAAATAAGATGCAGACATTCATGCAAGCATATAAAAGAGCCTAACTTTTAAATGAAGGCCGACTAGATGGCCGGATAATTTATAAACAAAAGCTGACCCCTTGGCCAGCAAAATCAAACATTGTTACCAGGAATACATCAGGGGAAAACATAGAAATTGTTGAATAAACCCGACTCCCTAGACGGTAAAAACAGATACTCGGCACGTAGGTGGGAAATGTATTTGAAATGGTCATCGGGCCGTAGAAAAAACTTGATTAATCATTAATCAGCTTCAGGAGAGGACTCAACTTCATTTTCATCCGCCACGTCATCGTTGGTCGGATGCTGCTCATTGTGCTCCTTGTCTTCGTCCTCATCTCGGACATCCGCTCCCCCCTCCGCCTCTTGATCCGCCTGTGCATCAAGCTCATCAGTAGCTAGCTCATAACGATACTCCCAGACGGAGTAATCGTCATTAGGGAACAGAGACTTCCATGCCATCTTCATACGAGTGACGCAGTCGGCCTCATTCTCCTGAATGAGCAGCTTTTCTCTTCCTCAACCCGGGCAGTCCACTTGGATGTGAGCTGCTTCTCCTGATTGGCAAGCCTGTTTTGCAACTTCTCGTTTTGGGGCTTGAGACTATCTGTCTCCCTGCCAGCATCTTGAAGCTTCTCCAACTCAGACTTGGCCGCCTTCAGCTCCGCCCTTAGCTCAGTCACCTTCTTCTGGGCCGCCTCCAAATCTTTTTTGACTCTTAAATTCCCAGCCGCCTGTGAGTATAGGATATCTTGAGTCAGCAACTCAGTTTTATTTACATCATACATGGCTTTGTCAAGATTGGAAGCGGCCCTCAGGTTGGCAGCCCTTACCTTTTTTGCTTATCGTTAAATGGCTTTCTAAGACCATTCACTCTCAGCATGGCCTACATTCGGTAAACAGAAGAGACGGTTAATATGCAGTCGGCCAAATCAAGAATTGAAAAATAATCTAACTTAAAAAGAAAAGTTACCTCCGCCAGATTTGCTAGAATGGCATCAAAGTTGAGGGAGCCGACTCCTTTAATGGAGTCACGCTGCTCAACAGAGACGGTGATGAGCATGTCCTTAGCAATTCGCCGCACATTTGGCGTTTGAGGAGCATCTGCACATGTAACATTTGGTGAGAGGCTGGCAAAAATCCGGCCAATAAACCGGCTGGCTTCAAAACTTGTTGGCGACTGGCTATAAGTCTTAACCCTACAAGGGTAAGGCAAAGGGTCAAAGGCGAAGGTACCTGGAATAACGACCAGATCCTGGGCATTTTTGTCCTTCCGTCTGCTGTAAAGACTTCTTGGAGAGCCGGTAGTACCAGTCGGAGGCTTGTCCCTTGAGGACTTGGACTCCTCCGCCTTCTTAAGGGCAGCCATAGCAGCCGGCGACTTGACGCCTGTTGAGGGGTGGGATACGAATTGGCTCGCAAAAGGTTTGTGAGCAATCTTCTTCCGCTGCTTTGTGGGCGTTGGCACCTCCCCAAAAGCGGGCCGTTTGGGGGGCCTTTGATCCAGAGCCGGCAGTACAGGTGGCTTCACAGATCCTTACTGAAAAAACACAACACTTAGAAAAAACCATAAAATCTAAGTCCATAAAGAAATTGGCGGATGTCAGAAAGCTTACATGCTCCAATTGGTCTTTTTTGAAAATTTGGTTCTTCTGCCGAACCATCTGGCGGTATGCAGAGGCGGAGCTGCCTGGTTTCTTGCTGGGATCTAGTTGAGACAGTGCTTCTTCTGCAAAAAGGCTGACTGGGTGGTTAGTAAAACAACAAAGTAAAAATTTAAAAGTGCTCTAAAAAACACTCATCTGGCTGCCCACCTCTTCCTTTTTCTATGCTTAGGCCAAAGACGGCCAAGAAGCAGGGATCCGTCAGCCACTCAAACCTGGGGATGTAGCTGTTTAGGATGATCTCCTTCTCAGACCCCTCTTGTACCGGTTTTATTTCAACTTTAAATAGCCTAGACGTCAAAATCTGATCCCAACCTTCATCAGACGCAAGCTGGAGAATTGCTTTCTGACCCAAAAGATAAGGATTCTGGTTCCAAGAGTTGAACTTTTTATTCCAGATGGGGTCTGGGGAAGAGATGATGTAGAACTTGTTCCTCCAATCCTTCCACTTATTTTCTTTCCCCAGAGTCATTGTAACCTTTGTTACAAGATAAAGTGAACCATCCGGGCCCGAATGACTTGGGAGCTTTACTAAAATAATGCATATGGGCGAATGCCTTGAAGCAAGGCTCAACCCCTTACATCCTACAGGCGGATACAAATCCTAAAATATTGACACAAGAATTGGGTGCTAACTGCCATACCCCCAAGCGGTACCCGTCAAGGATCTTTTCAATGGCCGAATCCAGTGGGAATCGAAGGCCCGCCTGTATTTTGGCCGCATAACATCCAAAGCAAGTATCCCCATAGCTTTGTTCAAGCGGCCAGACGACTGTGTCGTCAAGGGCTGGGACGTTTATTCCATAGCCGGCCCCCGTCACATAGGTGTCTTGGGTTTCTTCTAAGTTTTTCCGCATGAGCCTTTGTGTGGCAGCGGATATGTGAGTGAAGTACGGGGTGTACTTCTCTTGAAGATAAGACGAAGTTGCCTCCTAGCCTCTCTCAACAGAGGCGGCCTCCTCTTCGAATTCCTCTTTAGCAGCCTCAGGCGGCCTCTCTTTGCTTTTAGAGCCGCCTGAGATAGCATTCGACTGGGACGAACCCTGTTCGGAACTGGATGTCACTTCGCTAGACTCATTTTCTGACTCATCCAAAATGGAGTCATCCGGTGTAGTTGGGATGCCAGAAGGATGATATGAGACTTCATTCCTAGGCACCCTAATAACACCCTCGTCCTCTTCATCACTGAACGTCTGAGTTGTCCTCTTAATTCTGGCTATAGTGCCCTGCACAGACACAGACACGGTCGGATTCAGGGACGACTGCAGATTGGGGCAGGCGGCATCCCTAGTCCTAGATTCAGCCGTCCCAGGTGACCGGCTGAAAACTATCTTAGGTTGTGCCGTGTGTGTTTGTGATACCATTTATAAAAAGGGAAGAATAAACATAGACCGAAAAAGAAGAGTATTAAGAGACAGAAAAAGTAGGTGGTTACCTCGTTAAATTACTGTTGAAAGTTTCTTGAACCGCCTGTGTTAGACGGATGAAAGCAAGCGGCAGGTGCAAACGTCCTTTTAAGAAAAGTCAAAGATTCTCTTAGATTCTCTCAAGTATTTTTTCGTGAATATGCGAAAAATGAGAGGCAATGATAATATTTATAGAGGGTGAATCCAGGGGAACCCTTGTAAATTACCCAGATAGGTGAAAAGTAAAACTAATCACCCAATGCATGTGTGACAAATGTCACAGATGCCCCGTGGCAAGCCACGTCACATTTGTGAGGGGCAAATGTTTTGGGTAAAATTACCCAAGACACGTGGCTTTATCAGAAGCTGACACGTGTTAGCCTTTGGGAGGCCCAAGTGGATCTATCATCTAATGACACGTGTCATTCCAAACAAATAGGAGAAAAGGTTGTCTTTCTGGCCCAAATCCCAAGAGAGATGTATTATGGCACAGCCCACCAAATTAGGTCAAAATGACCTAAGAAAGGGCACCTTTCCCAACGACCCTATAAATAGGGAGATTTCCCCCATTTATGGGGCAGATACATTTATTACAACAACCCTACATTCTGTTACATCAAAGAAAACACCTGATCTCGGAATCCGTGAAGATCTCTCTTTACTTTCCGCACCTTTTCATATTCTCCTACACGTTCTAACTTGATTGTTGGAGGCGGAGCTCTAAGCACCCGGAGTCTCCGTTATTTTGCAGGTTCAGCCGTCACTAGACTAGTCTTCGAGTTTAACTCTCCCGAGGGACAAAACCACCTAAAACACCAATGATTTGAGGCACCTCTTGTAGCCACATCATATCAGCTTCACCCTTTCAAATATATAATTCCTTTCTTGATAAACCACTTTGAGCTTCGTCCAACAATAGACCTTTATTTTTTCAACCCACATCCTCTCAACTTTGGGATGGGATGGTGTGCAACTTATGCAATTTCCAAATACAGAAACTTGAGTGATTTTTACCAAAAATGTCAAAAGTTCAAAAGGCAAATAGCAATAAAAGTGTGCAAAAGGGCAAGTATTCCAATGTCATTGATATGAACACGTCTCAGATTGCGTCTCTTATCGAGTGCTCGGTACCGTGTTTGAGAAACATGAATACCGAGTGATAGACCGCACGATCGAGATTGCCCACACTTATCAAATATAAAAAATGCAAAAGAAAAAAAAAAGAGAAAAAATAACAGAAAATGAGCTCAAAATTGAGAATTCTAAAGCATATCAATACCAAGATTCAAATACAAGGTTGCACACCTTGGGGGCTTATATTGGGTCTTGAGCTTTTATCCTTTCTTCTTCAACCTATATTCTAACCCCATTACAACCCTTCAAAAGACCTATTTGAGGTATACACACACTTGTGCAAGGTTAGGCTAGATCTACGTTTGGCTTGATTCCTAATAGATACGTAGGTATAGACACCTAAATATGTCTCCCCAAAACCAAACCCGATGATGAACAACCTTTTACCGCCATTACTATTCCGGTTGAGTATTTAATCTTTGGAGGGCTTAAATCCATGTTTCCATTCAATAAATTTCATAAACCAATCCATTTCCTAGCTCATTTCCCTAAACCATAACTTGTTTTTTCACTTTTCGTGTCCACATCACAAAATCGAGAGAAACTGATTTTGTGGCCCGATAATTTTGATCCAATTATTATTGGATAGGCCTTGAAATAATCTTTCCAAAAATATATCATAAGCCCAATTCCGATTTAAAACGAAGAAGATATGAGCAAAATACTAACTCGGCCCAAAACTGACACCCTTTCACTAAAACGGCCATTTCATAAAATCTACAAATGATTTTTACTTGATTTTAATTGGGTTAGAAAGTAGACTTGATAAGCTTTCCAATGATATGTTATATGCCTTATTCCGAGTTACGGATCAAAGTTATCGTAGTTTTAAAAACGCGTAAAAAAACTGGACTTACGGCGCAGCAGCTAAAATGCCGCGACGCGGCAGAGGCTGACGTGGCACGGTGCATATTGTCGTGACACGGTATTTTACACCGTGTCATGGTGCCTTTTTTGTGTATTTTCCACCGCATTTCGAAAAAATAAAACACCGTGACATGGCGCCATGTGCCGCGCCACGGTGGACTTTGCCGCGTCACGGCATTTTCCACCGTGTCACGGTACATACGCCGTGACACGGGAAGTTCCCGTGTTTTCCCCGTGTGTCAGACTTCACGCGTTTTGTCTTTTAGGTCTGTTTCTGTCCCGCGTCACACCAAATTACCCCGCGTCACACTAAATTATACCGTGTCACGACATATTTTGCCGTGTCGCGACATACTGCTGACGCGTCGCGGCATTTATTTTTATGGTTTTATCTTTTTAGGGTTCCATGTGTTTCTTCTACTCATTTTCCCTATAATACCCCCCTTATTTCTGCAGTTCGGGGCACCAAAAAGCATTCTCTCTTCCTCTCTTTTACACCAAAAATCATTCTCCTCTCTCTCTCATATTCTAAACCTTAAACCTGTATTTCTAATTACATTATTCCTTCCCTAAGCACTCCAAGGAGTCCATACTTAACCTGAGGTTCCGTCCTTAAACCAAGGCATGAAAGGTATAATTAACTGAGAGTTTGGATCAAATCAACTTTACTTTTAATTTAATTTAATTTCAATTTGATTTATATTTTTATTGATGTTACTAACAATTTATTAATGATGTAGCAATTTTAAAGAAACGCGCGTAATGTGAGTAATTAATTAATTTAATTACTTATTTTTATATTGCTAGTATCATGATTAGGTTAATTTATATTTGATTTGACTAACGTTATTATGGTTAAATTGCTCCCAATATTAATGTTTATTCTATTAATATATTTATTGATCACCATATTGCATGTTTAAAGGGAATATGTACTTGAAAATCACGCCTAATAAGATAATTTGGACGACCGGTTTAGGTTCCTTAATCTTGTTATTAAATCAAGTGATCACTACATATTTTAGAATTATATGTTGCATTAATATTCAACCGATTTAGCTTAATAATAGTTTGGAGCAAATTGAATCTTTGTTTGCATGCCTTTGAGATTGCAGGAATCACTTTTCACTATAAGAATCGAGTAGAGGCCAATACGGGCGAATGTGGCTCCATGACTCACTTCGTACCATCATCCCCGATCCTCCTTTCGTGGTTCCGAACCATATGGAGTTAGTAATCTCATGGATTATGAATGGGGTGTAACCTTCACGGGTCAATTGTTGTTACCTTTCGTTGTCCCTTATTCGTGGTTGCCTTTTATGATCCATGAACGGTTTACAAGTTCCTTAAAAACTTGTTGGCGGCTCCCTACTTTGCTTTGTCCCTAATCGTATATGTCAATTCCCACTTCCTATGTGTGCCAAGCATATTCACCACATGCTTAATGTAGGCGTACTTCGAACGACGCCTACAGTAGGCAACCTCACATAGGGGTGCGGCCGTAATCAAAATGCATTCACATTCATTTTCACATTCATGCATAATCATATCAAAGGATCTCCAACGCTCATCCCTATCCATTTAGAGCTAGACTTGGGGGCTTGATCCTTACATCATTAGCCTAGCCAGCCTAAGTGCCACCATTATTGGACTCTTCTCAAAAAAATTTCCAAAAACCTTAGCCTTTGCGGCCAAACCGTAATGTCACTCTCACACATGTCACACATACATGGCTAAATAATCCTTCCTTTAGGAACCTTTTGTCATGAAATTTAGATATAACTTTAAAGCATGTCTTATCATCTTAGAGTTATTCATTGCTCATAATCATCATTGCATCACAAAGTATGAAGTAATTAGCCTCCGTGCCTAAGTTACCTAAATACTTTTATCATCGAGATATCAACTGAGAAAGTTTAGGATGTTACAGTCCTTGCACTATGAGAAACAACATCAACACATACATCTTATTATTAAGCTCATACAACATGCATCATCACTTGATTCAATTCTTTGCATCTTCTTTCCCTTTGAGGAAGATCCAACACTTTACTTCTTTCTTTTCACGCCTTTCTATTTTGGGAGAGAGTCGGTACCCTCCACAAAAATGATGGAAAATTTTTTCTGCATTTTTAAGTCGTACAATCACAATACAATGCACACACGAGTCATGTACATTAAGTTATGTCATATCACATCGAGTTGAGTCCACACATGTGTCAAAACATGTTGAGTCGAGTTGGTTAGGTAACACAATAAGTTGAGTGCCTTGGGTTAACCTCAAGATAGTTACAAACATAAGCAAAGTCCTATAGTCCAAGAATATAGATGCAGGTACACTAAGTCCTTGGTAGACGAGCAACTTTTACGAAGGATTATAGACAATTTCATTAATCAAAAGTGAACAAAAAGACGTAAACCAACAAACAAGCAAACACAGCACGATGCACCCTGAAGTGGCGCGAGCGTGATAAACCGGTCGTTGCGCGATGGCTCTAATTTTTCCTGTGTCATCCTTTGATGGTCTCACAACTTGGTTGGTTAGACCATGACTAATACATTTGAGCCTCTTTATTATCATTTAATTCTTTTGAACAATTGATAGATATTTTATTGGTAATCAGCCCGATTACAATTTTGATTGATGATCAACATGATGACGATCACATTTTGATTCCATTACACCTTTAATTAGTAGTCAGTCTAATTACAACTTGATTGATGATCGACCTGATGCCGATCAAATTATCGATTGAATATTGATTAAGCAGATTTGAAAAAGAACACAAAGAATTCCTAGGATGGAAGATTTTTACAGAAATTATCTTGAAAATTGGAGAATCTTAAGATAAGGTTCTTATATTAAGTTTTCCAAAGACGGGAAGGTCAATTAAACCTAGGAGTAAAGACAAGAAAATTTAAAGACTTAAGATGAAGAAGTCTTTGACAGGAGGCACTAAGATTAAAGGGTCTTTCGCTTTGATTTGAGAAGGGAGGTTAGAGATGAAGCGATCTTCTATAGCTTTCGCTAAGATTGTGGAGGTTATCATTTGATTTGAGAAGATGGCGCGAGATGGGAGATCTTCGATAGCTTTCGCTAAGATTGAGGAGGTTATCATTTGATTTTAGAAGATGGCGCGAGATAGGCGATCTTCGATAGCTTTCGCTAAGATTGTGGGGGTTGTCAGTTGATTCGAGAAGATAGCACGAGATGGGCGATCTTCTATGGCTTTCGCTAAGATTGAGGGGGTTGTCAGTTGATTCGAGAAGATAGCGCGAGATGAACGATCTTCGACGGCTTTCGCTAAGATTAAGGGGCTTGTCAGTTGATTCGAGAAGATAGCACGAGATGGGCGATCTTCGATGGCTTTCGCTAAGATTGAGGGTGTTGTCAGTTCATTTGAGAAGATAGCACGAGATAGACGGCCTTCGACGACGTTCGCTATGATTGTGGAGGTTGTCACCAAGATTTGAGGAGAGCAATTCTTGATGAGGCAGTCTTTGACATCTTTCACTAGGGTGTGAGGTTGTCAATCAATTGGTCGAGTCAAGTTAAAGACGAGATTCTGAAGATGGCGAAACAAGGTCACCTTCGACGGTGTTCCCTTTGATGTGGAAGATTATCACAACAAATGAAGAAAGTGAGGCACTGTTACCTTCAGATGGAGTTCACGAGGCACTGTGGAGGTTGTCAAAACAAAATGCAGCAAAGAAAATTGGTTACCCCAGAGGCGTGTACTCGGCGGTGCAAGATACGCATTTCTAACTCCTTTATCTGTTTAACTAACGCTAGTTTGCAGGTATCGGCGTTACAAGAATGATTTAGGATTGCAGAAAGTTCAGAATCATTCTCCGTCCTCATCGCTACTTTGACTTTTGTTTTCGAAACTTATGTTTCTCTAAACTCAGTCAAAGTGAGAGCTTCTGTAGACACCTGTTTGTGTGTCCCCAAAACCCAAACCTAATGATGAGTATCTTTCACGTCATTGAATATCGAGCAAGATGAAATGTTGAAAAGTCTCGTGAATTTTTATTTTTCTAACGTTTCTTTAAATGTTTTAAGCCAAAATCATTCATTTCGTACCTTTAAACCCAAATCTTTTTTATGAGGTCAAACTGAAAGGTTGACCCGTCCTTCAGACCCTTGAAGAAGTTTGTGTAGGCCACATCATTAGACAGCCCTTAAATCTGGATTCTAACTAGATTGAACCGCTTGACGTATGACCTTAGCCCTTCTCTATCTCCCTTCCGTACCGCACCTAGATTAAGGCTTGTTTTCTTGGCAGGAATGTTCATAGGGAAAATGAATGCAAACAAGAAGGCAAGCCTCTTGAAGTTGTCAATACATCCGGCTGGCAAATTGCCGAACCATTGTTGGGAAATGCCCTTCAATGTAGCCGGGAAGCATCTACACCAGCTAGCATCATCCAACCCCTTTAAGTACATGAGGTTGGTGTAAGCCATGAGGTGGTCTTCTAGGTTAGTGGTACCAACCAAGACATTCTTAACCTTGGTCAGCTGTGCCGCCTCAGTTATCTCCTTGGTGAACGTAGAAGGTTGTTCACCAAGTTTCAGCAGACGAAGCTACCAGTCTAGAGGTTGGACGTTGAATGCCGCCTGACCTCCAAAGAGAGTCGGCTGGATGTAAGGTTAGGCATATGGCCGTATGGCATCTGAGGCACATACGGGGCTGAACCAATCATTTGAGGGCCTGCATGGATGGACTGGACGCCTGTCTGGCTCTCATGTACTGACTGGGAATACCTTGCCGAGGTATTCCTAAAGCTGTCTGGGAAGCTCGACATGGAAGCCGAGTCAGACAACTGCTGGTTTCTCTTCTGCTCGATGATGTGTCGGGCATAAGAGAATGATTTTTTGCTGCCATCTAGCTGAATGTGCCGGATGACTTTCCTCGTGCCCGTCTGGGGCAGACGAACCTTGGACCATTTAATCAAGGTCCTAGCCTTCTCCTTAGTAGTGGGGTGTGGAGTAGGCTGCCGGTCCCTGACAAGCTTTTTACCCTCAGCATGAGCTGATTTTCTAGCCGACTGACCCTTGCTAAAGCCAGTCGTCCTCTTGTTGATCAGGTACTTGATCTCCCCTTTGAAACTAGTCACGAAGTTCATGAGTTCGTCTCCGATGACGGGAGCCTTTCCTCTTGCCGCTTGAATCCCTAGTTGGTGGATGATTTGCTCGAACCCGCTTGGTTTTCGCCTCGTTCCAATCTATCCTTGGGACGGATGTGTTTACTTATGAGTGACCCATCAGGGGCTACATGCGTTTCCACACCAACGTCGTTGTCTGTATCATAGTCTGAATAGACCTCTCCATCGACCGTAGGCCGGTTGGGTTCACGAGGCGGTACAAACTCTAAAACCATCTTAGAGGTATTTTCTCCACAGACAACGCCAAATGTTTCTGGGTTTTTCTAGTCTCTCGGGAGAGTTACGTCACCAAGACTGGACTCCAGCTGCCTGTACCTGCAAAACAACGGAGACTCCGGGTGGTTGGAGTTCCGCCTCCGACGATCAAGTAAGAACGTGTACAGAGAATGTAAAAAGGTGCGGAAAAGGTAAAAGTGAGATCTTCTTGGATTTCAAGATCAGTTGTTTTCTCTAATGTGAGAGAATGTAATAAATGAACGTGTCCCAAAAACGGGGGAAATCTCCCCATTTATAAGGTCGTTGGGAAAAGTGCCCTCTCTTAGGTCACCCTGATGAGTGACATTTATGGCACTCATTTGGTCCCTTTTTGGATGAATTCTATTTCATTTTATCACTCTTTTCTTTAGTTTTCCCTAGTTTTATTCTAGTTTACTTGCTATTTTTTCCCTTTTACTTGCTTTTTATCCTTTGTTTGTAGGTGGTGATTGATTGTCCAAGAATTCCCGAGCTTCCTCTCTATGGTCTTTTATTGTTTTCATGCCTAAAACTTGTGCAAGAAGTTTCAAGTCTAAGGTGGATCCAAGGGGCATGCTTCAAGGCCTTGTATACGCCTTTCTCATGGCTTATACTCTTCAAGAAATTCAAGAAAGTTTCTGCCTACCTTGTCCTCCATCATCATCATCTAGGATGTGTGCACCACTTGATCTAGGACAAAGAGAAGAAGGGGGAAAGACCCAGCTAGGTGCGGGCGCACCCAGGGAGTGTGCGGCCGCACATTGGTCGGGTGCGGCCGCACACCTGGTGCGTGCAGGCGCACCAATCTGGGTGTGTTCCCGTGCACGCCACTCTCTCTCCTCCAAGCGCCCGCACCGACGTGGGTCTATTTTTGGGCGTCAATACCGACCTCCTCTTTGTATATATAGTTATTTCTTTCTATTTTTGAGAGAGTTTTTTTGGAGAGATTGGATTTCATATAGTTAGTTTTTGATTAGAATTTTAGAGAGAGAAACTCAAGGATTGAAGAGAGAGAAACTCATGGTTTTTGGTGATTGTTCAAGAATTCTTCATTGTAATTGATCTTTAGATCAAAGTTTTGTAAGGATCTTCTTCTTGATTTCAATACAAGTTTGATTGTAGTTGATTTCATTTGTTTTCCATGTTATTGTTGATTGATTAAAGTTTTATTGATTTTTTGATTGATTGTTGTTTTGATCTTTGATTTCAATTATGTTGATGATGAAATTGATGATTAGTGTAGTTTTGATCTTGATTTCCATGGCTAGTGAGTAGTTTTCTAGCTAGGGAAATGGTGAAGCATGTTTGAGTGATGGATTAGAGTAATTTGGGGATAATTGATGGAGTTGATGATATGATTAAATTTGGTTGATAATTCATGTGCATGTGTGTGATTGATTGAAGTTTGGCCATCTTTGATTATTGCACTAGATTGCATTGTGAGCTTGCTATGATACGGACCATTGATTAGTAACTTGCAATTTCTCGATTGAGGTGCTTTGTGGCGTTCCCTAGGTAGTGTTTAGCGTAGTTGACGCTAGTTAGACCTCTAGGTGAACTAACTTGGTATGCTCTTTTGGATACATGATTGATCTTCCTTCATATCACTTGACTTAGTCGGTTTGATCTCTCAAATTACCATTTTCCATAACAATTACATGTGGATCCATTGCCCTAGTGTCTTTTAGATTGATTTCATACAAGTTCTTGCATCATTTAGCCCTAGCTCTAGTTTCCTTCATAAACCCCTTTATTTGACTTCGGAATAGCTTGACTTAGGCATTGTGCATTCGACCTCCATTCCCTTGGGTTCGACCTTGACTTACCACTACACTTAATAGGGGTTTGTTGAGTTACAAATTTTGTTTGATTGGGTGGGGTGGTAGCCCAACGACCTACCGTTCTTCATCCCATCAAAATGGCGCCGTTGCCGGGGAATGGTGCTTTGAGTGCATGTTGTTGTTGAGTCTATTTCACTTTATTTGCAAAATACAAAAAGATTTTACACTTTAGGCTACACTTGTAGCCGTGCTACTTATATTTTCTTTGAGTTTTGTATGCATAGATCCCGAGATCGTTCATTTGTTCCCTTTGATCCGGAGATTGAAAGAACTCTCTCAAGGAGGAGAGTAGCAAACAAGACATTGGATTATAGTTCCTCAAGCGAAGAAGAGATTGAACAAGAGCAAGTCATGGGAGAACAACCAAGAGTTGCCTTGACAGAATTGGGAGTGCCCGGTGCATATAGGTTCGAGAGCGGCATAGCTCCACCTACAACACCGGCAAACGATTTTGAAATTAGGCCGGCAATGATCACCCTAATTAAGAGGAGACAATATAGTGGGGCAAAGAACGAGAGCCCATTGAACCATCTTAAGGAGTTTGAAAAATATTGTAACACAATCAAGGTTAATGGAGTGTCTCAAGAATTTATCTGCCTTAAGTTGTTCCCTTTCTCCCTCATAGGAAGGTCTTTGGAATGTCTAGACAAAGAGGTGAAGCCCAATTCATTGAGAACGTGGGATGATGTCACTAAAGCTTTCTTGTCCCGTTTCTATCCTCAAAAGAAAACGGCGGAGGCAAGGGCTTTAATTCAAGGGTTCAAGCAAAAGCCAAATGAGAGTCTTTATGAAGCATGGGAAAGATTCAAGGAGTACCAAAGAGAATGTGCTCACCACGGAATTCCAACATATCAATTGATCCAAATCTTCTATGGTGGTTTGAGTCCTCAAGGCAAGGCATGTCTTGATGGAGGGGCCGGTGGTCCAATCATGAACAAAACCGAAGAAGAAGTTGTGGACATAATAGAGGATGTGGTGACTTACTATAGAGATTGGCAAGATGGGGAAAGAGATTCTTCAAGCAAGCAATCTTCGTTGTACTCGGTGGACCATCTCAATGCCATCAACAATCTTTCCTCTCAAATGACAAACTTGGGAAAGGAGATGACGGCAATCAAGGCCAAGTTGGAAAGTGTTTCTTCCTCTTCTCAAGCTTCAAATCTTCCCTCCCAAATTAAGGGGAGAGGTACTTCTTCTAACTCTCAAACTCCTTCTACTTCACATAATATGCCTATGGGATGTTTGTTTTGTGATGTATGTGGATCATATGGCCATGATTCTAGCAATTGCAACAATGAATGTGTTGATGAATTTGACAACAATGAGTGTGAGCATGTGAATTTTGTGTCAAACAACAATGTCCAAAGGTTTGATAATCAAAGAGGCCAATGGAATAGGAATTACCAAAACCAAGGAAATTTTGACAACTATAATCATGGTGGTGGTTATAGGAACCAAGGGAATCAAGATTCTCGTGGTAACCATAACCAAGGTTATAGTGGCCAAAATCAAAGCCAAAATTATGGTAATCAAAACCAAGGTTATGGAAATCATAACCAAGGTAATGGTAACCATAGTCAAGGTGGTGGTAACCATAATCAAGGTTATGGTCAAAATCAAAATAGAGGTAATTGGAACAATCAAGGAAGGGGAAATTTTCAAAACAATGCTCAAAGAGGTCCCCCTCCCGGATTTGTTTCAAAGACTCAAGGTGAAAATTCCTATTCACAACCTTCTTCTCCTAGGACCACTTTGGAGGAATTGATTGATAATCAAACCAAGATCATTAACACCTATATGGCGGTTAGTGATAAGAAATTCAATGAGATGATGACTCACAATAAGATGCTTGAGACTCAAATAACCCAATTAGCAAGCACTATTAAGGATTATGCTAGTCCTTCATCTTTGCCTTCCCAAGGTGTTGAACCAAAGAAACCCGTGTACTCTATTTCCACTAGTGGAGGAAATGACTTTAGTGAGGGAGTTTCTTGTTCAAAAGAGGGAGAAGATGAGAGTGGTGCTATGGAGAATGAAGATGAGAGGGTTGAGTCTAAGGAAATTTATTGTGAGGTTGAGGAAAAAGAAGAAAGTGTTGTTGAAAAGATGAGTGAGGTAGAGAGATTTCCCGATCTACCATACCCCCAAAAATACTTGAGATTCAAAATGGATGAGCAATTTGGGAAGTTCCTTGAAGTTCTTAAGGAAGTCCATGATTCCACACCCTCTACCGAGCCAATTCCCGATATGCCTAAGTACTCCAAGTTTCTTAAGGAGATACTAGAGGAGAAGGAAAATTTTGATGAGGGTAGTTCGGTGGAAGGAGGGAAGTGTTTTAGTGCTCTTGTCCATGGTGAGCTTCCGGAGAAAATGGAAGATCCGGGGAATTTTTCAATCCCTTCCCAAATCAAAAAGATGGTTTTTGAGAGTGCTTTGTGTGACCTAGGGGCTAGTGTGAGTATTATGCCCTTTTCGGTTTTCAAGAGGCTTGATCTAGGTGAGCTTCAACCATCTAATATAACACTTCAATTGGCCGATCGCTCTATTAAGCTTCCTAAGGGGAGAATTGATGATGTCCCTCTAAAGATTGGAGAGTTTGTCTTTCCCGTGGATTTTGTTGTTTTGGAGATTGAGGAAGATGAGCATATTCCAATCATTCTAGGGAGACCTTTCTTAGCCACCTCGGGAGCATTAATAGATGTGAAGGGAGGCCGAATCACTTTGAGATGTGGAAAATTAGAAGAAAGTTTTAAGTTGAAGCCAATGCATGAGTCCTTATCTTGTGTGCAAGATATAGCATGTGCTAGTCTTTCTCGTTCCATTGATGATGTGTGCATGGTTGATTCTTCTACTAACAATACTTTTGAGATTGTCGATGATGTTTGTGCAAGTTTTGATGATGTTAGTGAAGAAGAAATTGTAATTCCAAAGCTAAGGGATGAAAAAGAAATTGAGATTCCAAATTGGTTCAAGCTTAATTCTCAAGATGAAGAGACAGCTTCCATGGTTAAGGATGTTGAAGTCAAGCCGAAGAAAAAAGCCCGTGACTCGAAGAAATCAAGAAAAAGAAAGAAATTGAGAAAAGAGAAGGAAGAATTTGAAAAGAATTTTGTGAAGGTTTCATTAAGCAACGATGAGAAGTTGCTCAAAATTGAAGAAGATATTGCTCCATCAACTACCTTGAAGAAGGTGGTGTTCTTTGACCCTCCATGATTTGGAGGAAGGGTCGAGCTTAGGACCTTAAGCAAGCGCTTCCCGGGAGGCAACCCGGAGTTTCTAACTTTTCCTTTTGATTTTTGAATTTTCTTATTTTTGGTTTCTTTTATTACTTTGTCTTTTCTTTCACTTTTCTACTTGATTGAATTTTTAGGATGACTTTTGCGGGATTGGAATTCTACAAGAATGCATGGTGAATGGAAGGTATTCGTGGCACAAGCTATATTTTGTTCGATTTTAATCGAAATTTGAGGTAAAAAGGGTAAGAATTTTAGAGAGGTAAGATAGGAAATCCAAGTTTTAAAAGTTGGAGGAATTTGATACTTAGTGAATTTTTGTGGTGAGCACATGAATTTTCAACTTTGAGGTCTTTGAAAATGATTTTAGCTACTGCCTATGTTGTTCCTCATCACCATCATGATTCATGTGCGCACCCAAATAGGCAGTAAGTATCAAAAATATGAGAAAAAGGAAGATTTGGAGACGCACAGGGGTGTGCGGCCGCACACGAGGCTTGTGCGGGCGCACAGCCTGCGTGTGCGGGCGCACACCAGTTTGTGGGCCGCACATAGCTGGACGTGCAATATATCTTCTTCCTCCTCCTTCTTCCCTTCATTTCATCACTTCCCCTTATCTTCCTCACGCATAACCCTCCTCCAAACCCTCTTGTGCGCACCTCTAACCCCCTTATTCACCATCAAAAATCTCTCAAATCCTCACTAAAATCACTCCATTTTCACTCAAAATCACTCACAAACCTTCCTACACTCAAAATTCCTCACAAATTGACCCAAATTTCATTCACTCTCTCTCCTACTCTTGTTGGCCGAAAATTGGGGCTTTTGTAAGGAGTTGAAATTTCTTGCTCTAAGTTGGTTAATCTTGCTTCTTTTATGGTATAATCACTAATCCTTGCTTTAATTTTGCCAAATATATCATAATTTTGCATAGATTGAAAAATTGTATGAGCATGAATAGTGTAGTATTGGTTTTGTGATTTTTTATGCTTGATCTTGATATTGGTTGTGATTTGGTGATGTTTATTGATTGATTTTGCATAACATTGTATTGTTTGTTGATTTTGTAGTGATTCTCATCATTTTTGGTTGATATTTTGTGAGTTGGATTTTTGGAATATGGGTAGTATGTTGTGATTGTTGGTATTGGTCTTGTGGTTGTTCTTGAATTGTTGAAAGGAGTTTTTCTTGGATTATTGGTGTTGTTGATTGGTTTGGAATTGGTTTTGATTGAAAGGAAGTGTGAAATTGGAGTTTGGTGATTTTGGTAGTAAGAGGTGAATTTGGGTGTGGTATTCTTGGTTCATTGGTTTTGCTCATTGTTCATTGTTGGTGACCTTTCTCAAACTCTTAAACATGTCTAAATACTTCAAGAAACTCACCAAGAAAAGAAAAACCGATGTTAACATCGATGAGCCTCGCCCAAGTACCTCCTCAAGGCCGAGTACATCTTCTAGGCCAAGTACTTCCAACCCCTCTTCCTCTCAAACACGACCTCCAACCTCTCTACCCAAAAAGAAAAATTTCACCGACAAACAAAAGACCTTCTACCAACAGTTGAAGGATGAGAGAACCCTCAAACAAACCCGCCATTATTTCCAACCCGACATGGTAAAATTGGGGATTGATGATGATGTGCGGTCGTTGCTCTTAAACCTTCGGTTGGGTTCTTTCATCACCGATGCCTATCGCACCTACAAGGAGCCTACATTGGAATTCTTGGCTACCTTGGAGCTTGTACCCGTAGGAGGGGTATATCGGGTGCGATTCCAATTGTTCAACCATATCTTCGATCATTCCTTGGAAGAGTTTAACGCGGCATTGGACTTTGATCCCCATGGGGATATTTTGAACGTTGAACCCTATATCTTCCCGGAGTACGATCACAACTCATGGTGGGAAGACATCTCGGGTGGTAACGAGTTTATCACCAACAAGGCTAAGATTTCATCGGTGTACCAACCTTGCCTTAGGGTTGTGCACCGTCTTTTGGGCTATGTGGTGTTCCCTAAACAAGAGTTGGGGAAATTGAGCAAGTTGGAGCTCAAGGTCTTGTGGTTGTCTACCCGCCCGGAGTATGTGGGCCGGTTGAACTTGGGGTATATCTTTGCCCAATATTGTGTGGACCTTCATGGCCGGAGTTCGGGAGAGATCCCATGCGGGGGCATGGTGACTAGGCTCTTAACTCACCTTCGCCTTGATGCATATCTCCCATTTTGTAAGGAGATTGGGGATAGCAACTCCCTCTACCTTGACATGCAACAATTGGGTCAAATCCAATTCATCTCCAAGGGCTATATTGAAGGGAGATATGAATGGCTAAGGGGCAATGAGCATTGGTGCTATTTGCCTAACCCCGGCTTGACTTCTTTGGCCCGGATCGCCAACAATGTGTGGCATGTCCCCAAGTCCTTTCGGCGTCCTAACTTCGACTCCGATGAGGATGAGGAAGATGATGAAAAAGAACAACAACAACAACAATTTCCACAACAACAAGCTCCTCAAGAACAAGAACAAGGGCAACATGCTTATGCCAATGCCAATTTGAGGGCTCTTAGTGAGCAAATGAGTGGATTGAAAATCCACGTGGATGGCATGTATGATCAAGACTTTGGGGCTATCTATGAACAACTAAGAGGTATTCAAGAAATGCATCAAGGTATGTTTGCTCAACAACAACTAATTTATGATGCGGAAGTTAACCGTGGGAACATTACTCCCCCGGTTAACTATCCGTATTTCCCGCCCCAACAAGGTCCTCTACCTTCGTATGGGCATCCATATTGGTCGGGGCCTTCCAACCCCGATACCGAGCGTCGCTACTATCCGGATGAGCACGGTAACTATGATTACAAGGCTCCGGGTGGTAGTGACTATAGGGGTGATCCTAATTACCCCCATGTCCATCCCAACCACCCCTTCGAACTCACTTTGCCCGATAACTTCACCCCTCTTGCTTCTTGGCAACAAGATCTTTTCAAGGGGCATTATGGGTGGCCCGAGGGGTACACCGGAGGATGGGAGCCTTACCCTCATCCCTTCGATGACCCCGAGCGCAACAAGGACCCCAATGGGGCCGGGCCGAGTGGTAGTGGTGGTGGTGATGGTAGTAGTTATTAGTTCCCTTTTGCTTTTCGTGCTTTTTGCCTCCATCCCTTACATTTTTTATGCATGTTTTGTTTTGCTTGGGATGTTGAGATGTATTTTTATCTAGCTTGGGGGAACTAATAATTTGCTCGATGACCAATTTTGTTGTTGTGTACATACCTTAGTTGTTTGCATGCTTATTTTTATTCCTCTTGTTTGATTTCCTCATTTTCTTGATCTCTAGGCTACCTTCCTTGTAGCTAGCTTGCTTGCCCTATTTGTTTGGATGCTTGTTGTTTGTGATGATGCTTTGCTTGAGATGTTGTTGTTGTTGATCCCTAATATCCAAATCCCTTCAATCCAAAACCCTTTGATCCAAATCCCTTGAATCCAAATCTTGTAGTTTAGTGTAGTTCTTTAGTTAGTTTAGACTTTCTTGCTTTCTTAGTTTCATTTCTTTTATTCTTTCTATTCTTTGATTAGTTTAGCTTTTATTTCCTTTGGTTGTATATACTTTTTGTTTAGATTAGTTTCCTTTAATTTGTTGTTTTCTTTTCTTTGTTTTGAAGTTACTAACCATTTTCTTTGTTCATAGTTTCTTTTATTTCTTTTTCTCACTTGGTTCCTTGAAGAGCTTTTGGATATGGAATGCAACGAGGTGGTTTCTACTTGCTTCGTTTATTTTTGCTAAGCTTGGAAGCCCGGTGAGACCTTTCTTATTTTTCTTTTTATTTTCCTTGGTTGCATAGAATAGGATTAGTTTAGGGGAAGTTGAATGGTTCGAGGATGAATGCTTGTTAACACGTAATGTGTTTGGGATCGATGACGTTGATGTCGATCGATCACTTGTTTGTCGATTGGGATTTTTATGTGTTTAACTTGCTTTCTAGTCCATTGCATGCTATTTCTCCTATATTTCCTTTTCTATGTCTCCATTTCTTTTCTTTTCTTTTATTTTCTTTTATTTTAATTTTTCTTTTACTTTCCTTTATTTTTTTTCTTTTCATTTTTGATATGATTTTGAGGCTTTATTTTTCACTTTTCTTATGAAATGAACTTTGTACATTGGACTTGTCTTTTGCATGATTTTCTTCCTAGGTTGTAAAGGTATGCACGGTTTGAGACTATGTTCGGTTGACTCTAGGATAGGTGTATGCTAGGGTAGTTGGTTTGAACTAGGAGGATCATGAAGCCGGATTCTACTTGTTTGTGGCATGTTGGTAGTTGCTCCCTATAGTCAATTTGACACCATTAGTGAGTTTTTGCCACATCCTTGTGAGGTTACTTGTTTTTCAAGCCTTCAACATTTCTTGTATGAGCGGCGTGGATCCTTGACTATGCAAACCTAATCTAATAAAGCTTGATGTATGATTCTCAAACCCAAGACCGAACTATCTAGGAAGGACAAAGGCACATTTTTCGGGGTGGTGTTTTTCATTTTTGTTATATTTTGTTATTTTCTTTATTTTTGGGTTTACATTTGCCTTCTTGCAACCATTTGAGACTTATCCCTTCTTTCCAAGCCACATCTTTAGTCATTTGACCTTTTGTTTCATTTTCTACTTTTCTTGGTTTTTGTGAAGCAATATGATCATTTGAGATGGTGTTTGTGGTGGATAAGTTGGAATTTTAGTTTCTATGAATGCAAGTTTGTGATATCATTTTCTTTGTGAACAATGGCAAATATTTGTGAAAAAGCCGTCCGAATTAAGTAAAAAGCAAGGACATTGCATATTCATTAAAAAAAAAACAAAAAACAAAAAAAAAATTGAAAAAGTGAAAAATTCAAAACTATTTTGATGTATACTTTTCTCCTTCTAAGCATTGAGGACAATGCTTCATTTTAGCTTGGGGGAGAAGCGTGTACGCTTTTTGTATATATTTTTGTGAGTATAGCTTCGAGTAAGCTTGGGGGTGTTGTTTTTGTTTGGTAATTTCTTGATTGTGGTGTTAAGGATTGATCACCCTTTTGCTTCACTCTTTAGGAAAATCACCAAATTTTAAATTTTAGCCTACCTTCACCCTTTATGCCTTACGTTACAACCTTTGGGAAAGACCTTTCGACCTAGATAGTTGAGTCACTATTCGGGGGAGGGCATCATGGGTCATTGCCTAAGGAAAGGGGATGCATAGTCAAGATTGTCGAGTAGCCTAAAAATAATTCTTTTTCCGGTTCCTTCGAGGAATCATTGGGACTCTCACTAAGGGGAGATTTGAGACTAGTGGGGAGAACGCGGTAAGATTGTTTGGGATGAACGTGGATTGTGATGACTAGTTCCTATGCCTAGCATACCCTATGTTTCAATCAACCTTAGATATCTTGAAAAGTGCATACCTTAACTACTTGAGAAAGATTGTCATTCATTTGCATTATAGTCTTTATGTTAGTTCATTTCGCAAAGGTTTGTTTTCATTTTATTTTCCTTCCTTTTTATGGTTTGCCTCATTGATGTTTGGTGGAGAGTTATGGGTCAAACTCTTAGGATACCCTTACGAGACCTCACTCGTCCTCATAGGCGACTTTGGGGTTTAAAGGGCTTGTTGTAGCTAAAAGCAACCGTGATTCCTACGACAGTGAGTCTTAGTGTATATTCTTATCTTGAGTCTTTTTCTTTTTCTTTTTCAAATAAATTTTTCATCCTTTATCTTTCTTGCTTTGTTTTGCTCGAGGACGAGCAAAAGTTTAGCTTGGGGGAATTTGATGAGTGACATTTATGGAACTCATTTGGTCCCTTTTTGGATGAATTCTATTTCATTTTATCACTCTTTTCTTTAGTTTTCCCTAGTTTTATTCTTGTTTTCTTCATTTTTATGCTTTTTGTAGTTAGTTTCTCTATTTTATGAATTTTCTATTTTACTTGCTATTTTTTCCCTTTTACTTGCTTTTTATCCTTTGTTTGTAGGTGGTGATTGATTGTCCAAGAATTCTCGAGCTTCCTCTCTATGATCTTTCATTGTTTTCATGCCTAAAGCTTGTGCAAGAAGTTACAAGTCTAAGATGGATCCAAGGGGCATGCTTCAAGGCCTTGTATATGCCTTTCTCATGGCTTATACTCTTCAAGAAATTCAAGAAAGTTTCTGCCTACCTTGTCCTCCATCATCATCATCTAGGATGTGTGCACCACTTGAGCTAGGACAAAGAGAAGAAGGGGGAAAGACCCAGCTAGGTGCGGGCGCACCCAGGGAGTGTGCGGCCGCACATTGGTCGGGTGCGGCCGCACATTGGTCGGGTGCGGCCGCACACCTGGTGCGTGCAGGCGCACCAATCTGGGTGTGTTCCCGTGCGCGCCACTCTCTCTCCTCCAAGCGCCCGCACCGACGTGGGTCTATTTTTGGGCGTCAATACCGACCTCCTCTTTGTATATATAGTTATTTCTTTCTATTTTTTAGAGAGTTTTTTTGGAGAGATTGGATTTCATATAGTTAGTTTTTGATTAGAATTTTAGAGAGAGAAACTCAAGGATTGAAGAGAGAGAAACTCATGGTTTTTGGTGATTGTTCAAGAATTCTTCATTGTAATTGATCTTTAGATCAAAGTTTTGTAAGGATCTTCTTCTTGATTTCAATACAAGTTTGATTCTAGTTGATTTCATTTGTTTTCCATGTTATTGTTGATTGATTGAAGTTTTATTGATTTTTTGATTGATTGTTGTTTTGATCTTTGATTTCAATTATGTTGATGATGAAATTGATGATTAGTGTAGTTTTGATCTTGATTTCCATGGCTAGTGAGTAGTTTTCTAGCTAGGGAAATGGTGAAGCATGTTTGAGTGATGGATTAGAGTAATTTGGGGATAATTGATGGAGTTGATGATATGATTAAATTTGGTTGATAATTCATGTGCATGTGTGTGATTGATTGAAGTTTGGCCATCTTTGATTATTGCACTAGATTGCATTGTGAGCTTGCTATGATACGGACCATTGATTAGTAACTTGCAATTTCACGATTGAGGTGCTTTGTGGCGTTCCCTAGGTAGTGTTTAGTGTAGTTGACGCTAGTTAGACCTCTAGGTGAACTAACTTGGTATGCTCTTTTGGATACATGATTGATCTTCCTTCATATCACTTGACTTAGTCGGTTTGACCTCTCAAATTACCATTTTCCATAACAATTACATGTGGATCCATTGCCCTAGTGTCTTTTAGATTGATTTCATACAAGTTCTTGCATCATTTAGCCCTAGCTCTAGTTTCCTTCATAAACCCCTTTATTTGACTTCGGAATAGCTTGACTTAGGCATTGTGCATTCGACCTCCATTCCCTTGGGTTCGACCTTGACTTACCACTACACTTAATAGGGGTTTGTTGAGTTACAAATTTTGTTTGATTGGGTGGGGTGGTAGCCCAACGACCTACCGTTCTTCATCCCATCACACCCTGACCTAATGGGTTGCGCTGTTTTGCGGCTTTCTCAGGAATTGGGCCTTGAAGGCCGCTAATTCCTCTATTGACTGGGGATGCCACATGTCAACTGGTGAGTGGTCCATGTTGGACCTGTCATGGGATGACACATGTCCCCTTTCTGATTGGGTTACGTAGCAAGGGTAATTTTACCCAAAACAAGTATGTATAGCTTATTTTTGAAATTATTATTATTGAACTTAAATTATTTTTACTGAATTAAAAGTATTTTTAAGAAACAAAAATTATTTTTATTGATTAAAACTCATTTTAACAGATTCTCTATTATTATTTTTAACTAAATTAAATATATTATAAATGGATCTTATTTTAAAGAATTTTTTACAACAAATTGTATAATGGAAATAAAACCTAATTATAGGATATTTATTAAAAGTTATGATTAATTTTGTAGGTATGAAATATTAGAAGTATAGTGATAAAAAAACTCTATAAAACATTTTTATCTTAAAAATTCTATTCAAAAACCCCTTATTTAGCATCATATGTGTCACAATAATACCTATTTGTCGCCTACGTGGCTCAACACTTGTCGAAAAACAGGAAAGCCAAGTGTTGTCGTCTCTTAACCTGGCTGCGAGACTGACTTTATTTATTAGTGCACAAACTCTTATATGTGGCTGGCCACACGGTGTGGCCAACCTTAATAAGGGTTACTTCGTTAGTGTTACTGGGGTTACTTGGTCAGTGTTACAGGGGTTACTTGGTTTATATTACAGGGGTTAATTCGCAGTGTTATGAGGGTTACTTGGTCAGTATGATAGAGGTTACTTGATCAGCATTATAGGGATTACTTTGTTCTTTTACAACTAGTCACACACAAGACTAGATGTTGTGATATGATAGGTCATTTACATTGCTTGGAACATTACTTTTTTTTCTTTTTTTTTTTTTTTTTTTTTTTTTTGAAACCGCTAGGAACATTATTATTGGTAAAACAATCTCTAATAAGGTATGTGACAAGATCATCCAATTTATCCCAAGGAAAAAAGGTTGGACAATCTGGCAAGGAGTTTTAATGAGCTTATGGGCTCATTAGAAAAAAAAAACCTTAACTTTATCAATGTAAGGAGAAGAGCCCAGCTTGTGAACATCCTCTTGAAGATAGATTTACTATTAGGACTATGGATTTCAACTAATTTATACGTCATTCAGATTTGAAATTACATCAAAATAAAGTAACCAAACGGATAAGCAAAACCCTTAAATTATCTTAAACAATTTACATTGAATGGTCAGAGTTTTCAGCTTAGTAATTATTTTGCCATTCAATCGGTTACATTATAATTGAGTAAACCTAAATTAACAAGAAATCACATAAAACATATCTAACAATTAAATCTTTTACAGAATTGAGACCATCACATTCCTTCGTATGTGTCCTGCCAAAGATTCATCTATTGGCAGCATGAGAGCCTCCCTCATGTCACCATTAAGAAGCAATTAATTCTCTGGAGGAGGCATAGAATTAGACAATTGTCCGGATCGATGCAAGCTTCGCAAGAGTATCATGAACATCAGCATATCAATTTCCCTGATGCTGCCATCTATACGTATAAGTTCCGAGGAGCTCATTGTCATCAAAATATATATCACAAAGGTAATAAGTTGTACTACTCATCTTTCACCTGTGACATAACTGGAACCCCTTTGCCTGTAAAACTACAGCACTGCAATCTCAATTCATCACCTACCTTAAAGTCCCTCTCGTCGTTTGCCTGCAGACAAATATGAAATTGTTAGAAGAATAAGTTTTATGCAGAACTCCAATCTCAAAGGAATATTCTTCCTCTATATTCATTAGATTCATCACTTTCTAAATATAAAAATTTTAATCTCTATCCTACCACATGGACCCTCTTTATTTTTTCTCTCTAACTCTCTCCACTCCAAAAAATGCCTAATAGTCCGCAATTATGAAAATGATACATCTAAATAAAAACGGAGGAAGTAAGTTGATTCACTTCACTCATAAAGTAACAATTAAATATTACAACAAGACCATTGCATTGCACTTGGCTTCTGGAGAAAGGCAATTTGCACACTATTCAGCTTCTCTATAATAAGCAATTTAAGCAACTAACCACTTTTCTTACCCCATTAAACAAAGGGGAAAAAAGGTGATGAATTTTGGTAGCATTGGTAGATGCAAGAAATTTTTTTTTATTTTATTTTTTTAATTTCAAAACAGTGCGATAGCTGGAAGGACACAGAATGGTATAAGATCACAGAACAAATTTAATGTCACAGCAACAAAAAGATCATGCTCCTTTCAACTGGAACTAATGGTGAGGCAATCTGGGTACATACTTGGGGTATCAATCACCTTTTAATGGTATTACTGATTTACCTGGTTGCATATTACACATACACTAGCATAAGATGTCCATTTACAACTTTGGCAACTATTAAAATATCATGTATAACTGTACCATCGAAAGGTATTATTTACTTGACAGCATTATGATACCAAATTGTTACCTCATTTAAGTTGCTCAAACTGGGTCATTACCACCAGTTGACCTCAAATAATTTATGCAAAGTTTACATTTTGTTGTGCAAAATGAAGCATCAAGAGTTCATATATAAGTTGGAATGTTGAGTATTTCAGATTGAGGTGATATTAGAAATGTTCTAGAATTTGCATCAATTAATCAAACCAAATACAGAAAGCAGTATGCAACCCAAAGTACTTTCCTTCCTTCTACACATCTAGTGTGACCCCAAGTCTATAATATGAGGCAAGATTCTTTCCATACACCTCAAAGAAATTTATTTCAAATGTTCCAAGAGATGAGACCGTGAAAGAAAACAAAAAACTCAGTAGTATCTAAGTTACTGTGACAAGCCTCTGCTGCAAAAACACTATAGCCATTTCTTTTATTTTAAATAATGGCCATCTAAGTGAAGCATTTATCTTGGTATAGAGGGACCATTACCTTCTAGACTGAACTGGCAGGAACGGCAATAAGAAACATAATTACACGTTAACATGAGATGGAAACCATTTTAACAGCTTCCTCAATATTCCAGTCAGTGACAGAATACAGCAAAGATATTTAAAATCTGAAGAAGGGCAGTGTCCTCATTGATCTCCTACCTTAAAGGGGTATTTGAGAGAGGGAGGGGAAGGGAGCATATTAAATGTAATGGTGACTACAGATTCTAAAAAGTTAACAAGAATGACAACAAAATGTAGCACACAGATCACAGGTGTACAGAGTCTGCAAAAGCCATTAAAATAGGCAACCAACTTTGAGCATCCATGCATACAGTTTCTTAATGAATAGCTTGCTTAAAATTCTTGGATGATAAATCAATAATTTAAATCATATTAGAGATAAGTGATACTTCGTAAAAGATCTCCTAACACATAAAAATTTTCAAGTTGACATGGAGGCCTGAGAATACAAAACTCCTATAACAGAGTCAATTCAGAAAAGGATGAGATGTAAAAAGGAAACATACCTCATAACGATACATTCCTTTAAGTCCGCCCCCCAAATCGAGGACTAACCCCCGTGTACGAATTTGATATACTTTAGCTGTGACTACTGTGCCAAGTTTCAGGTCTTTTGCACAAATACCAGATCCCACTTCCGACTTCTTATCTTTACACACTTTATTCAGACTAGCAGATTTTGCTCCACCAGAGTCATTGACACTTTGATCTAGAGTTAGTTGATCAGAGGAAGCAAAAGTGCGGAGAGTCCTATTTTGACTTAAAGTAGCTAACTTTTCTTCCTCTTCATCACACTCTGCAGCACTTCGAATAAAAAAGGAACTATCTGAAACAGCAGAGGTTGCGACTTCAGCAGCTGCATATTTAGTTACAACTGGGTCCTTTTTACCACTATTCTTCTCTTGACCATTAGTTTTATCTCCAATTGATGCCCATACTTGAGATGCACCTTTTTTTGTTCCAGCAAATCCTTTATCAGCAGAAGAACTCTTATTCGCTTTAAGGGATAGTTTAATATTACCACGAACATCCTGCTCTATACACATCAAAGAAAGCTGCTGACCAATAGACACTACATCTGAAACTCGAGAGACCTGATGGGAAAAACAGACACGGGAAGTTAAAAACATTTAGCTGATTCAGTTGACCTGCTTGAACTGTAGACTCCAAAAACTAAACTAAAAACAAAATTTGGTCAAGGTCACTTGATTTGACAGCTCAAAACAAACGAAACCTGAAAATCAATCTTCTACAAGAGAATAAAACCACCGCCAAACTGATCAACACAGTATCAAGGGTTGTCAATGATCTCAGATATATGAGACTTATAGTGCAAAGGCATGGTATAAATCTATTGCTTTAGATTTGAGATGGATGCATTTCGTTTTGATGTTCTTATTTCCCAATTCTCCTATGATTACTACATAGAATCCACCTTCATGTTGTTGAAATTAAGCAAATTTCAATTTAGAGGCCTAGAGGGTCCTGTAAAATGGTTGAAAGAAATTATGTGCTAAAGCAGGGGATTACTAATTATTCACATGCTGCTGATGCAAGATTTGCTGAATTTGATATCTCTTGACTTGTCATTGGGTGTTTAACTTTAATAGATAGGAACAAATGAAACACAAAAAATAAAATAGACAAAAGGCAATTTTATGACTTTGTTTGCTATTTCTTTCAATTTGTGTGCCACTATTATGTAAACTTCAGAAATATAGTAAAGCAAGATGTTGATGTTCTGTTCAAAAATTTGAGCATGAGAATATTAAGCTCTGTAAAAAGAGCGTAAACTACTTGGACCTTAGATTCTTTTTTGGATGCCGTCCATAACATTCATAAGGCCACAGAAATACTAATTAAGGGCAAAATTGTGAGGGAAAATATGAGCTGGAACATGTCAGGAAGAGCAAAAGGTCTCTTCAATTTGAAAGAAGTTTCATCGTTATTAAGGAAGGTGATTCTTACAAAGACAAAAGCTAGATTACTTTATTAAGTAAATTTGCTCACAATAACTGCCAACGAAGATACAGAAAGGTCAGTAGGTTAGTGTTGGCAGAAGCATGACACCAGTATTAGCAAGCATATTTTAACCTGGAAAATGTGAAACTCTTATTTTCATAATGTTGCTTCAGATTGTCAGAAGCTAGATTCTAGGAAAGTAGTTTCCTTTGATATCAATCCAATTAGATGGCTACTATGCGGATAAGAACAAAAAATTTCAAGCATGGCTTCATAGGACAAATTTACAGTAACCCACTAATGGATTTTGGTTGGCTTAGCAGCAAGAGATGGTGAATCAAAAATCAAAATTCTAAGAGGAGACGAATTCCATCCCAACAGTGATGATGACAAAGGAAAAAGTAACCGCATTCATAGAGTCCAATGAGGAGCAGTGTTATGTCACTAGAGTAATGTTCGGAATGGATTTTTGATTGGAGACTTTAGCAACTCCATGAAGTTAATTCCAATGGACAGATTCTTAGAGTAGACTAGTATTTCAATTTCCACCGTCTTCCAGTGGGAGCATCGTTGCCACCCAATAACACAATGAGAAGAGATAAAGGGATGCTTCAGCGTAAGTTCCAACCTTGCATGAGCAGTGGTAGCTTACACAACTCAGAGCAGTGGCAAATTACCAGCGGCTGTTTATCAAGATGTCATAAGACAATTTGTTTATGGATTACGCAATGACATTAAGGTGGAGGTAAGGCTATTAAGAGCCAACCAGCTAGACTCGGTGATGGATTTGGCATGCAAGGTGAAAGATAAGCTTCGTTTGGGCTAGCAAAGAGAGTTTAGTGGCCAGGCCCAAATTGAAACAAGAATAATGCTGCTTCTTATACCACTTTTGATTGTTATAACTCAATAAGAAATTGAACAATGATTTCACCCCGCCTGCTAAATAAAAACTTTAAACAAAAAGCCCGCTAAAGTCCTAATCTACTCCAGTCAGTATCAAACTTTAGTACTCCCAATAGTGTTGTGAGTAATTTCTTTACTGCAACGGTTGCTGTTGGCAAGCGGAGTGGGGTAGCCACGGTGGGATAACCGATCAGTTATATAAGAAGGTTAATTTAGGAGAAAACACACAACAAAACTAATAAATAAATAAAGGAAAAAAGAGGAGAAGAAAAAAAAAAAAGAAAAAGAAGAGGAAAGGGTTGTTTTGAAATGTAAATCATAAATGGGGCAAAAAAGAGTTGGGAGTATTATGTTAATTTATGAACGGTATATGGTCTAAAATAAATATATAATTCCTTGAATTACCACAACACCATTAAGATAATTCCATTCCTCTCCAAACAAATGCTCAACAGCATTTTCCTCCAAAGCAACATAATCTCTTTCCTTACCAAACCCCACAAGCTAAATCATCATTAGCCAATCTGCTAAATTTGGGCCCAAAGCCAAGGCCACTTTATGCATTATAAGAATGTTCTCTGAAGAAATAAAACCACTTACAATGATAGGGACAGGGATAAGGAGTTGTAGGATAAAAATGATGATTTCCCTTTATTGGTATAGCTTAGGAATTAGATTGGGATAAGTTACAGAACTACTTTACCCTTAACCTTCTCCTATCCCCTCCTCTTTCCCTATTTATTACGGGTAAAAAGTCTTTTACTAACTCATCTTTATCCCCATCCCTTATAAACCACCCCCCCCCCCCCCTATAAGTAGCTTGCTTATCCTTATCCTCATTTCACTAAACAAACAAAAGAATTCTCAGATCCTTTTCCTTCTTATCCCTATCTCTCTTCTCTTATCCCTCCAAAAATACTGTGAAGGAAAACAGGTGAACAAGACTCACTGTTAACTTAGCAAAGCAAGTTGTGACCTACTTTTCGGAGCATATCATTGGTATTGATCCTGCACAAAGTTAGTGTCTTAAACAAAAACTTCCACCTTAAGAGAGATCTTAGCCATTAATACAAACTTTGTAGGTGGAAAGGCATAGCGTTTTTGGAGACTAGCAATAACCAATCAGCAGTTGCAGTCCCTATGCTATTTGTTTTGTATTCTTTGTCTTTTGTTAATTTGCTCTCTAAAAAAGAGGGGAAAGAAAAACACTCAAGAACCACCAAAACATACTCTGATGAGTACAACACACACACACAGACACGCACATATGATTTTTGCACTAATAAACCATTATAAGCTATTTGCTTTATTACCTAAAGCAGTTTGAGAAAAGAAAAAAAAAATCAAATAAATTACCAAGATACAAGTCATGACTACAATAGAAAATCAACAAAACTACAATGGAAAAAAAAAATAAAAAAATTTAACATTGAAAAAGTGACAACCATTTCAATATTCCTTTCAAGTTCAAGAGGAATAAGTTCATGCTCTCATAGCCTTTTCTTTTTTTTTTTTCCATCCTTTTTACTTCTTTTTTTGGGTTGTGGGATTAAATGGGATATAAGTTGTAAGTTTGAATTAAAGATATCACAAGAATCTCACTTACAGGTTCATGAGACAGCTCAGACTTGTGCAGAAGACCTTGCTGACCTCCATTAAACTCCACAAAAGCACCATACTCTTTGATTGACGTTACAATACCTTTATAGACCTTTCCAACTTCAATATCACGACCTATGATAAATTCAATCTGAAAATATAGAATTAGTATTCCTATAACTCAACAAATCATAAGAATATTTGTATTGGTGTACAATGGAACTACAAGCAACTCAATGAACTGAACAATTAGGGTTTAAAAATAATTATAATTATAAACAGAGGAGCCTAGATGGGGCACCTTCTCCTGTGCTTTTTCCATTATAGAGTGATTTTTAGCAATTATAGTAAGTGTTCCATCACCAACGGAAATCCGTGCACCTGACAAGAAAATTGATGTAGCAAATATTAGCACTTGTTAAAGAGAATTACAGGCAGTAGATTGTGTTATTAGTTTTCCAATCTCAATAACCTTATATTTGAAGTTTTAATATAGATAACCTACAGAACACTTTTTTTTTTTTTTTGGCTTTACACAATTCCTGTTCTTACATATTTGGATCAATAATGCTCATACTGAAATTTGCTGATCCACAGTTAAATTTTCGAAAACTAGGTCCAACAAAATAAACCGTATTAGAGTTTAAATAAACCTGTTTCTTCTTCAATCCTTTTTTTCAGGGCACCTAAAGGTCCAACCAATCGGCGAATAGAGTCATTGTGGTACTTCAAGGTAGCTGCAGCAAGGAAAGTAACTAGAATTAGTAAAGGTGCATCACAACGGTGACAGTGTAGTGCGGATGTCATCAATAATTACCTAATCGAGGGGAGTTTCTATCATCTTCAGTACGAGGTGCATTAATTGCACGCTCCATATGATCAAGAATCTGGAGACGGCCTCTAAAAGCAGGGTCCAAGCTTTCACATATTATATCCAACGGAATTCCAGCTGGTTTTATGTCTAACTGAATTGCTGTTATTCCATTACGTGTCCCGGATATCTTGAAGTCCATATCTCCGAGATGATCTTCCAGCCCCTGAAAAATTTGATCAATGAAAGCATTACGCTATGATAGTCTGGCCAATCACAAAAATAAAAAACTGAAGAGTGTGTGATTTAGCTCGGACGGGCAAAGGGTGCCTTAGAAAAAAAGTTGCGTTGAAGTAGCTAATGAGCTATAAAACATATATCTGGCAGCTCCCGCAGTAATAGTAGTTAAATAACAGACAATAGATGAGAAAAAAGAACTATCTATCTCGGTGATGCTAATTCAAATCTTCACATTTATATATGAAATCAAATGAAACAACAGAAGTTTCTACACTTATCTTTGTTATAAGAAGCTTCCAATTCTGCATGTAAGGACTCAATCAAACCACAATTATAGGCTCAAAAGACTAGAGCTCATTGTGACATGACCACTTCTTAAAAAGTTCATGAGATACATTGAATGACAAAAGGTAAAGTGATGCATTTGTGAGTACAAAATTTCCTACTATAGTTCACCTATAACAGCAGCCCAAGTTTATTACAGTAATGATACAATCAATAGTAAAGTGAAGGCATAAATAAGATTAGTGGCTAAAATGAATGCTTAGAATGAGACCAAGGCACAAGAGCATCAATTTTTACTTCTTTCCCATAACACTTTAAATTAAAATCCTACATGATGCTCGATTATTTGCATATAAGGACTCAATCAAAATTCTATTGAAGGCTCAAAATACTAGAGCTCATCGTGGCATGACCACATCTTAAAAAGTTCATGAGCAACAGTTAATGGTTAAAAGTTGAGTGATGCACTTGTGTGCAACAAATTTCCTACTATAGTTCACGTATAACAGCAGCCCAAATTTATTATAGTAATGATTCAATCAATAGTAGAGTGAAGGCATAATTAAAATTAGTGGCTAAAATGAGAGCTTAGAATGAGACCAAGGCACAAGAGCATCAATTTTCTAATTCATTCCAATAATAATTTTCCACAAAGGGGATATTCAATCAATCAATCAAAGCCTAAATCCCATAAGTGGGGTCAGCTACATGAACCAAAAGTGATAATTCTGTGTAGTCATCGACATAAATCTAAAGGTTGATATTGTTTCTTAGAATTCCACTGCAGAAGAAATCCACGTGAGAGAAATTTTAAGTAAAAATAGTTTGTTTTTTTAGTTGAAGTTGGGTGCTTCCTTAAAATTCATAAGCAAAAGGATATAATAAGGGACTCTTCTACCATTTTGACTATATTCCCTTCTTCCCCTTTTGTTTGCTCTATAGAATTAAGGTCATTTTCTTTTTTATTTTTGGTTAGGAAGAAATTTATGGAAGAGAAAAGTTTTGGGACCAAGTATAGTGGTTGTGAAGATAAAAGTGTGGTCCCCTAACCTTGGTTGGAAGAAATTTATGGTAGAGAAAATTTTTGGGACCAAGGATAGTGGTTGTGAAGATAAAAGTGTGGTCCCCTAACCAAAAATATTATGGGGCAATTTAAAAAGGATAGACTAAAAAGGAAATTGGGGCGAATGTTAAGGGCCAAAGGGAGTATATCTATGCTCACTTACAAAAATCCTTCTCTGCATCATCTAGTCTTTTAGTTGCCTACATTTGGAAATCTAAGCTATAAAAAAATGTTCATTAGCCCTTTATGTGGGCAACATATTATGTTGGCGACAAATTAGGAGTTGTTTCATATTGCTAGAATGACTAGAGTCTTCTAGCACTCTAAGTTACTGCATATCTTTAGAATTTGGAATCTCGATTATTTTCTCCTTCCATCTAAATCACATATGTAGGTTTCCTGTATAAGTTAGGAAGAATGAAATGAGAAAATAAAAATTAAAGATAAGGATGTTTAGCTTAATTTGGATTGAGGTTAAAAAGAAACATTGGCACCTTTTAATAATGCTCTGCCTAATTTTCTAGGACCTTTAAAAGATGATATGCGTGATGATAACCCCACCCCCCCCCCCCCCCCCCCCGAAGAACTTTCTTTATAGGATCATATTTACAAGTATAGCAATAATGAATGAGGGCTTCTTCCACAATCTTTACCTCAATTAACTTTATAAGTCCCACAAATATCAGGCATTATTAGAAGAATGATGATAAGTAAGTGTCTCACCAAAATGTCAGTCAGAATGCGATAATCCGTTATCATGCCAGTAATTGGGTCAACCTCACTAACAAGGCCTACAGATACACCTGCTACATGTTCTCTCACAGGAATTCCAGCATCCATCAGAGCCATGCTACCTACCAGAAAAAACGGAGTAAGCGAAGGGAGGAGAACGGAATTTAAGTAGAACTACAAATGCATCAATAATAACCCATGAAAATTCATAGAGCACTCACATAGAAAAGTTGTCCTTATATCATTCAGAAAAAGAGGGGTGGGAGGGGGGGGAGGATGGCATCATTGGCAAATCCATGATTTTGAGGGAAAGAGGTGCATATTTTTATAGAAAAATTGTAAACTTAATAATGTCTTGCACATAAATAATTAGTTTAGTGTTACAACAGAACAGTGGTGGATCCGAAAAAAAATTCCTAATGGGTTCAGGGTCCTAAAGAACGTACTCCTTCCATGTTTTAATAATTGTTACACTTTGATCGGTACATAGTTTTAGGCAATTTAATTGACTTAAATAAAATAAGAGGTAAGTGGGGTAGTTGGAGTATTAAAAAATTATAAAAGAAAGATAGTGAGGTTAATAATTTATTGAAAAGTAATGAATGTGAGAAGAAATAAATAATAAAATAAAAAAAAATAAAAAGTAGTGGGTTAGGTGGGGACCATGAAAGGAGAAAGGTGTAATATTAAAATATAGTTTTTTGCCAATAAAGGAAATGTAACACTTATTAAAACACGGCCGCATTTGGTAATTATAACACTTATCAAAACACGGAGGGAGTATAATAAAATCCAATAGTACAATTTAAAATATAAATTACAAATCATGATTCGGGTGTGCACATATTTAAAAAAAAAAAAAAAAAATCCCCCAATTGAGACGAGTCATCATGTTTGAAAGCTATTTATTATATCATCATCCTTAACTAGAAATAAAAAATTCTCAGTGCATATGACTAAATATCATTCCATAGTTGATCACTCATCTTGTTGAACAATTTGTTTTTTACTTCTTTACATAAGTCATTGAGGAGAATACTCTTCATGTTTCAAAACTAATTAACACTAATTTTACATCAAACCCTAACTCATAGCCTCTTGACAACATGTAAAATTGTAAATTATTATTCTAATTCAACCCTAACATCTGAAATAAAAAAATTGCTTGAATTGATTAGGAAAAATTGCTCCCATTAATCTGAACTTTGCCCCGTCCGCCCAAATTAATCCCTACTTTGGATTATTCCCCATCACTCCCGACTTTAGGGGGTATTAATTTCTATTACACCCAACCAGTCATCCAACCTAATATTACAGGTTACCACAAACCACCCATGCTCAGCCCCTGAAAACACCACACCCCCACCCCCACCCCGGCGGAAAATCGGCCCCATCCCCGAAAACCCCTCCCTCGCTGCCGGAAACCGCCGCCTAGCCACCCCTTCCCTTCCCCCACCCCCGAAAACCCCTCCTCCACCCCTTCCCTTCCCCCACCCCTGAAAACCCCTCCCCCTACCCAACCATAGTTCCCCAAATCCCGAGCAAGGAGGCCACGAAATTAGCCACGAAGGGATTAAAACCAACCATTCAGCCCGAAATTCGGCCGATTTCGGCTGTTTTCGGCCAATTCTGTGGCCGTTTTCAGGGAGAAATAGGGGTGCGTTTCTGGTGGTCGTTTTCGGGCGTTTCTGGGGTGCTTCCGGCGTCGAGGTGGGCCAGGGGTTCCGGCGTCGAGGTTAGGGCTGGGAGAAGCTAAGGGGAGGTGGCGGTGGTGGAAGAGGAGGGTTGTTTGGGTTTTTTTTTTTGTTTTTTTTTCTCTATTTTTTTTCAACCAATTACATATTGACACGTGTGCAAAAAAGACTAATTCACAAATGTTTACCTAATTGACTGGTTGCAAGTCATTTGGGTGCAATAAAAATTAATACCCCCTAAAGTTGGGAGTGATGGGGAATAATCCAAAGTAGGGATTAATATGGGCAAACGAGGCAAAGTTCAGATTAATGGGAGCAATTTTTCCAATTGATTATAGACAACAAAAATCACTTCAAATAAAAGTGAGGTAGTCAATGCCTAATGCTTTGGTTTGTTTGGGAAATAGGTACCGGTATTGGGAGTCCTTTTGGGCTAGTAAAAGTCAAAAGGAAGGAAAAAAAAAAAAAGGAGTGGGGGGGGGGGGGGGGGGGAGGGGCATATTCGATTCCATGACCACATGTATTAAGTGAGACTCCCTTACTGCTGGCAGTGACGTTTACTGAAACATAGTGCTTTGTTTCATATAACCCATTATCAAAACTGGTATGTATACATAACCGATTAGTTATTTTTCGATCTAGTATCATATAACCCACTGAGATCATCATTGTTTATAACTATAAACTTTATTGTATTTTAATTTAAGTAACTTTTAGCATTGCCTACCAAACTGACAAACATAATAACAAATTAGATTTTTTTTTCCACCAGGTTCACCCTTTGGGCTAATCCGGATTCGGGGATTAGTTGTGGGTGGTTAGGTTCCAGTCCCCTCCCAATTGTTGTTGCGGGGGATCGAACACGGGTCCTTCCTACCAAGTGTAGTTCCAATCGCTACTACACCAACAACTAATAGGTTAACATAATATCAAATTAGATGATTAAAGTAATAAATTTATACTTGTGTAAATTATAAATTCTCTCTTAAAAAGATAGTTTATCCTAAATTTTTGCTTGGCGCAAAAAAAGACAAAATTCTAATTGTTGTAAAGGTAAGTTATGTAATTTAATAGAGTGAAAAATGAGAATAATTAGTGAAAAAACATTAAAAAAAAAAAAAAGATAATTATTAAAAGTGCAATTAATAAGTAAGCAATTCAAAAGAAAGTTATCACTTGGGGTGTTAATAAACCAATTCGTTCTCTAGTCTAGTAGACCACATTTGTATCTTATTTGAAATTATGTATATAACCCTCTAAATTGACTAACTTTCTTCAATATCCTTGGAAGAACTTAATATTACAAAGCGTGTGGCAAAGTTCCTGGAGAAAACCATCTTCTATCGTTATGGGGTCCCCCATGAGACAATCAGTGACCAAGGAACCCATTAACAAGCAGAATGCGAAGACGCTTACCGGCAAAATACAAGATTCAACACCACAAGTCCTCTCCATAAAGGCCACAAATGAATGGGGCGGTGGAGGCGACAAATAAGAACATCAAGACAATTGTCTGAAAGATGAGCAAGCATTACAGGCAACAAGGTAGGTTAAAACTTTGCCGGATTAACCCATTTCTTTCTTACATTTTCGAGCGATAGAAAACCCTAGTGGGGATAGGCCTTATGAGGGTAAAGAGCATTTCTCTATACTCAATTTCGCTTCGGAGGTTAGACTACTTGAGCAATAAGGCCTTCTTGCACCTACCCTGCGACTAGTCTACTACTCGCTTACCGGGAGTTATTTAACATAAGGCTATCAAAAATGCATTTAATGATTATTCTCCCACAATAAAGTGCTCATATTCCATTTTAGGTGTCCCAAAAAACCGTACTCATTTGAAACCTTACCAATCTATCATATAAGTTCGGACAAATTTACCCTTGTAAAAACTTGTCCTACCTTTTTGTACCCGAAAGTGCCATATTTGTACCATTTCACCTAATTCCCATTCATTCAAATTTCAAACCATCACTTTCTCTCTCATTAAATGCAAAAGTACTAGAAGATTTACTTACCGTTAATTACAAATAAAGGAATCTCACTTTTCCTTAATATTCGTACTATGTGATAAACAAGCACTTAATTATGGGACGGAGGGAGTAGCTTTCTTTAATAAACAAAACTTCCATATTACTATACGGATATTTTTATAAATAGAGAAACAAAAATATTCCTTCAGCAGTCTTTGGTCTGATTTTAGACTGGTGATCAAACCTTGTTGATTACTGAAAAAGGTATGAAGTATGAACAAAGGGAAAATATTAAACAACCAAAGACTTTGGGTTTGAACATAGGAGGTTGGGACTCACTGCAAACATGTACAAGGCTGAAGCGTGTTTAACACTCTAAAATATTGACTTATAGGTATGGGAGCCGAAAATGAAATATCAAAAAGACAACTAAGTGGGCTCGGGGGTGCCAGACTCCACCAGCCACCTTATAGCTCCTTCCATGGGGGTGGAGACGTATAAAAATAAATAAAAAATTAAAATAAAAATAAAAAACCTTTCAAATATGTACGAGAATAAAAAAGAGATCAAATGATGCAGTATAAAGCATTTAACTTAGATGTACAAGATATAAGACAAAGTTAGAGACCAAATAGTCACTCCCTCCATTCCATAATAATATTGACACACTTTACTTTTTTTCAATATCCATACATTAACTTTGGCAATGGTTTTTTATTAATGTATTATAATTATAATAAAAAATTAAAAATTAAAATCATTATGTACATGTTAAATTAGATAATTATATAAACTTTCATTATATCAACTTTTTTGTAATTTTATTAATCTTTAATAATTGATATTTAGGGTCAAGCTAGTGCATTGGCAAGTGTCTTATTTTGACTGTCAATTATAATGGAACGGATGGAATATTATTATGAAAAGTTAGACAGAACGGAACTGATGCAAATAATGTATGAGAAATACCTCCACAAACACTTGCCATTGAGGTGGAGCCATCAGAAGCCATGACTTCTGAATTTACACGCACTGTATAAGGAAAATCATGTTCTGGAGGCAATACAGCAAGAAGAGCTTTCTCAGCAAGTGTTCCTACATCACAACAAATTATATTTTAAAACCATCAATTGTGTGAGACATTGGAAGAATTGGCCTTTAAGCATAGCATTTAGAATAAATAAAGATTCAATAAATTTTTAACACATAAACAGAAGATTAAGAAAATCATAAGTAACTCATAAACAACAATGTCTCCCACAATGTCATCAATTTTACGACACAAACATAAAATAAAACATTAAAGGAAAAAGCCAAGATTTTAAACCCATATTAACCTCATTCATAGAGCTTCCTGAAGCAGCAAGAAAGATCTACATAATCAACTATGTCTGTCGAACAAAACAACCGTACTTTGCCTTTCAGTAAATAAACTAAGCCTCCAATCAGCATTTATGCACGGCACATGTAAGCTATATACGATCCAGATACCACACAGCTTGCAAATTTAATGTTCTGGGTTATTGCAATTGGTTGATAGAAGACAAAATGATACATATATGGGGCTGAAATGGCTATGCCTAGTTGCCTATGCTAGAGTATTTCTCTACTCTCCTTACATCTCACTAATGCATTTGGATGCCACAATCTAAAGGTTTTAAAATGTCCAACTTTGACCTTTCACATCTTAGATACCCACCATAAATCTTTTATGTTTATGAAAATGCATAGGACAACAAAAACAACCTACATCACTACACATTGTAATGCTTACATAGAAAACTAGCACATGACATCAATTAGTCAATGACTTAGGCGTTAGTCTCTTCACCTTACATTAGGATCTTGTCATGTGATCAAATATCAGTAATTGTGTATTAGTCAAAATTATTAATATAAAATATCTATAAAAAAAAATACGCAATAAGATAAATCTAACACCTTATTTGATATTGGTTTTCCACATGTATGTGTATATATAATGTAAAAGTTCAGTCATACTGCAAATCAGATGAGAATCTATATTATTTTCAAAACTCAAAAGAACAACATGTGATTGACATGTGTCAGCTCTTCCTTAATATGAGGTGGCGACACATGAGCAATGACATTGCATAAATATTGTTTAAAAAATTGTTGGGTTAATTAAAGGTTTGATCCGTACACTTTAATTTTTATGAATGTTCAACACAATAAGAAATAATTTGCAAGCCATATATTAACTAAAAAAAGTCAATAATTAAAAAAATAATAAAAAAACATAAGGAATAAAAAATTATTACGGAGTATACCTTATTCACAATCAATTCTAATTTTCTTCATATAATCCCACTCATTTAATCTCTTTAAATTTTTTTCATTTCACATTAAATTACATTCATTTCTCTTCAAATCCAATTCATTTCACTATATATTGTATTCTTTTATCTTTCAAATTCATTCATTTCTCTTTAATTTACATTCATTCACTTTTTATTTGAGTTATCAATAATTCACTTTAGTTTGTAACCAAAATTGCATGTAATTAAACCCACAAAGATTTCGAATTATAGTTTTCAATTAGCCATCTATCCCTATGTAACTTTACTAAACTCTTCATCTCCGACGGCTTGCTATTTTTCCTTATACAACTTTATCATCACTTACTTTTTTTACCCTTTCATATCTAATTGCCTTTGGGAACTTGGCCTTCACAATGATGTATTTTATTTTGGTTTTTATCTATTTTTTCTTATGGTGCATTACAGTTCACTAATCATTGTGAATTGTCAATCAATCAATCAAAGCCTTAATCCCATAAGTGGGGTCTGCTAACATGAACCAAATTTGATTATTCCGTGTAGTCATCAACATATAAATCTTGCTCCTCCATCCCATACGATTCAATACTTCATCCTCATGCAAATCCATATAATTCATATCCTTCCGAACTCCTTCCAACCAAATCTTTTCGGTCTCCCTCTGGCCTTCACAATGATGTATTTATTTTGGTTTTTATATAATTTTTCTTATGGTGTAAGAAAAAATATACTAGATAAATATATAAAAACCAAAATAAAATACATCATTGTGAAGGCCAAGTCGAGAGAGAGATCGAAAATGACTTGGTGAAACAAAATTGGTAAGTTGCATGATTTTGTATTCAATTATTTAAAATGGTTTGATTATGGCTTATTGTTTTGCATGATAATCTGAATTTTTATTCATGAAAAACATTTGATTGCATGCCATTATCTCTTTTGGTAAAACTAGAGAAATTTTTAGGAAAATCTTTAATGTACAATTAACCGTGTTATTAATTGGTTAAATTACAAAAGATAAGCAAACAACTGTAGGAAGAAAACATAGACGCAAAAAGAAGCTAAGTAAGCAACTTGATCAAGATGAAGCCCCTCCAAATACTAAAATGAAAAGGACAGACAACAAATGGTAACAAAGTTGAAGTGTAAGAAAACTCTTCACATATTATCTACACAACAATCACAAATAAATAATGACTTAACAATTAATGTATTTCACTTGTATTGCTCCCTACAGGGACAAAAGAGTAGTGAGGAACTAAACTACAAAGGGGAGAAAACTATGAATTTCGTTCAAGAAAAAAGATAGAAATGTCATCTAAATTATGTTACAAAGTCAAAGTCTTCAAAAGATTCAACAATTACTTTTAAAGTGAATGTTTTATGCGGGACAATCTAAAAAAAACCTTTAATAATTTACGGTAATTCAATGACCTTCAAATTTGTTACAAGGAAACAATCTAAGCTCCATCTTTCAAATGCAAAAAAATAAAACCCCCAACTCAAATTAAGAATTCGGGGTAACGCCCACACCACACACTAGTTATGGGATCAAACAAAACATTAATAAATTCATATTAGATCACCTACTATGTGAAGGTAGCAAAGCCTTTAGAATAAGGCTTACACTTAATACTCTATATTTTAAAATAACAAACAAAAATAAAAGAAAAAATTTCCACACATTATTTCGTTTTTCTCTTATAGAGTACAAGGTCCAAAAAAGCCACTATAATAATAAAATTATTCTTTCAATGAAGTAGTTTAAGCATTCCTGAAGCACGATGTTCCACTTTCCCTATTGTACTTGAGTGTAAAACATAAGATCATTCTAGTAAAGCATTTGCCTCGATACTGATTTCACATACATACCCACTATAAACCCCTTACCCCAACCCACCCCAATCCACGATGAAAGGAATAATGTTGTATTTTGGAAAAGGCTAGATATTATTATCATAAACTCAAAAGTGCAAGGAATTAAAAAATATATGTATAAATCAAAAAATAAAATAATCAACAGGATATATTTGTTCTAAGTCCTTTATCTGAGTTAATATTTTATGTAATTCACCAAATATAAACCTTTAATAATGAAAACTAGCATAATAGTAAGTATGCATAGAATCCATGATTCAATCCACTTCAATATAATCTTTATTTATTATGTTATCTTATAAGTTATATGTATTTTGTTTGCAATAATTAACATATAATAAGATATAGCTTAATGTTTAAGTTATAATGTTTGACCTTGACATTAAGAGTTTAATTATTGTACAATCATGTAACTACTTTTTTATTTTATTTTTTTTTTTTTTTTTAATGATTACATGGAACGATAAACAAAATAGGAGGGTTGAAAGAGTGTCACGTGCTGTATGGATATGCTTTGAGTTGTACACATTGCATGTAATTTATTATTGTGTAGCTTTGCACTTGTATAAGGAGCTTAGTAAAAGTCATTCTAGGGTTGATATGGACACATTTCACCATATTGATAACCATCACCTTGAATTCACCATAAGTCAGATGCAAGGCTTTTAGTGGGGTCCCTTGACCCCACTTGAATGTAAAAAAAAAAAATATATCTCATCATATTAATTTTTTTTTATAAAAATTGCTTACATTTTTAATTAAATGACCCCATTAAAATTTATCGTTACATACTATGCCTAGATCCACCACTGCCATGGGTTAGATCAATTGAAGCCATCCCTTTAGGATACAAAGGAAAACAACCCGATTTATTTATTTTTTTTCTATTGTTCATCACTTTGATAATTTCAATCTAGGAACAAGGTTTTTGAGTTTTTCTTGAAACTCTTTAATGAGACTTACTTCTTTGATGTTTATTCAAGAAGTCAATATTCATCACTTTTCAATACAAATTTAAGCATAAATATCTTCAAAAGTGTATTAAATTCCCTAAAATAAAATTGGTTAATATTTTGAAACACATTGACAATATGAATATGTATTCCCCAATTAAGGGAGTATTAGATTCTATTTGCATTAAAATCTTATAGATTCTGAACAAATCTAACTTAAAGTAATAGAGGGATCACTATCTAGATCTACTATACTTGACACTTTAGACTCCAAATGATGCAAATATGAGAAGACCTGGAATTTAACTTAAAGTAATAAAGAAATTAATATTTTATTTTCTATTATTAGTTGATTATTAACTCCGCCAAACCCACTGCTAGTCCCAATATAAAGGAGGAGGGTTATGGTAGGCTAGTGACAGCCAGTGTAAAAAAATTCCGTCACATCACGTGACATGAGCCACAATGATTGAGGTAGTACTAGGATGGGTGACCTCCTAGGAAGTCCTCGTATTGATTCATGTAGCAGACCCCTCTTATGGGATCAAGGCATTCACGCAAGCAAGCATTATTAGTTGATTATTATTTGATAGAACTTCATAATTTTTAGGAGTTAGGAATAATACTATATAAGGAAACAATTGTAATTGTTATATTAGAGTTTATGAGGAGTTAATTCTCCTTTGTGGCATTAATCATTTAATTATGTTTTAGGTGTAATACATTAACTCTTTATTCAAGAATGAGCTAGTTATTTACTGTGTTCCCATTTAAGAATGATATAAGGGATTCAAGATCCAAGGAGTTTCTTTAAGTTGTGTGATTTGATTATTAGTTACTTTATTTTTGTGGTCAAATTCTATCATCCAAAAGATTCTTGAAATTTTTAGAACTTCATAAACAAAATGACTCATATGGTCCATTAAAATAAAGTCATCCACAACCACCATATGAATTGTAAGATAGCTTTAAATTATGTTGATATACACATAAGCTATTTCTCTATAAATCAAATACCAAGGACTCATTGACCTTGGTTAACCACATATACACAAAGAAAAGTTCACATATCTATGTTATTTGCCCAATTTATAATAGATCCAACCCCACAAATAATTGACTCCACCCACCTTAAAAATTAGACTTGTTTTTTCTCTTTCGTTAGCCTTCATATATTCACAATGCAATAAATATTCTCTCCCTCTCTCCTTTTTCTTTAGTTTGTGTCATTACAAGTGGAAGTACCAATCGCAAACATAGACATTATTTATCCTTTGCTTTGTTGCAATAGTAAAAATAATGTTTCTAGGTTTATATTTCAAATGTAGATATTAATAAATGGGCTTCAAAATTATTAATATGACACGAAGTTATCAGATTAGTAAAAACGTAAATGACCAGAACCCCCTCCAACAAATTATGTGGTTTGCAAAAACAAAAATTTAAGTAAATAAAAATATATTAAGATTTTGCCATCTAGTGATTTATTTTTCTTCATATATTAGCTCATCCCTTCATATAACACTTAATTAAAGTGAATTCTAATTTATTTTTTCTATGCCTTCTTCTAATTTAGACTTCAAATCTCAAACTGTGCAGACTGATATGCACTTCATTATTCTTGTACTTTCTCTAACACTGTCTTGCTTGCAGGTTTCTTAAGTGGATGCTCTCTGGTTTAATGTCTTCTAAGTTTTCTTTCTGCTATACAATCTTGTTATGTGCTTCTAGTGTGCACTTGCCTGTTTCCATAGTAAACCACTGGCCCTAGGCTAGCAAAAACGCTATAGTCACATGTCATTCTCTAGAGTTCAAAGGGTCAGAAGAAAATTCAAACAAGGCACAATCAGACATGATATTACTACCATACCATGCCCAACTTCTCGCCTATTAAGGCCAGCTCGTTTCCCCACTTCATTGATTGAAAATGGAGGAAAACTATAATGAAGCATGAACCGTTTACTTGAAGGGCCCACTACAGATTCCAAGCGTTGTGCATCACCAGGTGCCCCAAGAGTAACAGTACATAGTACCTGAAGTTTAACAAAGCAAGTGACATGAATAGAGCTTCAAAGCATCCCATATAAGTCTTTTTGTCCTGTTTCTAAAGATATTATACGAATTAATACATGTACTGTATCATGGCAAGTGACATGAATAGAACTTCAAAGCATCCCATTTCAAATTTTTTGTCCCGCTTCCAATGAAAATATATAGATAGATACACTAACCTGAGTATCTCCACGTGAGAAGAGGGAAGATCCATGCAAAGCAGGCAAGTTACCAGATTCACAGTAAACTGGCCTCACTTCGTCAAGGCGCCGTCCATCAACTCTCGCACCTTCTTTAAGAATTCTTCTTCGAACAATCTGGCAAGACATCATTCTAACTATTACTCCCAACATTCACACATGTATGGAATTAATGTTCCATGAGCACAAAAGGTGGAAGATAAAGGGAAAGACAAAAGATTAGCGCTGGAAAAATATATAGTTACTGATATGGTAAATGCACTCCTAATGTTGAGTCAGCATCTTTCAACTGTAATTAAGAAGATTTGACAATGGGTTGCCTACATTAGAGGATTCAAGGAGTATTTCTCTGTAGACCACATTCAGAAGAAAGTCAACAAATCAAGTGAGAAAAGGGCGCTGAGACTGGTCTCAAGCTCATCCTTGACCTTGAGTTATGAGCAAAATAAAAGAAAGTAATCCAAATTCATGACTTTGAAAATTGCAGAAATAGTGGTTGTAAGCTAACTGCACCAAGAAAAATACTTCAAGACTTAGATTTACAACCAAAACAAAAACCCCAAAAAAAAAGGCTACTTACCAGTATGCCTTACAAGAATTTAACTCAGTAAAGAATGCCATGCAGAATATAATAAGACAAACAAACTACCTGCTTCCTCACAGTATCTACTGCCTTGGATAATCCTTGTATGCTTTCTTCATCACATTCTTCTTCAAGGGATTTCTTTACATCTTGGGTGATTTGGTCTAAAGCTTCACCTCTTTCAAACTACGCATAAAAATTATAAAAAAGAAGATGGATCAATTTTCTACTTCTATAAAACACTGAATGAAACCAAGAATCTGACATTCACTAGAAAACATTTACAAAAGTAATAAGTTTACCTTGCCATAAGTAGGATCAGAAAAAATAGCTTCAATACGTGATTCTGACAACTTCCTAATCTTTTCCATTGTAGTTTCTGGCATCATAGATAATCTGTATTCCTTCTTCTGTTTGCCAGCTTTAGAAGCCAAGCGGATTTGAGGCTCAAGATACTTAACAGCCTGCAGAATTTAAGCCAAGGTTCACCAATAGTCTCTTGATTATCCATACAATATAAAAGAATGCTAATCTGAAACTGACCTCAGGATGCGCAAGCCTCAGGCCAGCCTTTAAATCTTTTTCAGAAATTTCGCAAGCTTGCACATCTATCATCAAGGTTTTATCCTTTGTGCAGGCATACACCAAGTTAAGATCACTCGAGCTCAGCTGCAGAACATTGACATCAAGGCAATAGAGTTAACAATTCTAAACATTGTAAGTGCACCAAGGCACTCAGCAACAAAGCTCGATTATATACTCTCTTAGGAGCCCAAGCACAGTGTTTCTAATGCAAGGCAAGGTTCCCTTGAGGTTGATGAATCACAAGAAACATGCCAATATATGCACATTGCACAAAGAAAACCAATGGTGAAGGCAAATGGAGAGGCAAAGCTTCACAGTCCAAGTGCGTTGACAGTGGATCGTGAGAATGGTGAATTCTATCACAATTCACAAAGGAAGAAGACTTTGATAACTATGGGAAAAAAATTTCACCAATGTGTTACCCAGTTACACAATTTGCATCACATTACTATATATTTATATATTTATAGAAATCTTTGTATGCATGTCACCTTGACAAGGCACATGCCCTTGACTTAACCTTAGACTAACACTTCAAGACCCAAAGTGCCTTGATGCACCTGAAGCCTTTTACAACATTAATTTCAACTCAAATAACTAAAGTATTTCACAGCAAGGCCACCACAATATTTGTTCCTCACAGAGACTCAAATGTTTTTATCAAAATAAATTATTTACTAGAGAACCATCATAGGAGGTACAATTTCAATAAAGATTTACTTATACATACATCTATGATGCTGGTCAATCTCCCACGATTATTAGTTTTGGACATGTCAACCATTAGAATACATATTCCAGGTAGCCAAGCCATTTAATATACAAATTCCTAGGTTTCAACATTAAGTAAGCTTGCAAGTTGTTCATATAAAGTAGTGTCTTGGATTTGTTTTTAAGCATATTCCAAGGTCTGATGTCCATTTTAATTACGTGAGTCAGATAGGAAAGAACAAGAAACAACAATATATCAAATTAAAGACTTCAAAAATGAACTCCATAGAATATATGATCTCTACCATTGCACACAAAGGTATTCCTTCCCAGAATAAATATCTGTATTCAACACATATACACCAGTCACCCACAACCCAAGTTATTTCAGCATAGAAATCTTACACGAATTTGATAGCTATAGGCATAGCAAAAATCATGTGCAAATTGACATATAAAACCAACATATAGCTATTCTACTTCAATGTCATATGATGGTTCACTCATAGGTGATTGCAAAAACTCCTTGACAGAGCAAAGCTCAAATACTATAAGCAAATCAAACAACTCCATTCCAAGATGACAAAAAGAGAGATCATGTCAACTTTTTCCAAGAAGTAATCAGATTTGAGGGCAAACTTATGTGACACTTGCATATATTTCCTTCATGTTCACTTTTACTTGGAGATTAAAAAAGAAGAAGGTGGCAAGTTGGGCTGACCTAGCCGTTTGTTTAGTAGATCCTAGTTAGATCATAATTATTTCAGAGTTGGTTTATATGTTTTTACTACCCTTTTTAGGGTAGGTATATCATGTTTTAAGCACGTTTGAGTTTCTTATCATTTTTCAGAATTATTTTGTAAACTTTGTTTTCAACCTTTTTTTTGTTTTGAGCTTTCTTAGGCAATAAGGAGTCATAATAAGTGTGACTTAATAACCAACGTAATGGTAGGACAATCATTAACAATTACTCCCTCCGTCCCTTTATTACATGCCTATTTCTCATTTTGCACGGGAATTAAGAAAGTTAAAGATTCCTTAAAACTAATAATTGGGCATATAAATATGCATGTGGGGTTAGAGAGAGATAGAGAGAAAGAAAAAGTGGTTGGGAATTAGGAGAGAGAAAGTATTGGGATTTGATGTTAAAGTACAAAAAAGAAAAAGAAAAAGGGTGACAAATCATCAAAAAGAGAATAATATTGTAAAAAAGTACAACCTATAAATTGAAACAGGCACGTAATTTTGGTCACCCCAAAAAGGAATACAGGCATATAATAAAGGGACGGAGGGAGTAGTGAATATGCGTTTATTCAGCTTATAAGCTTTTCGAATTCGGAACCTTAAAATTCCCTATTAATCAATGTGTTTACAACCAGACATATCCCTACCTTATAAAAAGTATAAGATTACTCTTATTTATAGTGTTATTCCATTTATACGCTTTAAAATGTGTATTTACATATATATCCTCATTAATATGTACAAGTTTTTTTTAATGAATAGTGTTTGGACAAATATACCATCTAAAATGTTCATTTACTTATTTGCCCTCATTAATGATAAATATTTTTTTTCTAACTCTTAATAATAGTGTGTGGACATTTATACACTTAAACATATTTGCTTATATATTTTCTCTCATTATGCTCCTAATAACTAAATTTGTGATGTAAGGCCAAACCAAAAATGATTCTAGATATGGCTAGCTATGGCGCTGCCCTAGTAAAACTTAAATTAGGCATGTGGAGCATAATTTTAGCAAAGTTAATTTGTTTAGCACGGGAAGCAAAAATATCTACCTAAAATACCCTCTTAAATCATGAGTTAGGTGATTGAAGTCTTACAAATCAAAATTTTGAACCCTTAGGCTAAACACTAGAGTGAAATTTGTTGAAGCCTAAGCTGAAGGATTTTAGAACCAAACCATAAACCAGCTAATTAGAGAATCCTAATATGCCAATTAGAAGTATAGTATAGAAGGTTAATTAAAGTATTTCATTCCATGTAGATGTTAGAAGGCCTAATTCAGATAATATGGGCTCCCAGTTCCCTTGAAATTAAGTGAAGGCTTAGATTAGAAAAGACAATTTACAATCCATCCAAGAATATTCGAATATATTGGACATTCAACTAGTGTGCCACTCACAAAAAGTATTTTCCATTGTGTAAGTAAAAGAGTAGTAAAAGTCAATACACATTATCAATATACACCATATACAGAGATAAAGGAAGGATTGGAAAGCTTCAGAATCATCTTCAAATGTAATCTTAGTGTGTGTGTATATATGGTGCAAAACATACTTAACATCCTTATAGATCTATGCTAACAAAACTTACAATAGATACATCAAAAAGATCTGAATTTCTTACCTCATCCATGGTAGGATTAATTATAAATTGACCATTAATCCTCCCAATACGAATCATTCCAATAGGACCACCCCAAGGTATATCTGATAACATAAGGGCAGCAGATGTTGCGTTAGCTGCCATCACATCAGGGTCTTGTTCCCCATCAGAGGAGAGAACACTTGACATTACCTACGGAGAAGAGAATTGAAGGGCAGTGGAAATATTATTGCTCATCATACAAGGAGGTGGCTGGAAGATTATGTAAAACATAACTTTAACAACCCATTTGGTAGGCCGCAATTAAGGGAGTTTATATGTAATTATTTGTCAGACATTACCTCTGGCATACCTCATAAACACTATCATGGTTGATATAAATATGGAATCATATTATGATGCTCCATATAACATATAATTTCAATAGCATTGCCATCGTACATTTACACCTAACATACGTACAATAGCCTAATAAATGAAAATAAATCATACCTGAACCTCATGGTAGAAACCATGAGGAAACAATGGCCTAATAGGTCTATCAATTAAACGACCACACAAAAGTTCGCGCTCTTTCGGAGCACCCTCCCTCCGCATAAATGTGTTCGGAATCACGCCTTGCGCATACTGCTTTTCCTGGTAATCAACCTTAAGGAAACAAAATAAACAATTATTTTCTTTTTTTTTTTTTTTTTTCAATCAAATAAGCAAATAATTAGTTTCAATTTGCAGTTATTTCGATATTCAATAATAATCAGACAAAAGGGACAGGCACCTACAGTGAGAGGTAAAAAATCACGAGCAGAATCCCCTTTAGCAGAAGCAACAGTAGAGAGGACTTTGGTCTCATTGATAGCCATGACAACAGCGCCATTAGCAAAGCGAGCAATTTTACCAGTTTCGAAGGACGTTAAGCGATTTCCAACCTCGAATTCCTCCTTGAAACTTTCAAGGCACTTCGTCCCAAGTCTCAAAGGAGAATTTCCGCAGCAAAATGTGCGTAATTTGAATCTTCGTCGAGTGAGTAACAATGGAAGAGAAGTAAGGAGAGGATTCAAGACTTTGGTCGCCATGGAATTGGAGGCTTTACAGCTTGGAGGGAACTGACTTCAATGAATAACGGTTTGACAGAGGAGGGTTTAGGGTTTAAGTTTTTTTTTTTTTTTTTTTTGTTAATTATTTTATTTTAAAAAAAAAAAGAAAAGGTACATATTGCTAATGGTTCGAAAACCTATCCCATGAAAAGACCAAAAGCCTTGTCAATCAATCATTAATCAATCAATTAGGCCAGAAGTAATGCCACCTAGCTCTGACGGCTAAGGATCTGCCGCTGCGTGAGAGGCGCAGTATCCCGCATACAAATCTTCAAGAACTTCCCTCCCTTTCTCGGGGGTAACACACTTCAGTAGAGGCTTCAAGAAACCTGCTTTGAAGAGTTCTGCATTTCTCATCTCAAAGTTTGCAGCTCGCTTCTTCATGACGGCTGCCTCTTGTGGTGAATTAGGAAGCGTGTCGTCTGTTAAATATGCCCGGATGCCATCCATCCAGGTGGAGCTTCGGTCAAGAATTCCAATGGGCTCCTCATGTATACTTCTCTTTTCTAAAACTTCCCAAAAGACTGACTTAGGCGTATCACAGCAGGCGGAGGATGCTAGTTTGGACAACGCATCCGCCTGATTGTTCTCAGATCCGGGCACCTGATTTAGATGGAATTCTTCAAGTGTTCTAGTCTCTTCCTTGATCGCCTGAAGATATTTGATCATAGCCGGATGGGTGGCTTCATACTCACCTTGGTACTGGCTAACGACCAATTGCGAATCAGAGTAGGCGTCAATTTTGGTTGCCCCTACCGCCTTGCACATGCGGATGCCGGCTAGCAGGGCTTCATATTCCGCCTCATTGTTTGAGGCCTGGAACTTGAACCGCAGTGCATACTCAAATTTTTCCCCCTTAGGGGACTCATAAATAATTCCTGCACCACAGCCGTTCATAGTGAAGCTCCCGTCCACGTACACTTTCCAAACCTAATCAGTATTGTCCAGTGGAACCGGTCTTGTCATTTCGACAATGAAGTCGGCGAACGCCTGACCATTCACTGCCTTTCTTGGTTTGTTAGTGATTTCTAAACTTTGAATTTCAATAGCCCATTTAAGCATCCTACTGGATGACTCCAAAGTTGACGTAGGCCGCTTGAGAGGTTGATCTGTGTATATCACAACCGGATGAGCCAGGAAGTATGGTTTCAAATTCTTGACTGTCATGTACAGGGAGAGGCTAAATTTTTCAACCATGGGGTATCGGAGCTCAGAATTTCTGAGAACATGGCTAATGAAATAGACCGGGAGCTGGATGCCGTCTCTTTCAGCAAGGAGAACGACACTGAGGGCATGGTCTGAGATGGCTAAGTACATGTATAAAGTCTCTTTGGGCAGAGGGCTAACTAGCCTTGGCAAAGAGTGCAAGTGTTCTTTTAATTTTGACGTTTGAGAGATAACACTCCCTTGCTGTCATCTGATCCCCGTTGAAGGAGCCAAAAGAGCCATCATCCTTTTCATACTTAAGAAGCATGAGAGTTTGGGATGATGATGGCTTTGCACTCGTTCAGAGTGGGTCGGCCAAGAATGATGTTGTAGGCGGTCAGCTCTTTAACCACCAGGAACCGGACGACCATGTATCGCCCTTTCCCTTTCTCCCCCAGCCGGATGGGTATATCAATCTGTCCGACTGGGTGCACGACCCCTCCACCAAAGCCAACTAATGGATGGGAGACGTCGTTCAGATTGTCCAGCTTGTAATTAAGCCTGGACAAACACTTGTAGCTGATGAGATCAGAGGAGCTACTCGTGTCTATTAGGATCCGGCCAACCAGCTGGTTGGCGACCTTGCATTCAATGCCGACTAGGTCGTCATGCGGTCGGCGAACTTTGCCCCGGTCCTTCTCAGTGATGAGGACGTCTGGGAATGTTCCACTGGAGGACGTCTGTTCATCATCAACTGAATGGATCATCCTCTTCAAATGATCCTTGGTGCCCCGAATGGTCGGGCCACTGCATGCGAATCTGCCTTCTATAGTGTTGACCGGATCCTTGTCGGTATCCGAGCTACTAGTAGGCTGGAAAGTTTTTGACGACTACCCCAGATTCGTCTTAGAAGTCGCTTTGGACTTCAAGACATAGGACTTCAGCAAGCCCTTGTCAGCCAGACGGTCCAACATCCGCTTGAGACTACAACAGTCGTTAGTGTCATGGCCCACTTCCTGATGGAAGTGGCAGAATTTATTCTTGTTCCATGACTGAACGAAACTCTTCATAGGATTCGGCTTCTCAATGGTCAGCCGACCCTTCACCTCTGTAAAGATAGGGTAACAGTCTTTATTGAATTCATACCATGAGACATACAACTTGAATTCTTTCTTTTTCTTCTTGGACGGCTGATCAGGTTCCTCAACCGCCCAAACTTCTTTTCTCTTTTTGCTCACTTCAGCTTTCTGAGCCGGCTGAGCAGACCGACTTTCTTTTTGCTTGTCGGATTTCTTGGAGTCCGACTGATGGCTAGACAAGCGGAGGTTGGTGGCTTGAATAAAGCTCTCCACCTCTATCAACGCCTCTTGAAGGGTGAAAACCCTCTTCCGGACAAGGTCGAACTTAAAGGTCGACCCGTCCTTCAGACCCTTGAAGAAGTCTGTATAGGCTACCTTGTCATACATCCCCTGGATTTGAATTCTCACCAGGTTGAACCGCCTGACATAGGAGCGAATTCCCTCTTTATCTCCCTGCCGGATGGTTCTCAAATCGAGACTTGTTTTCTTGGCAGGGATGTTCTTTGAGAAGTTAGAGGCAAACAGGAAGGCAAGCTTCCTAAAGCTGTCAATGCATCCGGCTGGCAAGTTGTCGAACCATTGTTGGGCGATGCCCTTCAATGTAGCTGGGAAGCACCGGCACCACATAACATCCTCTAACCCCTACATGTGCATGAGGTTGGAGTAGGCCATGAGTTTGTTCACCAAGTTTGAGCAGACGGAGCTGCCAGTCCAAAGGTTAGACATTGTATGCTGCCTGACACCCAAAGAGGGCCGGCTGCATGAAGTGAGGAGAATACGGACCGTAGACCATGGGGGGTACGTACGGTGCATTCCCGATCATCTAAGGGCCAGTATGGACGGTATTACCGCCTGTATGGCTCGCATGCAAGGATTGAGTATTCCCTGCAATGTGTTTTTGATACTGTCTGGAAAGCTCGAAGTAGAGGCTGACTCAGACATCTGCTGACTTCTCCTGCGCTCGATGATTTGTTCAGCGTCGGGGGTAGAATTTTTGTTACCCACCGGTTATTGCTTCCGGCTGGGCTTTCTTGGGCCCTTCTGGGGCAGAAGGATCTTGGACCAGTTAAGGGTTGCGGCTGCCTTGTCCTTTGGATGCCGAGTTGGCTGCCTGTCCTTGACTGATTTCTTCCTCGCAGTTCGAGGAGAATTCTTGGCCGGCTGACCCTTGCTAGAGCCAGCCGTTTTCTTTTCGATCATGTCCTTAATCTCACCCTTGAAACTCGTCATGAATTTCATGAGCTCGTCCCTGGTGACTGGAGCCTGACCTCTTGCCGACTGGGTTTCCCATTCCGGCTGACCAGGGGGCCTACTTGTACCCGCCTGGCTTTCACTTCGTTCTAGAGTGTCTCTGGGGTGGATGCGCTTTGTGATAAGAGAGCCATCCTTGGCAATGTATGTTTCGACCTGAGGATCATTATCCTCATGGTTTGTAAAGACCTCCAGCTGATTAACCTTAGGGTCAGGAGGCGGTACAAACTCTTGAACCATCCTTGAGGTACTCTCCCCATAGACGGCGCCAAATGTTTTGGGTATTTTTGTCCCTCGGGAGAGTTATAGCTTAAGGACTGATCTGACTGCGCCTATACCTGAAAAACCACGGAGACTCCGGGGATGTGGAGCTCCGCCTTCGACGATCAAGTTAGAACGTGTTGGAGAAAGCAAAAAGTGCGGAAAAGGTAAAAGTGAGATCTTCTCGGATTTCGAGATCAGGAGATTTCTCTGATGTGAGAGAATGTAGGGTAGGTGTAATAAATGATTGAACGTGTCCCCAAAATGGGGGAATATCTCCCTATTTATAGGGTCGTTGGGAATTGTGCCCTTAAGTAGGTCATGTGACTTAGATTTGGTGGGCTGCCCCGTTTTGGCGGCTTTTTTGGGGAATTGGGCCTTTGAAGGCCGCCATTCCTTTTCCTGACAGTGGATTCCACGTGTCATCTTGTTAGTGGCCTAATTTGGACCAATACAGGGTGGACACGTGTCCTGCTTCCATTAGGCCGCGTGGCGGGGTAATTTTACCCAAAGCAGGGCTAGATGGTCATCCTTGATATCATCAAGGTCTATTGGCTCCTTCTACTATCCGGCTGCAGCAGTCGCAGGCTTGACGTCTGAGAGATATCACTCTCTAGTTGTCTTCTGATCCCCGTTCAAGGAGCCAACGGTGCCATCATCCCTCTCATACTTGACCAGCATAAGAGAAGGGATGATGATGGCCTTGCACTCGTTCAAAGTGGGTCGGCCGAGAATGAGATTGTAGGCGGTCAGCTCTTCGACCACTAGAAAACGAATGGTCATGTGCCGACCGTTGCCCTTTTCTCCCAGTCAAACAGGGAGATCTATCCGTCCGACTGGGTGCACCACTCCTCCCCAAAATCCGACAAGCGGATGGGAGACATCATGCATGCTATCCGGCTTATACTTGAGATGGGATAAACATTTGTGGCTGATGATGTCGGAGGAGCTACCCGTGTCAATCAGAATGCGGCCAACTTTTTGATTTGCCACTTTGCATTCTATGACCACAGGGTCATCATGCGGCCGACGGACTTTGCCCCGGTCTTTCTCTATAATGACGACTTTTGGGAAGGCGGATTTGCCAGCCGCCTGTCCCTCTTCAACAGAATGGACCATCTTTTTCAGATGGTCCTTGGTGCCCCGCATGGTCGGGCCACCTCCGGCAAATTCGCCTGCTATTGTGTAGACCGGCTCCTCATCGGTTTCGGAACTACGAGTAGGCTGGGGAGTCTTCTTAGAGGACTGCCCCGGATTCGCTTTTGAAGTCACTTTGGACTTCATATAGGACTTCAACACTCCTTTGTCGGCCAGACGGTCAAGCGTCCGCTTGAGACTGAAGCAGTCATTGGTCTTGGCCGACGTCCTCATGGCAATGACAATGTTTGTTTTAATTCCGATCTTCAACGGAACCCTTCATTGGAGTCGACTTCTCTAGGGTCATCTGATCCTTTATCTCCATGAGGATGGAGTAGCTGTCCTTGTGGAACTCATACCTTGGAACGTACGGTTTCCATAGTATTTTCTTCTTCTAGGCCGGCTGATCAGAGTTATCAACCGCCCAGATCTCTTTTTTCTTCTTGCTCTGTTCGGGTTTTTGAGCCGGCTGAGCAGGCCGACTCTCCTTCTGCCTGTCATACTTCTTATAGTCTGACTGCTTACTTGAGGAGCAGAGTTCGGTCGCCTGTATATAGGCTTCCGCCTCCATCAGGGCTCCTTAGAGGGTGAAGATTTTCTTGCGGACGAGGTCAAACTTAAAGGTCGACCTGTCCTTCAGACCTTTGAAGAAGTATGTATAGGCTACCTCGTCAAACAACCATTGAATTTGGATTCTCACCAGATTGAACTGCCTGACATAGGAGCGCAGCCCTTCTCTATCTCCCTGCTGCACATTGCTCAAGTTGAGACTTGTTTTCTTTGCAGGGATGTTCATGAAGAAGTTGGAAGCAAACAAGAACGCAAGCGTCTTGAAGCTGTTAATGCATCCAACCGGCAAGTTGCCGAACCACTGTTGTGCTATGCCCTTCAGGGTAGTTGGGAAGCAGCGACACCATGCGGCATCATCCAACCCCTATAGGTACATGAGGTGGGTGTATGCTAGAAGGTGATCTTCTGGGTTGGAGGTACCATCATAGGTCCCTACCAACACATTTTTAACCTTGGATGGCTGTTCGGCCTCGGCTATCTCCCTAGAGAACGTAGAGGGTTGTTCTCCAAGGTTTTGTAGCCGAAGCTGCTAGTCCATAGGCTGGTAATGGTATGCCGCTTGTCCTCCGAAGAAGGCAGGCTGGATGTAAGGCAAAGCAGGGGGCCTGTATAATGGCTGGGCCATATATTGTGCTGAGTTGATTACATGAGGACCCATATGGACGAAGGGGCCGCCTGACGGAGTCCCGTGTATAGATTGTGAATTCCTCACTGAGGTATTCTTGAAGCTATCTAGATAAGTCGATGTGGATGCCGACTTAGACAATTGCTGGTTCTTCTTTTTCTTAATGTAGTGTAGAGCATCAGAGAAGGTCTTTTTGCTGCCGTCCGGCTGCACATGCCGGAGAGCTTTTCCTTTTGCCGTTTCTGGGAAACGGAGTTTGGAGAGATCAATCTGGGGCCGAGCCTTCTCCTTCGTAGCAGGGTGAGGAGTAGGCTGTCGGTCCCTGATTGAATTGGCTTTCTCAGCCTAAGCTGGTTTGTTGGCCGACTGTTCCTTCCCAGGAGCAGCCGTCCTATTGGTGATTAATTCCTTGATTTCACCCTTGAAACTTGTCATGAACTTCATGAGCTCGTCTCGGGTGACTGGGGCTGATCTTGCCGCCTGAGTCTGATCAGACATCTGCCTAGGGGGCTTGCTTGTACCCGCCTGGTCAATGTTCCGCTCCCGTCTCTCTTTGTGACGGATGCGCCTTGAGATGAATGACCCATCATGGGCCATATAGGTTTCGATGTCACAGTCGTTACCAGAGTCATGGTCCAAATGATCCTCTCCATTAATCAGAGGCCGGTTGGTCTCTAGAGGCGGTACAGGGTCTTGTGAAACCATCTTTGAGGTACTCTCCCCACAAGCGGCGCCAAATGTTTCGGGTGTTTTTATGTCCCTTGGGAGAGTTACAACTCGAAGACTGGATCCAACGAAGCCGCCTATACCTGCAAAAGAACGGAGCTCCGGATGTTCGGAGATCCGCCTCCGAAGATTAAGTTAGTACGGATTCGGAGTAAAACGTGCGGAAAGTAAGTATCTTCTTTGATTCCGAGATCAGGTGTTCTCTGTTTTCGAGAGCAATAAATGGTGTAATGATTAAGATGTGTCCTAGTAAATGGGGGAATCTCCCTATTTATAGGGTCCTAGAAAGGTGTGCCCTGTCCTAGGGTTTGATGACCTAGGATTTAGGGCAGCGCCGTTTGCGGCTCCTTGGGATTTGGGCCTTGAAGGCTGCCACTCCTAGGGGCCATATCTGCGTGACACGTGTCATCATCTGGATAGTCCATTTGGACGCCTCTTTTTGTGACACGTGTCGCACTCACATTAGGCCACTTTGCGGGGTATAAATACTCAAATCAAGTTTTTCAATTAAGCTGCTTGATGTCAACATTATAGTTTCTTAATTTGCTTTTCCACTTAATTAAATAAAATTCTATAATTATTTATCGGATTTTCTCTAGAAAATTTGACAATATGATTGCATTCATATTTTTTTGTAAAATTAGTCATAAAGTTTGATGACAGTAGTAAGTTGACTTTTGGGTAAAATACCTAAGATTCTGACAAATAGTATATTCAGGCAAATTTTTGCAAAGGCATAAACAAAGAGCTTAAAGGAGGTATTAACCAATACCAAATTTAATAGTTTATATGATTTTCAATCGACTATACTCTTATATGGTTGATAATTGGAAGGTGTAGGCAAATACCTGGTTGTGACAATTATTGGTGATGCATTTCGAACCTTGATTGTGTATAAATTGGCCACCTAAAGAGGAATATTATTGAAATTAGAGTTTTATATCTATGCTAAAAGGTTCGGGTACCTACTTATTTTAACTACTGCAGGAATTCAAGACACTCTTATGAGTAGAATAGTATATCTAATTTAGATCATACTAAATATGTAATAATTTTTATTAAAATCTTACGTTAATATTTCTTATCTTGTTTAGTAGAATTCAGACTTCAAAGTAGCTTTATTGCTTACTTGTATCTTGTTTAGGTGTAGCTATTTATAGATATGATCAAGTGACCTGTGTATTCCACCTAAGGACTTGCATTTGTAATTTGTTCATCAAGGCCTTGCTTTTTAATGTCTCTGATGTAAATGACTTCGCTGCAGTGGTTTTTGGGGAAATTGCTAATTTTTGTAGCCAATGCTTTTGCACCAGCTATTCTTCTATTTTCATTTTTTAACATGTTTATACGGTGTTATTATTTTATCATAGCTTTTTATTTTTTCCTATAACAAATATTTGTGACAGGGTTTTACTTTTTTTTTTACTGCAGGTTCATCAGTGTTAAATTAAAGAACTTTGGATTGCTCTAAAGTTGACATTCTTAAAAATAAATCAGCTGGCATAACCCCAAACATGGGTACTTGCAATTTTTTTTCGTGGTATCTTGTACTATAACTGTTTAAGGTAAAAATACCCTAGACACGTGGCCCAATCAGAGAGGGACATGTGCAGCTTGTGACAGGTCTAATATGGGCCACTCAACAGCTGACACGTATCAGTCTTAGATAACAGATAGAATTGCGGCCTTCAGGGCCCAATTCCCCAGAGCGCCGCAAAACGGCGCAACCCATTAGGTCATCCTGACCTAATGAAGGGCACTTTTTCCAATGACCCTATAAATAGGGAGATTTCCCTCATTTTAGGGACATTTACAATTCATTTATTAAAACCTACCCTACATTCTCTCACATCAGAGAAAACACCTGATCTCGGAATCCGAGAAGATCTCACTTTTACCTTTCGCACTTTTTACATTCTCCAACACGTTCCAACTTGATCGTCGGAGGCGGACCTCCTACCAACCGGAGTCTCCGTGTTTTGCAGGTACAGATCGTGTCGAACCTGTCTTGGTGACGTAACTCTCCCGAGGGACAAAAACACCCAAAACATTTGACGTCGTTTGTGGGGAGAGTACTGATTTGGGTATTTCATCCCCGCCACATGGCACAATGTGAGCTTTCAGGGGCTAACATGTGTCAAGAAGATATACCCTCAGGAATTGGCGGACTTCAAGGCCGAATTCACGAGGTAGCCGCAAAACGGTGTAGCCCGAATCCCTAGGTCATCAAACCCTAGGTAGGGCACACTTTTCTAGGACCCTATAAATAGGGAGATTCCCCCATTTATTGGGGCAGGTCCTAATCATTACATCATTTATTACTCTGAAAACAGAGAACACTTGATCTCGGAATCTGAGAAGATATTTACTTTCCGCATGTTTTTACTCCGAACTTGTACTAACTTAACCTTCGGAGGCGGACCTCCGAACATCCGGAGCTCCATGGTTTTGCAGGTACAGGAAGCTTCGTTGGATCCAGTCTTTGAGTTGTAACTCTCCCAAGGGACACAAAAACACCCAAAACATTTGGCGCCGTCTGTGGGGACAGTACCTTAAAGATGTTTCACAAGAACCTGTACCGCCTCTAGAGACCAACTGGCCTCTGGTTGATGGAGAGGTCCATTCGGACCGTGACTCTGACGACGACTGTGAAGTCGAAACCTATGTGGCCCCTGATGGGTCATTAATCTCTAAACGCATTCATCCCAAAGATAGACGGGAGCGGAACAATGACCAGGCGGGTACAAGTGACAATGGAATATTGTAGACACCCAAATGTGTCTCCCCAAATCCAAACCTAGTGATGAATACCTTTCACGTCATTTGATTATCAAACGAGGTGAAAGTGTGAAAAATCTAGTGATTTGGATGTTTTATTAAAATATCTCTCTTTCTGTTTTTGAAAATATTTCCTCTTACACTCTATTTATGAAAATAGCCAGTCCAATTTAGTTTGGTCCATGATAAGGGTCCAATAATAGTGTAGTTGGATTAGGCTTGAAAAGAGTTTTCCAACGATATATTATAAGCCCAATTCCGATGAATAATGAGGAAGTTATGGATTATATTAAATTGGGCCCGAAATGATTTTTATATGCAGCCCAATGATCTAGAGGAGGGCCTATTAATTATTATTCCTAAAGTTATTAGGATTGATTTTAATTTTCTAGAATATTTAGAAGGTTCTTTTTAATTCTAATGAGATTAGGAGTGATAATTATATTTTAAAGAGTTTTATTTTGAATAAAATATGTGATTTGGCACAAATATGATTTTAATTTGCTAAACACGGAATTTGCTGCTTAATCATATTAAGAAGAGGATTCCGTACAAAAGCGCGTTTTATCTTTTAATTAGCGCCAAACGACAAAATCTGTAGCCTGGCGCTAACATCTGTCGCCCGGCGCTAAGCTTGTCTCCTAGCGCTGATGTTTGTCGCCTGGCGACAGATGCTAGTTTTATTTCGAATAGGACTTGCTTTGTTTCCTGACTATTTTCTATAAAATTAGGGGTCGTATTTCCCTGTTTTTTATCATCAGCAGTCATCAAGGATTCACAATCATCTCTCTCTATTCTCTCTCTAAAAGCTAGAAGCTTATTCTTTCTCCCTCTTTCTAAGCCTTCCCCTCTTACAAAATTCCACATTCACAAGTTTTAGACACACCTAGCCAAGTTCGAAGTTGCCTTCGCCCTAGACGTGAAAGGTTGATAATTTCTGAGGGTTTGGTCCCAAATATCTATTTCAATTATTTAATTTAATTGTTTATTATTTTCCTTGAAGTTATTATCGAGTGTATTTTCTTATTAGAAAGAGATACAAGGCATCGAAGTAAGTACCTTAATTGCTATTATTTTGATATAGAAATCATGCTTTAATTATTCCTAGTATCATGATAGGATGTTTTATTGCTTCCTAGTATCATGTTTAGTGATAACTAATTTCTAATATCATGTATGTTTATGATGCTTCCTATTTCTTTCCTTATATCATGTTAGTATCATGCTAGGAATAAAAAGCTTTGATCTTTAATGTTTAGTGACATGCTAGGATTTGTTATTAATCTTGTTAGTATCATGCCTAGGATCTTGCTATTATTATTAAGCTTTATTGAGAATATTATGATGATGATTGTTATTATATTATGTTTCTTGATATTATATATATTATTGTTGTTATTGCTTAATCATGCCTTTTATGCTTGTTTAAAGGGAATTTGTACTTGTAATCACGCTTAATAAGATAATTAATAATCTTGTTTAGGCTAATATGATTATAATTCAAGTGATCGCCAATAATAGTTTTGTTTGTGCATTAATATTCAACCAATATAGATTAAACAGGTTTAAGGTTAATATATTGATTGTATGTTAGTCAGAAAGCGCACATGAATACGAGAAGAATAAAGTAGAGGCCTATTTAGGGCAAGTTCAATCTCTTTTAGGTTGGATTTGCACCTTCATCCCTGAACTTCTAGTCATGGTTCCAGACCTATTGGAGTTAACGATCTCCTGGATCGTTAAGGGGTGTAACCTTCACCCTGTGAACGGTTTACAAGTTCCTAAAACTTGTTGGAGACTCTTTTACTCTAGCTTCCTTCCATTTGGACGCCACCATGCTTAAGTGTATGATCACAGTGGGGATCAAGTGTGGGATGCTTGAAATATTCCCTACACTTTTTTGGCGACTCCACTGGGGAGGATTTCTATTTTAATTCCTAAAATTTATTTTGGCAATGATTTAGAATGAGTGGATGAGACTCGAAAAGTTCTAAGTATTTCATGTGCGTAATTTTGATTAACATTGTGGCATATGCATAAAAAGGTCCGCATTGGAAAGACCATTCGAAATGCGTCAAAAATATAGGATTTTTACACGTAGGAAATTAGGGAAATATCTTTCACAACTAAAGTCGAAATAACGCTGCGAAAAAAACTGGAAAATTCAAGAATAGAAAGCCGCCGAGGCATGTAGGAATTAGCGCTGAGAAAACAGCGTCATCGCCGAGCGTTGGCTCTGTCGTCTGGCGACAGATGCTATTTTCTCTCATTGAATTCTTCCAATACCGAGCCAGAAATCTACCTTCTTGTTTCGACTAGTTTCTAGTACTGTTTGCTCGATTTTACTTCCTGATTGAGTTTTTCCTTTTTTTTTTTTCTGAAACCCATATGTGTTCTACATATGGCCATAACCCTCTGGGGATTCACACTCCATCTACCCAATCGAACGCTCCTGGCAATGAAGGGTACATCTGAGTTTGTTGAATTCACCAAACCGTGGAAGCGAGTTTAACTCGCGGGGTCCCATCCACTCGCGCCAACCCTTCCAAAGGTAAGGCTTCCGCACGGTGCATCCGGACTCATAACCATGAACCCTCTTTGACTAACCCATATCCCGAACTTTAGAGAACTAGAGCCATGGTTAGGTTGCAAACTAATTGCATCATTTTGTGACTATTTGACTACTTGTGCAATATTTGTTTGTGCATAACCTATATGTGTTTACACTAACCGTTTGTTTGACTTGTGAATGAGTTTAAATGAACTAATTAATGACTAAAGGAATTTGCTAAATTAATTAATTAAAAAATGATTAAAGTCTAAATAAATTGATCGAACTTGACTTAGTACAACTTTTTAGGCTTGTTCCTTTAGAGTAAAACACTGGAAACAGTCCTAGATCAATGTTCCAGCAATGGCGCAAAGGTCTAGACTGTAGTGCCACGCGCTAGTGATTAGCGCCAGGCGACAATGTTGTCATCTGGCGCTGTTCCTTAGTGTCTGGCGACAGTCCTGTCTTCTAGCGACAGTCCATGCTTTTGCTCGAGTCTTCACGACGAGTCTAACTAATCAGTTTGCTTAAACGGTTTAATCGGTTTATTAATGACAACTTTCATGTTCAGTCCTTAATTGAGTCTAGGCACATAGTCTCATGGTCTCATACAAGAGTCAAAGTATGTCACTCACATTCATTATTAAAGCGCACACACAATATGTCACATTCTGACCATGTCTAGAGAGTCTTGTATGCGTGTATTTTTCGTCATTTTTTTAAGGGGGGTAAGTCGGATATTAATCCTCCAATTAAACCAAACTTGTTTGAGCCCTTACTTGGTCCTCAAAAATACACCCTATTTTTGCTTTTTTGACCCAATTTTTCCTTTTTGGTTTTTAAAAACCAATAAAGTCAAAGTCAATTTGAGTCAAGTCATTAAAACAAATAAATGGTTTAATTTACAGCGCTTGGTCAAGAAAGGAAGGGCGGTTAATAAAGGACAAAACCTTTGTTCAAATACTACTTTTTAACAAACCAGTTAGTCGGAAAAGAAAAGCTAAGAAGATAATGGTGCTCAGGAAGTAGTTAATGAACTTAGGCAGGATGTGGCTAACTTAACTGAATTGATAAAGACCATGGCTCTTCAAATTAATGACCGTGTGAAGCATCAATAAACGGAGCTCATGCAAGAAAGCTTGGGCAAACTCTCCAATGACTATAGATTCTAGGGCATTAGCTCACAAGGGGTTCCAGTGGACAAGGAGCTTCTTCCGCAGAAGTTCAATGCCAATGACATCCCTAGGTTCAAGGCAACAAACAATCCTTATTTCTACCTAAGGGCTTTCGAGACCATAATGAATATTAAGGGGATTGATAGGAAAGTCTTTCATTCATTATTTTCTCTATCTCTTGAAACCGTTTGTCAACAATGGTTCTTTTCCCTTGACAAAGAGAAAACCTCTACTTGGGATGCTATTGTAAACGCTTTTATTGATAGATATAAATGTAATATTCAAGTTGAAACTGATCATAGGGAACTTGAGATACTTAAGAAAAAAGAGAATGAAGGTTTTACTTCTTTCTTTAATAAGTGGAGGGAAACCTCTGCTAAGATGATTGAAGTGCCTACTGAAAAAGAGTCTGTGAGGTTATTCATAAAGAATCTCAAGGAAAAATATTCTAAACATCTTAAGTACCAAAGCAACTTGAATACTTTTAAGGCCGTTTATGACATTGGAATTAATATTGAAGATGACCTTGCAAAGCAAAAAGCTGCAAACACTAACTCCAACAGTGGCTAGAAAGGAAAGAAGAACGACAATCCTTCTTCTTCCAAAACCACCCACTCAAATAATGTTAGCACCTTTAATCCGAATGAAGTCCTCACCATGAACAGTCAAGGACAAAAGAAACCATTTAGGAGAAACTTTACTCCTATTGGTATGAGTTATGACACCGCATTTAACCGTCTTCATGCAAAAGGTCTTATAACTCCTATTGGACCATTTGGGGATCCACCAGTCGAAAGGAGAACGACTAATTGGAACCCCAATGCACACTGCAAATACCATCAAGGAAGGGTCCATCTTACTGAGAATTGCTGGAAATTAAAGGAAGCTATCCAAGACTTGATTGAAAGCAATAAACTCCCAGTGCCTCCTGGAAGCAAGAAGCCAAGCATCAACAGTGCACCACTTTCTGACTCCTTGGCTATTTCTGATGAGGAAAGTTATGTTGATCCCTTATCTTTAATCAGACCAGTCGAAGAAACTCATGCCCTTGAAGAAGAAGAGGAAATCTTTTTCGATGCCATGAGTGATTGGGCCTCAATTCAACAACCGGCCACTAAAGAAGACGTTTTACTTCTCATATAAACAATGGGGAAAACAATAGGCATGTGTAGAAAAGTTCTTGAACGCACAAAACAAGAACAAACTAAACATGTCAATAAAGAGGTGACACTTATAGAGACTACTAAGAGGAAGCCATTTTCTCTCCAAATAGTTGAAACACCCAAAAGGAGCAATAAGTCCTACACTCCGATTGGGACCACCTATGCGAATATGTTCAAAATTCTCTCCGAGAGTGGCAGATCAAACCTCTCGAACCAAGACCATTTGAATCACTAAAGAGGACAGACATATCGTACTGTCCATATGATCAATCAGGGGGACACACTATAGAACATTGTTTCAAGGATTTAATTCAAAAACTGATTGATAATAAAAAGTTAGTCAAAATTCTTCAAGAGAAAGGAGTTTGGGACAGTGATGATGAGGACGAGAATAGAGAAAAGACTAAATTACCCTTGTAGGGTGCTTCGCTCAACCGGATGGAGATCTTACTTGAAAAAGCCGAGCCTAATTGATGAGCTTATAGGTTTTCTCTCAAGTGGAGATGCCTAATTGATCTCTTACTCAAGTGAGTTTTCCCAATTCCCAAGTGGGATATTTATAGGGAAACTCAAGTGAGAAATCCTTTCTCCCATCAATGTGGGAGAGTTGGTAAATTCTATTTTCTCTTATTTTTTAATAAAAAACAAAAGGAAATAGCCAACAACTAATTAATCAACAAGTGGAATTCTAAGATGAGGGGTTAAGTAAGGACCACAAGTGAAGAGGGGACCAAAACTTGATCCCTAGGGCTTCCCAAAAACCGGCTCCCTAGTGCCATGTGCCCCAACGGGCTGCCGCCACATGGCAGGCCGAGCCTAGGCACCCAAGCAGCCTAGTTGGTGCTTGGTGTGCGGTTGCCCGTAGCACCATGCGCGCTACGCTACTGCTATGTGCGGCTGGCTGTAGCGCCATGCGTGCTGGGTTGCTAGCATGTTACGGCTGCCATGCACATGCTAGCATGGCTTGCTAGCCATGTGCTGGCAGCCTTGCTAGCCTTAGTGCGCTAGCAAGCCGCAGCACCCAGCTAGCCATGCTAGGCTAGACTTGGCGCCCAAGCTAGCCACCTTGCTTTACAAAATGCCCGTAGCCCTCGGTTTGCTCGGGGCATTCCGATGATAGGGGTATTTCAGTAAATTGTTGATTAATAAGTGATTTTACCATCTCGTCTTTTCTTAGTTCGACTCGACTTGCGACACTCGGTTTCGACGCTCCTTGCTCGATTTCCAACGTCTAAATATTTATTACTCAAGCGACTCATTAATTCCTTCCGAATTAATTCGTGGTGTCAGATCGTTAGTTGCTTGGGTGTGACCCGAAGGGTCAGTCAAGATTAAGTTGTAATATTAATTATGCATTAATATTACTGTTCGGAAGCGGCCTCCATCTAGGCATTCCGAACACTTGAACTTACTGAATAATAGCTTTTCAATGGCTCCGAACCCTCTATCAAAATAATACACTTGTTCGAAGGACACCATGATATCATTCGCCCTACCGACTGCCTCCATTTTCCGCAACGCAAAGTTCCCTACCTTTAGGGGCCGCTTGTGCATTCTCTTGTTGTAAGCTCTAGTCATTCTCAGACGGTAGATCTCATGGCGTAAGGCGGCATTGTCCCTGCGCTCTGGAAGCGAGTCCAATGTTAGCTGCATGGCCTCCCAATTTGCCTCTTCGTCATATAGCATGATTCGAAGAGTCGGCTCATAGTGTTCAATGGGCAAGATGGCCTCTGCACCGTACACCATGAGAAATGGGGTCTCTCTAGTTGCCCCTTTTGCTGTTTTTCTGATGGCCCATAGGACGTGGTGTAGGTCATCTGCCCATAGGCCGCCAGCTCTTTCACTCTTCTTTTTTATGCCGTCTGAGATTAACTTGTTGAAGGCTTCAACCTGGCCGTTTGCTTGGGGTCGGCCGACTGATGCAAAACAATGTGAGATCCCTTGATCTCCCAACCAAGTCTTGAGATGAAGCGTCTCAAACTGAGGACCGTTATCAAAAACCATAGACATAGGCACCCCGAATCGGGTGATGATGTTCTTCCAGATGAAGGAGATGACGTCCTTTGTCTTGATGTTTTTGACCGCCTCTTCTTCCACCCATTTGGTGAAATAATCCACAGCAACAAAGATTTACCTCCGTCCGCCTGCTGCAGGGGTATATTGCCCTAGGATGTCCATGCCTCATTATGGCGAATGGTACTGGGCTATGTATAGCCGTCAGATCCGTGGCTGGACGGTGTATAAGCTTGCCAAATTTTTGGCATTTATCACGTTTATTCACCAACGTCATGGCGTCTTTCTCAAGGGTGGGCCAGAAGTAGCCCTGTCTAGCCCTTTCTACTAGAGACCTGTTGCCTATATGTGAGGCACAAAGGCCTGCATGCAAATCTTCCAGAATTTCCTGCCCCTTTTCTGGGGTGATGCATTTCAAGAGGGGTTGTAGGAACCCTCCCTTAAAAAGTTCTCCTTTGCGAATTTCAAAGTTGGCCGCACGCTTTTTCAATGTGACTGCTTCTAGAGCTGAATCCGGCAGTGTGCCGTCTAGTAGATATGCCCGGATGTTATCCGTCCAGGTAGAGGTTTGGTCAAGTACTCCAATGGGATCTTCTTCAATGCTTCGTTTTTCCATGACTTCCCAAAAGACTGACCGAGGTGTATCACATGAGGCGGATGATGCCAGCTTAGATAGAGCATCCGCCTAATTGTTTTCGGACCGAGGAACTTGACTTATATTGAATTCTTCAATTGTCCCGGCCTCAACTTTAACCGCCTGCAAATATTTGATCATAGCCGGATGGGTGGCTTCATAGTCACCATGGTATTGGCTAACAACCAATTGAGTGTCAGAGTAGGCGTCAATCTTGGTTGCCGCTACCGCCTTGCACATGCGGATGCCAGCTAGCAGGGATTCATATTCTACCTCATTATTTAAAGCCTTAAACTTGAAACGTAGTGCATGCTCGTACTTATCTCCCTCAGGAGACTGATATATAACCCCTGCACCACAGTCGTTCATAGTGGAGCTCCCGTCCACGTACACTTTCCAAACTTGATCAGTGTTATCTTGCGCAGCCGGCCTTGACATTTCGACAATAAAGGTGGTGAATGCCTGCCCCTTTATTACCTTTCTTGGTTCGTTAGTGATTCCAGACTTTGCAATTCAATAGCCCATTTGAGCATTCAGCTAGATGATTCTAATGTTGTCATTGGGCGCTTGATCGGTTAGTCAGTGTAGACCACTACCGAATGTGCCAAGAAATAAGGTTTTAACTTCTTGACAACCATATAATGAGTAAGGCCAAAATTTTCAACCATGGGGTATTGAAGCTCTACGTTTCTGAGAACATGGCTAATGAAATAGACCGGGAGCTGGGTGCCGTCTCTTTCATCAAGGAGAATTGCACTGAGATCATGATCTGAGACAACCAAGTACATGTAGAGCGTCTCTTTGGGCAGAGGGTTGACCAGCCTTGGCAAAGAGTGCAAATGTTATTTTAATTTTTGGAAGGCCGCCTCAGCATCATCCCCCCATTCAAACATAGCCTTCTTCCTGATTGCCTGGAAGAAGTAAAGGCACTTGTCACCTGACCGGCAGAGGAGTCTCCTTAGGGCCGTCAGGAAACCTGTTAATTTCTGTACTTCCTTGACATTATGGGGTGACTTCATGTAAATGACCCTCGGTATTTTTTCAGAGTTGGCCTTTATCCCCCTATGATCAATTAGGAATCCGAGAAACTTCCCAGACTCTACACCAAAGACACACTTCTTGGGATTTGGCATGACCTTGTGCCGCCTGAGTATGGTGAATGTTTCTCGGAGGTTAGGAAGGTGTTCCGCCTGCTGCTTGGATTTGACTATCATGTCATCAATGTACGCCTCTACATTCCTCCCAATTTAATTAAAAAAGAATGTATTAATCATTCGTTGGAAAGTAGCAGGCGCATTCTTCAAGCCAAACGGCATCACAATGTAGTAGAACAACCCCTGATCAGTGACGAATGACGTCTTTTCTTGATCTTTTTTCCACAGAGGAATTTGATGAAAGCCTGAGTAGGCGTCCATAAAGTTCATTAGAGCATGTCCGGCTGTAGAGTCGACTAGACTGTCGATCTTTGGAAGTGGATAACTATCCTTCGGACATGCTCTGTTCAAGCCAGTGTAATCAACACACATGCGCCAGGTACCATTCGGATTCTTCAGAAGCATAACATTCACAACCTAGTCAAGAAAGTTACATGGCCGATGAACCCGGCGTCTAACAGCTTTTTAACTTCGGCAGCTGCCGCTTGACTTCTTTTCTCGCCGTGATTTCTTTTCTTTTGCCTGATGGGCTTCGTTTTTGGATCCACGGCGTGTTTGTAGATAGCAAGATCCAAGCTGATGCCTGGCATCTCCTCCACCTCAAAGGCAAAAATGTCCTTGAATTCTTTCAGTAGAAGGTGCAAGTTTGCACCCAACTGTTGGGCCCGTATTACCAAGCAACCCAATATGTCTAGGGCATTGCTCAATAATCAAAAGATACATTAAATCAAGAAAGACGGCCTGATTGGAATAAGTATGGCAAGCAAGATCAGAATATCAATCATGAAGATACTTGCCAAGAATATACTTGCTGAACAAGGAAATAGAATAAATCAAGAAGATTTCCCACGCTTTGAATATATTCGATATCTTTGTAACCCTAATGGGTCCTAAGTATAAATAGCATAGTGAGACATCATAATACTCATGTAAGTTCATATATACATTAATATAAACTGATTATCTCACTTATGCTCTCGGAATTGTGTCCTTGCTGAACAAGGAGCTCTGTCCTTACTCAGTATTGTATCTCTAAACTCGTTCTCTTTTAAGTTTAATTGCTTATTTACTGTCATATTATTGCTCTTGGTTATTATATTTCATATTTATGGTTTGATTGTTATTACCCCTAAATCCCTAAGCAAATTCCTAGATGCCTTACTAAGATTTTCCTAAACAATTTGGCGCCCATCGTGGGGCTGATAATCAATTAACCTGCCAAACCCATCAAAAACCAAGACAATCACCATGACCGGGCAACCAGTACCCTTCACCATAGCCGAAATCAATGAAGGAATGAACGCATTCCGTCAAACTCTAGACCAACAAAAAAACCAAATCGAAACATTGTTAGCCCAGAAAGTCTAAACTGAAGCCAAGCTTAGCAGCCTAACAAGACAAAATGAAGCCCTCCGTAGCCAAATATAGTCAGTTGCATCCAAGACTGTTAACACCCGAAAAAGCACTGAAAGCATAGCCATGCAGCTTGATATGTCTGGAACTTTCCATACCCCTAATAACGGGGAAAAAGGTTCTAATAGCAGGGAAGACACCCTGGATTTAGATTTCATTGATGCAGGAACCTTTAAGAAAAGCAAGCAGGAAGGAACTGAGGAAGGAAGGATAGAAAAGGTAGTCAAAGAATACCTCAAGGCATTTGAAGCCAAGATTGCAAAGATCCCCGGAGTGCCAAAGCCCGTGGAGGAAGAGGCGGCAGACGACTACATAGAGTCACCCTTCTCAGAAGAGATCGCCATGGTGGAAGTGCCAAAGAGGTTTATTACACCCAATATGGCCATGTACGATGGAACAACAGACCCTGATGAGCACGTGTCCCTCTACAAGCAGAAGATGATGACTAGTTCAATCCCCAGAGATATTAGAGAAGCCATCATGTGCAAAGGCTTTGGAGCCACATTATCAGGTCTAGCCCTAACTTGGTTCATTAATTTAGATAACGGGACAATTCGATCTTTTGCAGGGATGGTGAATCTCTTCAAGATTCAGTTCGCCAGTAGCAGGAAAATCGAGAAGCAATCCTTAGATCTATACCGTGTCGTGCAAAGACATGGAGAGTCCTTGAGGGATTATCTTAACAGGTTCAACAGGGAGAAGATCGGGATACACAAGTGTGATGCCCCCATAACAATCGAAGCCTTGAGAAGGGGATTGCTAGATCATAGCGAACTCTATAAGGAATTAACGAAATATCCCTGCACAACCTTTGAAGACGTACAAGCCAAAGCTATGGCACAAGTCAGATTTGAAGAAGATGTGTATGCAAGAAAGACTCCAGAACCAGATCGCCAGCCAAGAAGGAGCAATAACTTGCCTAGAAGGGATCATCGCTTCAAGCCGTACCAGCGTTCCCGTTTTGATGAAGGGTCAATCAATGCTGTCGAGGGAGAATTCTCAGATTGGAGGGAAGATCCTAAACTCCCACCTAAATTGCATGAATATTATTTCAATGTTAACCCTGCAGGTGTAATCCGAACCCTGAACAAACTGGGAGATACCGTGCAGTGACCCAGAAAGAGTTACAGACCAGGAGAAAAGAAAGATCCATCAAGATGGTGCGATTTCCATTCAAATATTGGTCATATAACTGATGAATGCGTTGCGCTCAGGAAGGAAGTTGCTTACCTATTGAAGAAAGGCTACCTTAAAGAACTCTTGTCAGATAGGACTAAAGCTTCAGGAAGAGAGAATGAATCTAAGCAAGGTGGCCCCCCACCTCCTCCTCCAATCGTCAAGACCATCTGCTTCATATTAGGAGGGTCAGAAGTGTGCGGCCTAACATATCAAGCAGCAAAGCGGCATGCGAAAGAAAGCCATATGGATCAGCCTGATAGAAAAGCAAGGTAAAAAATGGACACCCCAATCATGTTCGAGGAAAGTGATGCAGTAGAAGGCCATCATGATGGCCTAGTGATTTCACTCCCAGTTGGAAATTGCATGATCAAGAGAATCCTTGTTGACAACGGAAGCTCCGCAAACATCATTATGCTCGATACCTTGAAACATATGAACATTGATGAGAAGAGCATCATCAACAAGTCAACAATGCTAGTAGGTTTCAGCGGAGAAACCAAGAAAACAAGCGGAGAGATTACATTGGCAACTTATGCAAAGGGGATGAATCTGCAAGTCAAGTTCCTGGTGATCGATACATTATCATCGTATAATATGATTCTGGGCAGACCATGGATACACGAAATGAAAGCTATCCCATCTACTTATCATCAAGTCATCAAGTTCCCTACAAGGTGGGGCATTCAAGAAATTAAAGGGGATCCTAAAGAGGCCAAAGAATGTTACAAGATCGCCCTGAAAGCATAACAACCAGAGGGTCAGCTGGGCCAAGAAAAACTCAGTATAGCGGAAGAGCAAGAAGCAATAGAGGTCTAGCTGAACCCCGACCATCCAGATCAGAAAGTCAGGATAGGATCAGAATTGAGTATAGATCTTCGACAGCAAATCTCAGAATTCTTGGAAACTAAAAAAGACGCGTTCGCTTGGACTCACGAAGACATGAAGGGAATCCCTCTAGATGTGATCACTCACAAATTGAACGTAGATGCTATGCATACACCAGTGAAACAGAAAAGAAGAAAGTTCGCAACAGAAAGGAACAAGATCATCAATGAGGAAATTCAAAATTTGTTGAAGACAGGAAAGATCAGAGAAGTAAAGTACCCAGAATGGCTCGCCAACGTAGTAGTTGTCAAAAAGAAGAATGGAAAATGGAGAATATGTATCGACTTCACAGATATCAACAAGGCTTGCCCAAAAGATCCTTTACCATTACCTCACATTGATGCCATGGTAGATGCAACAGCAGGACATGAACTACTCTCCTTCATGGACGCATACAGTGGGTACAACCAGATCCTCATGCACAAAGAAGACCAAGAAAAGACTGCTTTTATTACTAGCTAAGGAATCTATTGCTACAGGGTAATGCTTTTTGGATTGAAGAATGCAGGAGCAACATACCAGAGGTTGGTAAACAGAATGTTTGCAGAACAAATTGGGAATACGATGGAAGTCTATATAGACGATATGGTAGTCAAGTCCAAAAAGGCAGCCGATCACGTCAAGGACTTCAAAGAAGCCTTTGCCATCCTGAAGCAGTACGAAATGAAGTTAAATCCTACAATATGTACATTCGGAGTACAATCAGGAAAGTTCTTAGGTTACATGGTGACACAAAGAGGAATAGAAGCTAGCCCGGACCAAGTCAGGGCCATCCTGGATTTAGAGCGACCGAAATCAAAGAAAGACGTGTAGAGCCTAACAGGAAGAATAACAGCACTGAATAGGTTCATCTCCAAATCATCAGACAAGAACAGAGCTTTCTATGAAGTACTAAAGAAGAACAAAGAGTTTAAATGGGAACAGGAGCAAGAAGAGGCATTTCAGAAGCTGAAGGAGTATTTAGCCAACCCCCTAATACTCTCCAAACCCAAAGAGGGAGAACCGCTTCAATTGTACCTCGCAGTATTGGAAAGCACGATCAGCGCAGTCCTCACCAAGGAAGAAGACAAGGAGCAATTTCCTATCTACTATGTAAGTAAAACCTTACTCAGCACGGAAACAAGGTACGCTTCCTTAGAGAAAATCATCCTAGCTTTAGTCACCGCTTCAATAAAATTACGCCCATACTTTGAAAGCCACTCTATACGTGTACGAACCAACTATCCCATCAAAGTCATCATGAGGAAGCCTGAAATGTCAGGGAGAATGGAGAAGTGGGCTCTACATCTCAGCAGGTACGATATACAGTACGAACCCAGAACCGCAATTAAGTCACAAGCTCTGGCAGACTTTGTAGCAGACTTCAGCCCAGCTCTTGAAGAGGAAGCACAAAAGGAAGTATTGGCCCTACGAGAACCAAAGGCTACATAGAAATGGACACACCATACAGATGGTGCGGCAAACATACGAGGTGTGGGTATGGGAATAGTGCTTACATCGCCCCAAGGAGACAAAATAGCACAGGCAGGTAGGTGTAACTTTAAAGCAACCAATAATGAAGCCGAATATGAAGCATTAATCACAGGACTAACAGTGGCAAGAGACATGAAGATACAACACTTAGAAGTAATATCAGACTCTCTACTCGTAGTGAATCAAATCAACGGGGAGTACGCAGCAAAAGACGCCATGATGATAGCCTACCTGGAGGTAACAAAGAAACTCATTAAGGAATTTAAGGTATTCAAGATAGACCAAGTACCCAGAAACTTGAACACTGAAGCAGACGCCCTGGCAAACTTGGGATCAAACATTAACCCTGATGAGTTCGGAGCTATCCCATTAGTACACGTACTCTCACCAGCCAAAGAGAAAGAGTCGACTATGAACGTCTACGAAATACAAATAGACCCTACAGGGGAGGAAAATAGTAGCTGGATGAAGCCTCTCAAGGATTATCTCACAGACAAAGTAATTCCAACAGGGAAGGTCCCTTCTTACGATGTTTAGAAAAAGGAGAAGCACAGCAAGTTCTACAGTCCCTACACAGCGACGAATGCGAAAATCACTCAGGAGGAAGGAACCTAGCCAACAGGGCACTCAGAATGGGATACTACTGGCCCAACATAAGGAAAGACGCTGCAGAGTTCTCTAAGAAATGTTTGGCATGTCAAAAACACGCACCTCTAACACATAAGCCATCTGAAGAGCTGCACCCAACACTGACGCCTTGGCCGTTCATGAAATGGGGAATGGGTATAGTGAAGCTGCCTCCATCATCAGGGCAAAGAGTATACTTCCTAGCAATGACGGATTACTTTTCAAAATGGATAGAAGCAGAAGCATACAACGACATCAAAGATAAACATGTGATCTCATTTATCAAAAGGAACATCCTAAGCAGATTCGGAGTACCAGTAGAAATCATTACTGACAACGGGTCCCAGTTCATTAGCAATAAGACAACAAAATTCTGCAAGGAATGGAACATCTCCCTTATCACATCTACGCCACGATACCCACAAGCAAATGGACAAGCAGAGTCAAGCAACAAAGTCCTAATCAGCAACATGAAGAAGAGACTGGAAGGCGCAAAAGGGAAATGGGCAGATGAGCTACCCAGTATACTATGGGCAGACAGAACAACCCCAAAGGGCGCTATAGGATATAAACCTTTCTCACTACTGTACGAATGTGAAGCAATCATTCCAACAGAAGTGGAAGTCCCCACTGCAAGGTATGGGTTAATGACAGAAGAAAGACACCACGCCGAGCTGATACGTAACTTGGACATTGTAGAAGAACTCAGAGAGGATGTAAAAATGAGAATGGCAGCCTACCAGCAAGAAGTAGCAAGGTCTTTCAATAGGAACGTTAGAGCAAGAGTTTTCAAGATGGGAGATTAGGTCCTCAGGAAGGTATATGAAAACACAAGAGAGGTGAATGCAGGAAAGCTAGCACCCAACTGGGAAGAACCCTACGAGATCATCAAGGTAGTAGGAAACGGAGCCTACAGACTCAAGAGTGCAGAAGGAAAAGAGGTACAAAGAAGCTGGAACGCAGCACACTTAAAACTCTATCATTTCTGAAGAACGAAGGTATGTAGTAGTTGTCCCAACCTTTCTTTTCGTCTTTACTAAAAAAACAAAAACAACAAAAAAAAAAAAAAACCAAAAAAAAAGAGAAGAAAAACAAAACGCAAAAAATCTCCAACAGCCAGATGCAGCACAAAAGGTACTCTTCTTCACTTAAACTTAGTCAATTTAGTTTATATTTACTACAAGTACTGACTTAAGCATCGGAGGGCCGTTGGGGAAACCCACGGCCACCCTTCACCCAATTCTGTTTTGCAAGGACAACAGCTACACTACCATACAGAGCACAGAAAGGCATACATTACTGCAAGCATCCATCCCTGCAGAACAAGTAAACGCCAACAGCGAATACATGTAAGCATTATTTCACCCATACTACAACTGCAATACAACTGTAATACAACTGTAGGACAACTGTAATACAAAGAAAAACACAAGCTAACACAAAATATGCATAGCATAACAAAATATTAAAATTACTTAGTTGCAAAAAAGCAATAAAACAGGCAAAGCATCCAGCTGCAGCAAGGCAGCACAAAAACAAAATATCCAACAGCACTAAGGCAGTAAAAGCAAACACAATTCAAAGAAAATAAAAATCGTTCAGAATAAATAGGTGACCCTCTCTTCAGCACCATTGAAACTAATTCTCCCCAGTGTTGTCAGCAAGGACCCTCTCTTCAGCAACGGACTTCATATCTTCAGGGCCATCCTTAGCATCCTCATTCATGGGAGAGTTGACTTCCTCATCAGCATAGCTCAACAGCAATGTACCAGGAGCAGTAGTCCCCTCAGGAAAAGTCTTCTTAAAAGCAGCCTTCTCAGCAGCATAGTCCTACGCTTAATGCTTCCGTTGCTGATAATCCTCCATCATCTCCAAGCGTGCCTTCCCAAAGTAGTAGCTAGCCGCATCAAGAGTCATTCGCAGCATCCTTCAAGGTACCCTTCAACCCATCCCGTTCAGCAAGGCACTCCTTGTGCTTAGTCCGTTCAGCCTTCAGAGCATTAGTAGCAGCCTTATACTTGTCAGAAAGGGCGTCAAGTTCCTTCTTCATGGCATCATAAACCCGAGTGAACTCTGATACCTTGTTCAATACGCCTAAGCACGACTAAATACCCTACACAAACACACAACGGAGTAAGGATAAAACAATCCGTCATTCCCGTTTTGTTAATTTTTTTTTGGGAGTATACTATACCTGGACGGACTGTACATCAACCTCTCGAGAAAGGTCTGCGAAGACTGGCGCTCCTTAAAGGCCGGTAAAAACAAAGTGCCCACATGAGGAGCCAGAGATTCATAGGAGAAATTGGCAACATCAACATCAGCAAGTATCTCCAATTTCCTCTTAAGGTTAGTACGAGGCGGAGGTGGAGGAGGGGCACTCCTCAACAGAATCACATTAGCCGGAACATCCTCCGGAGTCCTGGAAGAAGCCCGCGATCTGATGCGACCTAAGATGGAAGAAGAGCTAAGCAGATCATGGGACCTTAGTGACCTAGAAGTATCTACGAAAAGCAAGATAAATAAAAGCAAATTCAGCCAGTTACAACAAAACGGCAATACAATTTCAACAACAAGTTCCAGAAATGTCCAACAGATACGAGAATAGACACACAGTAGTACAGTCTCAACAAGGCACAGCATCGTAATAGAAACAAAAACCAACACGAGGAAGAGAGACAAACCTTGAGGCATAGTAGGGGCAACTTTTTTATCAGAGTCAGAATCGTCCAAAGACTCAATCTGAACAACCACTTCAGCCTGCGTCAACTTGATAAAAGATGTCTTGTCCGCACTCAGCTCGTACAACTTATCGATCAGAGATGGAGATTGAGAGTGCTGCTTCAATTTACTCACTGCAACCATTAAGCAAATAAGCCCAAATCAACAAAGAAGGAAAACAGCACAAAGAAAATAAGAAAACAAAATACCTTCAGCTTCAACAATGTCAATAAAAAAATCACAGTCATCACCCAATGAATCAATCCTCACAAAGAAAAACTTGTGATACCACTTCTTATCAAACGCCTTCTCCGGATCTGTCACCAAAGGACTAACACCATCCTTCAAGCGAAGCCCAACTCGACCCTTGCCACTGGTCCTAATAGTGTAAGGATAGCACAAATCCCTCACATCCAATTCTATACCCAACCTCGCACTCAACAAGTCAAGAATTCGCAAAACCCTCCAAGTTTGGGGTAACAATTGACAAGGTGAAACCCTAACCCTAGACAGAAATTGACGAACAAGGGGAGAGAAAGGAAATGTATGCCCAATTACAAAGGGATACTCGAAGAAACACACCCAGCCCAGGGCAGTCCAGTCCGCCCTTTCCTTAGAAGATGGAATTTTCACCACCACTCCATCAGGAAATCGCTCAACAGCAGCGATTCTATGAACATCCTCCTTCGTCATATGAGAAGGATAGACATCCTTAGCAGGGAAAACGTTCTGTGTAGTAAAAGTTGGCTTCTTCACACCCTCATCAACCCCAGCAAACACTACTTTCACAGCGTCACCCATCGCAAAACACAAGAGAAGTAAAAGAAATAAAGAAATAGAGAAGAACAGAGAAGAGAGAGAAAATACCTGAAGAAAATTCAAAATTGGGGCAAAGAAGTGAAGTGATTTGATGTAAGCCTGCGCACCAACAAAACCTGCAAGGAGAATAAACCGCCCTTCACAGTTATCGAGGCACTTGCCTTATAACTGTCACCACGATCCTCATTTTTGTTAACTGTTGAAATAATTTCCAAAATTCGAATATTTTTCCAACGGCTTCCTTTAGGTAACTTTCATCTTCAAGGCTTGAACATAAAAATTAGGGGTAATTGTTGGGCCCGTATTACCAAGCAACCCAATATTCTAGGGCATTGCTCAATAATCAAAAGATACATTAAATCAAGCAAGACGGACTGATTGGAATAAGTATGGCAAGCAAGATCAGAATATCAATCATGAAGATACTTTCCAAGAATATACTTGCTGAACAGGGAAATAGAATAAATCAAGAAGATCTCCCACGCTTTGAATATATTCGATATCTTTGTAACCCTAATGGGTCCTAAGTATAAATAGCATAGTGAGACATCATAATACCTATGTACGTTCACATATACATTAATATAAATTGATTATTTCACTTATGCTCTCGAATCGTGTCCTTACTGAACAAGGAGCTCTGTCCTTACTCAGTATTGTATCTCTAAACTCATTCTCTTTTAAGTTTAATTGCTTATTTACTGTCATATTATTGCTCTTGGTTATTATATTTCATATTTATGGTTTGATTGTTATTACCCCTAAATCCCTAAGCAAATTCCTAGATGCCTTACTAAAATTTGCCTAAACACCAACTTCGCAAAAGCAGCCGTCCCTACCTTAACAGTTCGCTCTGGGTGGCTGACCTCCAGAGGAATATCAATTTGTTCACCAGCCGGCTGGGGACGGAGGTCGTCTGACCATTCCCTGGTTAATGATTGCTATTGCTTTTCTTTTTTAACCACCACCAGCTGATAAGTCTTTCTTTTCTTTACGGCTGGTGGGGCCGAATCATCATCCTTGATATCATCAAGGTTTTTTAGCTCCTTCCCTTGTCCGGCTGTTGCGGCCTCGGGTTTGACAACTGAGAGATAGAATTCTCTAGCCGTCTTCTAATCTCCGTTCAGGGAGCCAACAGAGCCATCATCCTTCTCATACTTGAGTAGCATGAGAGATGGGATGATGACGGCCTTACACTCGTTCAGAGTGGGTCGGCCAAGAATGAGGTTATAGGCGGTCAGCTCTTCGACCACCAAAAATCGGACGGTCATGTGCCGCCCTTTTCCCTTTTCTCCCAGCTGGACAGGGAGATCTATCCTCCCGACTGGGTGCACCACTCCTCCCCCAAACCTAACAAGGGGATGGGAGACATCATGCTATCCAGCTTATACTTCAACTTGGAAAGGCACTTGTAGCTGATGATGTCAGAGGAGCTACCTGTGTCAATCAGAATGCGGCCAACCAGTGGGTTGACCACTTTGCATTCGATGACCACAGGGTCATCATGCGGCCGACGGACTTTGCCCCGGTCCTTCTCAGTGATGAAAACTTTTGGGAAGGCGGTGGTGCCAGACGCCTGGCCCCCTTCATATGAATTGCCATCTTCCTCAGATGGTCCTTGGTGCCCCGCATGGTCGGGCCACACCTAGCGAATCCGCTTGCTGTAGTGTAGACAGGCTCCTCATCGGTGTCCGAACTACCATCAGGCTAGGGAGTCTTTTTGGAGGACTGCCCCGGATTCTCTTTGAAAGTCACTTTGGACTTCACATAGGACTTCAGCACTCCTTTGTCAGCAAGACGGTCAAGCGTTCGCTTGAGGCTGTAACAGTCGTTAGTGTCATGGCGGACATCCTCATGGTAGTGGCAGTGTTTGCTTTTGTTCCGATTTTTCAGTGGAGCCTTTCATTGGATTCGGCTTCTCTAAGGTCAGCCGATCCTTTATCTCCATGAGGATGGAGTAGCTGTCCTTTTTAAACTTGTACCTTGGAACGTACGGTTTAAGTTGTTTCTTCTTTTTCTAGGTAAGATGATCAGAGTAATCAACCGCCCTGATCTCTTTTTTCCTCTTGCTTTCTTCAGGCTTTTGACTCAGTTGAGTAGGGCGACTATCCTTCTGCTTATCAGACCTTTTAGAGTCCTCCAAAGAAAGCAGGCTGGATGTAGGGCAAAGCAGGCAGCCTATATAATGGCTGGGCCACATACTGTGCCGAATTAATTACATGGGGACTCGTGTGGAAGAAGGGACCGCCTGACGGAGTCCCATGTACAGATTGTGAATTCCTCACTGAGGTATTCTTGAAGCTATCTGGGTAAGTTGACGTGGATGCCGACTCAGACAGTTGGTGATTCTTCTTTTGCTCAATGTAATGTCGACCATCAGAAAAGGTCTTTTTGCTGCCGTCCGACTGCACATGCCGGATGGCCTTTCTCTTTGCCGCTTTCGGAAAACGGAGTTTGATAGATCAATCAGGGGCAGAGCCTTCTCCTTCGTAGCACGGTGAGGGGTAGGCTGTCGGTCCTTGACTGAGTTTACTTTCTCAGCTTGAGCTGGTTCTTTGGCCAATTGCTCCTTTCTAGGAGCAGCCGTCCTTTTGGTGATCAATTCCTTGATTTCACCCTTGAAACTTGTCATGAATTTCATGAGCTCGTCTCGGGTGACTAGGGCTGATCCTGCTGCCTGTGTTTAATCAAACAGCTGCCCGGGGGGCTTGCTTATACCCGCCTAGTCGTTGTTCCGCTCTCGTCTGTCTTTGGGACGGATGCGTTTAGAGATTAGTGACCCATCAGGGGCCACATAGGTTTCAACTTCATAGTCGTCACCAGAGACACGTTCCGAATGGACCTCTCCATCAACAAGAGATCAGTTGGTCTCTAAAGGCGGTACAGGTTCTTGTGAAACCATCTTTGAGGTACTTTCCCCACACACGGCCAAATGTTTCGGGTGTTTTTGTGTCCCTTAGGAGAGTTAGAAGACAGGATCCAACGAAGTCGCCTGTACCTGCAAAACCACGGAGCTTCAGATGTTCGGAGGTCCGCCTCCGAAGAATATGTTAGTATGGATTCGGAGTAAAACATGCGGAAAGTAAATATCTTCTCGGATTTCGAGATTAGGTGCTCTTTGATTTCGAGAGTAATAAATGATGTAATGATTAAGACGTGCCCTAATAAATGAGGGAATCTCCCTATTTATAGGGTACTAGAAAAGTGTTCCTTACCCTAGGGTTTGATGACCTAGGGATTCGGGCTGTGCCGTTTTGTGGCTACCTCGGGAATTAGGCCTTGAAGGCCGCCAATTTCTGAGGGGATATCTGCTTGACACGTGTTAACCCATGAGAAGTTCATTTAGAGGCCTTCTTAGGTGACACGTGGCAAAGTCACATTGCCAAGTGGTGGGGAAAAAATACCCAAATCACCGTCCGTCTTAATAGGGGATTCCTTCCTTGGGCCGATCATAATAATGATTGCCCTTGGACTAGGTGAATGCTGAATCAACATTATATATGGCCGCTTTATTGTCTTTGTTTGAGTTGTCCTTTGACACTATCGCTCGGACGCAATTTAAGAAATTTCAAGTAATATCTCAACTTGGAAGTTTCTAAGTATTGAATGGGCTTATACGCCTAGGCATGACCTTGCCTCCATTTGGGTAAAAGTATCTTGGGCAATTTTATGGCTTCCTAATGGTCAATCGCCGACCATGTTGAGGTCGGACGGTTTAATTGACTTTATAGTCTCTATGGCCGAGTTGTGTAGCTTAGGGATGCCCTTGCTATACACCTACTCGGCCGCTCTGTAGCGCCTCTCAAAGGCCGAGCTACTATGTTGCAAACAACATTTTTATTATTTTCATTCGGCATTTCTACTTAAATAATCATAAATGAATGGCTAAAATTTAGATAATAATGTTCCACTTTTCATGAATTTTGTCAAAATTATATTGTTGGGGCCGTACGGCTTTAATTACAACGCTCGGTCGTTTAGACCTAGTTGTATATACAACTTTTTGGCTAAGTACTAGATTTAAACAAAATACTTTCTCATATTGTCTGTATTCCAAGTACGAGGAATAGGACAGCCATCTAAGGCTTCGAGATAATATGTACCATCCTGCACTTCTTCTTTGATTCGATATGGCCCTTCCTAGTTTGGAGTTAGCTTTCCGTCTTCATTGGCTCGGCCAATTACGAGGAATTGTATGCCCTCGTCATTTTAAGACGATAAATTTCATGCCAAAGTGCCGAATTGCCCCTGGCCTCTGGAAGAAAGTCCAAGGCACTCTTCATGGCCTCCCAATTTGTCGATTTATCATATAGAATTACCCAGAGGGTAGGCTCGTACATCTCAATTGGGAGCACGGCTTCAGCACCGTAGACTAGAAAGAATGGGGTCTAACCTGTTGAACTCTTGGCTGTCGTACAAATGGACCATAACGCATTGACCAACTCATCTGCCCAAAGGCCGCCTGCTTTCTCAAGCTTGCGCTTGATGCCGTTGGAGATCAGCTTGTTGTAAGCTTCAGCTTAGTCGTTGGCTTGCGGACGTCCGACCGAGGTGAAACAATGAGTGATGCCCTGGTCACTTAACCAATTTTTGAGTTGGCACCTTTCAAATTGGGTTCCATTGTCAAACACCATTCACTGTGACACACCATAGCGAGTGATGATATTTTTCCAGATAAAGGCGGACACATCTGTCCATTTGATTCCTCGAACGGCCTCAACTTCAACCCATTTGGTGAAGTAGTCTACAGCTACTAACATATGTCTACTCTGCCCTGACGCTGGAGTATACGACCCCAAGATATCCATGCCCCATTTTCCAAAGGGGAGCGGACAGCTTATGGCTGACAAGCTATTTGCAGGTTAGTGAATAAGGGTTATGAATCTCTGGGACTTGTCACATTTTTTCACCATCTTCACGGCGTCCAAATTCATGCTCGGACAGTGGTACCCCAGGTTGGTAACCTTTTCTGCTAAGGCTCGTCTGCCTATGTACGATCCACACTGCCCTTAATGAAAGTCATCCAATACATCATGCCCCCTCTCTGGTGTGATGCACTTCAAATATGGCTTAACAAAAGCTTTTTTTTTTTAATAATTCCCCACTCTTCATTTCGAACCAGGCCGCCCTCCTCTTCATCAGCCATCTCTCTTTGGGATCGTTCGGGATTTTTCCATCCCTTAGATAGTAGATTACTCCGTCCATCCAAGTGGAGCTTCTATTGATAATTTGCACAGGCTCGACATCGATACTCCTCCTTTCTAATTCAAAGAAGAATCAAACCAAGTAATTTTCAGACCTGTCTTTTTGCATTTCATTGTTAATTGAGGTGGTTTGCCCAAGAGGTGATCAGATTAGTTGAAACTTTCCATTCATTGAGCAAAGTGTTACAATCTTCCCTTACTATTTCAATTGAATCTATAAACCAACCTACTATTTCGCTGTAATGTTAAATAAAATATAAAGTTAAATTTATGCCAAACAATTTAATATATAATGCAACAGGAGTATTTATTTTTTTACAAGTGTAAAACATACCTCTTGTTTTAAAAGTTTTCATCATCATTGATTGCTAAGTAGTCAATCATTTGGTGACATTTCAAGCTCATGTTTTCCATTACTTCCTTGTGTGTTTTCATGAAATCAGAAACAAATATCATATATTCCACCCCTTTCTCCTTCTCAAGTTTCCTAACTACTCTGAACCTTGAAACTTTTTCCACAAGATGTTTTCTTTTAGTGTTTATCTCTGCCAAAGCAATTGCAGAACAGATTTCTGCACGATACTCCTTTGTCCTATTTGCTAAATCAAGGTCAAAATCAAAAGTGTCTCTAGAAAAAAACAGCATATGGATCATTGCAAAAACACCACAATCAAGAGTACTTGGTGTCTTCCACTTGAAGTTAATTTCATCAAACTCATATTCTAGTATTTCATCAGCCTTTTCATGATTAATTCTCTTCAGAAAGTTTGACATTTCCTCCACCTATAACATTTGTAAAGCAATATATAAGTAAAACAAATTTATGGTATGGTTTACTTTAAATAGCATATGATTTACTTTAATGAGAACATCTTTTACTTTATATTTTATCTTATTTTTTTTACAAGAATTATAATGTATACTTTTAATACAAACTTATTTACTTTAAAGTAATGTCATTTACTTAAAGTAATGTCATTTACTTTTAATAATAATTTACTTTTGATAAATAAAAAAATCTTACCACAAGAGATGCAAGAATTCTGTAGAAAGGCTTATGCCTGTCATCATACTCCCTATTATCCAAGTATTGAATGGTCTGTTTCAACAGGTTAATCACTACAAAACTATAGTGGCCACTCAGACAGATTGAAACAAAGATTTGCGATTAAATTTGACTTATTAGTCTATAAATTCAAAATTATAATGCCTTTTAATGTAGTTTAATTGACATAAATAATTAAACATACCAACTGAGCTGTCATAATTTTCTCCATTGCATCACAGAGGCACATCCAATCATACCATGTGTAGGGAATATTTTAAGCATCCCACACTTGAGCCCCACTGTGATCATACACTTAAGTATGGTGGCGTCCAAAGGGAAGGAAGCTAGAGCAAAAGAGTCTCCAACAAGTTTTAGGAACTTGTAAACCGTTCATAGGGTGAAGGTTACACCCCTTCACGATGCATAAGATCGCTAACTCCATAGTGGTCTGGACCCATGACTGGATATTCGGGGATGAAGGTACAAATCCAACCTAAAAGAGATTGAACGTACCCTAAAAATAGGCATAACCTAAGCATGACACTAGAAAGCAATAAAGACATCCTAACATGATACTAGGAATTAAAATAATATAAGCATGCTTTCTACATAAATATAATAATGAAACTACTTACTTTGTTGCCTCGTATCTCTTTCTATCAAAACAATACACACATTAGTAACTTCAAGGAAAATATTAAATCAAACAATTAATTTAAATAATTGAAATAGGGATTTGGGACCAAACCCTCAGAAATTATCAACCTTTCACGTTTAGGGCGAAGGCAACTTTGAACTTGGCTAGGTGTGTCTAGAACTTGTGAATGAGGAATATTGTGTTTTGTAAAAAGGTGTAAAAAGGCATAGAAAGAGGGAGAAAGAATAAGCTTCTAGCTTAAACAGAGAAAAGAATAGAATTAGATGATTGTTGGTAATTGTTGATGATCAAGCCTGTTGATGATTTAAAAATGGAGAATATCCACCCTATTTATAGAGAAAATAGTCCGGGAACGATCAGAAAAAGACCGATTCCTATTAGGAGTAAAACTGCCTCTGTCGCAGAACGACAAAGTCCAGCGCGATGCGGCAGACCTGTCGCTCTGCGACAGGCTTGTCGTTCAGCGCCAGTTTTGTCGTTCCGCACTGATTCACGCGTTTCCTAAAAACTTGTACGGAATCCTTAATCTAATTAAATTCGATTAACAACGTCCGTACTTATCTTCAAAAATCAGATTTAATCTTTTTTTAAAAACTCTTGTTTTAATCCAAATAGGATTCTTATTTTCATAAAAGATATAATTATTAATCCTAATCCTATTAGAACTCAAAACAACCTCCTAGATTATTCTAGAAGATTAAAATCAATCATAGTAAATTTAGGAATATTAATTAATGGGCCCTCCACTAGATCATTTGGCCATAAAATCATTTCAGGCCCAATTTATTAATTTGGCCATAACTTCCTCATTATTCATCGAAATTGGGCTTATAATTATCGTTGGAATGCTCTTTTAGAGACCAACCCAACTACACTATTGATGGACCCTTATCATGGACCAAACTAAATTGGACTGGATATTTTCATAAATAAAGTTCATTTTCAAAAACAGAAAGAAGAGTTATTTTTATTAAAACAACCGCATCACAAAGATTTTTCACACTTTCACTTCGTTCGAATAATTAAATGACGCGAAAGGTACTCAACACTGGGTTTGGTTTTTGGGGAGACAAAATTAGGTGTCTACACCATGCCTGATTCAATTCTGCTGCGTGTGTTGAAGGAGATTAGTTTTGTTTTTCATTTGGACTTGGTTGGGAAGGATCTTGTGACATGAGAGATAGCTCTATAGGTCTCTACATATTAATGAGGATATAAAAAAATGTACTTAATTAGATCATATACATTTAATTATGTATTTAGTTAAACATTTAATTTAATGATAAACATTTAATTTAATGCTTACATTGTGGTTAATGCCAAAGAAAAAGCATGATGGATCTTCTTTCGATCGTGAATCATTTAAAAGAAATGACCAACATTGAAGTATATTAGACTTTATCATTTGAGGGGGGACAGTTGGAGCTAAGGATACTATATCATCCCTTTTGATCACGAGAGGAGCTTTATATTTCACAATCTCTTAACTGCACACATTATAATGTTTGTAAAGTAAGTACAATATCATTTAAAGTAAACTAAATATTAAGTAAAGTAGATAGAATATTTTTAAAATTAAAAAAATTTCATAACTTACCGTTTGAATGCACTCTACTTCACAAAAGCAGTAATCAACCACTACTTAATATAACTTTGACATTTCATTCATTCTTTATTTGTTTCTTTTCATTGTTTTTGAAACGAAATCGATTTCAACATCTTTTTCTCCACAATCTAGATTGATGTTTATCTTTGAAGCTATCTCTTGGTGGATGTCCTTAAGCACAATGTTCAGTTGTGCAACAGGTTGTTTATCACCATCACCTAAAATAAAACAAAAGAATTAGTAACAATGAAATCATACCCTATCTACTTTTAATTGATTTGAATTTACTTTTATACAATATTTACTTTCTTTTGTTAACATCTTACCTTCAATTGTTATTTCTGTTACTTTCTTTGTAAGTGCTGGCTGATTTTCTTGAACAACAATATCTTTTAGGATACTCTTAGTAACTGAGCATATTATACTAGTAAGATCAACATCAACTGCTTAGCTATCAACTTCAGCTTCTTTATCTTGTTTCTCTTCATTTTTCTCTTGTTCCTTTTCATTCTTCTCTTTCTCCTTGTCATCTTTGTTTTCATTCACTTCCTTTTCCTCCTTTTTTGTAGAGTTTTCCTGTTCCTCCTCTTTTTCAGATTCTTCCTTTTCGTCATCCATATTTATAGCATTAAGTTCAAAATTTGAATGATTATCTGCATCCTCTTGGTTATTGCCATCCTCTTGATTATTGCCATCATTTTCATCATCCTCTTGATTATTGTCATCAGTTTCAGGATATTTACGATGTTCCTCCCATGTTGAGATACATCTCTCAAATCATCATAAAGCTTTACTATTTCATCCATAGCCCTTTGTACTTTAGGGTCTTCCATTAGCTTTTGTGTTTCGAAAAATTGAGAATCTGATGCAGACACATTCAATCTTTGCTTCTTAATCTTCTATGTTAAGCTGGTTATACGCTCGGCATGTAACGTTATAAAGAAGTGTTGAATCTCTAGTCAATAAATGGAGATCTTCTTCAATTTCCTTTAAATAAATAACAAAAATTAAATTTATTATTGTTTGAAAATGCAGATATAATATTTCTAACATATATGCACATATAATAATCCAAGCAAAGAATAGGAAAATAAGCAGGGGAAACAGGAGGGATGTCAGAGCTAGTGTTAAGGTGGACAACTTCAGATGCTTTTCCCAGGGTCATATCTAGGAGTTACTTGAATCAATAAAGAAGAGACTTGGAATTCTAATTGGTTGTTATAATCTATTGCTCACAATTTCAAATTGGTTGTTTCTTGGAAGGAATTGAACATGGCTCTTAATTTATACTTAATTCTTGTGGAATGTCAAAGCAAGTGTTAAGGTTGCTATAACCTATAGTTCACATTTTTAAGCATTTGGAGCTTCCAAAGAGTCAAATTATGAGATAACTGAGAAAAAGATACAAGGAAAAATTTTAGAAAGCAATGGACATGGGTTTTGTTTTCTTATGGAATGTAAACAAGGCACATGAACAAAAAAATCTAACGATTTCTGGAGTGTAAATGCACGCTCAGTATTAACATTTCAGATTAATATATTTAGGTGCCACTGGTACAACAGAACTATTATGTAAGAAAATACAAACATGCTCATACTTTATATGCATTATGACGTTAAAAATGGAAAATTTGAAATCTTAAGATTTTGTTGTGGAATTTACAGTGTCGTTCGAAGCAACAAAGTACCAAGAAAAGATTAGCAAAATAAGCAGGGGAAACAGGACAAAGTGGTGGAGTTTGTGACATATCATTCGCTGAAACAATGTGTTCAAAGGAATTTTTTAGCACATTATGGTGCTACTAATCAGAGGAGGCAACCTGAACATGATCAGCATCAAGTGAGTGAGGCATTGCCGTATTTATGGTCCAGCAATCATTAGAAGTAGAAGAAGCAGAAAACACACACTTTTTCAAGAAAGAAAATTGACAAGGGATAAATCTAGGTCGTTGGTAACTAAGTTCCCCGATCAAAACAAAATTTATAAAACCAAACCCAACCCTAGATATAGGGGTAACTCCGGGTCGAACCTAAGGGAATGTGGTATTTACTAAGGTCTCAAGCTAAGCTTTTCGAAGCCTAAATGAGGGTTGGTCTAGAAAATCTAACAACGCAATTAAACGAATACAAGAATGATATAAAGCATGCTAGGGAGTTGAGATCCACATGCACTCATGATAGTCACACTAATTGGGAAATAAATCGATTGAGCATACAATGCGAGGGAAGGGAACAAATGCAATCAAAATCACTCAAAGAGCTATTTCCTAGGGTCAAGCTAGATGTCTCTACAATCGACTTCAAAGGAAAATCGCAAATTAAGATCAATCGATAATAATAGCATCCAAATCAATTTTTTGTATCAATGAAACCTATTATGCAATCTAGCATGATAGTTAAGGTTGATCACTCCTCAAGACATCAAACACATGCACAAATTTCACCAACCAATTTAATCACAATGATGATCAATCAAAATCCCCTAATTAACCATGAATTATCACTCATACATGCTTCACCCTATCCCTAATCTACTCACTATACATTGCAAATTTGAACAAAAAAACTAATCTAATCACAAATTTTATCATCAACATAGTAATCAAAATATGCTCAAACATATCAAAAATCAAATCAAACAAACTACAAGTAATTCAATCAAATCAAGAATCAAGCATGAAATTACATTAAAGAGTAAAGAATTCTTAACAAACTTTGATCAAAATCAAAGAGGAAGAAGATTGAAAGTAGTATTCATCAACATAACCAAGTTTCTCTTTCTAAAATTTAAGAACAAAGTTTCCAAAATCAAGAGCTTCTCTCTCTAAAATTCTAATCAAAATCTAATTCTAATTCAATTTTAATGTCCTTCCCTTTCTAGAAATGAAAGAAATCTATATATAGTAATACTAACTAAGGAGAAGTTAGTTAGACGTCCAAAAGAAACATCAATTGGCGCGGCCTCTCATCCCTAAGCGCGGCCGCAACAAAATGGGTACGGAATAGGGGGGAGGAAGCTGCGCGGGGCCGCTCCTCACTCGTGCGCGACTGCGCCTGGCAGCAGGGGATATAGGCTTCGTGCGCTCGATGATGCTCCCGTGCGTTCCACATGATATATGTAGGAGAGGCAGTCACTTGAGGCCTTTACGGTGGGTTCAACACCGACTTTAATGTCCACGCGGCATGAGAGCGCGGCCTTGAGGACTTGGGTCTTGCACTCTGATGAGTGTCATTTATGGCACTCATTGGTTCTCTTGTAGGGTGATTTTATATTGCTTTTATAGCTCTTTTCTTTCCTTTTTCCTTAGTTTTGCTCTTTATTTCTTTAGTTTGCACTTTCCTTAGTCGATTTCCTATTTTCATGCATTTCTTGGTTTTTCTTTTCTTTTTCCTCTTTATTTGTTTGTTTTCTTTCATTTTCAGGTTAAGATCGTTGTCCAAGGTTTCCCGAGGTTTCTTCCCGAGTTTGCATTGATTAGGATGCCTAGTGTCTTCCATTTGAAGCCCAAGTATGGAGATGTGCAAGTTCCATTTGACCTTAGGCCGTGCATTCAAGCCGTGGGGGCCCCAATTCTAGTGTTGAACCCACCGTCGAGGTGTTTTAGGTTCTGCCATGCTCCATGTTCATCAAGCACACCAAGTGGAGCGCACGAGGAGCGTCAAGATGAAGGGGAAGAAGCTGCCATGTTCCCGGGCGCGGGCACACGCGATGATGGCGCGGCCGCACGGCCTGGTGGCGCAGGCGCGCATGGCCTTGGCGCAGCCGCGCCTGTTGCTCCCCCTGTTCAGTACCCATTTTTGCGCGGTCGAGCATCCTCTTGAAGAAGGTCGCGCCTGTACGGGTCTATTTTGGAAGATCTAACTAATTTCTCTTTGTTAGTTCTACTATATATAGATTTTTCTTCTATTTTTAGAGAGAAAAATGGAGAGAGATTTTTCATGAGAGAATTCATTTTTTTTAGAGAGAGAATTAATTAGAGTTTTAGAGAAAAGATTTTTAGAGAGAGAAATTCATGGTTGATGATTGATGATTCTAAGCACATTTTCCTTTGATTTCACCAAAGTTTGTAAGGATTTTTTTTACTTTAATGCAATATTTAGCTTTTAATTTCAATTGTTTGTTGATTGTTCAAGTTTGTTGATTAGTTGATTGAATTTGTTGGATTGAAATGATGATGATGAATTTGTTGATTAGCTTAGTTTTGAGTATGATTTCTTTCATGGATTGTGAGTAGTTTACTAGCTAGGGATGTGGTAAAGCATGTTTGAGTGATAGATCATAGCTAATTGGGAGTTTTTGATTGATTTGGCATTGTGATTAAATTGGTTGATTGATTTTGTGCATGTGTGTGATTAGTTAAAGAGTAGCTAACTTTAATTGTCATACTAGATTGCATTGTGTGCCTACATTGATACGGACCATTGATTTGTAGCTCACATTTACCGACCGAGCTTGGTTTGTGACGTTCCTAGTAGAGTCTCTCGTAGTTGGCGCTAGTTAGACCTCTAGGAGATAGCTTGTTGAGCTCTTTTGATTGCATTGTCTATCTTCCCTCGTAATACTTGAATTAATCAATCTCCAACCCGATTTATGTGTGTCCATTGCAAGAATATGTGGATCCTAAATCCCTAGTGTCTTGATATATTGATTTACTTTGTGATTTACTTTATTGTTTAGTTGAACTTAAATAACATACATTACCTTTTACGCTTCGAAATAGCTTGACTTAGGCAATAGCTAACTTACCCCCATTCCTAGTGGTTCAACCCGAACTTGCCCTATTACTAGGTGTAGGTTTGGTTATAAATTAGTTTGATTGGAGGAATTTTAGTTTCAACGACCTAGAGTCCACCTCTCGGTCAAAATGGCGCCGTTTCTGGGGAATGGCGTAGTTGTTTGCTACTGTTGTTAAGTCTATTTCATTTCATTTAAGAAATACAAAAAGATTTTTCTCTTTTAGGCTACACTTTTAGCCGTGCTACTAATTGTTTCTTTGAGATTGTATGCATAGGACAAGAGGAAGGACTTTAGTACCTTTTGATCCGGAGATTGAGAGAACAATTGCAAGGATAAGAGTTGCTAGATGATCCTTGCTAGACGATCCTTGAGTTCTAGCTCTTCAAGTGAAGAAGAATTTCAAGAAGAAGAACAAAGAAGAATGGGTGAAGTACTAAGGGTTTCTTTGAAGGAGTTGGGAACTCTCGGTGCCTATAGATTTGAGAGTGGTATTGCTCCACCAAAAACACCGGCTAATGACTTTGAGATAAGGCCGGCGATGATAACAATGATTGAACGAAGGCAATTTAGTGGTATCCAGCACGAAAGCCCACTAAATCATTTCAAAGAGTTTGAGAAGTTTTGCAACACAATCAAAGTCAATGGGGTTTCTCAAGAATTCATAAGGCTCAAGCTATTCCCGTTCTCTCTAATCAGAAGAGCCTTGGAGTGGCTAGATAAGGAAGTGAAGCCTAATTCCTTGAGAACTTGGGATGAGGTCACTAAAGAGTTTCTTTCTCTCTTTACCCTCAAAAGAAGACCGCCGAGGCAAGAACTCTAATCCAAAGTTTCAAGCAAAAGCCTAGTGAGAGTTTTATGAGGCTTGGGAAAGATCCTAGGAATATCAACGAAAATTTCCTCGCCATGGAATCCCGACATACCAAATAATACAAATCTTCTATGGAGGATTGAGTCCCCAAGGGAAGTCATGTCTTGATGCCGGAGCCGGAGGCCCGATTATGAACAAAATCAAGGAAGAAGTTGTTGATATCATAGAGGATGTAGTTCGTCACTACATGGATTGGCAAGAGGGAGAGAGACAGTCTACAAGCAAAAGTAGCTCAATGGTCTGCTCGGTTGATCATCTCAATGCAATTAATAATTTGTCTTCCCAAATCTCAAACTTGGGGAAGGAGATGACATTAATTAAGGCTAAGCTAGAGAGTGCCTCTTCAATTACACTGAGTCTTCCCTCCCACATTAAGGGGAGAAGTACATCTTCTAACTCTAATCCTCCTTCTACTTCAAGTAATATGCCAAGTGGATGTGTCTTTTGTGATGTTTGTGGGTCATATGACCATGACTCTTCTAGTTGTCCACATACTTTTGAGAATTGTGATGATGTTGAAAACAATGATTGTGAGCAAGTGAATTTTGTTTCCAACAATAACAATCGACAAATATTTGAAGGTCTAAGGAATTTTGGGACTAGGAATGCTCACCAACAAGGGAGTTTTGATAACTACAACAATGGTGGTTATAGGAACCAAGGAAATCAAGGTTTCCGAGGTAAGTATAACAATCAAGGTTATAGTAATCAAAACCAACGCCAATGGTATGGAAATCAAGGCCAATCTCATGGCTTTGGTGGCCAACACCAAAAATATGGCAACAATCAAGGTCGAGGTAATTGGAACAGTCAAAATAGGGGCAATTTTCAAAACAACAATCAATGGGGACCCCCACCCGGGTTTGCTCCAAGACCTCAAGGAAATGGTGATAATTCTTATGCTCAAACCCCATCTTCTAGAACTAACTTAGAGGAGATCATTGAAAATCAAAAAAAAATTTTAAGCACTTACATGGCGGTGAGTGACAAGAAGTTTAATGAGATGATGACACACAACAAGATGCTTGAGACCCAAATCACTCAACTAGCCAATACCTTGAAAGATTATGCTAGCCCTTCTTTATTACCTTCTCAAGGAATTTATCCTAAGAAACCCGTTTATTCTATTACCACAAGAAGTGGGAGAGTGCTTGAAGAGAGAGTTTCTAGGATGAGTGAGGAGGATGAGAAGAGGAGTGACTCAAGTGAGGAAAATGAGAACAAGGTGTCAAGGAGTGTGAGCAAAGAGGAAGTTCAATAGAAAAAGAAGAGTGTTGAGTCCAGCAAGATGAGTGAGAGTTCTAATGAGGAGAAAAAAGAGAAAGAGAGGAAGCAAAATGAGGATTTCAATCCGAAACTTACATACACCCAAAAGTTCAATAGGTACAAATTGGATGAACAATTCATGAAATTTATCGAGATGCTTAGGAAAACTCATCTTTCTATTCCTTTCACCAATGTTTTGGGGAAAATGCCTAACTAATCTAAATTTCTTAAGGAAATCTTGAACGGTAAGAGAGATTGCAATGTGGTTAAACTGGTGAGTTTGGGGGAGTGTTGCAGTGCCTTTATCCATAATGACTTACCCCAAAAGATGAAAGACCCCAGAAATTTCTCCATTACTTGCAACATTAATGGGAAATTGTTTCAAAATGCCCTTTGTGATCTTGGTGCTAGTGTTAGCATCATGCCTTACTCCGTTTTCAAGAGACTTAAGTTAAGTGAGCTCCTTCCAACCAACATGACCCTTCAATTGGCCGACCGTTCTATTAAGTTCCCAATGGGTAGAATTGAGGATGTGCCCCTCAAGATAGGAGATTTCACTATTCCCGTTGATTTCATTGTGCTAGAGATTGCGGAAGATAACAACATTCCTATCATTCTGGGGAGGCCATTCTTAGCAACTTCGGGTGCTTTGATAGATGTGAAAGGTGGCATGATTACTTTGTGTGTTGGTAATAATAAGGCAAGTTTTAAGCTCAAGTCGATGCATGAGTCTCTATCCTATGTGCAAGGAATTATGTGCATAAACTCATTGCCTTCGAATGCTAATGATTCCATGTTTATGTCTTCTACTAACGATATGTGCGTAGCTTGTGATGATGTTCCTAAAATTATTGAAAGCAAGGTTGTTAGTGAAGAAGACAAGGATCCCTCGAATCTTGAGAATGAGTTTGAAATGTCTTCTTGGTTTGAGCTTTCTTTGAAGGATGACGAGAATAGTTTTTCAAGTGGTGAACATGAGGATATCAAAGATCTAAAGAAGAAGAAATCAAAGAAGAAGATGAGAGTTTCAAAGAAATATAAGAGGAAGTTAAAGCCTAAAAAGTTTGAATCAGTTTCTATTATTCAAGATGACATGGTTCATGATGTGATTTTTCACAAGCTTTGCAATGATTTTACCCTCTCCACCACTTTGGATAAGGTGGTGTTCTTTGACCCTCCATGATTTGGAGGAAGGTTCGAGCTTAGGACCTTAAGCAAGCGCTTCTCAGGAGGCAACCCGGTTTTCTAACCCTTTTCTTTTGATTTCTATTTTTCTTAATTTTCTTAATTTTATTTTTCTTTTCTTTCACTTGTTTTCTATTTGGATTGATAGGTTAAATTCATTGGATATGGATTATTTCGAGCAAGCATAAGCAATGGAAAGGTTTCGTTTTTTGATGAGAATATGTTCGATTTTATCGAATTTTGAGGTAAAAGGGTAAGGTAATATAGTGAAGTAAGTTAGGGGAAGTTGTGTTAAAATTTGAAGTAAATTATAACTTGGTGGGTTCATTGTAGTGGTCTCATTATTTTTGGATGTTGAACCCACTGTCATCATGTTTTGAAACTGCCATACTTGGTGGGTTCAATAATCCCGGGATAATATTGGACAATGAGCCCACAGCAAAACGCACCGAGCAAAAATTTCAAGAGGAGCCAAGCCAGGCGGGAGCGCGCCTAGCAGGGGTGCGGCCGCGCGCGACACTAGCGCGGGCGCGCAACCAGGTCCCGCGGCCGCGCACCTTATCGAGCCGAGTCCCTTATCTTCTTTATTTCTCCTTTCTTTCCCCCATTTTCCCCTTCACTCTCATCCTTGCACCCACTATCTCCCTTCTCACTCTAGAAACCGAAAACCCTAACCCTTGTTCATCAATTTTCCATCCTCAAATCATCAAAAATCTATAAAAAATCATCAAATTCCTTCTATAAATTCATCCTTAACAACAAAATTCATACTACTTTCTTCAATTATCAACCTCCAATCTCTCTCCTCCATTGAAGACCAAATTTGGGGTTTTTCTACTTGGTGGGAATTGGTGGCTTGTTCTTGATCAATCTTGCTTCCAGTGTGGTATAATCTTCTTCTTTGACTCTATTTTACATAATTATATCATATTGTTGCAAGATTTTGATTGTTTATGATTGTGAATAGTAGTAATATGTATTTGGATGTACTTAGTGATTGAATGTGAAATTTGGGTTGGTTATTTGTGTTGTTGATGATTTATTTTGCTTAACATTGTGTTGTTGTATGTTTGTGTAGCAAATTTGGTTCATTTTGTGGTGATTGTGAGAATTTTGAAATTTGGATTTTTGGTAGTAAGGTGTTACTTGTGTGATTGGTGTTATTGATTAAGGAGTTGTGATTTTGGTGTTTGGAAGTGTTTTGTGGTGTTATTGTGGTGTTTGTGGAGTTGATTAATTGGATTTTGATTGGTTAATTTGTAGAAAACACAATGTCAAAGCTTATTCAAGCTCTTTCCTCTAAAAAACGAAAAACCACCATCACCATTGAAGAACCTTCTTCATGTTGGGGTTTGGTAAGTCCGACTCACCGCGGAAACAAACCCAAAAACAAGACCGCACTCACAATAAATAAAACCATAAACATAATTAACTTAATGACAAGATTAAGATAATAATTATACCTTTGACGCGTGCTTCGCCCGACCTCGAGGGGCTCTTACTTCGAAAGCTAGCCTCGAAAATACGATGACCTCCAACGGAAGTCCACCCACAACTCAAACACCGACTAGGTCCAATGCCTTGGAGTTAGCAAGGCCCGACCGAAACTCGAGTAATTGAGTTCAATGGTTTTCACAATGGTGATGCCTTTTTCAACTCTTGAGTTCAAAGGTTTTCACTACTAGTGATGCCTTTTCCAACTCTTACTTAAGTGATTTTTCCAATACCCCACCTTGGGTATTTATAGGGAAAATCATGAGTGTGAAAAGCTCTCCCATCAATGTGGGAGAATTTGATTTTCCCATTTTATTTTAAAGCAAAAATAAAATTAATAATCAAACTAGTAATAAATCAACAAGTGGCAAGCATACAAGGAGGAGTAGGTGAGGACCATTTGGAGGAGGGGGGGGGGACCAAACTTGCCCCCCACTCATTCCCCCATAACCGGCCACCTCCCTTAACTCTCCTCCTTTTGAGTTGCGCCACATGGCAGCTCACTTGGGCACCCTTGGTTGCCTTGTGGGCTGCCATGGGGTGGTTGTGAGGCTTCGGCTCACCTCACTTGCGCCCAAAAGCGTGGGCTGCTAGCTGCCACGGCCTAGCAAGCCACGCACCAAGTGTGCGGGCTGCTAGCTGCCGCATGCTAACATTGCCACACACACTTGGTGCGGGTTGCTAGCTTGTGCCGCGCCCCTAGCACTCGGTTTTACCGATGCTAGGGGTATTTCGGTCATTGTTGATTTATTATTATTTTTCACGTCTCGTCTTTTACTATTTTCGACTTGACTTCCGACGCTCGGTTTCGACGCTCCAAGCTCGAATTTCCGTCGTCTAAATATTAATTACTCGGTCGACTTATTAATTAATTCCTAATTAATTCGTCGCTTCGGCTCGTTAGTTTCTTGGGTGTGACCCGAAGGGTTCAATCAAGATTAAGCTATAATATTAATTATGCATTAATATTACTGATCGGAAGCGGCCTCCACCCAGGCATTCCGATCACTTGACCTCACTGAAAAATTAGCTTTCTAATAATTCCAAACCCCTACCGGAATAATACACTTGTTCGAAGGACACTATTCCTTTCAATCTCCCACTTGTCCTTTCGGACAAGTGTGCTTTTAGTGTATAGCCCTTTTCCTATGTCACTTATGCGTCTTCATGAACTATAAGGTAAGATTTATTTTTCATCCTTGTTACGTCCAGAAGTGTTTCTCAATTCCGAGTCTGACTGTCAATAAACAGATGATTTCTAAAATCCATCCGAGCAGGGCCATGCATTCTACAGTCTCGCTCTACGAGAGGCCTTGTAAACAACAAAGACATCTTCCCTATATTTAATAGGAGGAGGACATTTCCAGTCTTGTAATGTAGCTTCTCTTACTGAGAGGACCTAGCCGCCCGAGTGATGCCGTTATAATCCCCTGTTACGGCAGACGTTTGACAATCATCAAAGCGGACTAGTACTCAAACAAGAAAGCTCACAATACTCATGGTCGAGGAAAAAGGTTTCAATAGCAATAATGAGAAGTATACTTATGACGATTTTTAATCTCTTAAAGTATTCTCATAGGTCGATCCAGTATGGTTCTAAACCAATACCTGTGCAAATGATTCATGACAATCATGTCCTTGTAGCACAAGAAACGGTGCTATAAATCAAACTACACACTAATCTCAAATGGTCATTAATCGTCCATCGTTTAAATGATCTTGATTAGGGATAATTTTTTATTATAATATTCAATGTTCACTTAATAGGTGTTTCCTTACCAAGACTGGTCTTGATACCCTATTTTGAATATTCCAAGAATCGAATGGACTCATTATTTAATTCTAAACCACAATTAAATAGCCAATGGAGTGATTTAAATTGCATGAAAAATTTAATGACTCTAAAACTGAATGGTTCATCATAGTGCTTTACATTAAAATTGTCCAAATTTAATTAAAACACTAAAATAAGGAAATCAAAGCCAATCTCCGATGTGCCTGATTCCCATTGCCTCAACGTGCTTGTTGTGCTTCACTTGAGGCAAAGGTTTAGTCAGTGGATCGGCTACATTGTCATCTGTTCCAACTTTACAAATTTTGATTTCACGTTCTGATTTCCATTCCCAAATCATGTGAAACCGCCGCTTGACATGTTTAACCTTCTGATTTTCTCTTGGCTCTCTGGCCTGAGCAATAGCTCCATTGTTGTCACAATAGAGGTCTATCGGTCCCTCGATGGAGGGTACAACACCAAGTTCACCAATGAACTTGCGAATCCAAACTGCCTCCTTAGCTGCCTCAGATGCTGCCAAGTATTCGGCTTCAGTTTTAGAATCTACAGTTGTGCTTTTCTTAGCATTCTTCCAACTAAACGCTCCTCCATTGAGACAGAATATGTACCTAGATTGTGACTTGAAGTCGTCTCTGTTTGTCTGGAAGCTTGCATCAGTATAACCCTCAACAACTAATTCATCTCTGCCACCATAGACCAGGAATTTATCCTTGTTCCTTTTCAGGTACTTTAGGATATTCTTGGCCGCAGTCCAATGCGCCTCTCCTGGGTCTGATTGGTATCGGATCGTAGCGCTCAAGGCATACGACACATCTGGCCTAGTACATATCATGGCATACATGATCGATCCAATTAGCGAAGCATATGGAATCTGATTCATCCTTTCTCTCTCATTAGGTGTCTTTGGACACTGATTCTTGCTTAGGGTTATGCCATGCGAAATGGGTAGGTGGCCTCTCTTGGCTCTTTCCATGCTGAATCGAGTTAGTACCTTATCAATATAAGTACTTTGACTCAATCCTATCATCCTTTTTGATCTATCCCTATAGATCTTGATGCCTAGTATGTACTGAGCCTCTCCCAAGTCTTTCATTGAAAAACATTTTTCGAGCCAAGCCTTTACAGACTCTAATAACGGAATATTGTTTCCAATGAGTAATATGTCATCGACATATAAGACTAGGAAGGCGATGTCACTCCCACTGACCTTCTTGTAAACACAAGATTCATCTGGATTCTTGATAAAACCAAACTTACTGATGGCTTCATCGAATCACAAATTCCAACTTCCGCTTGCTTGCTTTAATCCATAAATGGACTTCTTAAGCTTGCATACCTTTCCAGCGTTGTTTTGGTCGACAAAACCTTCAGGTTGTGTCATATACACAGTTTCTTCCAAAATACCATTTAGGAAGGCGGTTTTGACGTCCATCTACCATATTTCATAGTTGTAATATGCAGCAATCGCTAGGAGGATCCAAACGAATTTAAGCATTGTGACTTGAGAAAAGGTTTCATCGTAATCAATACCATGAACTTGTCTATAACCTTTTGCTACCAATCTAGCTTTGTAAATGAATACATTTCCATCTTTGTCGGTTTTCAACTTTAAAATCCACTTACATCCGATAGGTGTGTAACCTTCGGGTAAGTCAACCAAGTCCCAGACTTGATTTTCAAACATGGAATCCATTTCAGCTCTCATGGCCTCTTGCCATCTAGCAGAGTCGGTGCTTGCCATCGCTTGCTTGTAGGTTGCCGGTTCATCTCTAACCATGATCAGGATGTCCTGCTTCTCGGTTAATACTAAACCAAGATATCTATCAGGTTGAGATCTCGGCCTTTGAGACCTATGTAGGGTAATGGACTGAGCATTTGCATTGTCGGTTTGACTTTGCATATTTTGATCACTTTGACCTTCGTCAACAGATGCTTTTTGAGCACTTTAACTTTCATTCTGATTTTGTTGCTCATCCACACGAACTTCGTCAAGTTCGATTTTCCTCCCACTTGTCATTTTAGAAAGGTGTTCCTTCTCCAAAAAGACACCATCGCGAGCAACAAACACTTTGTTCTCCGATTTATTATAGAAGTAATACCCTTTGGTTTCTTTTGGGTAGCCCACAAAGTAAACCTTATCAGATTTGGGATGAATTTTTTCAGAAATCAATTTCTTGACATATGCTTCGCATCCCCATATCTTTAGAAAAGACAACCTAGGAGGTTTCTTTGTCCATAACTCGTATGGAGTCTTTTCAACAGCTTTCGATGGAGCACGGTTTAGTGTTAGTGCCGCAATTAAAAGTGCGTGTCCTCAGAAAGAGATAGGAAGATCACTAAGACCCATGGTTGATCGTACCATGTCTAAAAAGGTTCAATTTCTCCGTTCGGATACTCCGTTCCATTGTGGAGTTTCTGGAGGTGTCAGTTCTGAAAGTATGCCATGATCTTTCAGATGGTCATCGAATTCTTGGCTCAAGTATTCACCACCTGGATCCGATCAAAGGGCTTTGATTTTCTTGCCAAGCTGATTTTCCACTTCACTCTAAAATTCTTTGAACTTGTCAAACAGTTCAGATTTATGAGACATGAGGTAGACATAGCCATATCTACTATAATCATCTGTGAATGTGATGAAATATCGATGTCTATTTCTTGTGGCGGAGCTCATTGGTCCACATACATTGGTATGTATTAGGCCCAATAAGTCACCGGCCCTTTCTCCCAACTTGGAAAATGGCTGCTTAATCATCTTGCAATAAACATCCTTCGCAATTCTCAAAAGATTCTAAATCGAAAGAGTCAAGAACGCCTTCTTGTAGAAGCTTCTTGATGCGTTTGATGTTAATGTGGCCAAGACGACAATGCCACAAGTAAGTTTGATTTGACTCCATGGTCTTAGCTCTTTTGGTATCATAATAAACGATTTTGTCTAAACACACAAAAGTGTCATTTCCATAAATATGAACAAGACATGAAACAAAAGTCTTGTGATCATGGTTAAAATGACGTCCAACGTCATGAGATCAAAGTATGGTATATAAAACTCAACAAGTTTTAGAATTTAGACAAAACTCATGAGATTACAAGCTTTCTTTGGATAGATTATCTTCATCTTCCACTTGTGTACTCATGTCCACTTGAAAAAGCACTGCTCACTTTGTTCCTGAAACAGGAGCATAAAGTGAGTCAATTTTCTGGTATCTAATACCTTATAAATTGCTTATATTCAAGTGTTAAGATGATACCTGAGATTGAGGCTGCTTTTCCTCTTGCCTCATTTTCCAGATACTCGCTACATTCTCTTTTGTAGTGACCTTGCTTACTACAATAGAAGTAGCGCATCTTAGCCTTGTTTTTGAACTCCTTCTTCTTGGGCCTTAGAGCAACCTTAGCCGCCTTGCAAGAATAGGTTTTCTAGAGCTCTTGGACAACTTCCTTGTAGGATAGTTTATCCCAATTGTTGGTAAGTTGCCTCTTATTTGCAATGTACCCCGAGTGGAGTGAGATTAAAAGCATATGAGCCGCTTGCTCATCCTCCACCGGCCTACCAATCAGTTCCAGATGGTTAAATCACCTTGTCATCTTTTGCACATGGGCTTGAAGCGGCATCCCGGGTCTAAGTCTTGCACTATAGACCCTAGCCCATACTTCTTGCCTCTCTTTGCTGAGACAACCATCTTGCGGTGGCTTGATCCTCATGTTAGACAGTGACCTAGTCACTTCCTCCACAAGTCCATCACAGTTAGACCACATCTGTCGCTCTTTGTGACCCTCAGATTGACCACATCTTCTAGAGCCTTGAGGAGTACATCCGGAAGGTACTTGGAGAATTTCTTCTTCCATTGTTCCGGAATATTTAATTCATGCATATTTCAAACTTATTTAACGTCTTTTTTACACATAAAATTGTCCCTATTTTGTGAAAATAAGTCGATTCCAAGATCCAAGGAAACAAAGAGTGACTAAGCATGCTTTGGCTTGTCTTATCACTCAATCTCCCAAGGTAAGCAACGCTTTGCTAATGGCTCCAAGCCACTCTTGGTTGAATAAATCGTCGCATCTAATGCTCTCTCAACAATTTATTCACTTTGCCACGACATGTTAGGACTCCATCACTCATATCGTTGAGTACAACCAAAACCAACTTGCATACCCGGTATGCCTTATGAGTCTAGGGAGTAGTAGTGATGCCTCGCTTTGGCGTAGCCCATCACTACTCTCAATAGGTCGATAAGTGTTGTTTTGGAATGACAATTTTACTCAATATTTTAGGGACCTAGGGTTTCTATGTTGGTTGATTTAAGTGAACTTAATTAATCATCACAACATTCGAAATCCTAAACATGCATCTAACGTATAATTCATATAAATGATTATAAATATGTAAAGCATAAGCATTTGATGCATATTTGGCAACTAGCATGACCCCTTGAATTCTTCAAGTCTTCAAAAGGTCTTCTTTTGCAACTTCATGGCTTTGTCTTCCAAGAACCTCCATCTTCAAGACTTGACTAAAATTATGCAACTATTAGTATCTACGATTAGGAGTAATCTAAATTTTAAGGTACAAAAATACTCAACGGTACGCAGACCGTATTTAGATTTACAAAAATACATCACGGATCGTAGTCCGTATTTTCTATCCTAATCGGGCCCCACTAGTTGCCATTTTATTAAACTTGTGAGAGAACATATATTCCATTTATCCATTCACTATTTGTGAATGGCCCATGCATTTTACAACAATAAAACAAGTAACAATGCATAAACACGCGATAACTAGTAACTAATTTAGGTGGTTAATCCAATTAACAAGCCTAATTAAAACTAGTCAAAGTTGTTTTAACCGATTATGTAAATAAGCGCAATTAATATTTGAAACTCCCACTAAATTCCGCATCCAACTTAATTAAGCCCAAAATTTGCCAAAATTAAATTTTTCCAATGCCGCTCAAAACCGAGGCATAGCCTCCAAAATTTTAATTAAAATACACAAGATTAATTAAAATAAATAAACGGCTAAAATGCAAAATAACGTCGCCTTAAAACCGGGGTATATGTGCTAATTAAGGGGAGGTGCGCATAGCCGTGACCCATGCTAAGCGTCACACCCATAGCTTAGAATACCGCATACGCGTCGACTCTTCTATGGGGCGTGCAAGAACACAAGCCACGAGGTCGCACAAGCTTGCTAGCTATGTGCACCATGCCGCAAGCTCGCAGCACAGCCCACACGCACACCCCTGCCGCACTAAGCCATGCACTCAAAATGCTCGCACAGCCTACCGCACCACAGCAGCCATGTGTTGCGCTACGGCAGCAACACGCACGCATGTAGCACAGCCGCAGCATGCTGCTGCTTGGCTGGTGCTGCTGCGTTGCTGCTGTGGCTGGACGTGCATGCCACACACAAGGCTGCTATGCAGCCCGACTAGCCAAGGGAGGCTTTGCCTCGATTTGCGTGCAATAGCCTCGGGATTTCAATCCCAAATTTCGCGTGACAATTTATTAATTCTAAATTAATTTTAGAACTAATTTTAATGAGCAAAAATTTGAAAATTAAACAAGTCTAACTCAAATAAAAATCATCCAAGTGCATTTAACCAATATTATTTTCAAGAATCAATCTTTAATGAAATTAGTTTAACTTGGTGCAACAAAATAAATAAGGCAATTTCTCACTATTAATTTAATCAATTTAAATTAATCTTGAGATTTTGACAAAGTTAAAAGGAGTTTGGAAAAAAATGAACATAAGTTCAATAAAGATTCCAACTTTAATACTTGTGAATCCTTGAAAAATTATATCTTCCAATATGAAGATAAACAAATATCTATCACAAGATTCAAACTTTATGATTCCAATCAACTTAAAATGATTAAATCAACAAAGTTCAACAAAAATTCATGGAATTTAGTAACTTTAAACTTTCAATCAGTTAACATAATTAAAGATTGAATCTTTAGTACTTAGAAGCCTCAAAGAACAACAATTTCACACTTAATACAATTAATTTGCAATTATGTGAAAATATAAAACCAAGCTTTCAAACACAAATTACTACCAAGTAATCATGCCTAAAGAGGTTTAAAATTGCATATAAGATATGTATTGAGCCAATTACATAACCACCATAAATATGCAATTAATTTTCAGGGTTCGAAAGACTTAAAATTTTTCGTCAAAACGAAAAATCCCTCGAAAAGTGCAGTCGTGTTTTTGCTAAAAATAGAGGCTTAAAAGGGTTTTAAACCATTTCCAGAATGCCTTTTTCACCCAAAATTCACTACTTTTGGGTCGAAATCTGGGTTCGGGAGCTGAAGTCAGCTATAATACGGGATTAAAATTAATAAAACGAGCTACTAATCTAATAAGCAACTTAAAACCAGAAAAATTAAGCCATAAAACACCTTGAAAAATAATATGATTTTAAAATAAACGAGTGAGGCTCCAATACCGCTGTTGGGGTTTGGTGAGTCCCACTCACCGCGGAAACAAACCCAAAAACAAGACCGCACTCACAATAAAAAAACCATAAACATAATTAACTTAATGACAAGATTAAGATAATAATTATACCTTTGACAAGTGCTTCGCCCGACCTCGAGGGGCTCTTACTTCGAAAGCTAGCCTCGAAAATACGATGACCTCCAACGGAAGTCCACCCAAAACTCAAACACCGACTAGGTCCAATGCCTTGGAGTTAGCAAGGCCCGACCGAAACCCGAGTAATTGAGTTCAAAGGATTTCACAATGGTGATGCCTTTTTCAACTCTTGAGTTCAAAGGTTTTCACTACTAGTGATGCCTTTTCCAACTTTTACTCAAGTGAATTTTCCAATACCCTAACTTGGGTATTTATAGGGAAAATTATGAGTGTGAAAAGCTCTCCCATCAATGTGGGATAATTTGATTTTCCCATTTTATTTTAAAGCTAAAATAAAATTAATAATCAAACTAGTAATAAATCAACAAGTGGCAAGCGTACCATGAGGAGTAGGTGAGGACCATTTGGAGGAGAGGGGGACCAAACATGCCCCCCACTCATGCCCCCATAACCGGCCACCTCCCTTAACTCTCCTCTATTTGAGTTGCGCCACATGGCAACTCACTTGGGCACCCTTGGTTGCCTTGTGGGCTGCCATGGGGTGGTTGTGAGGCTTCGGCCCACCTCACTTGCGCCCAAAAGCGTGGGCTGCTAGCTGCCACGACCTAGCAAGCCACGCACCAAGTGTGCGGGCTACTAGCTACCGCATGCTAGCATTGCCACGCACACTTGGTGCAGGTCGCTAGCTTTTGCCGCGCCCCTAGCACTCGGTTTTACTAATTCTAGGGGTATTTCCATCATTATTGATTTATTATTATTTTTCACGTCTCGTCTTTTACTATTTTCGACTCAACTTCCGATGCTCGGTTTCGACGCTCCAAGCTCGAATTTCCGACGTCTAAATATTAATTACTCGGTCGACTTATTAATTAATTCCTAATTAATTCGTTGCTTCGGCTCGTTAGTTGCTTGGGTGTGACCCGAAGGGTTCAGTCAAGATTAAGTTGTAATATTAATTATGTATTAATACAATTGATCGGAAGCGGCCTCCACCCAAGCATTCTGATCACTTGACCTCACTGAAAAATTAGCTTTCTAATAATTTTGAACCCCTTATCGGAATAATACACTTGTTCGAAGGACACTATTCCTTTCACTTCAAACCCATCTACTTCCCAACCACAAAAACCTACTCCTATTCCCCAAACAAAAATCAAGGACCCAATACAAAAAGATCGATATGCCAAGCTCAAAAAGAACCGTTCCCTGAAGCCCTCTCGTCACTACTTTCAACCAGATATGATCAAACTGGGTATTGATGAGGATTTAAGGGAATTGTTCAGCAATCTTCGCATGAGCACCTTCGTGAACACATGTTACCGTACTTATTTTGAGCTAAATTTGGAGTTTTTAGCTACGGTTTCATGTGAGGCGGTAGAAGGTGGCAACTACCGGGTCCATTTTCAGCTCTTTAACATTCACCATGATCTTTCTCTCGCCGAGTTCTTATTCGATGAATATGACAAAAACTCTTGGTGGGATGATATTTCGAGGGAAGGCGACTTTCTTACTCGGTATGCCGCGATAAGCAAAGTTTTCCAGTCGTGTCTTCGAGTTCTTCATAGGCTTTTGGGATATTCGATAATCCCAAAGCAAGAATTGGGTAAAATGAGTCAATTAGAGCTCCGGATTCTATGGTTGGCTACTAGGGTGGAGTACCGAGGTCGTTTGAACTTAGGGTTCATGTTTTTGAGATATTGCAAGGGGTTGCAATCTAGGGAGTCCGGAGAGGTCCCTTGTGGTAGCATGGTTACGAGGCTCGTGACCAACCTTCATCTTGGCCACTTCTTGCCCTCTTGTACTCCGGTGGGTAATCTGAGCACCCTCTACCTCGACATTGCACAATTGAAGCAAGTTCAATTTTTGGCTAAGAATGATGATGATGAGGTGTTTGATTGGCTTAGGGAGAACAAACATTGGGGCTATCTTCCTAACCCCTCCTTGACTTCTATCCACCGTGAGGATGTGCCTAATGTATGGCATGTGCCCCTAAGTAACCGCCTCCCCCATGATGATGATGAGGAAATAAGAGAAGAAGAAAATGAAGAGGAAGAAGAAGTAGCTCCACACCAACAACAACAACAATTTCAACAACAACATCGTCAACAACAACAACAACATCGACAACCGCAACAACAACATTAAGAGCAACAAGAACAAAAATTTGCTAACCCCGATATGGATGCTCTTAGTGCGCAAATGAAGGGGATGCAAATTTGTTTGGAAGGCATGTACGACCAAGATTTTGAAGCAAATAATCAACTGAGAGGCATTTCGGAGATGCTACAAGGTATGTTTCTCCAACAACAACAATTGTATGATGCAAGTGTTAACCGTGGGGAGATCTCCCCCGCGGTTAACTACCCATATTTTCCACCCCAACTTGGTCCTATTCCAAAAAGTGGGTATCCTTATTGGCAAGGACCTCCAGGGTCCAACACCAAGACTCGCTCATTTCTCGATGAGCACGGTAACTATGATTACTGTGTTCCCGGCGGGAGCGATTATAGGGGTGATCCTAACTACCCCTATGTCCACCCCGATCATCCACTACCGCTCGCTTTGCCCAAGCAATATACTCCCCTTGCCCCTTGGCAACAAGATAACTTAAAGGGGCACTATGGTTGGCCACCCGGTTACACCGGGAAATGGGATCCTTATTGTCCCCCATCCGAGTTCTCCTATGGCGGGGATGATCATGATAGTGTCGGGCCGAGTGGTAGTTAGTTCCCCTATTTTGTGAATTTTTCCTCCATCCCTTATTTTATGTGTTTTGTGCTTTGTATTGATGGGATGTTGAGATGAATTCATGTTTAGCTTAGGGGAACTTTAATTTTTTTTAGGGGTTTGTCTCAATGGCCAATATTGTTGTAGGGAATTGCCTTGTCTACTTATTGCCTCGATGATTGATAATTGCATGTGTTTTGGGTGTTTTTGTCCCTCGGGAGAGTTACCGCACGAAGACTGGTTGCACGCGGCCTGTACCTGCAAAACAACGGAGACTCCGGGTGATGGGAGCTCTTCCTCCGACGGTCAAGTTAGTACTTGAATATGAGTATGAGAAGGTGCGAAAAATGAAATGCGATCTTCTCAGATTCCAAGATCAAGTGTTTCTCTAATGTAAGAGAATGTAGGGTATGTTGTAATAAATTGTAGATGCCCCAAAATGGGGGGAATCTCCCTATTTATAGGGTCTTTGGGGAACATACCCCTAATTAAGTTACTCTGACCTAATTCTGCTAGGCTGCGTCGTATTACGGCTTTCTCAGGATTTGGGTCCTTGAAGGCCGCCTTTTTCTCCCAAGTTCTAGGAAGGGCACGTGTCAAATGGAGATTGGTCCAATTCGGACCAACTAGAGTATGAGACGTGTTAGGACATGATTGGCCCACGTGGCATGGGAAAAATTTCCCAAAATATTTGCCCCTCATAGATGTGACGTGGCGCGCCACGTGGCATCTGTGACACATGTCACTCAACCATAGGAAATAGTAATAAAGTTTTTTTCTTTGTTTTTTTTTACTGTGAAAGTTTAACCTTTCACATTCCGCGGAAATTGCCAAAATGCCCCTGTTTTTAACCCCTCTATAAATACACGATGTACCCCCCTCATTTTGGACGTTTCCAAAACATTCTAGAGAGAGAAAATCACCAATTCTAGATAAAAAGAGCCTGCCGTCCGTCCGTGTGTGCACACAAGCTCTGCTCATTTTCTGCCTGCCTTAGCCGGTTTACAACCTCCTGTGCCCCAAGCAAGCAAAGTCAACTCCAGCAGCATCTCATCCAGTCATCACCGTTTGCCCCCCTTTCAGAGATAAACGTAAGGTACCGCCTCTACCCCCTTCAGCTCATTTACATTTGCTTTAATTCATTCAATAAATGGACTCATCACCAACACACACGGCACGACCTAGGTCAGTAGTCATCCGGTCTCCTGGTACGGCTGAGTATAGGACTGGGAGTGCTGGCTCTGGGTGCATGGAGCAATTTTGTACTCCTCAACCGACCATCTATGTGTCTGTGAAGGACACGATGGCTATAACTAAACAGAGAGCCACCAGACGGCGTCTAAGAGTTGGTACTTTGGAAGTGCCGTCTAATGAGGTAACCCCGGTTGAGGGGTCAGAGAGGAATGAAGGATCAAAGGAATATTCCCCGTCTGGGATACTTAGAACCCCAAGTGACACAATCTTATACGATAAGGGTAGAGATGGAGAGGGAGCCGTCTCCCAGATGGACCTTGATGAAGCTGGCCCCGAAGATAGAGACGGGGAAAAGTCTACATCAGGGTTAGCCGGCAACGAGGGAGACGGTGAAAGCTCCGCCTTAGGGTCTAGCCCTGAGAATGATAGTGATGCCCCTCTTTCCCCGCTTGAGGATAGTAGGATGAAGAGAGGAAAAAATGGGAAGCAAAGGATGATCCCTTTAAGATCCATATCTCCGCCAAAGACAGGCGGATAATGCTAAAGGGCATTGAAAGCTTTGTGAAGAAGCGACCCTTGGGAAATGGATATACTATCCAGGCGCCGCCTGAGCTAGGCACCATCTCTTGGAAAGATGACCGAAGAATGCCAATGCCTACTTGGGATGCTATGAGGCGGTATTCCTGGCACGCCTCCGGTTCCCGCTTCACAATATTGTGAGAGCCATACTCAGGGGTTATGGCCTTAGCGTCTGGGATATGTTGCCGCCTGTGAGATGCAAAACTTGAATCCCAGCTAGGAGGCTTTTGCACACATGCACTATCTTAGCCGCAACTCAGGCGGTTGGAGGGCGTGGTACACCTTGACCACCCTCCCTTAGTATCAAATGACATTGGACAAGGTGTCCAAATATGACAGTTGGAAGACCCGTTTCTACCTACTGTCTGCCCCAACCCATCGAGTGAACCGAGAGCTGCGCCGGTATAATAAAAAGCCCGACCTAATAGGTCGCAAATGTGCCCTTCCCCGGAACCCAGGGGATGACTATGACGCTATCATGGAAACCAAATTTTTTAAGCTCCATCCGGAGACACTCTCAACCAGGGACGTAATAAAGGTCCCTAATAATTGGATTCCCATGTGCGCATGGTTTAGAGATGAGGCGTTCTTATTCGCCTGTGGGCTTAGCACGATGTTTCCAAAGCGTATGTTTGATATACATACGGTTTAATTCCGCTTGTACAATTGTTAGCTAATTATGATTTTGCACTAATCATGTGTTCATTATTTTTGCAGAAGAAGCTTTGAACATGGTAACTGACGAGAAGACTCCCAAGCAGTCCTCTACACAAATCCGGAGATACCTGACAGAGGCTAAGGCCGCCAAGCTGAAGGCTGAGGTAAAGAACCGTCTAGCTCATTGCACTGTTTTTCCAACAGGCGTTGTTGGTTGTATATTTAATACTTCTTTAATTGCAGGGTGGAGAGGCACCTAGGTCCTTTACTAAGAACCTATTCAAACGGGGACGGGATGAGACTGCCTCCACCCCAACCAAGCCTGTAAAGTTTGCCAAAGCGGCTTCAGGTAAGACGGGACCCGAAGGCTCTTCCGGGAGGAACCGCCTCCGTATCGGGGGGAGAATTGTTACCATCAGAGGCTTTGGAGTGGGCTTTGATATGGTCCCATTCGGCCTCTTTGCGCCTGTGGGTGGTGCAATCCCACAAGCTCCTGAATGTAAATACAATCCCTTCGAATCTCCGCCTGAGCTGGGATGGCCATTGCAAGTGAAATCTCACTCTCAACAGACTTCTTCGTCCGACAACCGACATCAAGCTGGTGCCGCGTATATAGATCACTCACCCCCTTTCACATATGGTGCAGATCAATCCCTCTGATGGCCGGACGTCCCCAAGAAGGAGAAGGATGCCATCCCGGGCATTGAGACGTTCAATGTTGAAAGGATCACTGCACTCCTGTTTGAGGTATACCTAATTCCCCTTTTCTAGAACTAAGTATAATATATCCCGCATGATTGACACCGTTTGTGTATTAAGGCCATGCTCAGGGTTGATGGACTCAAACGACCATATGCCCGGAAGAGGGAGGAGGTAAAGAGAGCCACTAGATCAGCTAGGGATTCTCAAGATGTTGCTGAATATCAATATACAATTAATAAACTTGAAACTAAAGCCGAATTGATGTAACAGGAGGATCAGGTCAGAGGTCTTCAAAAAGCCCTGGATGAGGCCAAGTAGAAGGCCAACACATCTAAAACCAACCTCAAGAAGGCGAAGGAAGACCTTAAGGCCTTGCAGGGTGCCTCCCAGGAGAATGTTAATCTCAAGGTGGAGGTTGAGAAGCTGAAGAAGGATGCGGAGCAAGTCCAAATGAATATCAAGGCAACAATCAAGGTGGAGCAAGACTGCTTGATTGCTGAAAATGAAGAGGACTCCGAAGCCCGGATGAAGATCGCCTGGAATGCTCTCTACCCCAACAAGGACTATGGTTTGTGGGCTCTAGCTTTTTAATATGCTGAAAATGTAGTGTATTTAAGAGAGAAAGGAGAGCCGGAGCCCGAGTCCTTCGAGGCCTAGGCAAACAGAGAGCTTGAGGAGCCTGCCAAGGAGCTCCCCGAAGAAGGAGAAGCCATTGAAATCCAATCTGATGGGGAGAATCCCAAAGAGGAGAACCAGGCGGCCCAACATAATGAGGACCAGGCGGCCTAGCCTTGAATTTTCTGCGGCAGTATGCCAAATTTTTAGCTTTTCCGGCCTGCGTGCCGAGTATTTGTATATTTTTACCGACTAAGGAGTCGGGTGACAATTTTTATTTTCGTTGTCCCGGATGTTATCCGGTTAACACTGCAATCCGGTTTTTACCGGCTTGAATTAAGTTTGCCGACTGAGTCGGCTTGCTGAATTTGCTGATTTTGTTTCAATTTCTACACTTAAATTCTGCAAATTTGATTTTGATTTTTGAATTTTTGCCTAACTTTTTAGAGCATGCGGCAATTCGGCAATTCAAATAGTGTACCGGCTATTCTTGCCCCTGGCGGATGTGTGGTGGGTTTCAGTACTTCTTTAATTGATTGAATTTGGAATGTTTGATACTTTAAAGAGTATGGAATGTTCGTAAGTCAATCAATCATAGTAGTGATTGCCCCAAACCAAATACACAGCCGTCCACATAATCAATAAGTAGCCATTTTACCCAACCGGGGAGTAGGCTGGATCAAAGCCTTATTTCCCCTTTTTGTTGCATTCGCATTTCATTTCTTTGTGAGCTAGACGGGAACTTGCCGCCTGGCAGTTAATGGAATAGGGAACATATTGTTCGCCTGCTTGATGTTCCTCAGACGGCTTAAAGGCCGTCTGGGGTGCCTGTAATCCATTACACCTGGTTCATCTGCCCCGTTGAATAGTCTAACAGAGAACTTTGAGTAATTAACCGGTTGATGTCACTTTACATCCGGTTTTAAGCTTAATCATTCTTTTAGACTATTTTGGCCAAATAACTATGAGTTAACCAATTAGGTCGTTCAATCTTTGCCGTCTGTATATGCTGGTACAACAAACGATAGAATGCCCTATGCGACGATAAAACCCAGAGGGGCGTCGCCGGACGCCATACTCATATTGGAGTAGACGAATTTATGAAATAAATTTGCATCCTGCCATTGGCCTCAATTTCAGGTTAGCCGCTAGGTACTTATCCTAGCTTATTTATTCAATAGACTATCTGTGATTTCCACAGTCGGTAGTAGATTGTTGCGCATGTATATACAAAGCAATTGGAAACAAAAAGCAACTTTTCATTGATGGGATTTTTATTTACAAAAATTTACAAATCTTAAAAGTAGTACTTTTTCAAGTTGTCTACATTCCAAGTTCTAGGCAGCCGCCTGCCGTCTGGGGTTTCCAGCCGATAGGTACCGTTTCTCACTTCCGCATAGATTTGGTAGGGGCCTTTCCAATTAGGAGTTAGCTTTCCTTATTCATTGGCCTTACCGTTTGCCTCTATTTATTGTAACATAAAGTCCCCAACTTTCAAGGGCTGTTTGTGGACTCTCTTGTTATAGGCACGAGTCATTCTCAGACGGTAAATCTCATGACGCATGGCGGCATTGCCCCTACGCTCCGGGAGTGAGTCCAATGCAAGCCGCATGGCCTCCCAGTTTGCCTCTTCATCGTATAGCATGACTCGTAAAGTCGACTCATAATGCTCGATGGGCAAGACGGCTTAAGCACCGTAAACCATGAGAAATGGGGTTTCACCGGTTGCCTCTTTTTCTGTTGTCCGGATGGCCCATAGGACATGAATTAACTCTTCAGCCCATAAACCACCGGCTCTTTCAATTTTCTTTTTGATACCGTCTTAGATGAGTTTGTTGAAGGATTCAACTTGGCCGTTTGATTAGGGTCGGCCGACTGATGCAAAACAATGTGAGATCCCTTAATCTCCCAACCAAGTTTTAAGCCGAGGCATCTCAAATTGAGGTCCATTATCAAATACCATGGACATAGGTACCTCATACCGGGTGATAATGTTCTTCCATATGAAGGAGATGACATCCTTTGTCTTGATGCCTTTGACCGCCTCTTCTTCCACCCACTTGGTGAAATAATCCACAGCCACGCGAATGTAGCACTTTCCGTCTAGTGCAGGCGTATAAGGACCTACAATGTCCATGCCCTATTTAGCAAACGGGACTGGGCTGTGGATTGTTGTCAGGTCAGTAGCCGGGCGATGGATTAGCTTGCCAAATCTTTGACACTTATCACATTTTTTAAGAAACTCCATGGCATCTGACTTAAGAGTGCGCCAGAAATAGTGCTGCCTGGCTCTGACGGCTAAGGACCTGCCGCCTGCATGAGAGGTGCAGTATCCCACATGCAATTATTCGAGAACTTCTCTCCCCTTTTCTGGGGTAACACACTTCAATAGAGGCTTCAGAAACCCCGCCATGAAGAGCTCTCCTTATCTCATCTCGAAGTTTGCAGCACGTTTCTTCAGCACGGCCGCCTCCTGGGGTGAATCAGGGAGCGTGCCGTCTGTTAGATACACCCGGATGCCATCCATCCAAGTAGAACTTCCATCCAGCACTCCATTGGGTTTATCATCAGATATGCTCCGTTTTTCCATCACTTCCCAAAAGATTGACCGAGGCGTATCGAAGGAGGCGGAGGATGCCAATTTTGACAGAGCATCCGCCTGGTTGTTTCCAAACCAGGGCACTTGACTTAGATGAAATTGTTCAAATGTCCCAGCTTCAACCTTGAACGCCTGCAAATATTTGATCATAGTCGGATGGGTGGCTTCATACTCACCATGGTATTGGCTAACGACCAACTGAGAATCAGAGCAGGCGTCAATTTTTGTTTCCCCTACCGCCATACACATGCGGATACCGGCTAGCAGGGCTTCATATTCTTCCTCATTCTTTGAGGCTTGGAACTTGAACCGTAGTGCATATTCATATTTGTCTCCTTCCAGAGATTGACAGATAATACCTGCACCACAGCCGTTCATAATGGAGCTCCCATCTACATTCACCTTTCAAACCTGATCAAGATTGTCCGGAGCAACCGGCCTTGTCATTTCGACAATGAAGTCGGCAAACGCCTGACCCTTCACTGCCTTCCTTGGTTCGTAAGTGATTTCAAGACTTGGCATGATCTGAGACAGCTAGGTATATGTAAAGCGTCTCCTTTGGCAAAGGGCTAACAAGCCTCGGCAAGGAGTGTAAATGTTCTTTTAATTTCTGAAAGGCCGCCTCAGCCTCATCTCCCCATTCAAATCTAGTCTTCTTCCTAATTGCATGGAAGAAGTAAAGGCATTTGTCACCTGACCGGCAGAGGAATCTTCCAAGCGTAGCCAGGTAACCGGTAAGCCTCTGAGCTTCGTTGACAGTGCGCGGTGACTTTATGTCAATCACCGCCTGTATCTTCTCTGGGTTAGCCTCTATCCCCCTTTGATCAATTAGGAATCCGAGAAACTTCCCATACTCAACACCAAAAACGCATTTTTTGGGATTTAACACGACATTATGCCGCCTGAGTGTGGTGAAGGTTTCTCGGAGATCAGCAAGGTGATCCGTCTCTAGCTTGGATTTGACTATCATGTCATCAATATACGCCTCTACATTCCTCCCAATCTGATTAATCATCCGTTGGAAAGTAGCCGGCGCATTCTTCAAGCCAAACGGCATCACTGTATAACAGAATAACCCCTGATCAGTACGAAGGCCGTCTTCTCTTGATCTTTTTTCCACAGGGGTATCTGATGGAAGCCGAAGTAGGCATCCATAAAACTCATCAAGGCATGCCCGGCTGTAGAGTCGACAAGTGGGTCGATCTTTGGAAGCGAGTAACTGTCCTTTGGACATGCCTTTTTCAAGTTAGTGTAATCAACAAACATGCGCCAAGTACGATTGGCTTCTTTACAAGCACCACGCCCGCAACCCAATCAAGGAAGTTACATGGCCAAATGAACTCGGCGTCTAACAGCTTTTTGACCTCGGCATCTGCCGCCGGACTTCTTTCTTCGCCGTGATTTCTTTTCTTTTACCGGATGTGCTTCTTTTTTGGATCCACGGCGAGTTTGTGGACAGCGAGATCCGAGCTGATGCCTGACATCTCTTCCACTTCAAAGGCAAAAATGTCTTTGAATTCTTTCAGTAGAAGGTGCAAGTTGGCACCAACCCTTTCAAAGGCAACCGTCCCCACCTTAACAGTTCGCTCTGGACGGCTGTCTTCCAGAGGAATATCAATGTGCTCACCAGCCGGCTGGGGACGGAGATCATCTGACCGTTCCCCGGTCAGTGATTGCAATTTCTTCTCTTTCTTCACCTCCACTAAATGGTCAGTTTTTCTTTTCTTTGCGGCTGCTGGAGGGGGTGAATCAGGGTCCTTGACGTCGTCAAGGTCTATTGGCTCCTTCTGCTGACCGGCTGCAGCAAAAGTCGGCTTGACGTCTGAGAGATAACACTCCCTGGTCGTCTTCTGATCCTCGTTGAGGGAGCCAACAAAGCCATCATCCTTTTCATACTTGAGAAGCATTAGAGCTGGGATGATGACGGCCTTGCACTCGTTCAGAGTGGGTCAGCCAAGAATAATATTGTAGGCGGTCAGCTCTTTAACCACCAGAAACCGGACGATCACATGTCGCCCTTTTCCCTTCTCCCCCAGCCGGATGGGTATATCAATTTGTCCGACTAGGTGCACGACTCCTCCACCAAAGCTAACTAATAGACGGGAGACGTCGCGCAGAATGTCCAGCTTGTAAATAAGCTTGGACAAACAATTATAGCTGATGAGATCAGAGGAGCTACCCGTGTTTATTAGGATTCGGCCAACCAGCTGGTTGGCGACCTTGCATTCAATGACGACTAGGTCGTCATGCGGTCGGCGAACTTTGCGTAAGATCCTTCTCAGTGATGAGAACGTTTGGGAAAGTCCCGCTAGAAGACGCTTGTCCATCATCAACTGAATGGATCATCCTCTTCAGATAATCCTTGGTACCCCGAATGGTAGCGCCACCGCATGCGAATCCGCCTGCTATAGTGTAGACCGGATCCTTATCGGTATCCGAGCTACTAGTAGGCTGGACAGTTTTTTACGACTGCCCCGGATTCGTCTTAGAAGTCGCTTTGGACTTCAAGACGTAGGATTTCAGTAAGCCCTTGTCGGCCAAACGGTCCAACGTCCGCTTGAGACTATAGCACTCATTGGTGTCATGGCCCACTTCCTGATCAAAGTTGCAGAATTTATTCTTGTTCCGCGACTAAACAGAACTCTTCATAGGATTCGGCTTCTCAATGGTCAGCTGGTCCTTCACCTCTGTAAAGATGGTGTAACAGTCTTTATTGAATTCATACTGTGAGATATACGGTTTGAATTCTTTCTTTTTCTTTTTGGACGGCTGATTAGGTTCCTCAACCGCCCAAACTTCTTCTCTCTTTTTGCTCCCTTCAGATTTCTGAGCCGGTTGAGCAGACCGACCCTCTTTTCGCTTGTTGAACTTCTTAGAGTCTGACTGATGGCTGGGAGAGCAGAGGTCGGTGGCTTGAATAAAGCTCTCCGCTTCTATCAACGCCTCTTGAAGGGTGAAAACCCTCTTCCGGACAAGGTCGAACTTAAAGTTCGACCCGTCCTTCAGACCCTTGAAGAAGTTTGTATAAGCTACCTCGTCACATAGCCCCTGGATTTGAATTCTCACCAGGTTGAACCGCCTGACATAGGAGCGAAGTCCTTCTCTATCTCCCTGCCGGATGGTGCTGTAGTCGAGACTTGTTTTCTTGGCATGGATGTTCATCGAGAAGTTGGAGGCAAACAGGAAGGCAAGCTTCTTGAAGCTGTCAATACATCCGGCTGGCAGTTGCCAAACCACTGTTGGGCAATGCCCGTCAATGTAGCCGGGAAGCACCGGCACTACATAGCTTCCTCCAACCCCTGCATGTGCATGAGGTTGGAGTAGGCCTGAGGTGGTCCTCCGGGTTGGTGGTACCATCATAGGCACCTACCAACACATTCTTAACCTTGGCCGACTGTGCGGCCTCGGTTATCTCCTTGGTGAACGCAGAAGTTTGTTCACCAATTTTGAGCAGACGGAGCTGCCAGTCCAAAGGTTGGACATTGTATGCCGCCTGACCCCCAAAGAGGGTCGGCTGCATGAAGTGAGGAGAATACGGACCATAGACCATGATGGGGTACGTACGGTGCATTGCCAATCATTTAGGGCCAGAATGGACGGTATTACCGCCTGTATGGCTCTCATGCAAGGATTGTGTATTCCTTGCGGATGTGTTTTTAAAGCTGTCTAGAAAGCTCAAAGTAGAGGCTGACTCAGACAGCTGCTGACTTCTCCTGCGCTTGATGATTTGCCGAGCGTCAGGGGTATATTTTTTGTTACCCACCGGTTGATCCTCCCGGCGGGGATTTCTTGGACCCTTCTAGGACAGAAGGATCTTTGACCAGTCAATGACAGGTGTAGTCTTGTCCTTGGGGTGTGGAGTAGGATGCCTGTCTCTGACTAACTTCTTCCTCGCAGTTCGAGGTGACTTCTTGGCCGGCTTACCCTTGCTAGAGCCAACCGTTTTCTTTTCGATCAGGTCCTTGATCTCACCCTTAAAACTCGTCATGAATTTCACGAGCTCGTCTCTAGTGACTGGAGCCTGACCTCTTGCCGACTGGGTTTCCCCTTCTGGCTGACCAGGGGGCCTGCTTGTACCCGCCTGGCTTTCAGCCTGTTCCAAAGTCTATCTAGGACTGATGCTCCTAGAGATGAGTGAGCCATCCTTGGCCATGTATGTTTCGACTTGGGGATCATCATCCTCATTCTCTGTAAAGACCTCTGGCTGATTAATCGTAAGGTCAGGAGGTGGTACAGACTCTTGAACCATCCTTGAGGTACTTTCCCCACTGACGGAGCCAAATGTTTTGGGTGTTTTTGTCCCTCGGGAGAGTTATGGCTCGAAGACTGGTTGCATGAAGCTAGTACCTGCAAAACAACGAAGACTTCGGGTGATGGGAGTTCCACCTCCGACGGTCAAGTTAGTACTTGAATATGAGTAGGAGAAGGTGCGGAAAATGAAATGAGATCTTCTCAGATTCCGAGATCGGGTGTTTCTCTGATGTAAGAGAATGTAGGGTATGCTGTAATAAAATGTAGATGCCCCAAAAATGGGGGGAATCTCCCTATTTATAGGTTCTTTAAGAAACGTACCCCTGATTAGGTCACTCTGACCTAATTCTGCTGGGCTGCGTTGTATTACGGCTTTCTCGGGATTTGAGCCCTTGAAGGCCGCCTTTTTTCTCCCAAGTTCTAGGAAGGACACGTGTCAAATGGAGATTGGTCCAATTCGGACCAACTAGAGTATGGCACATGTCAGGACAGGATTGGGCCACGTGGCATGGGTAAAATTACCCAAAACAACATGCCTTGGTCTCTTCTTGATGGTGTTTGATTGTTGTTTCTATGAGCTTTCCATTTCTATTCTTTCTCTCTTGATGATGTTGTTGGTTTGTTGATTTCTATGATTATGATGCATGTTGTTTGCTCCCGTGAATCTAAAGCCCTAATACCCAAAACCCTTGAATCCAAATCCCTTTAATCCAAATCTTGTATTTTAGGTGATTAGTTGCTAGTTTACTATATAGTTCCTTTAGATTTTTTTGCTTTTTCTTACTTTTTTGTAGTTTAACTTGATTTTTGCTTTGTAGTTTCTTTTTGGTTAGTTTTGCTTTCTTTTATTTTGTTTTGATGTTACTAACCGTTTTCTTTGTTTATAGCTCTATTTTCTATTTTTCTTCTCACTTGGATTTGATGATGATACTATTGATTTTTGGAGTTTAATGAAGGTGGTTGTTCTTTCGCCTTATTTTTATTAGCATTGCTTGGAAGCCCGGTGAGATCCTTCTTATTTTATTTCTTTTATTTCTTTACTTTTCTTGGATGCATAGATTAGGATTAGATTTAGGAGAAGTTGAACGGTTCGAGAATGTATGATTGTAACACCTTAGAGTGTTTAGGGTCATTGACGTTGTTGTCGAATGACCACTTGTTTGACGATTGGGGATTATGTGTTATACTTGCATCTTTGTTCCTTTCTTTATTTTCCTACTATTCCATTATCTTTGTTTTCCTATTTTCTTTATTTTTCTTTACTTTTATTTTCTTTTCTTCTCTTTTCTTTTCTTCTCTTTTCATTTTGTTTTTGGTTTGTATAATGATTTTAAGGCATTCCTTTTTCTTTTTGTTGTCTTTCTTGTGATTTGGACTATATACCAACGGAATTTTGCTTTTGAATAAACATCTTCCTAATTGGTAGTGGTATGCACGGTTTGAGAATATGCTTGGTTGATTCTTGGATGGCGTATGCTAAGGTAGCATGTCTAAGAACTAGGGGGATCATGAAACCCGATTCTACTTGTTTGTGGCATGCTTGGTAGTTGCTTCCAATAGTCGATTTGACACTAATAGTGAGTTTTTGCTACATCCATGTAAGGTTTATAATTTTTCAAGCCTTCTACACTTACTTGCTTGAGTGGCATGGACTTTGACTATTGCAGACCTCATCTAGAATCTTGACTCATAATTCTCAAACACGAGACCGAACCATCTAGGAAGGACAAAGACATCTTATCGGGGTGGTGATTTTTCTTTTCTAGGATAGTGTTCATTATTTTTAGTCCTTGGGTTTACATTTGCCTTCTTGCTAACCATTTGAGCCTTTTCCCTTCTTTTCAAGCCATATCTTTAGAATTTTGAGCCTTTTGTTTCATTTTTGTTCCATTTTTGGTTTTTGTGAAGCAAATGATCATGTTTTTGGAGATTGTGGTATATGAATTTGGATGATGGTTCTTATTTGTAAGCAAGCTTGTGTTTTGTATATCTTGTGAATAATGGCAAGTGAATAAATGAAAAAGCCGTCCAAAGCTAAAAAAAGGCAAGGACATTCAAATGCAAAGTTGAAAAAGTCGTCCATAATTAAAAGAGGCAAGGACATTTGTTATGAATTTGAAAAATGCAAACAGAAAAGAAAAAGTGAAAAACAATGAGAAATGCAAAAATATTTTGATGTTAATCTTTTCTCCCTTTTCAAGCATTGAGGACAATGCTTCCTTTAAGCTTAGGGAAGAAGCATTTACGCTTTTTGTATATATGATTGTGAATATAGCTTTGAATAAGCTTGGGGGTGTTAATTTGTTTTTTTTTTTGGTGTTAACTTGGTTATGAGGAGAAGATTTGATCACCCTTTTGCTTCACTAATTAGGAATACCACCAAATTCTAAATTTTAAGCCTACCTTCACCCTTTTTCCCTTACGTTACAACCTTTGGGAAAGTCCTTTTGACCTAGAGGTTGAGTCACATATCGGGGGAGGGAATTATGAGTTAAAGTCTAAGGAGAGGGGATACAAAGTTAAGAAGTCGAGTAGCCTAAAATATGTTCTTTTCCGGCTCCTTCGAGCAGGTATTGAGATGCTTACTAAAGGGAGATTTGAGACTATAGGGAGAACGCGGTAAGATCGAATGGGATGAAGGTGGATTGTGATTACTAGTTCTCTACGCTTAGCATATTCTATGTTTCAATCAACCTCGGATATCTTGGAACATGCATACCCCTATTTGCTTAAGAAAGTTGTTTATTCATTTGAAGTGTAGTCATTTTGTAAAGTCTAATTCGTAAAGGTTTTGATTTTATTTTTTCTTTTGATCTCTTTTACTTTTGTGATTTGCCACATGATTGTTTGTTGAGAGTTATGGGTTAATCTCTTAGGAAACCCTTACGAGAGCATCACTCGTCCTCTAGAGCGATTTAGAGGTTTAAATGGCTTATCTTTGGTAGCGAAAATTGACCGTGATCCTACGAAAGTGAGTCTTAGTGTATATTCTCATCTCATGTCTTATTTTTTCATTTTTGAATAAAACTCTCATCCTTATTCTTGCTTGCTTGGTTTTGCTCGAGGACGAGCAAAAGTTTAGCTTGGGGGAATTTGATGAGTGTCATTTATGGCACTCATTTGTTCTCTTTGAGGGTGATTTTAGATTGCTTTTATAGCTCTTTTCTTTCCTTTTTCCTTAGTTTTGCTCTTTATTTCTTTAGTTTGCACTTTCCTGAGTTGATTTCCTATTTTCATGCATTTCTTGGTTTTTCTTGTCTTTTTCCCTTTTATTTGTTTGTTTTCTTTCATTTTCAGGTTAAGATCGTTGTCTAAGGTTTCCCAAGGTTTCTTCTCGAGTTTGCATTGATTAGGATGCCTAGTGTCTTCCATTTGAAGCCCAAGTATGGAGATGTGCAAGTTCCAATTGACCTTAGGCCGTGCATTCAAGCCGTGGGGGCAATAATTTAGGTGTTGAACCCACCGTCAAGGTGTTTTAGGTTCTTCCATGCTCCGTGTTCATCAAGCACACCAAGTGGAGCGCACAAGGAGCGTCATGATGAAGGGGAAGAAGCTGCCCTGTTCCCAGGTGCGGGCGCGCGTGCCCTTGGCGCGGCCACGCCTGTTGCTCCCCCTGTTCCGTACCCATTTTTGCGCAGCCGTGCATCCCCTTGAAGAAGGTCGCGCCTGTACGGGTCTATTTTGGACGATCTAACTAATTTCGCTTTGTTAGTTCTACTATACATAGATTTTTCTTCTATTTTTAGAGAGAAAAATGGAGAGACATTTTTCATGAGAGAATTCATTTTTTTTAGAGAGAGAAGTAATTAGAATTTTAGAGTAGAGATTTTTAGAGAGAGAAATTCATGGTTGATGATTGATGATTCTAAGCACATTTTCCTTTGATTTCACCAAAGTTTGTAAGGATTTCTTTTACTTTAATGCAATCTTTAGCTTTTGATTTCAATTGTTTGTTGATTGTTCAAGTTTGTTGATTAGTTGAATTTGTTGGATTGAAATGATGATGATGAATTTGTTGATTACCTTAGTTTTAATTTTGATTTCTTTCATGGATTGTGAGTAGTTTACTAGCTAGGGATGTGGTAAAGCATGTTTGAGTGATGGATCATAGCTAATTGGGAGTTTTTGATATTGATTTAGCATTGTGATTAAATTTGTTGATTGATTTTGTGCATGTGTGTGATTAGTTAAAGAGTAGCTAACTTTAATTGTCATACTAGATTGCATTGTGTGCCTACATTGATACGAACCATTGATTTGTAGCTTACATTTACCGATCGAGCTTGGTTTTTGACGTTCCTAGTAGAGTCTTTCGTAGTTGGCGCTAGTTAGACCTCTAAGAGATATCTTGTTGAGCTCTTTCGATTACATTGTCTATCTTCCCTCGCAATACTTGAATTAATCAATCTCCAACCCGATTAATGTGTGTCCATTGCAAGAATATGTGGATCCTAAATCCCTAGTGTCTTGATATATTGATTTACTTTGTTGTTTAGTTGAACTTAGATAACCTACAACCTTTTACACTTCAAAATAGAGCTTGACTTAGGCAATAACTAACTTCCCCCTATTCCTAGTGGTTCGACCCGAACTTGCCCTATTACTAGGTGTAGGTTTGGTTATAAATTAGTTTGATTGGAGGAATTTTAGTTTCAATGACCTAGAATCCACCTCTCGGTCACACTCCAACACCTTTGAGCTTTAAGAGGAAGAACCGGGTTGCATCCTTGGCTTTGTATGCCCCGAGAGAACGCCAATGAGCTTCTCTAACATCACCATTCTACTAAAATCAAAGAAAAGCAAACAAGTAAAGGAGAAAACACAAAATAAACTAAGAAAAGCAAGAAAATAAGGAAAAAACTAAAGAAAATGCAAAATAGAGAAATTACAAGTAAAACTAGAGAAAAGGAGATAAAATAGATACAAAAGCAATGAAAAATCATCCTAAGAGAAGCTAAATGAGTGCCATAAATGACACTCATCAAACTCCCCCAAGCTAGACTTTTGCTCATCCTCGAGCAAAACAAAGCAAGAAGAAATAGGATGAAAGAATATTCAAACAATAAAAAGTAAATAAAGAGATAAGATTGTACACGAAGAGTCACTTTCGTAGGAATCACGGTTGTTTTTAGCTACAACTAGCCCTTTAAACCCCAAAGTCGCCAATGAGGACGAGTGAGGTCTCGTAAGGGTATCCTAAGAGTTTGACCCATAACTCTTGGTAAAAATGAGGCAAAATCATTGAAAGAATGTAAAATAAAAAATTCAAACAAATAGCTTTTGACATGGACTTTTGCCAATGAACAAATGCAAGTGAATAAACAATTTTCTATACAATAAGGGTATGTATGTTCCAAGATATCCAAGGTTGATTGAAACATAAGATCTGCTAAGCATGGAGAACTAATGGGGCACAATTCACCTTCATCCCAAACAATCTTACCGCGTTCTCCCAACTAGCTTCAAATCCACCTTTAGTGAGCATCTCAATGGTTCCTCGAAGGAACCAGAAAAGAAAAAGTTTTAAGCCTACCCGACATCTCAAATATTGCATACCGCTCTATAGGCTTGTCCTATATCTCCCTCCACCGACTTGTGACTCAACCACAAAGGTCAAAAGGTCGTGAAAAGGGTTGTAATGTAAGGGCGAAAAGGGTGAAGGTAGGCTAAAATTTGAAATTTGATGGTATACCTAAATTGTGAAGCAAAGATTGGCCAAATCTCAACACCAAAACCAATTAATCACCAAACAAAAACAGCGACACCCCCAAGCTTATTCAAAACCAAAATAACAGTCATATATATAAAAAGCGTAAAAACGCTTCACCCCAAGCCAAAATAAAGCATTACCCTCAATGCTTAGGGAGAAAACACTCACATCAAAATATTTTTGAACTTTTCCATTTTTCACATTTTTTCACTTTTTGTCAAAGCTTTTGAATTTGCTTTGCTTTTTCTCATTTTTTACTTTTTTAAAATTTCACATTATTTCATTGTCCTCGCCTCTTTTAACTATGGACGGCTTTTTCAACTTTGCATTTGCTTTTTATTCACAAGATATTTACAACACAAACTTGCTTACATTAAAAGAACCAAACAAACATTCTCATCCACCAAAACTCTAACAATAGAGACCAAAATGCTTCACAAAAACCAATGATGGGAACAAGAATGAAACAAAAGGCTCAAAAGCTGAAGATGTGGCTTGAAAAATAGGGTATAAGGCTCAAATGGTTAGCAAGAAAGGAAATGTAAACCCTAAACACAGAAAAGAAAACTATCCCAGAAAAGTAAAAATTACCACCCCGAAAAGATGCCTTTATCCTTCCTAAATGGCTCGGTCGCGATCTCGGGAGATGAAAGTCAAATTCTAGATAAAGCATACAGTAGTCAAGGATCCATGTGCCGCTCAATCAAGAAATGTTGAAAGCAAGAATAAATAAAACCTCACATGGTTGTAGCAAAAACTCACTATTAGCTTTAAATCCACTAAAGGGAGTAACTCATTTTTACCAAAAACCAATGGAATCCGGCTACAAGGCCCCAAAAGGTCTAAACCGTTACCTTAGCATACCCTATTCTAGAATCAACCAAAGATACCCTCTAAACATGCACACCGATACGACATAGGAAATTATTCATTCAAATGCAAAGGCTTGGATGGTATTATGTCTAAATACAAAAGCTAAACAACTAAAAAAAATGAAAACAAAGACTCAAAATCTTTTTGTCTTTTTCATTTTTGGTTGAAAAATAGAAAACAAGAGGGAAAAAGAAAAGAAATAAAAAGGAAAGGAGAAGAAAAAGAAATGCGCAAGAATGCATGCAAGACATGTAAAACCCAATCGACATACAAGCGGTCGTTAGACAACATCGCCAATGATCCCAAACACTCTAAGGTGTTACAAGGCAAGCATCCTCGAACAATCAACTCATCCTAGACTAAACCTATTCTAAGCAAACAAGAAAGAAAAAGGAAAAGAAGAAATAGAAAGATCTCACAGGGTACTAATCGAGGTAAAGTAGGTCTTTTACTACCTCCTCCTAATCAAACAAAATTTATAACTCTTCACTACCCTAATACAAGTATAGGGGCAAGCAAAGGATTGATCCACGAGGAAAAGGGGTTTTTCTCAATCAAGGTGAATTATGAATCTATTGCAAAGGGGTATTTTGAATGAATTTTTATTTTGTGTTTTTCAATTGTCAAACTACTACTACGAAGAAATGAAAACAAGCAAAATAAGAAATAGAAAGCCAGAAGAACTAGAATAAGGGAAACAATGCTAGGGGGTACGGGGGTGTCAAATACGATTAAACAAAGATGGACAACGAGGATTATCATGAAGAACATGCCATAGAATACTGAATTCTACTTAAACATCCCACTCTCATGCAATTGTCTAAGCAAATCAATGAATTAGGTCTTTGCCTAATTGAGATCACTTTCATGCATCGAATTAGACACTAATCAAATTGAGATATTAAGAGTGCACAATACATAAAACTCTACTTAAACAATTCACTTTCATGCAATCATTAAAGTAAAGGTGATCTTAACCTAATTCAAATCACTCTCGTGCATCTAAATTAGGGAACATCAAAGAATGTGCTACTAATAATCTCAAGCCATCAAAAATCATACATTCATCAATTTATAGCATGAGCTCAATCAAATCATCATCAATCATCAATATTAATACATGCTTTTCACCCCCTTCCCCTAGCTAAAAACTTTGCCTATGAAAGAGAAATTAACCATCATAACAAAACTAAACAAGGATTCAATCAACATAAAATTAAACATGATTAAAACAAAGGGAAAAACAAATCCAACAAGCTCAACTAAAGAAATAGATGAAAACAAGGAATATCAAAGCTAATAAATCAAACTAAAGGAAAGGATAAGAGAATACTAATGAGAAACTTGATTAAAGATGGAAACTTAGAGAATAAGCATTGGATTGAAATAACCTTTACCAAGTCTTGATTACAATGACGAAACTTGAAGAATAAGCTACATTCTCTCTCTAAAATACTAGTTTCTAATGTTTATTGGAAAATAGGATGATTACAAAATTCAATAAGAAGGCTATTTATATGCATCACCAATCAGGAAATAAAAACCCAAGGAGAGCCTTCTCTTCGCATGTCGCACCCTCTCCTGGCTGGGTACGAAACTGCCTCGCCCAGCAAGCCACGCCCGCTTTTTTCGCCCAGCAAGCCTCGCACCCACTCTTTATTCTCTTTTTCATTTTGCAAATTTTCAATTCTACTTTTTTCGTATTTTTCTCTCTCTTTTTTTTTTTTTTTTTTTTTTTTTTTTTTTTTTTTTTTTTACTTTATTCCAATGTCCTTGCCTCCTATAACTATGGACGGCTTTTTCTAGGATTTTCACTTGCTTTTATTGAACAAATATTCACAACATCACAATCTCACTTTCCATTAAGAACCATTACCTTCCACATTTCAAATCAAAACATCAATAAGTTTTCTTGGCTTGAGCTTCACGATCCTAAGGGTGAAAGTAAAACAAAAGGCCATGGGCTTATAATGTGCTATAATCAAGGAGGGGAAGGCTCAACATGGGAAGCAAAAGGGGAAAATGCAACCAAAAAATACAAGACACAATAAAATAAAAGCTAAACCTAGAAAACAAAATAGTCACCGAATGAAGAATGTTCTTTGTCATCCCTAAGTTAGCTCGGTTGCGATCCTGGGAGTTAGACGCCATTTTCTAAATCTAAACATGCCTTGGTAAGGATCCTACGCAACTCATACAAAGAAATGTTGGAGGCTTGAACAATGAAACTCACATCGGGCTACAAAAACTACCTCTAGGGCTTTAAATCCCCTAATAAGAGCAACACCTTCTTACCACAAACAAGTGAAATCGGGTTTGATGGGCTTACGAGTTCTAAACCGACTACCTTAGCATGGACCTATCTTAGAGTCAATCTATGGCAATCTCGAAGCGTGCAAACTTTTAACACTTAGTAAGAAAGACATTCAATCACACAAGTTAACTTTTATTATGCTCAAAATGAAGATGAAACAACTAAAGTTTTCGTGGTTTGTCTTGAAAAAATAAAGGCAATTTTTTTTCATTTTTCAATTTTTAATCCTTTTTTTTTCAAAAGGAAGGATAAAAGTAATAAGAGACAAGTAAACATTTAATTCCCAATCGACAAACAAAGATCGTTCGGCACCGTACCAAAGATCACCAGATTTCGTAGAATCAAATGCATACAACCTCGAACAATCAACTCCATCCTAAACTAACTAACTATGCACACAAGAGAAAATATAAGAGAGTAAGGGAAAGGTCTCACCCAAATGTTTCTTGAAGAAAAATAAAGCTATAAAACCATTTACCATAGCTCCATATGTTACTTCCAACGTTCTTCAAAGCTACAAAAGAGAGAGATAAAACCAAAAACAAAAATTATGCAAAGAAAAAGGTTAGAGAAAAATCTACAAACTTGAACCTTGGGCACAATCAACTACCCAAATCATCATCCAATCATTATCATCATCAAAGACATCATTAATCAACAACAATCTAAAACAAACCAACCAAAAGCTATAAAACCCAACACCCAACAACAATACCAAACAGAAATCCCTCAAATGATCCCATGAGTCCTTGGTGCCTTCCCCCACACTTACCCAAAACTACTCCCTTTTGACTAAAACACCCCCCAACGCTAGATAAGAGCATCGTCCTCGATGCTTCACATGTAAATAAAAGGAATTTTGCATAATTCGGAATTTGGTCAATGACATCGGTAAATGGAAGGGTAAGATGAAGTTGCCTAAACATCTCTATGAATTTGCCATATTGTTCATCTAGTTTGTGCCTATTAAACTTTTGGGGGTATAGGAGCTTAGGTTTGATAACTTCTCTCACTTTTTCTTTTTCTTTTTCAATTGGTTTTTCAACCACATCCTCATTCAAAGAGCTTTTTCCTTCCTCATCTTCAACCAAAACTTCCTTAGGATTCTCCTTAGCCTCACTCTTCTGAGGCTCTACATTCTCAACAATCCTACCTCTCCTTGTCACTATGGCATTAATTGGTCTCTTAGGATCTACACCTTAAGATGGTAGGGAAGAAGGGCTAGCATGCTCTTTCAAAACATTTGCCAATTGAGAAATTTGATTCTCCAACATCTTACTTTGAGTCATCATGTCATTAAACTTCTTATCACTAGAAGACATGTTAGTGTTCAACACCTTGATTTGATTTTCAATGACATCCTCCAAACTACTTCTAGAAGGAGATGATTTGGCATAAGAGCTATCATTTTGACCTTGAGCCTTTGGAGTGAAACCGGGTGGGGGGACCCCTTTGATTGTATTTTAAAAATTGCCCCTATTTTGGTTACTCCAATTGCCCCGACCTTGATTTTGGCCACCTTGGTTATAATTACCATAATTTTGATTATGGTTCCCATATCCTTGCCCTTGGTTTTGACCACCATAACCTTTGAAGGTTATAGTTGCCTCGGAAACCTTGGTTTCCTATGTTTCTTAACCCCCATTATGGTTATAATTATCAAAATTCCCACTATGATAGTTCCTATTCCCATTATTTCTTTGATTATCAAATTAGGTCTAACATTGTTATTAGACATATAGTTCACATGTTCATTCTCATTACAAACATAATCATCACATCCATCAAAAGAAGCATTAGGACAATTTGAAGAATCATGGTCATATAATTCACACAAATCACAAAACATATAACCATTAGACATGTTGATAGAAGAGGGAAGAGGATTTGAGTTAGGAAATGTACCTCTCCCATTATTTTGGGAGGAAAGAATTGGTACTTGAGATGAAGCACTCTCAAGTTTGTCTTTGATAAAGGTCATTTCCTTCCCTAATTCCAAGATATGTGAGGACAAGTTGTTAATGGCATTGATGTGATCAACCGAGTACACCGAAGCACCGCTTTTGCTTGTTGTTTCACGCTCATAATCTTGCCAATCCATATAATGCCTCACTACATCTTCAACGACATCCACTACTTCCTCCTCCGTCTTGTTCATTATTGGTCCTCCGGCTCCCGCATTAAGGTAAGATTTTCCTCGAGGGCTTAAACCTCCATAGAATATTTTGATGATTTGATAGGTAGGAATTCCATGGTGTGGGCACTCTCTTTGTTATTCCTTATACCTCTCCCATGCCTCATAAAGACTTTCATTGGGTTTTTGCTTGAAGCTTTGAATAAGAGCTCTCGCTTCAGCCGTTTTCTTTTGAGGATAGAACCGAGACAAAAACTCCTTAGTCAATTCATCCCATGTCCTCAAGGAGTTTGGTTTCACCTCCTTGTCCAACCACTCCAATGCACGTCCAATGAGAGAGAAAGGGAAAAGCTTAAGGCGAATAAACTCTTGAGAAATCCCATTCACCTTGATTGTATTACAATACTTCACAAACTCCTTAAGATGATTGAGGGGACTCTCATGCTTTGCACCGCTATATTGACGCCTCTCTATCAAAGTAATCATGGCCGGTCTAATCTCAAAGTCGGTTGCCGGTGTCGTAGGTAGAGCAATCCCACTCTCATACCTATAGGCTCCTATAACTCCTAGCTCCTTCAATGCCACTCTAGGATTTTCTCCCCTGCTTGCTTGTTCTTCTTCACTTGGCGGGCTAGATTTCAAAGAATGTCTAGCAACCCTTATCCTTGTAATTGTCCTCTCAACTTCCAGATCAAATGGTAATAGAGAACGACCATGTGCTCTATGCATAGAATCTCAAAAGAAACAGTTAGTAGCACGGCTACAAATGTAGCCTAAAAGAAAGAAAATCTTTTTGTATTTTTCAAATAAGTGGAATAGACTCAATCAACAATAGCAAATAGCCATGACATTTCCCGGAAACAGGGCCATTTTTTACTAGGGATAAACCTAGGTCGTTGGTAACTAAGTTCCTCGATCAAAACAAAATTTATAGAACCAAACCAAACCCTAAATATAGGGGTAAGTCCGGGTCGAACCCAAGGGAATGTACTGTGGTATTTACTAAGGTCTCAAGCTAAGCTATTCCGAAGCCTAAATAAGGGTTGGTCTAGCAAATCAAACAACGTAGTTAAACGAATGCAAGAATTATATAAAGGATGCTAGGGAGTTGGGATCCAAATGCAGTCATGATAATCACACTAATTGGGAAAGAAATCAATCGAGCATACAATGCGAGGGAAGGCAACAAATGCAATCTAAATCACTCAAAGAGATATTTCCTAGGGTCAAGCTAGATGTCTCTACAATCGACTTCAAAGGAAAATCACAAATTAAGATGAATCGATAATAATAGCTTCCAAATCAATTTTTCGTATCAATGAAACCTATTATGCAATCTAGCATGATAGTTAAGGTTGAGCAGTCCTCAAGATATCAAACTCATGCACAAATTTCACCAACCAATTTAATCACAATGATGATCAATCAAAATCCCCCAATTAACCATGAATTATCACACATACATGCTTCACCCTATCCCTAACAAGTAATCTACTCACTACACATTGAAAATTTGAACAACAAAACTAATCTAATCACAAATTTCATCATCAACATAGTAATCAAAATATGCTCAAACTTATCAAAAATCAAATCAAACAAACAACAAGTAATTCAATCAAATCAAGAATCAAGCATGAAATTGCATTAAAAAGTAAAGAATTCTTACAAAACTTTCATCAAAATCAAAGAGGAAGAAGATTGAAAGTAGCATTCATCAACATCACCAAGTTTCTCTCTCTAAAATCTAAGAACAAAGCTTCCAAAATCAAGAGCTTCTCTCTCTAAAATTCTAATCAAAATCTAATTCTAATTCAATTCTAACGTCCTTTCCTCTCTAGAAATGAAGGAAATCTATATATAGTAAAACTAATTAAGGAGAAGTTAGTTAGACGTCCAAAAGAAACCTCAATTGGCGCGGCCTCTCATCCCTAAGCGCGGCCGCAACAACATGCATACGGAACAGGGGGGAGAATCTGCGCAGCCGCTCCAAGTATCTACGCGGCCGTGCCAGCCACTTGCGCACTGCTCCTCTCTCGCGTGCGGCCGTGCCTGGCAGCAGGGGATATAGGCTTTGTGCGTTCGATGATGCTCCCATGTGTTCCACATGATACATGTTTGGGAGGCAGTCACTTGAGGCCTTTACGGTGGGTTCAACACGACTTTAATGTCCACACGGCATGAGAGCGCGACCTTCATGACTTGGTTCTTGCACTCCAACACCTTTAAGCTTCAAGAGGAGGAACTGGGTTGCATCCTTGGCTTTATATGCCCTGAGAGAACACCAATAAGCTTCTCGAACATCACCATTCTCTTTAAATAAAAGAAAAGCAAACAAGTAAAGGAAAAAACGCAAAATAAACTAAGAAAAGCAAGAAAATAAGGAGACAGCTAAAGAAAATGCAAAATAGAGAAATTACGAGTATTACTAGAGAAAAGGAGATGAAAGAGATACAAAAGCAATGAAAAATCATCCTAAAAGAAGCTAAATGACTGCCATAAATGAAACTCCTCAAAAATTTACGAAAGTTAGCACCTACAATAGGGTTTACACAAGGTGGCATAGCAAAGGTCTGAGTTTTCCCCCTTACACCTTCAGATTGTTACTGAGTATTGAATTGATATTGGGCAGCATCATAAAAACTCTATCATGTTATATTAAAAATTAGTGAAACTTAAAATTATTCATATTATATCAGAAGTTAATCAAAGTATGTCAAAAGTAGGCCATAATTACACAAAAGTAATGATAATTAATAATCATTCATTAGAATTCCAGACTACACTATGATATCTATGGATGCTCTAAGAAAATCATTAAAATTTAGTTGCCAATCCAATGCGGACATAAACCACAATAGGTCAGCTTTTCACAAGCATATACACTTCCAAATCATATCAAGCAATAGCATATCCATGTTTACGAGGAATCAAGAACTCTACACAAGCACACATATACTTCTTGAAGTAATACCACAATCAAATACGCACTCACAACAAGTTCTATTACTTGATTAAGACCAACCTACAAAACAACAATTCTATATAAAAGCACTACCGTGCCAGCTCCTATAAAGCAACCTTAAATTTTGCAGAACCCTATTCACTATAGGCAGCATGGATGGTGATTAAGAATGTATAAAAATTTATCATAAAATGCACATATAATATCTCTAACATATATAAATTTGATAGCAAATACTATTTACTTTTAAATTTAATTTGTTTATTTTTCAGTGTATTTTATTTACTTTTTGTTTATAATTTATTAATCATATTACTACTACAAGTAGAACTAATAACTATAATATATAAAATTGTGACTAATCTCATATCAAACTCCCAAAGAAAAACATGATGTTAAAGTAAATACTTTCCTTTTAAAGTAAATACAAAAAAACCAAACTAATCAATAAACATGTTATCTTTGGAAGCTAGAAAAAATTATTCACATCATGTGAAGCATTATGTATCTCATTGTCTGTCATAACACCATCTGGAAGGTTGAAAGAGACTAATTTTCTTCCTTTGTCAGCCAAATTCCTGTATGCAGTCTCAATAACATCGCCTAAGTATGCTTGATGACCTCCTTTTTTACAAACCGGATACACATCTTTTTGTATTTCTCCTTAACTGAATGATGCTTTTTCTTCACTTGCAATTCTTTCTCTTAATTTCTCATCGGTCTAAAGTTGGATCAAAGGCAATGTTGTTGGTTCAGGCTGCCCTCTAAATGAAAGGAGATGAAAGTGCATAATATAAAGAATCAGGACACATCCACTGATTCATGTTCTTGATTCTGTATGCTTGTTGTTCTTGAAGCTCCCCATTACTTTGCACAAGTTATTAAGTTCATAACCACACCAATTCAAGTTATGTATTTCTTTACATTGTCTGCGTAATTGATTATCTTGTAATCTATCATTCTGTTTGCAACAGGGGACAAGAATGTGCTGCAAACATACATAACAAAGAATCTTTAAAAACCATCCCCTCCTTCCTTTAGACTCTTTATTTTGTTCTCTAAATATTCACAAAGATGTCGTTGCTATCTGGAATTCCTAGCTTCTTCTTCCATTCCTTTTGAATCACCATGCTTGCTATAGGTTGCTTCCTTATCTGACAAGTCAACATGTTCTTTGTTACATTTCAAAGCATGAAAACATCTTGAAAATCATAGGAACTTATAGAAAAATCCTTCATCATATCAATCTTGAACATACAACTGTTTTCATTGAAATGATGACAAAGCCATGGAAGCATCTTTGTTGAAACTTTTGTCAGTTTCAATTCAAGCAAGCCTCCAAATCCAACACTTATTACGTCAGATTTCTGTCTCTCACTGAATTCCATGATCAAATCAAATACTACATTGGGTTTGTTGTGTTTTTTCTTGATGTCCAGATTACCATCATTGTCACTTACTTCCTTAACCCCTAAAACTTCTTATACCTCCTTATCTGATCTTTCAAGCTTCATTTTCTTCTTTAAATGAGCTTTTGTGTTTTTTTTGTCTTCTTCTGATGATCCATCAGATACTTCATTTGTATCATTTTCTGGTTCATAGTTGCTATCTTTTGTTCTTTTTTTTGTTCCTATAATTTGTTAAACTAAGAGATATTAAAACATATACTTGTAAAATTAAATATATTAAAAAAAAGAACTTAATACTGAACATATTAATCTAAATTTAAATTCCAATTTAATAAACTTTTATGAACCTTTCGATAGTTCTAGTTCCTTAAGCCTTCTCTTATCTATATTTGCTTTTTTGAAATCCTTTGAAGCTTAGCACATAATACAGTTAATTTCCACAATGAGTTTATGTTAATATAAGGAGTTTATAAATACACAACATGTTAAAGAACTTTTAAAACCTATATGTTTACTTTATAAGATTTTTTGTTTACTTTATTAAACTTACCATTTACTTTATAAATTTATATATGATTTTCTATTAATATTATGATTATATAAATACAGAACAACTTAAATTTCTTTAAAAACACATATGTTTAATTTACAAGCCTTTTTTTTTTACTTTATTAAACTTATCATTTACTTTTATATTCGATCATGTAATAGTATGCATCATTAAATTTATATTGATAACATAGACTTATAAAGATAAATGCTTTACTTTATAACTGTTTCTATTTACTTTTTCAAATAATTATTGTACTTCAAGATTTTATACCTTTCGTTGGAGATTGCTTTGAATTTGCCGCTTTCTTTGTAGATTTCTTCAGTGTTGCGGGAACTTTCTTGGCTGCAGGAGATTACTTCGCTGCAAGAGCTTTTTTTCTTGCAGCAGCTTTCTTTCATGCAAGAGTTTCCTTTGCTGCATCTGGTTGTGTTGGTGGTTTTTTTGTTGGGTTTCGGAAAGTCCGACTTTCCGTGGAACAAAACCCGACCCCAAGACCCGCTCACAATTAATACAACTATAAGAGATAATTAATAACATAAAGAGAAAAGACAATAGCACCCTTGACGTGCGCTTCGCTCGTACAACGAGCTCTTACATGGAAAGCCTCGAGTCCTGCATGTGTGAAGACCTCCGACGGAAATCCACCCACAACGTCCGGTCTCTAACTCGTAGTTCAGCCGAGTTAGACCAAAAATAAACTAACTCGAGTTTTAATGAACTTAAAGGTTTTTTCTCTTTGGAGATGCCTAATTGAGTTCAACTCAAGTGGAATCCTCAAATCCCAATACATGGGTATTTATAAAGAATTCCCAAAAGCATTCCACTCTCCCATCAATGTGGGAGAGTTGGTAAAAATAATATTCCCATTTTATTTTTAATTCAAAAAAAAGAAAAATAACAAAGCAATAATTAATCAACAAGTGACAACAAGGAGGGAGAGGGTAAGTGAGGACCACAAGGGGGGAAGGGACCAAAGCCTTGGCCCCCAAGTATCCCAAACCGCCTCACACCCTCACCCGGAGCATATCACACGGTTTCGTGGCGCCCAGCCTTGGGCACCAAGGCGCGCCCAACTAGCGGCCTTGTGCTCGGCTAGGCCTGCCCATGCGCGTGTGCGGGCTGCTGGCCACAAGGCTTACCAACATGCCCCAGCAAGCCACGCCTTGGTACGGGCAGCTGGTGCTGTTGTGCGGCTACTTACACACCATAACCTGCTAGCTTGTACACCGGCTTGCACTTGCGCGCAGCAAGCCACGTACATGGTGCAGGCTGCTGGTGCGCCTATGTGCGGCTGGTGGTGCTAGCTTTGCTAGCTTGCCAGCATACCACGCCCCTAGTATTCGGTTTTCTTGGGGCATTCCAATACTAGGGGTATTTTGGTAATTTGTTGATTGATTGATTTTTATCGTCTCGTCGTTTTATTCATTCAACTCGACTTGCGACGCTCGGTCTCAACGCTCCTAGCTCGATATACGATGTAAATGATCATAATACTCGAGCGACTCATTAATTCTTTTTGGGGTAATTCGTCGTGAGGGATCGTTAGTTGCTTAGGTATGACCTGAAGGGTTCAGTGATGATTAAGGTGCAATATTAATTATACATTAATAAAATTGATCGGAAGCGACCTCCAATTAGGCATTCCAATCACTTGATCTCATCGAATAATTAGCTTTCTAATAATTCCGAACTCTCTATCGGAATAATACACTTGTTCGATAGACATCATTCCTATCAATCTCCCACTTGTCCTTCCAGACAAGTGCGTTTTTGTGTATAGCCTATTTCCTATGTCACTTAATGTCTCTTCTTGAACTATAAGGTAAGATTATTCGTCTTCCTTATTATGTCCATAAGTGTTTCTCGAAATCTGAGTTCGACTATCGATAAGTAGATGATTTCTTAAAATTCATCTGAGCACGCCCATGCATTTTCACAGTCTCGCTCTTCGAGAGGCCTTGTAAATAACAAAGACATGTTCCCTATGGTTAATAGGGGGACATTCCCAGTCTTGTACTGTCAGCTTCTCCTACTAAGGGGACCTAGCCGGCCTAGTGTTGCTGTTATAATCCTCATGTACGGCAGACGTTTGACGAACATCAAAGCGGACTAGTACTCAAATAAGAGGACTCACAATATCATGGTCGAGGAAAGAGGTTCCGATAGCAATAATGAGAGGTGTACTTATGATGATTTTTAAATCTATTAAAGGATTCTCATAGGTCAATCCGGTAAAATTCTAAACTAATACCTGAGCAAATGATTTATGATAATCATGTCCTTGTAGCACAAGAAACGATGCTATAAATCAAACTACATGCTAATCTTAAGTGGTCATTAATCGTCCATTATTTAAATGACCTCGATTAGGGATAATTTTCGATTATAATATTCAATGTTCACTTAATAGGTGTTTCTTTATCCAAGACTAGTCTGGATACCCTATTTTGAATATTCTCATAATCGAATGGACTCAATATTTAATCCTAAACCACAATTTAAATAAAATGGAGTGGTAAAATTGCATGAAATCAAATTACTCCAAAATTTGAATGGTTCATCATAATGTTTTAAATTAAAATGTTCAAAATTAATCAAAACACTTAACAAGGAAATCAAAGCCAATCACCAACGTGACTGATTCCCATTACCTCAACGTGCTTGTTGTGCTTCACTTGAGGCAGAGGTTTAGTAAGTGGATCGCTACATTATCGTCCGTTACAACTTTAAAACAATCAATTAATTATTCAAATTCTAGTCTTGATTAACGAAAGAATACTATGTGAAATAAATTAATTAAAGTTTTTTTAAAATGATCAAACAACACTAATTAATCAATTAACGTTATTTAAACAGTAAAAGAAAAGTGATTTATCTAAGTGGTCAAGAAACTAATCGTTCTTCTTTTATGTTAAATCTCCGTTTAATGCGTTTATGGACTTTCTTTATTCTTTGTACCTCCAAGGACTTCAATGGATTAAATTGGGGTTGGAAAGTATTTGGGAAGGGAGAAGAAAAGTAGTATGATAGTAAGGGAACTTGAGAGATTAGGGTTTTAAGAATGCTAAGGTTTAGAATTCTGATTTTTCGTTCCTCTTAAGGGTTGAATGAAGACCCCTATTAATAGGTGTAGGAATCTAGGTTTAGGGTTTTAGAGCCACGAAGATCCATCTGTATAGGCCTTTTATGGAAATTTGATGGTTGGTTTATCTGATTTCCTCGTTTTTTTAACAATGTAATATCCATTAGATCTAATCATTGCATTTGACGCATTTGGGTCGGTTATTAACCAAGTTTAAACATGTATGAGCACGTTTTAGGCCTAATTAGTAATCGGACAAGACTCTAAGATAACTTGGTCTCAAATATGGGTTTTAACTTACTTCATAATGCATTTCATAGTCCATAAACACTTCAACTTTGATCTAGCATGAAGAACGGGTTTTTGTAACATCATCGCACTTTCTGTCGGGACAGGAGGCTAGAAGTAGGTGTCTACACTTAGCACTCTTCAAACTAAATTCTCCTCCATTTAGACAAAATGTGTATCATGACTGCAATTTGAAATCGTCTCTGTCTGTTTGGGAGCTTGTGTTGGTGTAACCTTCAACAACTAATTCATCTGAGCCACCATATACCAGGAATTTATCCTTCTTCCTTTTCAGGTACTTTAGGATATTCTTGGCTGCAGTCCAATGCGCCTCTCTTAGGTCTGATTGGTATTGGCTCGTAGCACTCAAAGAATACGATACATCTGGCGTAGTACATATCATGGCATACATGATCGATCCAATAAGCAAAGCATATGGAATCTGATTCATCCTTTCTCGCTCATTAGATGACTTTGGACACTGCTTCTTGCTTAGGGTTATGCCATGTGACATGGGTAGGTGACCTCTCTTGGCCTCCTCCATGTTAAATCCTTCCAGTACCTTAACAATATAAGTACTTTGGCTCAATCCAATCATCCTCTTATATCTATCCCTATAGATCTCGATGCCTAATATGTCCTGTGCCTCTCCCAAGTCCTTCATTGAAAAACATTTTCCAAGCCAGGCCTTCACAAACTCTATCGTCGGAATACTATTTCCAATGAGAAATATGTCATAAACATATAAGACTAGGAAGGTGATGTCACTCCCACTGACCTTCTTATAAACATAAGACTCATCTAGATTCTTGATAAAACCAAACTTACTGATGGCTTCATCAAATTGTATATTCCAATTTCTGCTAGCTTGCTTTAGCCCATAAATGGACTTTTTAAGCTTGCATACCTTCTCAGCTTGTTTTGGTCGACAAAACCTTCAGGCTGTCTCATATACATAGTTTCTTCCAAAATTCCATTGAGGAAGTCGGTTTTGACGTCCATCTACCATATATATTTTAAAATTGTAATATGCAGCAATCGCTAGGATGATCCGAACGGACTTAAGCATTGCGACAGGAGAAAAGGTTTCATCATAATCAACGCCTTGAATTTGCCTTTAACCTTTTGCTACTAGTCTAGCTTTGTAAATGAATACATTTCCATCTTTATAGGTTTTCAAATTGAAAATCCACTTACATCCAATAGGTGTGTAACCTTCATGTAAGTAAACCAAGTCCCATACTTGATTTTCAAACATGGAGTCCATTTTAGATCTCATGGATTCTTGCCATTTAGCAGAGCCAGAGCTCGCTATCGCTTGTATGAGGTTGCCGGTTCGTCTCCATCCACTATTAGGATGTCCTGATTCTCGGTTAACACGACAACAAGATACCTATCAGGTTGAGACCTTAGCCTCTACGACTAACAAAGGGTCATGGACTGAGCATTTGCATTGTCGGTTTGACTTTGCACATTTTGACCAACGTCAATAGATGTTGTTTGAGCACTTTGACTGTCAATTTGATTTTGTTGTTCGTCCTCTCGAACTTCATTGAATTCGATTTTCCTCCCACTTGTCATTTTGGAAAGGTGTTCCTTCTGCAAAAAGACACCATCGCGAGCAACAAACACTTTGTTCTTGGATTTTTTGTAGAAGTAATACCTCTTTGTTTCTTTTGGGTAGCCCACAAAGAAAACCTTCTTAGATTTGGGGTGAAGTTTGTGAGATATTAATCTTTTAACATATGCTTCGCATCCCCAAATCTTGAGAAAAGACAAGCTAAGAGGTTTCTTCGTCAATAATTTATATGGAGTCTTTTCTACAACTTTTGATGGAGCACGGTTCAGTGTTAGTGCCGCGGTTAGAAGTGCATGTCCCCAGAAAGATATAGGAAGATCACTAAGACCCATTGTTGATCGTACCATGTCTATCAAGGTTCGATTTCTTCTTTTAGATACTCCGTTCCGTTACGGAGTTCCTGGAGGTGTCAATTTTGAAAGTATACCATGTTCTTTTAGATGGTCATCGAATTCTTGGCTTAAGTACTCACCACCTCGATATGATCGAAGGGCTTTGAATTTCTTGCAAAGCCGATTTTCAACTTCACTCTGAAATTCTTTGAATTTCTCAAATGATTCAGATTTGTGCGACATAAGGTACACATATCCATATCTACTATAGTCGTCTGTGAAGGTGATAAAATATTGATAGCCGTTCCTTGTGGTTGTGCTCATTGGTCCAGATACATCGGTGTGTATTAGGCCCAATAAGTCACCTGCCCTTTCTCCCAACTTGGAGAATGGATGATTTATCATCTTGCCTAATAGACATCCTTTGAAATTCTCAAACGATTATAAATTCAATGAGTCAAGAACACCTTCTTGTAGAAGCTTCTTGATGCATTTAATGTTAATGTGGCCAAGACGACAATGCCACAAGTATGTGTCATTTGACTCAATGGTCTTAGTCTTCTTTGGTGGTATGATTAACATTATAACCTTGTTTGTCTAAATAAAGCACATTTGGATAAACATGTCATGCCATAAAACATATAAACAAGACATAAAACATTCACAGGTATAGTCTTGTCATCTTACAACCCGACGTCTGACGCCAAAAGATTGTTCAATAATAAAACTAAAATAAGTTCTATTTTAAGAAAAACTATGCAATTACAAGTTTAATGGATTGATGAGTGCCATTTATGGCACTCATTTGTTGAATATTTAGGTTGTTTTTACCTTCTTTTCATAGCTTTCTTTCTTAATAAATGCTTAGTATTATGCATTTTCTCTTTATTTTACCTTTTCTCTCTTATTTTGTGTTTCTATGGTTTTTCTAGTGTTTTCTCCTTTATTTGCTCTCTTTTCGTGGTGATAGGTATTATACGAGGTTTGGGTCTTATAGCATTTGGAGCAAACTTATAGCATTGGGAAAGCTTAAGATGCAAGGAAGTGGATGCTCCATGTTCTAGCTCCTGCGATCTCAAGCCGCGCTATCATGAAAGATGGTGTTTACCGTGGAGGCCCTTGGAAACTACCACCCCCAATGTTCATCAAGTGGAGCTCACGAAGACCTATTTGCTAGCGCACGAGGCATCGAAGAAGTCGAAAAAACCCAGAAGACCGCGGGCACGCAGCCCCCTTGCGTGACCGCGCACCACTGCCAGCGCGGGCGCTCCTCCTTGTTTTTGGATTTGCTCGATTTGGTTTCCGCGCCTTTTATAAACACCTTTCTTAACCCAATTTTTGTAAGAAGCTTTTAGACATAATTTTGATCATAATTTTAGCTTAGTTGAGAGTATCTCCCTCTAGTTTTAGGGTTAGTTTAGGAGTAGTTTTAGAGAGAGAAAATGAGAGATGTCCTTGGGGATTTGAGAGATTGAAGATTCAAGGTGACAATTTTATTGAAGATCTCCATAATCAATCAATGAGGATTTCTAACTCTATATCTTTTTTTTTTTTTTTTTTTTTTTTTGCTTTGTTTAATTTCAAGTTTGTTTGATTTGATTTTGATGTTTGATTCTTGATTAGTGTATTTGTTCTTCCTATTTTGTTGATTCTTGATTTCTTTGTTGCTTGTTAATTAGATGATGATTCTTGAGTAGTTGTTTGGCTAGGGATTGGGTGAAACATGTATGATTGATTGACTGTGATTAATTAGGGAATTATGTTGATTAATTGTTGAGATTTAAGTGATTAATATATGTTTGCATGTGTGTTATTTGATTAGGCCTTGAGAATTAAGCTAGATTATATTGTGATTTCTAATGATACGACACATTGATTTAGGAATTGCAATTATTCATTGGTTTGGATTGTGATTCTCCTAGATTGTTATTCGTAGAGAGCACTAGCTTAACGATTAGGAGATAGCTCTTTTATTCCAATTGATAGCTCTTATCATTAGTCTTCGCAACCATTTATTGGCATTTTCTTTCCAAGTTATTGCAATTGTCATGATTACTTGTTAATCCCCATTCCCTAGTGTTTTATTTGTTTGCTTCTTTGTTTTGTTAGTTTATTAGTGTTACATTCTTTACCTTTGACTTCGACCTAGCTTAGGCGTTAATTGGAAACACTTGAATTTAACCGTTCCTTTGGGTTTGACCCTTGACTTACCTCTATACTTGTATTTAGGTTTGTTAAGTGATATAAATTTTGTTTGGCTTAGGGAGGATTAGCCAACGACCTAGTTTCCCCCCGTTAAAATGGCGCCGTTGCCGAGGAACGGTGTCTATGTTTGAGTGTTTTTGATTGCTTGAGTCTAGGTCTTTGTATATACTTTTTTTTATTTGATTTTTGCTTGTTTTGAAAAAAAATGGTATATCTCTTGTTTCCTCAATTTGATGATGAGTCTTTTTGTGAATATTTCAATAGACTGGAGGGATTTATTGATTATAATTGTTGTAATCTTTTGGAAGCTTGTGAGATTTGTTATTTTGGTTTGAATAGGCAAAATAGGGATGAAGTTGAATGCATGCATAATGGTGAATTTAGAACATTGTCAATCAATGATGCTTGGAATTTTTATGTTTGTTTTGTTTGGGATGTCTATAATAGGGGTAATCATGTTTCTAATATATATATGTAATGTCTTGATTCTTCTTATGTTAGCATGAATTCCCATGAATTATCACATGATCCCATAAATGAACCTAGAACAAATGATTTCGACTTTATTTCCTCTTTTGTTCACGATGATGAGTTACATGCTCAAGTTGATGCTAATGGCGTGTTTCAATTTTCTTCATTATTTACCATGCCTTTTTGTGATGTGCTTCGTTCCCTTAATAATGAATCTCATGTGTTTGATTGTGCTTTCACTCCCCAATGTGATGTTTATGCTCATGATTTTAATGTCGATTCTTTCAATCTTGGTTGTGATCCTTCTTCTCTTATTGAAACTCAACCATCTACACCTTTTGAATCTCTTGTTGATATTTTTGAATCTCAAATTAGGCGCATTGAGCTTGATAATGTTCTGGGGTCTAGTAAGGAGTAGATTCTTAAATCTATGAGAAGTCAATTAGAGAAAATGAAAAAGAATGAGTAGCGTCTTGAAGAAGGAAGGAGAAGGAAAGAAGAGCTAGAAAACGAACTGTCATCTTTAATTCTTGTTTATGAAAGTTCTTATTTTAATATGTGTGTTGAAGATGATGATGATGATATTTTAAGAAACCAAGAGAGTGTGAGGATCCTATTAGTGAGCATAGGAGTGAAGGAATGAGAGTTGAGAGTGATGATGATGAGGATGATTTTGTGAATCTAAAGTCCCTTTCCTTTGTTGATTGTGATATGTCTCAAGTGCATGATTGTGATTCTTCTATCCATGAGTATTTGGACTCGTTTGATGTTATGTCCAATATTTTCTTTGAGAGTCAAAAGAAAACTCATAGCCTTTTGAATGAGTTCATTAAGGATGCTTCATGGGAGACATGAATTTGCATCCATTCACGCATGGTTTTGAGACTTTGGGATTTAAGGATGTTGAGGGAGTTGTTGTTCATTGTTGTGATGGAGGGGATTATGTAGTTCCTCTTGGGAGTTGGAAGTTTGAGGGAGATGGAGATCATGAGTGTTCTTCTTTTGAGGATTCTATGATTGATTTTCATCCTTTTATTGGTGATTTGAGGCATGCTTGTGAGGAAGAGTTCATTTGTGCGACCATTGCCCCTATTTCCTTTTTTCATGTCCCTTTTTCAAGGAAATTTAACCATATCCCTTACACTCCTATATCCCTCCCTTCTTTTGTCCTGAAGCCTATTGGGGACCCTCTTGTCTATGATGATTTACACGTCCCTTATCGTCTTCTTTTGAGGAAAAGGGTGATTTTGCCACCCAAAAATCTTTTGAGGAGAGTTTGCCTTCTTCTTCTTCTTCTTCTTCTTCTTCTTATTTGTTGAACTTGCTTTTGATTTTTCTTCCTTTTCTTGGCATCTCTATCCTCATAGGTGTGCACTAAGCTTGTTGCACATCCTCTTCCCGTCATTTACCTACCTTCTATCTTATGAAATGTCTAGTAGTGCATTTGATAAGCTCTTGCGATTGTTGCAATATTATTTACTAGAGCATTCAAGCTTGGATCTTAAGCAAGTCTTTCTCGGGAAGTAACCTGTGTTTTATTGCTTTCATTTTCTTTTCTTTTTAGAATAGATTTTCTCTCACGAAAATGTTTGTGTGCCTTTTGCTAGGTACATAACTTGATATACTTTGGTGCATTGGTTTGAATCAAGAATCAAGGAAGTAAACTCAACCTTTGCTAGCATATGAGATGATCATCATCAGGTCGATCACTTACTGCGATTGTAATCGAGCCAACTACTAATCGTGTTTATTTGCTTACAGGGGCTAACTAGCATATCAAGGAACCCAATTTGCTGAATAAGGTCCAATATGGGGCCAAAGAAATTGCAACGCTAAGGAAATAAGGTTGTCTCTTGCAGCCACGTGCCATCGCGACGCGCCAGGCTTATCGCGGCGCGATAACGTTATCGCGTCACGATGAGGTCGGGTTTTCCGGATTTAAACCCCTTCTTCCTCATTTCGCCGATGCTGCACTCATTTTTCGCACGAGTTCGAAAAATTTTCATTTTGCTCGTTTTCCTTCGTTTCTCAACAAAATTCGCACAAGTTTTTTGCAAATTGAAACTTGTCATCTCTAGTTTGCCGATCTATGTATGTTTTGCTCGAATTCACTTTATTTTATGAGAATTCTATACGTATTTGCTTGTGGGTTTTCGAAAATTTCAAACACAATTTCTTGCCATGAATTCAAACATAAACAAGAGAATTTGGTGAAGAAAAGAGCGAATTTCCATTGTTGGACACCTTGAGTTCATGTACATAATGTAGCTTGTTCTTCATGTTTTGCTTGCTTTTCATGCTTAATTTGTCATAATTTTTTGTCATAATATTGCAAGAAACTGTTTGATTACTTAGAAATGTTATTATTGTCGAATCAAAATCATACTCTGTTTTAGTACTACGTACTCTGTTTTTGATGAACACAGTATCATGCGGCTAGGCGAACCTTAGATACTATAAAACAATTTATTTACTGTTTTTTTTTTCTAAACATAATTAGCATGGCTCGATGTCAAGGTTTGGCTCTCGTTCTCGCAAGACTCATCGGGAGGACGAGCCTGTCGACGCAGGCGAGGGGACTTCCACTAGCCTTGGGGAGTTCCCTGAGTGGGATGGGCACGCTTTTTACTTTGTGCCCAGGTTCTACATTTCGGAGCGTGTTCGGCGCGGTATGTCCGACGAGCGGGTTCTTTGCCATGGTTCAGGCAATGACACCATTGGTCATTTGTATGATACCTGCTTCGTGAACAACGCGGAGCTGCGCGCTCTGTGGGACTCATGTGGCTTGACTCCTTTGCTGCAGGCCACTAGGACTCTCTACGCTTTGCGGTCGAGCCATTTCATCGTACGAGGTTTGGTGGAGTTCTTTTAAGACACCACCAACACGTTCCATTTTCCATGGGGTGAGATGACCATTACTCCCCTCGACTTCTCTGTCATCACCGAATTGGAGTTCCAGTAGACCATGGTTCCTTTGGGTAGGGATATTACCCTTATGTCACCAAAGGTGGATGAGTTGCTGGGTCCTATTGTTGTTCGGGCCCGTGGTGGGTCAAGGTCAGTGCAGATGAGCGGCCGATCCATTCGTCGGGATCTGCTTGCAGAGGCCTTTCGAGATGATGTGACTACCCCTGAGCAGAGGGTGCACATCTTCGTTCTGATTTTGCTGTTAGAGACCTTTTCTCTTGACAACGGTAGCCGAGCGCTACTCTACTATTTTCTTGCTCTTCGCGACCTATGAGCAGTCAAGACTTTTGACTAGGCCGGCCTGGCCTATGTTGACTTCCTTCTTGGATTGCAACTCACCTGTCGCCATCGTAGCTACGAGGAGGAAGTCACACTCTCTAGATTTTGGAGGATCATAGAGGTACATTCTACAATAGAAGCTTACTTTTGACGCACGTTAGCTTTTGTTGACCCTTCCCCGTTGTTACAGGTGTGGTTCTACGAGTACCTTCCATCTTTGGCGCCAGCCAGGCCTTCGCCACGAGGGCTCCCCGTTGCTGTTAGTTGGGGAGGCTGCTATCCTGGCTTGAACACTACCGCACTTGTTCGAGAGGCGGTCTCTCGGTATGCATTGATGTTGTCATTTCTATTTGTCCTATTCAACAGGATTCTGACTCATGGATATCTCTTTCACAGGAGCCTGAGCCTCTTTTCCGTCTATGGGCAGAGTTGGACGTTTCTACGCAATCCGTCGCATATACATCTCAGCGTCGTTACTTTCAGGGGACGTACGATGTTGTGGTGTATTTAGGCGAGAGAGTTGCGATTCAGCACTCTACGAAATTTTTTGTGGTTCCGCAACGTCCTCCCCCACATATGATGGACCAGGATGCTCATAGAACTCACATAGAGAGGTCTCCGGCTGGTAAGGGTTGGCAGAGATATAGCCATCCGACCTAGTGCTATGCTAGGAGACTCCTGCCGCGATTGGCTCCACCACCTTGCATTTTGGAGGAGGTGGAGGTGTGCTTTATCTCTTTTGGTTTGTTTATCTTTTGGTTGCCCTTGACGACATTAACCGTTAGAGTTTATTTTCGCATGATACGTCTACTACAGAGTTTGTACCTCTGCCTATGTCCATCACCTACCAGGGGTACTTTGGGCCCATAGAGGAGATGATGCCTCTAGCCCCCGTGGAGTGGCGTCGGGTGGAGAGATCGATTCCCTGTCGTCAGACCTCGGTAAGTTATCTTTGATCTTTTTCTGTATGTATCCCTTTTTTATTATTTCTAACCTCTTTTACTTTTGCAGTTTTCTCGCGAGGTGATAACAAGGATGGCGAGAGCCATGAACGCCTTTCGTTACCAGCTCGTGAGGTTGAGCCACCGGGCATCGAGTCGTCATGATGACGGTGTGGCAGAGGTATGTCTCTTTACTTGCATTTGGTCACTTTCTCTTTTCACTGTATTTTTCCCTCCGCGCGCGTACTCGCACGAGACCTGAGGGTAGGTGGGAGAGATCTAGATCGAGACGTCGCCGCACCTCAATTGAGACTCCGGGCCGACGAGAGGGGTCGGATCACACTATTATCATAGAGGGTTCTGGTTTCTCTACTGAGGAGGAGGTGAGGAAACCCCCTGGTCCGAGTACTTCGGTCCCGATTCCTTCCATGGTTGGTGCGACGTACGAGGTTGGCTCGTCGTCGTAGCAACCGCCTCGTCAGGAGCCACAGCAGGGTGAGCTCGGATGGACTTGCCCTACTTTTTCTTTTCCTATGACTGGAGAGACTGATGATGGACAGGAGGTCACTCCGCGGACTTTGCGGTTTTGTGATACCTTAGGCATTCTTCCTCTAGGATCATAGGTATATCTGTGTTTATTCACTGTTTCACTACATAGGCCTTTTCTTTTTACGTTGTATTATTGACACTTATGTTTAGACATATCGTATATACATACTTTTATTATGTCTGTTCTATTTCTTGCATTTTATTTTTTATTTTATGTGCATGTGAGTGTGCGAAAAATTGTGTCAATTTTTTTTTTTTTTTTTTTTTTTTGCGCAAAAATTTCGGTCATTTTTATTACTAATGGAGGGTATCCGACTTTCTCCCCCAAAAGAAAAAATGAAAAAATAAAATGAGAATTGATTACAAATAAGCTTAATTACTTAAACTTATAATAATCAATATAGGATAAGTGTTTGAAGGAAATGTGCCAAAAATAGAATTTGGATAAGGCTTTGAAAGGATCAAAAACCGTAAACTCAAAGTACAAATCCGAATCAATGTTGGAAAAACATGGCCAGCATAACGCGTGACGCTGTCGCAGGCAAAGGAAGGCCATCGCAGCGCGATAATTCTATCGCGGCGCGATATTTTTAAATTCCTGAATCTGTTCAGGATTCGATTTGCGTCAACCCCTTATTTATAAATAGCCTCCAAATCTGCCGATTTTAGCATAATTCGAGCAGATTAAAATACTTAACTTTTAATTTTCAATCAAGTAGTCATGGCTAAGACTTTTAGTGATTTTACTCGTGAGTGGTGCCGGTCTTTGACTTCTAATGAGAGGATAGAGCTTGACTTTTTTCACTTGAGGGGTTTATATGGTATTAAGGGGGTAGATCTTGACATAGACTTTATATATGCCGCCTTAGAACATTGGGATTCAAATACCCATTGCTTTAGACTAGGTGATGATGAAATTTGCCCTTTACAGGAAGAATTTGGTGCTATTCTTGGTTTTCCTTCATTAAATCTTGTGGTAATTCCTAAGGTGAGTGAATATTATTATAAGGATTTTGAGTGATTCCTTAACCATAGGGATAGGGACTTGAAAGATATAGTGCATGGTAATGTGATCAATTTGAAAGAATTTGCACGTTTTTATATTGATAGACCACGATCTAAGTTTATTCATGTTTATAAGAGGAGGGCTTTCCTCTTTTGCATGTTTAGCCAATATCTCCTCACTAGTGGAAATATTCATGAGGGTCGAGCAATATTGGTATCTTTCATGGAGCAAATTGACTCAGGGAGAAATCCAATGCCATTAATTGTTGGAGAAACTATGCTTAATTTGGATGAATTGAAAAGGGATCCAAAAGCACCTCTTCGAGGTTCTCCAATTTTATTACAGGTAGAAAAGCAATACTTTTAATTATAGAAATAAAAAATATTCAATTTTGTATAGTAATACTAGTTATTTGCATTGAATTTTGCAGATTTGGCTAATGTAAAGGCTTGAATTAATTAGCTCTCCGGACAACATTGAAAAGTATACACCAAATTGTTTTGTAAGAAGGAAGAAACGTTTTTCCATAAAGATGGGTCGTCGGGAGTGGAGTAAAATATTTGAAACTCGCGACTTCTCCATTAAATCGGTTGTTCCTTGGTGGAAAATCCAGAAGATGATTGGTGTCAATACTTAACCCTTTTGCCGTCTTCCAAGCTTGTCCAAGTTAACTTTTTATTATCCTTCTAGAGTAAGAATATAATATGGCCTTGCTCAAACCATTCCTTCAGGGGATCTTCGTCGCCCTTATGAATTTCCTGTTTCACAAGATGTAGAAAGATTTGACGATTATTGGTGTGCTAGACCTTTGTGGGAAGTTGTTACCCATAAAGTTCCTCCTCCTTTATCTAGAGATGTGAAGCGGTGGCTACTTGGTAGATCTCAAAAGGTCAAGAACAAAGTCCGAAACATGACTAAGGACAAAACTAGTGTTATAGATCGCCTAGGGGATAAGAAAATTCTTCCTAAAGATCGCCTTGGTGTAAGGGTTAAATTCAAGACTCATGTGATTCTTTTCTTTCAATTTATTAGACATTTATTTTATTTTCAAGTCAATTTTATTTTTAAGCTTTCATTTAATTCCATCAATAATGTAATTTTATTTTATTGATTATTAATGCAATTTTTCAGCTTTTCAAATTAAATTAACTTTTTATACTGACAATAAAAATTTAATTTTTTAAAGCAATGAAAACTAGTTGAATAGAACTCGAAATTTTTCGAGTAAGGAAGTTGAAAATTCTTGAAATACACCGAAATTTTCTCAGATCGACGAAAACTTATTAGCGCTGGAATTTTGAACCCATCGCATCTCAACAGCGCGTGGTGCACTGGTCTTGAATTTTGTGCAACGTTCATTCTGCGTTGGCGTACTGATGTAGGAGTGTGAGATGTGTAAAAATTTAAGTGGCCGCGCCCCGTAAAGGGTCGCCTATGTATCCTTTCCTTAGGAATCAGGCCAAACGTAGCTCTTTTGAGTATACTACTCAAGTTCTCATGGGTAGAACTTCTTAAGTTGGTCAAGATTCGTCATGTTTGAAAACTCATTACCTTCCATATAAGTTAGTTTTGCGGCACCTCCTGATAGGATAGTTTTGACGATGTATGGTCCAGACTAATTAGGCCTAAATTTGCCTCTTGGGTTTAGAACATTTTTCCTTAATGCTTTTAACTCCAAGTCTCCTTTTTTTATGTTTCTTGTCTTGACCTTCTTGTTAAAGTGTCTAGCCATGCGAGTTTGATAGCATTGAGTATGATGTAGAGCTTCTAGTAGTTTTTCATCTAGTAGAATTAGCTCCTCATATCTCGCTCCAGTCAATTCAACTTCATCGAGTTTACTTTCCAACTGATGCGTAAGGAAGGTATTTTTAGTGCTGTAGGTTGTACGGCATCCGTTCCATAGACTAAGGAAAATTGCGTATTTCCTGTGGATGAAAGAATGGACGTGCGATAAACCCAAAGAGCGAAATGGAGTTGTCAGACCAATTCTTGTAGTTTTCTATCATTTTCTCGATAATAGTTTTTAAGTTCTTATTGGCTGCTTCTACTGCGCCATTTGCTTGAGGTCTATATGGGGAAGAGTGATGATGTTGAATGCCATATTTTTGAAGTAATTCTTCACATTCCACTTGAAAGTGAGTTCCATTGTCACTTATCCTTTCATGTGGGACTCCATATCGATATATAATGTTTCTTTCGATAAAGAGTGCTACATGCTTTGCGGTGAGTTTTGCATACGATGCTGCTTTAACCCATTTCTTGAAGTAGTCAATTGCTACAAGAATGTATTCATGGCCTCCTGTTCCTAGAGGGGTGATTTTTCCAATAATTTCTATTCCCCGTGTTGAGAAAGGACATGGTGATGTATAAGTAAAGAGGAGAAAAGGAGGAAAATGTTGCAAATTAGCGTATATTTGGTATTTGGGGCATCTTTTTACATATTGATGGCAATTGATCCGTGCCATTTATGGCACCTTTAGGCTATGTTTTCTTTATATTTCTATGATCCTTTGTAGTCGTTTATGTCGTGTTTTTAGAGAATAATGCTCGATTCGCGTGTTTTTGTGTTAGTTTAGAGAAATGCATGCTTTTAATGGTTTTCTTATCATTTTATTCATTTCTCGGCTATTTCTCTTGCTTCTATGTTTCTTTGTGTTGTTTTGTAGGTACGTCGCGGGCTATATGCATGGAAATTGAAAATAGCACCCACTAGCATCAATATGCACTTTTCGGAATTGAATTTGAGTTTGAAACAAAGGAAAACGAAGGATTGCAAATTGAAACGAAGGAAAATAGCACCCACTAGCATCAATAAGCACCCGCGGTTGTCCCGAGGGCTCCCCGAGGGCGCGGGCCTTGGCCCCGCGGGCGCGGGCTTGGGCCGCGGGCGCGGCTATCGGGGTTTCCATCTTCCTCCGCGGGCGCGGGTTTCCGGGTCTTTTACGATTTTAAAGCTTCTTTTCTCCTTTTGTTTATATAGTTTTTGGTTTCCTTTATTCTTCATTCATGTAATTCTTTAGTTTTAGAATAGTTTTCTCTCTCTTAGGTTGAGAGCTTCTCTCTCTAGATTAGGAGTAGTTTTAGAGAGAGAAAGTGAAGAATTTCAATGGTGATTGAGAGATTGAAGATGCAAGTGTGACAATTGTGTTGGAGATCTTCCTAATTATCAATGAGCATTTCTAAACTCTATCTCATTCAATTGCTTTGTTTAATTTGATGTTTGTTTGGTTTGATTTTGATATTTGATGTTTGATTAGACTAATTATTCTTGATATTTTGTTGATTCTTGTTCTCTATAGTTGATAGTAGTTTTGATCATGTTTCTTGAGTAGTTTACTTGCTAGGGTTTGGGTAAACATGTGTGATTGATGGATTGAGGTTGATTTGGGAATTTGAGTAGTTCTTGTGTTGTGATTAAATTGATTCATAGAGGTTTGCATGTTGCTTATAGCTAACCATGATTGCTAGCATTGATTGCATGATTGAATTGATTGACATGGCCACTTGATATTGATTTGATCATAATTGGTTGAGTATTTGATTATGTTTCTTCCTATTGTTTAACACTAGAGAAATCTATGTTAGAAAGTATGAAGATGATTAGTTGAATGCTCCTAATTGCTCCTACTATTTGTCTTTGCATTGCTTGGATTGCTTGACTCCCTAATTAGCTTGATTATCATGAATGCATGTTGATCCCCACTCCCTAGTGTTTCATTTGTTTGCTTGGTTTAGGAAGTAGAATAGCACTACCTTTCACCTTAGACTTCGACCTAGCTTAGGCGTAAATTAGAAATACTTGAACATAACCGTTCCTAGTGGTTCGACCCTTGACTTACATGTATACTTGTATTTAGGTAGTTGAGTGATTATAAATTTGTTTGACCGTAGGGAGGATTAGTTTAACGACCTAGTTTTCCCCACGTCAAAATGGCGCCGTTGCCGGGGAACGGTGTTTATGTTTGAGTGTTTTTAATTTCTTGAGTCTAGGTCTTTGTGTATACTTTTCTTTTATTTCTTTTTGTTTGCATTGTAAAAAATGGCATGTCTCTCATTTCCTCAATTTGACAATGAGCCTTTTTGTGAATATTTTAATAGACTAGAGGGATTTCTTGATTGTAATTGTTGTAATATTTGGGAGGCTTGTGAGATTTGTTATTTTGGTTTGAATGAGTAAACTAGGGATGAAGTTGAATGCATGCATAATGGTGAATTTAGAGCATTGTCTATTGATGATGCTTGGGATTTTTATGTTTGGTTTGCTAGGAATGTCTATAGTAGGGGTAATCATGATCCTAATATTGATATGCAATGTGTTGATTCTTCTAATATTAGCATGAATTCCCATGATTTGTCACATGATCCTATTGGTGAACCTAAAATACATGATTTCAACTCTATTTCCCCTTTTGTTCATGATGATGAAGTACATGCTCAAGTTGATGCTAATGGTGTGTTTCAATATTCTTCATTATTTACTATGCCTTCTTGTGATGTGCTTCATTCCCTTAATGATGAATCTCATGTTCTTGATTTTGCCCCCACTCCCCAATGTGATGTATATGCTCTTGATCATAATGTTGATTCTTCCAATCTTGGTTGTATTTCTTCTCCTCTTGTTGAACCTCAACCTTCTACATCTTTTGAATCTCTTGTTGATGTATTTGAATCTCAAATTAGGCACATTGAGCTTGATAATAAGTTTGGGCCTAGTAAGGAGATGATTCTTAATTCTATGAGAGGTCAATTAGAGATAATGAAAAAGAGTGAGGAGTGTCTTGAGGAGGGAAAGAGAAGAAAAGAAGAGTTAGAAGGCCAATTGTCATCCTTGATGCTTATTTGTGAAAAATCCCAGTTTAATGTGTGTGTTGAGGATGATGATGATGATTTTGAGCAACCAAGAGAGTGTGAGGATCCCATTTGTGAGCATTTGAGTGATGGTGAAGGAGTTGAGAATGAAGAGAGTGTTGATTTTGAAAATCCTATCCCTCTTTCCCATCTTGACGAGTCTCTAGTGCATGATTGTGACTCTTCTATCCATGAGTATTTGGATTCACTTGAGGTTATGTCTAATATGTTTTTTGAGTGTCAAATGAAAACCCATAGCCTTTTGAGTGAGTTTATTAAGAATGCTTCATGTGAGAGAGATGAGTTTGAAATGAATTTACATCCATTCATGCATGGCTTTGAGACTTTAGGCTTTAAGGAAGTTGAGGGAGTTGTTGTTCATGGTTGTGATGGAGGGGATTATGTAGTTCCTCTTGGAAGTTGGATGTTTGAGGGAGATGTTGATCATGAGTGTTCTTCTTTTGAGGATTTTATGATTGATTTTCATGCTCTAATTGGTGATTTGAGGCATGGTGGTGAGGAAGAGTTCATTTGCGAGACCATAGCTCCTATTCCCTCCTCACATGTCCCTTTTTCAAGGAATTTCAACCATATCCCCTACACTCCTATGTCCCTCCCTTCCTTTGTTAATGAGCCTATTGGGGACCCTCTTGTCTATGATGGTTTTTATGTGGCTCATTTGTCCCCGATTGAGGAAAGGGGTTATATTGTCACCCAAAAATATTCTAGTGAGGAGGATTTGCCTTTTTCTTTTTCTTTCCATTCTTTTATTCCCCCTTCTTCTTCTTATTTTCTTGTTTTTCCTTTTGATCCCTCTTCTTCTTTCTTTTGGCATCTCCCTTCTCACTTGCGTGCAACGATCTTGTTGCACGTCCTTATCCCGTCATTTGCCTACCTTTTATCATATGAAATGTGTAGTAGTGCATTTGACAAGCTCTTGCGTGCGTTGAATTATTATTTTCTAGAGCGGTCAAGCTTGGACCTTAAGCAAGCCTTTCTCGGGAAGTAACCCGTGTTTTATTGCTTTCATTTTATTTTCTTTTTAGATTAGAATTTATCTCATGGAAATGTTTGTGTGCCTTTTGCTAGGTACATGACTTGATATACTTTGGTGCTTCAATATGGATCAAGAATCAAGGAAGGTTGACTCCTATTTTTGCTAGCATAAGGAAGGCAAATTCAACACTAGAGGTTGTTAGCCTTGAAAGGGTAAAATTGGGTCATTTGCGGGTATTTACACCCACCTAATATCCGGTTATATCCTTCCTTGCTCTTTCTCTAGTGGATGATGACTTGTTGGACATATGATGGTTTGTTGGATTGATCTCCTTGTGTTCCCCTCCCATGGATTATATAATTTATGTTTGAGTGTAATGTCTCATTCAAGCTTGGGGGAGGGTATTCTATCATGTTTGGTGGGATGTTGATTCATATATGCTATGCACCTTTGTATATGCTTTTCCATGTTCTTATATTTTGAAAAACTCCAAAAAGATTTTTGTTTCTATCAAGGCAAATTTGCAATGTGTTTTTTTTTTTTATTTTTTTTTTATTTTTTTTTGTTCTTGCTTTGGACATAATAACATTTGGACTTGCATAATTGAATGCTTTTCTTCCTAAATGGTAGTGGTGTGCACGGTTTGAGATTACGTTTGGTTGATTCTAGGATAAAGCATGCTAAGGTAGTTGTCTAGAACTAGGGGGATCATGAAGCCGGATTCTACTTGTTTGTGGCATGTTTGGTAGTTGCTCCCTTTATTCGATTTGACAACCTTAGTGAGTTTTTGTTACAACCATGTGAGATTTATATTTGTTCAAGCTTTCATCATATTCTTGCATGAGCGGCATGGATCCTTGACTTTGCAAGCCTAATCTATAAAGCTTGATGTATGATTCATAAACCCGAGACCGAGCTATCTAGGGAGGACAAAGGCACCTTTTTCGGGGTGGTATTTTTCATTTTTAGGTTAGTTTGTTTCATATTTGTTTTAGGGTTTCCATTTGCCTTCTTGCAACCATTTGAGCCTATTTCCTTCTTTTCAAGCCACATCTTTAGTTCTTTGGCCTTTTGTTTCATTTTCTTTCTATTCTTGTTTTTTTTTTTTGTGAAGCAAATTGATCATGTATGATGGAGTTTGTGTTGAATAAGTTGGATGTTTGGTTTTTATGAGTGCAAGATTGTGTTAAGTTTTCTTTGTGAATAATGGCAAGTGTTTGAGTAAAAGCCGTCCTTAATCATAAAAGGCATGGACTAATAAATTGCATTATAGAAAAAGCCGTCCGAATTTAGCAAAAGGCGAGGACATTGCAAGTTTAAGTAAAAAAAAAGAAAAAAAAAATTAATTGAAAAAGTGAAAATTCAAAAATATTTTGATGTATTCTTTTCTCCTTCTAAGCATTGAGGACAATGCTTCATTTAAGCATGGGGGAGAAGCGTTTACGCTTTTTGCATATATTTCTTGTGAGTATAGCTTCAAATAAGCTTGGGGGTGTTGCTTTTCATTTGTTTGGTGATTTCTTGATCGTGTTGTTAAGGATTGATCACCCTTTTGCTTCACTCTTTTTAGGAAAACCACCAAATTTTAAATTTTAGCCTACCTTTACCCCTTTATGCCTTACGTTACAACCTTTGGGAAAGACCTTTCGACCTAGAAAGTTGAGTCACTATTCGGGGGAGGGAATCATCGGTCATTGCCTAAGGAAAGGGGATGCGAAGTCAAGATGTCGAGTAGCCTAAAATTTTGATTTTTTTTTCGGTTCCTTCGCGGAATCTATGAGATGCTCACTAAGGGGAGATATGAGATTAGTAGGGGAAACGCGGTAAGACCGTTTGGGATGAAAGTGGAGTGTGATAACTAGTTCCTATGCTTAGCATATTTATGTTTCAATCAACCTTAGGTATCTTATATCGTGCACTCCCTTACTTGTTTAGAAAGATTTGCATTCACTTATGCTTGTACATTTGCAAAATTCCTTTCATGAACATTTGTTTGCTTTTCTTGTATTTTGTTTTCTTTTTCATGATGTTCCTTGTTTGTATTATTATAAGAGTTATGGGTAAACTCTTGGGATACCCTTACGAGAGCATCACTCGTCCTCTAGGGCGATCTAGGGGTTTAAATGGCTTGTCTTTGGTTGCTAAAATTGACCGTGATTCCTACGAAAGTGAGTTAGTGTATATTCCCATCTTCTCTAGTTCTCTTGCTTCTTTATTTGCTTGAATAATGTCATCATTTTTCCCTTGGGTTGGATTTTGTTTTGCTCGAGGACGAGCAAAAGTTTAGCTTGGGGGAATTTGATCCGTGCCATTTATGGCACCTTTAGGCTATGTTTTCTTTATATTTCTACGCTCCTTTGTAGTCGTTTATGTCGTGTTTTTAGAGAATAATGCTCGATTCGCGTGTTTTTGTGTTAGTTTAGAGAAATGCATGCTTTTAATGGTTTTCTTATCATTTTATTCATTTCTCGGCTATTTCTCTTGCTTCTATGTTTCTTTGTGTTGTTTTGTAGGTACGTCGCGGGCTATATGCATGGAAATTGAAAATAGCACCCACTAGCATCAATATGCACTTTTCGGAATTGAATTTGAGTTTGAAACAAAGGAAAACGAAGGATTGCAAAGTTTCAAATAGGACCTTTGTTCATTGTTTCAGCCATATCCCAAGTTCTACAACTCGGATTGATGTGATTCAAGTTGGTTTGGAAACTAGACTTAAAGAGCTTTCCAATGATAGGTCGCACGCCCTCATACGATTCATAGATTGAGAGTTACAGCCTTCCGAAGTTAGCCCTAAAATTCTGCCGCGGGCGCGGGCTACAGTACCCGCGGGCGCGGGGTTGCTGCAGCTCCAAAACTGCCGTTTTTGGGCAGTAAGCACCCGCGGCTGTCCCGAGGGCTTCCCGAGGGCGCGGGCCTTAGCCCCGCGGGCGCGGGCTTGGGTCGCGGGCGCGGCTATCGGGGTTTCCGTCTTCCTCCGCGGGCGCGGCCGAGTTCTCCGCGGGCGCGGGTTTCCGGGTCTTTTACGATTTTAAAGCTTCTTTTCTCCTTTTGTTTATATAGTTTTTGGTTTCCTTTATTCTTCATTCATGTAATTCTTTAGTTTTAGAATAGTTTTCTCTCTCTTAGGTTGAGAGCTTCTCTCTCTAGATTAGGAGTAGTTTTAGAGAGAGAAAGTGAAGAATTTCAATGGTGATTGAGAGATTGAAGATGCAAGTGTGACAATTGTGTTGGAGATCTTCCTAATTATCAATGAGCATTTCTAAACTCTATCTCATTCAATTGCTTTGTTTAATTTGATGTTTGTTTGGTTTGATTTTGATATTTGATGTTTGATTAGACTAATTATTCTTGATATTTTGTTGATTCTTGTTCTCTATAGTTGATAGTAGTTTTGATCATGTTTCTTGAGTAGTTTACTTGCTAGGGTTTGGGTAAACATGTGTGATTGATGGATTGAGGTTGATTTGGGAATTTGAGTAGGTCTTGTGTTGTGATTAAATTGATTCATAGAGGTTTGCATGTTGCTTATAGCTAACCATGATTGCTAGCATTGATTGCATGATTGAATTGATTGACATGGCCACTTGATATTGATTTGATCATAATTGGTTGAGTATTTGATAATGCTCCTAATTGCTCCTACTATTTGTCTTTACATTGCTTGGATTGCTTGACTCCCTAATTAGCTTGATTATCATGAATGCATGTTGATCCCCACTCCCTAGTGTTTCATTTGTTTGCTTGGTTTAGGAAGTAGAATAGCACTACCTTTCACCTTAGACTTCGACCTAGCTTAGGCGTAAATTAGAAATACTTGAACATAACCGTTCCTAGTGGTTCGACCCTTGACTTACCTCTATACTTGTATTTAGGTAGTTGAGTGATTATAAATTTGTTTGACCGTAGGGAGGATTAGTTTAACGACCTAGTTTTCCCCACGTCAGCAATCCCTATTCATTGTAGTCCAATAATATCCTTGGCGCATTATCTTTTGGACTAGAATTTTGCCATTCATATGAGTTCCACATGCTCCTTCGTGGATTATCCTCATTGCCCATTGAGCTTCCTCTTTGCCTACACATAGAAGAGCCTTACCTTTAGGTACCCTTTTATGTAGCTCGTCATTTATGAGCACATATTGGGAAGCCAAAAGTCTTAGAGCTCGTTTTGCTATTTTGTCAGCGTGAAGTGAATATTCTCCTTTGATGACATAGTTGAGGATGTCAGTGTACCAAGGTTCTTCCTGCTCTTCTTCTTCTTGAATTACCTAATCATCTTCTATGGCTTGGATGTAAGCTGGTTTATGCCTTTTTTCTATTATGAGAGGCATTTGCTCAATTTCTTTAGGAATTCTAACCATCGAGGCTAGTCTTGCCAAGACATCAGCAAATTGATTTTCTTCTCTCGGTAGATATGTATATTCTACCTTTTTGAGTTGATGTCGGTAAGAGTTTCCAGATATGTTTCATAAGGAGCCAAGCTTTCACTCTTTAATTTCCAGATATGTTTCATAAGGAGCCAAGCTTTCACTCCTTACTTTCCATCTTTTGGAAATTTTATTGATGATTATGGAAGAACCCCCGAATATTCGAAGTTTCTTTACTCCCAACGCCAAAGCTATTTTCAGGCTTACCACGCATGCTTCATATTCTGCAGCATTGTTGGTAACGTTAAAATCTAACTTTATTGAGATTGGAACGTGTTCTTCTTTAGGTGATACTGATAGTACTCCTACACCACATCCTTTTTGGTTGGAGGCTCCATCAAAGTATAATGTCAAGGTATCATCTTCCGTAACCATCAAATCTTCGTCTGGGAAATCGTTCTCGTGTAATGGTGTCGAATCTTCTAAAAGTCCGCTAAGAAGTCCGAGACCACTATTCCTTGGCCTTTTGACGTCGAATTGGGCTAGGTTGACTATCCATCTAGATATTCACCCGTTGAGTGTAGATTTCTCGAGTAGATATTTAAGTGGGTCCACTCGAGATACTACATAGATCGCACGGACGAGCATGTAGTGTCTTAGCTTGGTTGTGGCCCACACTAATGCGAGGCACAATTTCTCAAGCGGTGTATAGCGTACTTCATACTCGAGCATCTTTTTACTTAAGTAGTAGATGGCATTTTCTATACCTTCTACTTCTTGTGCAAGCATAGCTCCCATTGTTTCATTAGTGACTGTTAGGTACAATCGAAGAGAGATTCCTGGAAGTGTTAGTGCTATACAGGAGGATTAGCGAGATAAGCTTTGATCTTATTAAAGGCATTTTGACACTCATCGTCCCATATCACTGGCACATTCTTCTTGAGTTTCTTCAATATTGGTTCACATATTGTAGTTAGCTTGGATAAGAACCTACTTATGTATTGCAACTGGCCAATAGATCCTCAAATTTGTTTCTTGGTCTTCGGCAATGGCATTGACATGATTGCTTTGGTCTTGGTCGGATCTATCTTTATTCCTCTAGAGCTAATGACATAGCCTAAGAGTTTTCCTAAGGTGACTCTAAAAGCACACTTGGCTGGGTTTAACCTCACGTTGTATTTCCTTAGCCTTTCGAAGAATTTTCTTAAGGTTATTTGATGTCCTGGACGGTCTTTTGATTTTACAATCATACCGTCTACATACACTTCAATCTCTTTATGCATCATGTCGTGGAGTAAGGCAGTCAATACTCTTTGGTAAGTCGCACCCGCGTTTTTCAACCCGAATGGCATCACCGTTGATGCGTGCCATTTATGGCACTCTTAGGCTAGGTTTTCTTCTTATTTTTATACTCATTTTTAGTCTTTTATGTCGTGTTTTTAGGGAATAATGCTTGATTTGCGTGTTTGTGTGTTAGTTTAGAGAAATGCGCACTTTTAATGGTTTTCTTATTGTTTTGTAGGTGTGTCGAGTTTCCCGAGATTTAATTATCAAGGAGGAAACTCGAGCTCATTCAAGGAGGTTGATGGAGCTAAGTTCGGGAATCAAAACATGCAATTAAAGCTAGCTCCGCAAGCACAAGAACCTTGGAAGCAATGCTTTGGCTTGGAATGTTCAAGTGCTTGGAAGATAAAGGAGCTGCCCTTCTCACGAGCATCGCCTCAAGTACACCAATGATAGGGATGCTCGGGAGCGCGAAGATTGATCGAGAAAGCGAAGGAAGCAAGACCACAAGCACCAAGCAAGGGTGCGTGTGCGCGGCATAGTGGTACGTGTGCATAGACCCAGCTATGCGCGCGCGCGGAGTGGTGCGTGCGCGCAGACCCAGCAGTGCGCGCGCGGGGCCTGGGTGGTGCGTGCGCACAGATCTTTTATGGCCTGCTGTGCCTGCGCATAGAAAGGTGGTGCGTGCGCACAGTTTGCCCTATTTCCCCTCGCTCGTTTTATTATAAATTAGCCTTGTCATTTCTATTTTAGAAGATGATTTTTTTTAGATTAGTTTTGGTGATTTCTCTCTCATATCTTAGGTTAGGTTGAGAGCTTCTCTCTCTAGATTTTAGGGATACTTTAGGAGTAGTTTTAGAGAGAGAAAGTGAGGGATTTCAATGGTGGCTTAAGAGATTGAAGATCCAATGGTGACAATTGTATTGAAGATCTTCTTAATCAATCAATGAGCATTTCTCACTCTATCTCATCCTTATTGCTTTGTTCAATTTCATGTTTGTTTGGTTTAATCTTGATGTTTGATTCTTGATAGTGTAATTGTTCTTGATATTTTTTTGATTCTTGATTTCCTTACTTGTTTGTTGATAGATAATGATTCTTGAGTAGTTGTTTGGCTAGGAATTGGGTCAAACTTGTATGATTGGTTGATTGTGATTAATTTGGGAATTGTGTTGATTGATTGTTGAGATTAAAGTGATTAATGAAGGTTTGCATGTGTGTAATTCAATTAGGCCTTGAGAATTATGCTAGATTGCATTGTAATTGCTAATGACACGACCAATTGATTTAGGAATTGCAATTATCGATTGGTTTGGATTGTGATTCTCTTAGTTTGTTATTCATAGTGAACATGAGCTTAACGATTAGGAGATACCTCTTTGATTCCAATTAATAGCTCTTATCAATAGTCTTCACAACCTTTGATTGGCATAATCTTCCCAAGTTGTTGCAATTATCATGATTACTTGTTGATCCCCATTCCTATTGTTTTATTTGTTTGATTGTTAGTTTGTTAGTTGTTACTATTCCTTCTTCACCTTCGACTTCGACCTAGCTTAGGCGCATAATTGAGAGTGATTGAACATTACCGTTCCTTTGGGTTTGACCCTTGACTTACCTCTATACTCGTATTTGCAACCCAACTAGGGTATTTGGATACCCTGATAAAACCTGCGGTTATTTGTTTTTGAACTTCTTCTTTTATCTTAAGAGCTACGTCGGGTTTCATTCGACATAACTTCTGTTTTATAGGTTTCATTCCTGGAATTAATGGTATTGTGTGTCGAGCTATCTCTTTATTTATTCCTGGCATATCTTCGTATGACCAAGCAAACACATCAATGAATTCTTTTAGTAGATTAATTAAATCAATTCTTTCTTCTTTGTTAAGAGTCAAACCAATTTTAACCTCTCTTTTAATGGTGGGATCTTTTGAAATATCAACTGTTTCGGTGTCTTCAATTAGCGGTGTTTTGTTTTCAACTTTTTCCATTGCTTTAATTATTTCTTTGTCACTTTCATTGTTAGTTAAGCAATGCTCGTCATTTTAAGTGAGAGAACGACACGAGGAGTAAGCAAATGAAGACGTATTATTGAACTCATAAATCATTACATCAAATAAAAAAAAACGTCCGTTGGGACTTGACTACTAACTATCCTAGGAGTAGGTTTTGAACTAGAAGGAGTAGAAGAAGACGCAACTATAGAAGGTTTAGAAGACTCGACTATAGAAGACTTGGATTCAGACTCAGACTCAAACTCAAACGCAGACGATTCAAACTCATCAAACATTGGTCCTTGTCCTGTTATTATGGAGATCTTTCTTCCACTTGGTGTAGTCACCTTTACAGTCTTTCGCCATCCTCGCACTAATCCTTCTGCCGGAGTAACGAGCTTTGTGGGATCAAAGTTTTCATTTTGTAAGACTGTTTGGATAAGCGCGGAATCATCATCGATACGCTTAGCCTCATTCTTCTCGTAGCCAAAGAGGAGTCCCATGACATTAAAGTCAAAGCATGGGGTGCTTTCTCCTTATGAATGGGAGTTGGGATCTCATCTAAGAAATTGCAATCCAAAAATATTTCGAACCCTAGTTGTCTTACCCTATCCTTGACAAAGGGTTCTGAAAATTCGTAGCATAGATATTCTTCTCCCTCTTTTATGAATTGTCCATTTAAAGTAAGAGGATAATGATTTATTGGAATTGCTTTCTTTTGGGTACGAGCATTTCTCCATGCATTGAAATTTTCTCGGGCTTGCTTATAGTCTTTCGGAGTCGGTTCGAAACCAAGTCCAAAAGTATCTAATTTAGGAAGGCCAGGCAATCCCATTTGCGTCGCTACTCCCTTCTTCTTTCCTAGAGTCATTCTAGGAAATTGTCCTTGTTTTCTAAAAATGCTATTAACTATCATATTCGAATGGAGGTCGTACCGAAGAGGGGTCTTCTCATCTTCCTTGATGAAAGAGACCTCTTCGGCATTAAAGCCACATAAGTATTCATCATTCTCATCATGCTCCACATTTATGAGAGGTTTATAAATTGCTTTGATTCTCATAGGTGAGCATCGATCGTGACAGGAAGTCCTCCAACTATTTCCTTGACTTGTTGATAAAGGGATGAAGGGATGGCCTTAAGGTCGTGAAGCCAAGGGTGTCCCAATAATAGGTTGAAAGAGGCTTTGATATCTACCACTTGAAAAGTGGTAGCATGCTCAATAACTCCTGTCGTGACATTCATAGTAATAGTCCCAAGAGCTTGACGACGAGTGTTGTCATAAGCTCTTATGCCTTGTGTTGATGGGGACAAGTCTTCATCCCGTATTCCTAGCATCCTCGCAGTTCTAAGTGGGCGAACATTAATTTCCAATCCATTATCCACAAGGGTTATTAGAACGTTTATCCGTTTGCAAACCACTGTGAGGTTCAAGGCTTTATTATGTTTATCACCTTCAAGAGCTAAATCCTTGTCAGAAAAGGTGATTAAGTTGATGGGACTAGGAAGATCACTGGTTAGGAAATTGGCTAAACCTTCAGGTGAGGTTTATGAATCTATCCCTACCTTAGCTAAGGCATACATTACTGCGAGCCTATGCTCATGGGATGTAGCTAGGAGTTTCCATACGTTCATTTTGACCATAGTCTTTTTTAGTTGTTTGATAACATCGTTGTCTTCTATGATTGGTATGGGAACTTGTTGAGTGGTAGGAATGGGTTGCATTGTGATGGGAGCTTGCATTCTCCCTGATCTTGCTAGGACATCGATAAGGGAATCCTCTTCATCCAAAATATCATCGACTGGATAAATTGAGGAGAGTGGAGTTTCTTTTATACCTTTGAGGTACACATCCTCATTATCACTCTCGCATAATCCATTGATGCTAAATTCTCTTCCTGGTTGAATTTGAACCAACTTTTTACTGTCAATCATTCCTTGGAATAAGTCTTTGAATTTGAAACAGTGTTCTATGGTATGCCCTCCTGATTGATGGTATGGACAGTAAAAACTATCTGTCCTTTTCAGCGATTCGAATGGTCTTGGCTCGAGAGGTTTGATCTTCCCATTCTCGAAGAGCATTTTGAACATTTTCGCATAAGAAGTCCCAATGGGTGTGTATGGCTTATCATTCTTTCGAGGTGGTTCGATACATTGAAAGAAAATGGCTTTCTTTTAGTAGTCTTTGTGGGCATCACTTTTTCAGTGACACGCTTGCTTTGTACCAATTTCTCATGTTTGAGGGCCTCGCGGTATAGGTTTATTACTTCCCTCATCGTGTTTAAGAGGAGCCATACCTCCTCTCTAGTGGCAGGTTGTTCTCTTGTGGGGAAATTGCTCATGACATCAAAAATGTTTTCCTCCTCTTCTTCGATAGCATGAGTTTCTTCGATAGGTTTGATGAGGAGTGATTGGTCAACGTGACCTTCCTTGTCAGAAATTGCCAAGGAGTCTGAAAGTGGAGAACTAATGATACTTGGCTTCTTACTTGCAGGAGGCTATGGGAGTTTATTGCTATCAATTAGATCTTGATTAGCTTCTTTGAACTTCTAACAGTTCTTAGTGAGATGGCCCTTGCCTTGGTGATACTTGCAATGTGCGTTGGGGTTCCAACTAGCCATCCTTTTTTTTATTGGTGGATCTCCAAATGGTCTAATAGGAGTTATGAGACCTTTAGCATGAAGACGATCGAATGTTGTGTCATAACTCATGCCAATTGGTGTGAAGTTTCTCCTAAATGTCTTCTTTTGTCCTTGATTGTTCCTGACTAGGACCTCGTTTAAGTTAATTGTGCCAACAGTGTTTGAGTGGATAGTTTTGGAAGAAGAAGGATTGTCGTTCTTCTTTCCTTTCCAGCCACTGTTGGAGTTACTCGCAGCTTTTTGTTTTGCAAGGTCGTCTTTGATATCAATTCTTATGTCGTAGACAGCCTTGAAAGTACTCAAATTGCTTTGATATTTGAGATGTTTTGAGTACTTTTCTTGAAGGTTCTTGATGAACAACCACACAGATTCCTTTTCAATAGGAACCTCGACCATTTTAGCGGAAGTTTCCCTCCACTTATTAAAAAAGGAAGTGAATCCTTCGTTCTCTTTTTGTTTCAACATCTCAAGTTCCCTATGGTCAGTTTCAACTTGAATGTTGCACTTATATCTATCAATGAAAGCGTTTATTAAAGATTCCCAAGAGGATATTTTCTCCTTTTTAAGGGAAAAGAACCGTTGTTAACATATGGTTTCTAAAGATAGTGAGAACAATGAATGGAAAGCTTTCCTATCAATTCCCTTAATATTCATTATTGTTTCAAAAGCTCTTAAATGAAAGTAAGGGTTATCAGTTGGCTTGAACTTAGGGTTGTCGTTGACATTGAACTTCTGCGGAAGAAGTTCCTTGTCCACCGAGACCCTTTGTGAGCTAATCCCTTGAAACTTGTAGTCATTGGAGATTTTTCTCAAGCTCTCTTCCATTCGCTCAAAATGTTGTTGTTTCACAGGGTCATTGACTTGAAGAGCGAGAGTTTTGAGCATCTCGGCCAAGCTAGCCATGTTCGGCCTTAGTTCATTAACTTCTTCCTAGGTTGCCATTTTCTTCTTAGCCTTTCTTCTTTGTCAAAACGGTTTATCAAAAAGTAAGACTTGGACGAAAGTGTTGTCTTTGATTAGTCACCCTTCCTTTCTTGACCAAGCGTTGTAAATATTAAACCATTTTGACTTCATGACTTGACTCAAATTGACTTTGACTTTATTGGGTTTAAAAAGCAAAAGCAAAAATAGGGTGCATATTTTTGGGAATCAAGTATGGGTTCAAACAACATGGTTATATTGGGAGGACTAATATCTGACTTACCCCCCTAAAAAAAATGACGGAAAACATGCACACGCAAGACTCTCTAGACATGGTCATGGTGAAGCACATATACAAAGTGTGTGCTTAAAAGTGAGTGAAAGTGGCATGCTTTGACACTTGTGTAAGACCATGGGACTATGTGCCTAAACACAATTAAGGACTACATAAGACTTTAGCTATTAACAAACTGATTAATTAGACTCAGCGTGAGAACTCCGGCAGAAAACTGAACCATCACAGAAGCAACGGAACTGTCGCGATGCGCCAGAGTCATCGCAGCGCGATATTGTTAACTCGTAGCGATGGACACTTGCGTGTCGCGCCATAGGTCAAACCTTTGCGTCATTACTGAAACGTCAGTCTGGGCCTTTTTCCAGCATTCTACCTTAAAAGGACAAGCATATAATCGTACTAAGTCATGTTTAGTCAATTTATTAGGCTTTAATTAACCATATTTTAATTAATTAATAAAAGTCATTTATAGTCATTAATTAATTAGTTTATTTAGACTTATACACAAGTCAAAGGAATGGTTAATGTAAACACACATAGATTATGCACGAGCAAAAAATGCACAAATAGTCAAATAGGCACAACATGATGCAATGATTTTGCAACCTAACCATGGCTCTAGTTCTCTAAAGTTCAAGGATAAGGGTAGTCCAAAGAGGGTCCATGATTGAAGCCTTACCTTTGGAAGGGTTGGCGCGTATGGATGGGACCCCACAAGTTAAACTTGTTTTCCATGGTTTGGTGAATTCACAAACTCGGATGTACCCTTCATTGCAATAAGCGTTCGATTGGGTAGATGGAGCGTGAATTCCCAGAGGGTTATGGCCATATGTAGAACACATATAGGTTTAGAAAAGAGGGAAAAACTCAATCAGGAAGTAAAATCGAGCAAATAGTACTAGAAGTGGTCAAAGCAAGAAGGCATATTTCTGGCTTGGTATTGGAAGAACATGGCGCAAGACAATAGGGACCATCGCGAGGCGATAGCACTGTCGCGCTCGATATTGCTACCGCATAGCGATAGAGCCATCGCACTGCGATTGGCGCTGTTTTCTCAGCGCCAGTTCCTACATGCCACAACAACTTTCTGTGTTCTTAGAATTTTCCACTTTTCGCAGTGTTTTTTTCGATTCTAGTTGTGAAAGATATTTCCCAAATTACCTACGTGTAAAAGCCTATGTTTTTGACGCATTACGGATGGTCTTTCCAATGCGGACCTTTTTATGCTTATGATAATAATGTCAATCAAAATTACGCACATGAATAATTAGAATTTTTCGAGTCTCATCCACTCATTCTAAATTATTGCCAAAATAAATTTTAGGAATTAAAATAGAAATCCTCCTCAGTGAAGTCGCCAAAAAACTGTAGTGAATATTTCAAGCATCCCACACTTGATCCCCACTGTGATCATACACATAAGTATGGTGGCGTCCAAAGGGAAGGAAGCTAGATCAAAAGAGTCGCCAACAAGTTTTAGGAACTTGTAAACCGTTCACAGGGTGAAGATTACACCCCTTCACGATTTATGAGATCGCTAACTCTATAGTGGTCCGGAACCATGACTGGATATTCGAGGATGAAGGTTCAAATCCAACCTAAAAGAGATTGAACTTGCCCTAAATATGCCTCTACTTTATTCTTCTCATATTCATGTGCGCTTTCTGACTAACATACAATTAATATATTAATCCTAAACCTGTTTAATCTATGTTGGTTGAATATTAATGCACAAACAAATCTATTATTGGCGATCATCACTTGAATTAAAATCATATTAGCCTAAATAACATTATTAATTATCTTATTAGGTGTGATTACAAGTACAAATTCCCTTTAATCCTGCAAGAGAGAGCGTGATCAAGCAATAACATTAATATCAAGCAACATAATAATATTAATACAACAAATCAACATCATAATCCTAATAAAGCATAATAATATTAGCAAGATCCTAGGCATAATACTAACAAGATTAATAACAAATCCTAGCATGTCATTAAACAATAAAGATTAAATCTTTAGCCCTAACATGATAGAAGAAATAGGAAGCAACCTAAGCATAATACTAGAAAGTAATAAATAACACCATCACATGATACTAGGAATTAAAATAATCTAAACATGCTATCAAAAGATATATAACAATAAAATTACTCACTTTGTTGCCTCATATCTCTTTCTATCAAAACAATACACACGTTAGTAACTTCAAGGAAATATTAAATTAAACAATTAATTTAAATAATTGAAATTTGGATTTGGGACCAAACCCTCAGAAATTAACAACCTTTCACGTCTAGGGCATAGACAACTTCGAGCTTCGTTAGGTGCCTCTAAGACTCATGAATGCGGTATTGTGTTTTGAAAAGACTAGGCTTAGAAAGAGAGAGAAAGAAAGAATAAGCTTTTAGCTTAAAAAGAAAAGAGAATTAGATGATTGTTAATGATTCAAAACGGAGAAATAACGCCCCTAATTATAAAGAAAAACATCCAGAACGATAAAAAAGAGTCAGAATTCGAGTCGAAGTAAAACTACTCCTATCGCGATGCGACAGAGCTATCGCGACGCGATAGACTCCTCGCAGCGCGATGGTGTGGCTATGATAAAAAAAAGCTATACGGAGTCCATTCCTTAATATAATTACACGATAAGACTCCGTATTTAACATAAATTTAAGATCGGTTTATCATTAAAATATTTGTTTTATTCCAAATTAAATTCATTATCTTTTCTAAATAAAATAAAAGTATAATTATTAATCCTAATTCAATTAGAACTTAAAAGAACCTTCTGGATTATTCTAGAAGATTAAAGTCAATCCTAATAACTTTAAGAATAACAATTAATGGGCCCTCCACTTGATCATTGGGCCATATATAAAATCATTTTGGGCCCTATTTAGTATTTTGGCCATAATTTCCTCATTATTCATCGGAACTGGGCTTATAACATATCGTTGGAAAGCTCTTATCGAACCCCATCCAACTACACAATTCTTGGACCTTTATCATGGACTAAACTAAACTAGACTGGACATTTTTCATAAACACGGTACGATAAGAAATATTTTGGAAAACAGAAAGAAGCATTTTTATTAAAAATAAGTGCATCACAAGACTCTTTCACATTTCACCTTTTTCGATAATCAAATGACATGAAAGGCATTCATCATTGGGTTTGGTTTTTGAGGAGACACAATAAGGTGTCTACACACGCACACACACTCGAGGCGCCCAGCAGCCTCGGCAGCCTCACATGGGCTGCGTAAGCAGTCTGGCTGGCCGAGTGCTTGCTTGGGGCTGTTATGCCTCGAGTTGAGTGCTCGTGCCTCGGGCCTTAGGAAAATTTTTCCGATTTTGTGTGACAGTTATTATCAATCCTAAATCAATTTTAGAATCAATATTTTGAGCAAAGTGATAATTAAAATAAGTCTAATTAAATAAAATTCATTCAAGTGCACAAACCAAATTAATCCAAGTACTATTCTTTAAAAAAAATTTGGTTCAACTTGATGCAACAAAATGAAGGGCTACTATCACTATTAATTTAACGAACATAAATTAATCATGAGATTTTGAAAAAATTAAAAGAGAGTTGGAATAATGAACATAAATATTCAAAGAAAAAATTCCAACTTTAGCTTGTGAATCATTGAAAAATTACATCTTCCAATATGAAGATTAATTAAAGTTCAATCACAAGTTTGAAACATTATGATTCCAATCAACTTAATAAATGATTAAATCAAAAAAAGTTCAATAAACATACATGGAATTTAGTTACACAAAGTTCCAACCACTTAAAACAATTAAAGATTGGATCTTTAGTACTAAAGAGCCTCAAAACAAAAAAAATTCACACTTAAAGCAATTTATTTGCAATTATGTAAAAATTTGAGCCAACCATTAAGCACCAATTACTACAAAGTCATCATGCTCAAAAGTGGTCTAAAATTGCAGAAGTATAAAGGAAAGAATCAAATGCATAATCACAATTAATATGCCATTAAGATTCAAGGTTTGAAAGATTTAAAAATTTTCGTCAAAATGAAAAATCCCTCAAAACTGAAATTTTTGGGCAAAATTTGGCTTTTTCACAATCCTAAAAGGGACGAAATGTTTCCAGAACATCGATTCCACCCAAAATTCACGAGTCTTGGGTGAAAATCTGGCTTCAGGAGCCAAAATTCTAAATTAAACGAGATTAAAATTAATAAAATCGAGCTACTAATCTAATTAGCAACAACAACCAGCAATTTAAATCCATTTTAAACACCTTGAAAATATTAGTTACAAAAATAAATGTGTAAGGCTCCGATACCGCTGTTGGGTTTCGGAAAGTCCGACTTTCCGCGGAACAAAACCTGACCCCAAGACTCGCTCACAATTAATATAACTAAAAGGCATCATTAATAAAATAAAGAGAAAAGACAATATTATCCTTGATGCGCGCTTCGCTCGTTCGACGAGCTCTTACTTGGAAAGCCTCGAGTCCCACACGTGCGAAGACCTCCGACGAAAATCCACCCACAACTCGACCCGTCCGGTCTCTAACTCGAAGTTTAGCCGAGTCAGACAAAAAATAAACTAACTCGAGTTTTAATGAACTTAAAGGTTTTCTCTCTTTGGAGATGCCTTATTAAGTTCAACTCAATTGGAATTCTCAAATCCCAATACATGGGTATTTATAGAGGATTCCCAAAAACATTCCACTCTCCCATAAATGTGGGAGAGTTGGTAAAAATCATTTTTCCATTTATTTTTAATTCAAAAACAAAAGAAAAATAGCAAACCAATAATTAATCAATAAGTGGCAACAAGGAGGGAGAGGGTAGGTGAGGACCACAAGGCAGGGGGGGACCAAAGCCTTGCTCCCCAAGCATCCCAAACCGCCTCACACCCCTCACTCGGAGCACATCACACGACGCCACGTGGTACCCAGCCTTAGGCACCAAGGAACGCCCAGCTGACGGCCTTGTGCTCGGTTAGGCCTGCCCGTGCACGTGTGCGTTTGCGGGCTGCTGGCCGCAAGGCCTGCCAGCCTGCCTCAACAAGCCACACCTTGGTGCGGGCTGCTGGGTGTTGTTGTGCGGCCTCTTGCGCACCACAGCCTGCTGGCCAGTGCACCAGCCCGCACATGCGCGTAGCAAGCCACGCATATGGTGCGGATTGCTGGTGCGCCTATGTGTGGCTGGTGTTGCTAGCTTTGCTAGCTTGCCACCATACCATGCCCCTAGCATTCGGTTTGCTCGGGGCATTCCAATGCTAGGGGTATTTCAGTAATTTGTTGATTAATTGATTTTTATTGTCTCGTCGTTTTATTCATTCGACTTGACTTGCGACGCTCGGTCTTGACGCTCCTAGCTCGATACCTGACGTCAATGTTCATAATTCTCTAGCGACTCATTAATTCCTTTTGGATTAATTCGTCGTGACGGATCGTTAGTTGCTTGGGTGTGACCCGAAGTGTTCAGTAAAGCTTAAGCTGTAATATTAATTATACATTAATATTACTGATCGGATGCGGACTCTAACTAGGCATTCCGATCACTTGACCTCACTGAATATTTAGCTTTCTAATAATTCCGAACCCTCTATCGGAATAATACACTTGTTCGAAGGACATCATTCCTATCATTTTTTACAACATTTTTCTTTGTAGTTTTCATCATTTTAATCTGTTTACAATTCAAAACAAAAATAAATCGTACTTTCAAACTATAGGTATTTTCAAACTCTAGGTTTAGCAATTATCCACCCCTAATAACTTTGGACAATTTTTGAACAAATTATACACAAGTTTAATTAATACACAATCCCTAATACACAGGCCACTTAAATTTCTTGATTTATACAGAATCCGTAATAGCTACAGATCTCAAGTAATTCATTAAGTTTTAAGTAATTTAAAGTTACTTTTAGCTAATTTCTATCTACGTATAAAAATAATCCACTCAAAATTAAAGCAAACTACAGAAACTCAAAAGAAACTACTCCAAACTTATGATTTTATTTTGTTGACTTTTAATTATTTTGTATCAACTTTTATTTGATTTCTTTTAACTATTATCAAGAATTACTCATAAATTAACCAAAATTACTCTAAATTAGTAGCAATAGAACTAAAATTACTCATATTCATAACTCAAACAAAATTAGAACGAAAACAAACAAAATTCCGAAAATACCTGACTTTCAAACAAATGAAATTAGAACCAAAATAAACATATTAGAACAAAAACAAACAAAAATATGAAAATACATGATTATCAAGCAAATCGAACTTCGAAACACCAAAATTGAACTTCGAACTATTCCGATTCAACTTCTGCTTCTTCAAATTCAACATATTTAAGCAAAAAACAAAAAAATAAGGAAGAAATTGCAATAAAATTTGATGAAAGAGTACAAACTTCAAAGTTTCGAAGCAATACCTAATTTCGTCATTTTCGACAATTTTCTTTTCCGAAACTGAAAAATGTAGATAATAAAACTTGAAATTGTGCTTGTATAGCAAAACTAAGAAATTGAAATTAGCTGTTATGGCGGTTTTTCGAAGTTATGGAGCAATCCAAAATGGCGGAGGAGAGAGAAAATGGGAGGAAAGAGAGAGAGAGAAGAGAGAGAAAATGGCGCTTGAACTTTCGTGCCTGGTTTAATTTGTCTGAATTAATTTGGGCCGTTAGATCACGCGCTTCTTTTTTTAGATTTGACGGTTCAGATTAGTTCCTAGTTCCTATTATAGGATTGGTTCTCATATATATATATGTATATATATATATATATATATATATATATATATATATATATATATATATATATATATATATATATATATATATCTTATTTTGGGAAAAAAATCCTACAAAATATATTGACCAATAAAACCAACTTAATTTATATAACTGTTAGATTACTTATAGTAAATTAATTGAAATTTCAAATCTTGCAAAAAAATAAATGATAATGTACTCCTTAATATTCACCTAATTTAGTGATACATGGCACACTTTAAGGGATTAATACTGTAATTGATTATATTTTTTTAGAAACAATCTTCACTAAAACCATTTTATTCTGTTGTTATTTTTATTTATTAAATTAGACTCAATATAACGTAACACACATAAAAAAATGAGTATGAGTTGATTTGGAAAAAAAAAATAAGACATATATAACTCAATATATCAACACCAATGAAGTAAGAAAATTACGTAGTATTGAATATAAAAATTACATCAACCATAATAAACCTTAATGGTTTTAACCGAAATTAAATAGGCTCATTATCAAATAAAAAACATAATATTAGAAACGCTAATTAATTTAATTAAAAACATTTAATCCTCCAACATAAGATCAATAAAATCAATATATTTCGTTATCTTGGGGACTTTTTCAGGACTTTTGATGAATGAATCTGGTGTCCATGATTCTTCATTTAATTTAAAACAATATCATAAAGAGTTTCCACAACCTCAAGAGCACACTTCGTCATCATTCAACTGCAACTTGTTAAACATATATTGCTCTTTGTAGTAGGAGTTAAGGTCGAGCCGAAATATATTTTTAAGAAACTCTGGCTGACTTTCAATCAAAGACTCCGCTTGTGTTATAACACAAACAATGATTAGTCTTTTCATAAATATCCGAAATTCAATGAAATCTTTTATGTGACTTACATGGGATAAGGCCCACCATCTAGGTTGCCATCATTCGCCATTCAATGATCAATACAATACACCAAAACTTCATCGGCAAAAATCATTTCAACCTTAGGTAATTTCCCACAAGCATGCAATATGTCACTAAATTTTTTTTCCCCAATACAGTAAAGTAAATGGGATATAAATAACCTAAATTAAAAAATGTCAAATAAATGATCTAAGACCGCTTCGGGATTAGGTGGCATTTCTGAAAAAAAAATGAAATGATAAAGAGAAAGAGAAACTGTGGAAGTATTTACTAAAACAGTAATAGACTGAGAGTGAATAACTGTGATGCTTTGAATTAATTATTGGCTACGTATATAAAGCATAAATATGGCGCCAAAATGTATTTATTTTCCCACCAAAATGTGGCGCCGAAATGTGTACACTGATTTACCTACAGAGATAGAGTTGTTCAATATTTGATGGGTTTGAATTAAAATGGAATACATCATACAGAATAAATAAAAGAAAATAATACTTACTAAAGTAAATTTAAAAATAAAATAACTTTACATAACATTATTAATCATATTTACGACTGTATTATAAATTTGTAATACTAAATAATACATGTATGACTATATAACAAAAATTAATAAAATATACCAAGTAACCCACGAAACACTAAAACAAATTTAATAGGTCATGACGTATACTATAGTTGGACATTACATATATGGTTAAATACAATATTGTTTTAAATTATTGGTTGTATTACAGGTTTTTATTTATTAATTATACTACATGTTAGTAACTAGCGATAAAATAAATATACATTATGTCGGTAATTATCAATTATATTTTTGGTTTAATACCGAAAGATTAAATTTAATTTACTTAGTTTTCCTCAAAAAAATTTAAAAAAATAAACGAGCTTATTTAAAAGTAGATTTTGAACATAAATAAACAGATGGCTAAGAAATAAATCATACAGAGTAAATAAAAGAAAATATTGTTTACTAAATTATAATGTTAATTTATTCTGTATTTTCATGTAAATAAGTAAATAAATTTATAAGTAAAAAAATTTAGTAAACAATATTTTCTTTTATTTATTCTGTAGGATTTATTCCATTTAAATTCATATCAATCAAATATTTGACTAGTTCATGTTTGGAGGGAGATTAGTCTACACATTTTGGCGCCACATTATGGTGGGAAAATTGTAGCATTTTGGTGCCATATTAATGCTATATATTCGTAGCTATTTTACCACTTTTTTTTTGAAGGAAAGATTAATTCATTAATAAAAAGCCATACGACATCTACAAAAGCGATCAAAACGATAAATATAATGAAAATTGAATCAAATAAAAATTCTAATTCTGTAAAACTACGATCGCGAGTGAGAATTGTCATTGATGAATACCCTCGTCTCTTGAATCGTTGTCCTCTACAGCCTTCTTCTACAAGGAGGTCTTGTTATTTTTGATAGTTTTTGAATTGAACGAAACCAGATTAAATTAATTGTTGTCGTTGATCTGACAACTGATTCAACGTTGCACGTACTACCATAAAAAAATTGGAAGTTCTGATTACAAGAGAGAAAATCATCTACATAGATCAAGACCATCATTAGGATGGGATATATTATTATAAGAGATTAAAAAGGGATTTTGGGGCTTTCCACTGATCAAGGAGCCAGTGGTAGCCCCTACCAATAATACAATGGAGATCAGGATGAAAAGGATGAAATAGGAAAAAAGGGATAGCTAATTTACCACTTTAAAACATCAAAATCTCGCAAATCGATTTCTCATTTAATATATTCTTCCACGCTTTCCTTTCTTTTTATCATTTTAAACCCCTTATCATTTCAGTTTATTTAGAATGGCTCCTAATCCAGATGCAGTCTTTTATCATTTGTTTGACATAGAGGTGATCACTGGGCGGGCAGAGCCGAGGTCACAAAAATTTATCCATTCCTCGGGCCGGGCTAGCTCGAGTCAAGCTTCGGGCCGAAAAATATGTGCCCAAACCCGTTCAAACTAGTCGGCCGTGCGGGCTTTTCGTGCCAATTTCATGCCAGGCCAAAAAATCAACTACAAATGCATAAAATCCCTTTCCCACACCCGCCCAAACATTTTTTTAAATTGGGTCGGAAAATTCTGCCCAAAACCCGCCCTAAATCGGGTCGGGCTCAATGTGATAAGCTCTAGTTAGACATTATTAATTTTAGTTTGTTTATTTCCCACTTACTTTACAGTTTTGGGGAAAAAAAGGTTAGTGATATCTTGGATGCTTGTGAACAATTACCTACGGTGCGAATGATTTCAGTCGATGAAGTTATGGTGTATCGTATGGATAATAGGATGCCATACGATGACAACTCGGTTGGTGGGCCTCCTCCTGGAATACTAGGTTATGATGTTAGCCAAGCTTGAGATTTCATCCAATTTCGGATATTTATGAAAAGACTAATCATCGGATGTGGTATAACACAAGCTGGGTCTTTGATTGTTGGTCGGCCAGAGTTTCTTGAAAAAATCTTTCAGCTCGAGCACAATTCCTACTATAGAGAACATTTTTATGTTCAAATGCATGCCGTTGAATGAGAATGGAAAGCGTGTTATTGAGGTTGCGGAAACGCTTGATGATATGGTTACAAATAAAGAAACATGGACACCAAAATCCTTCACCAAACGTCCTGAAAAAGTCCCCAAGATAACAAAATTTATTGACTTTGTTGATCTTACGTTGGAGGATTAGATGTTATGTATGAACTTAGTTAACTTTTTATGATTTGTATTTTATTAGGGTTTCAAATTAATGTAATTTTAGAATTCAATAATAAATAATTTTCTTAAATATTGGAGATTACTGAAATAAATATTTGTTATTACCAACTTTGTTGTGTAATTGAGTTCACATAGTTTTGTTAATTATATGCCTAATAGTTAGAAGAAAAAAAAAATTATTTACCTTTATATATAATAGTCAAATTTAAAAGATAATAATAGTAAGTCTAAACAAATATAAAAATAACAAAGAAAATTAAATATTTAAAGACTCAAATTATTAAATTGTTTTGTTTTTTCTTTCATTGCGAACTTGATCTTTCTTAATTTATTGGTGTTGACCTTTATATATGTATGCTATTTCCTATATTAATGATTTATGTAAGAGGCAATTAAATTACACGTAATTTGTCATAATATGTAACATAATTATAGTTTACATTATTTTGGTTGATTAATGTAAATTATATATCATCAGAACCCTAATTTGTAGTCTAATGAATGTCGTATGTTCAGTGCAATACCTTTTATGTAAACAAATTCATTCATATATATAGTCATATCAAAAAAATAACAGATGTAGATTAAATATGCAAGGTTTTCAAAATATGCCCAAGCATTTGAGAAAGTTTTTGATACGTAGTGGGATATGGTAAATTCTTATGATGCGACAATTAAGGAGTCATGACATATCAAACATTTTTTTTGAAATTTAAGATTCTACAATATTCTTTCCTAATTTTAAGGTAACCAAACTAAGAAGGTTATCACCATAATATGCGATATATTAGAAGTCTTGATCAAAAGAAATAAGGTAACAGTATAATTCCATATCTTTTATTCCATAAATTAATCCCATAAATTAATACTAATACCAAATATTCTATATAATCGTTAAATTACAATAAAATTGTAAAATATTCTTAAATATCTTTCATTACATGGTATAAATATTTTTTTAATTTTTTTTTAGACAAAATATCTAAATAGTTTTTTTTTTACCAGAGAATATTTTTTTTTCAACTAGAGGATTTTTTATCGAAAAAATGGAGTCAGCAGGAGAAGAAGTTGTTGATTCACAGGTTAATAATCTCAACCAAACTGATTGCTTTGAATCTGAGGTAGGTGACATTACCTATGTTTTTGAATGTTTATTTGGTATATAGTAAAATTTATATAAATATTAAATTTTTGGGTTTTTCTAAGCTATTCCCTCAAGGTTGTTGAGTTTCTAAGGTGTGCCCATACTTGTTCAAAATTACAAGTTGTGCCCTCCAACTTAAGTTGTTTAATCAACCGTACCCTCTGACTTAAACTCGACGTTAGTAATTATAAATAAATAGAAAGTAATAATAAGAAAATGAGAAAAAAGAATAAGAAATACACAGAGAGTTTGACATATCAATGGTTGCTTTTAGAAGAAAGAAGAAAAAGTAGATTAGAAAATGTGGAACAAAATGCTAAATGTTTACCTACTTATATAACTCTAACACAATTTGGACGTGAAATTTCTCTCCAAAGTGTGACAATAAACCATTAACACAAGTACTAATGTTGGATTAACTTTATATGGTACGGTTGAATAAACACCTTAAGTTGGATGGTAAAAAAGCATGGGCACACCTTAGAAACTCAATAACCATGGGGGCATAGCTTAGAAAACCTTATACATTAGTTGTTAATGGTGTATTCTTATTTAATGTTCTTTGACATGGCTCATGTGACAAGCTCAAAAATCAAGCTAAAACTGAGGATCATGAAGAGGTATTAAGCTGTTTAATTTATTTGGTAATACAATGATATATTATGGGATATTACCTATAAAACTCACATTTATATCTTTCATTTGATACAGGACAGTGACAACAGAGATGAGAGTGATATAGACACAGACACCGACACTGATGAGATTTTTAAAAGTTTTGTAGACCCTAACATTTGGGAAAAACTTTGGAAGAAGCTAGAAGACTTTACTTTAACAGAAACGAAAAAAATGTCCTTTAGAAGCCACGGTACGTGCATTCAATTTTATAGGATGTATGCTAAGGTCAAAGGTTTTGGAATCTGTCTCAAGCATACAACAACAAGAAAATTGACGGTCATCCAACTTTCCAAAAGATTTGGTGTAATAGGGAAAGGTTTCGAGAAGCAAAACACTTGCATAAACCTAATAGGAAGCGTAGGGAAAAGGCAATAACACGTTGTGGTTGCAAAGCATCAATCAGTTTCAAGTGGGATCGCAGATCCAATTCAAGGTACGTGAAGGATTTTGTAGCTGAGCAGAATGGGCATGACCTAGTTCCCATAAATCAGATGTATTTCGAAAGGTTATTTTTTGAAAGTAAGATAAACCATTAAAAACTGTAATCTTCATGTGTTATATTTTAAATTATTTTTAATTTATTGTGTGTTAAAATTTACTACAGGAGCCATAGGAAAGTACCGAAGGTGATAAGATTCGTATTAAAGCCTTAATTGACTCTAGAGTGAAACCATCCATCACATTGAGGAATTTGGCACAAAGTGCCGGGGGAATACGTGAAGTAGGATTCCTAAAGAAAGACTAGTACAATACATGTGAGAAGTTCAAAAGAGAAGAAATAAAAGACGGAGACACAGAAAAAGTGTTAGCTTATTTACTTAGGAAAACAGCCTTAGACACTTCTTTTTTTCTTAGATACACACGAAATGAACATAATGGGATAGACAAAATGTATTTGGTGCGATGGAATATGCTAAGGAGATTACAAGGCTTTCGGGGAGGTAATAGTGTTTGACATGACTTACAAAGTCAATGAATATCAAAAACCATTCATTGTTGTCGTGGGAGTAAACTATCATTCGAAGACAGTACCCTTAGGTGTTGCTTTGACTGGAAACGAAAAAATAGACACACACATATGGGTGCTACAACAATTAATCAAGGCTGGTGGCAATGTTGCTTCATATACTGTTGTCATAGATGGGGACAAGGCCATGGCTAACTCTATTAAGGTCGTTTTTCCCACATGTGCATCATAGGCTAAGCCTGTGGCACCTTATGCGAAACATCAAGGCCACACAAACATACGGTTTTGCAGTGGTTTTATGAAATGTGTAGACGGTGTTCGTACATCAGTTGAGTTTGAAGAGGCATGGGAAGACTTTATAAAAGCATATGATGTAGTGAGAGATAAATAGTGGGCACAAGAACTGTAAAATGACAAGGAAAAATTGGTAGAGGCTTTTATGGTTGGACAATTTTATACAGGCAAAGACATTTACTTTTTAATGTACATATACTTGTTTTAATCATTACTTGTTGTACTTACATAACGCTTTTTAAGTTTAAATAGTGTTTTGTCATTACCTATATCACTCAAATAACACTTCGGTTATATGTTTTTCATAAGAATATGTCAATAAAAATAAAATATTGCATTTTATTGTAATATATAATACTATAATGTGTCATTACATTACAGATTGTCAGAATAATATATACATAGGTAATCACTAGTTAGCCTAAGTGTTATTCCATAGCTTTATTTGTCAATGATAATTTTATGTGATTCACCTAATTACAGTATTGGTTAATACACATGTGTACGCAGGCATGAGAAGCACTCATAGATGTCAGTCCATGAATAGTACATTGAAAACAGTTATAACATCAAAAATAATGTTGTATCGTTTTGTGGAGTTGTATGACTAAGTCCTTGAGCATATCCGATTTAAAGAACATAAAGATGATTACATCTCCACACATACATTTCCAGTTATCACTGGTGTGTTGCCTGAAATAAAGACACAAGCTGCATGAACCTACACAAGGAACGTGTACCATTTGTTTTGTAAGGAACTAAGTTTTGAATTAGGACAGATTGTGACCAAAACTAAGGAAGAAAAAAGGCATCGTGATGGGGCTTCTACCACTTTTTGGTTAAACGACTGTGTGAAAAAAGATTGCAGTTACGTTGTGTGTTACAACCAAAAACTGCAACAAATTGTTTGTTGTTGTATGAAGTATAACTCTATCGGTTTGCCATGTCGACATATGTTTTTAGTAATGAAGTTCAAAGTAATGCTTGAGATACCAGCTGGTTGTATTCTTCGTAGGTGGACAATCAGAGCAAAGGTGCATCTTAAGAACTCACTCAAGCAGCATGATTTTCAAAAGAGAAACGACCAGGGATGTTATGCATTCCTCACTGGATTAAGTACACAACTTTATATGATCGATCTACTTGGGTTAGAGACAAGTTAGCAAAAATGCTCTTGGAAATAGAAAATGAGAAAATAAATCCCAAGGAAAATGACATTATAAAAGACCAAAAAGTTAATAAAGGAAAAGGCAAGGGTAGACCCACAAAGAGTAAAGTCAAAACCACTGGGAATGAAAATACCATCCAAGGGGTTAATGATATTGATCGTGGTGTTCATGGTATCACTCACGTGGTTCATAATATTCCTACAACATATGAAACAAACCCGACACATGTCATCAAAAGCGGTGGTTTTGTTGATTTATTGAAAAACTTCCTACCAAGGACATACACTACTAGTGATGCAGCAAACACGACCGATTGTTATGAAGTCAGCATATTTGAAAAGTTTCTTACCATCTTTGATTGGGATCCAAATACGGATTTTTAGATGTCATAGTGCATGTTAAGTTTGAATTAAGACTTTTTGCAGTTTTTGAATAAATTATTGAGGTTTTTTTTTTATCCAGTACTTAAGGTATTGACCTTTTCATATATATGTTACTACAAATGGAACATTTTTTTTATTTTTTTTAGTAATTTATGAATCACAGTATTATTTGGCATTGAGCATTCCTTTTATATGCTATTATTTATGTTTTTAATGTTTGAATAAATTATATAACACATCACTCTTTGGCATTGACAGTAACATTTATATGTTATTACCTTTTCATTTTGATTTTAATATATTTTCCGTAGCGGATTACTCTTTGGCAATGACTGATATATGTATTTGAGATTACCTATGTTCTTTTTTATGGTATAATCCTGAAGGTATTTCCATGTTATTTTTATTTTGTTTTTTTTTTAAAAAAAAACTAAGGTTTAGTTTTGTTTAAGTATTATATGACATTGAATACTTACTTAATATTTGAAATAAAAATCTATCTACAACCTACCAGCTCAGTGTTATAAGAATTTTAGATAATTTTATTTTGTAACATATAACAAATGGAAATCAATTATTATATAGCATTCAATAATATTGATGAATCTTATATGTTGTTAATATATGCTAAAAAAAAACAACAAAATATTTACAAAAATTAAAAAAAAAAAGGATTGAATTGCACAATATGCTGATCTGTGTTTTGCGCTTTTGCAGTTGCTAAAAAAAATAAAATAAATAATAAAATATAAAAAAAATAATAATTTAAACCAAACTCAATTACAACCGTTAATTTTAATTTTTACCTTTTGTGAATTTACCTTTTATTCTTGTTTCTTAAAAAGGTCGGTTACTATTCGCTCTTTACAATCTCTCTCCAATATTCTCTTTCTCTCTCTAGTTTTCCTTCTAGAAATACACAACATCACTCTAAAAGGCTCAAAAAAGATGAAGTAAGCGGTGAAGAAGGCGGCGATTGCGACTGCAACAGTAAAAAAGAACTACATTTGTTTACATTGTAAGTCACATTGGCTAATTTCAGTTTAATTTTTGTATAAATTATGTATATTATCTAATTTTTTTTAATAATTTGTATAAATTAGAATAATAACTGGGTTGTAGGTTGTTTTATTATTGGTTCAGATCATTTGGGTTTTTTTTGCGTTGTTTTATTTTAGTTTCTTTATTTTTTTTTCCTAATTATTTTTTTGGGTGAAAGTATGAACATAATTTCGGATTAATGGTTCAGTTGGGACTGGATATGGCATTTTCTTTTCTTCATTTTTGCTTTAGAAATTATATGGAGAAAATGTCTGTCTAATTTAAAACTAATGTTGAAAAAACATACTGTAAATGTGTAGTTTAAAAGTAAGGGGGTTTTATGTGCTTATATTTATATTGTAAGTTTTTTAACAATGTAATTTGCATGAAATTTGTTATTTTAACAATAAAAAAGTTGAAATTAATACTGGTAATCGTGATATGCTATTTCATTGTGTAGTTATTCACTTTGTTTGTTTAGAAAATGTTTAATATTCATTTTGTTTGATAATTGTGAATGATTTTGTTTGTGTAACATTGATAAAGGCAAACATGTCTACAAGAAAAAAGAAGTCAGGATCTGGTAGTGCATCTGCACCTGTAGAGAGAAAATTGAAGCCATTTCCTTACACAAAGTTCCATAGCAACGACGGTATAAATTCACATACCTTAAGTTTCATATTGTTCTTTTTAATAATAGTTGGTTCTTAAATAGTTAAAAGTATTGGAAATTTTCTTTATGTAGGGATAGTGGAACCCATTGTGTTAACTTGAATAATTTGTGACATTAGTGAAAGGTTTCTAATAGAGAAAAAGGATAAGTTGGAGGCTATGGGTTTTGGGTTTCTATTAAACTGCAACACTAAAACAACAAGAAAAACTATCTTTAAGTGGGTTGTAGACCACTTTGATTCGTCTACAAGGATATTAAGGGTTTATGGGGATAAAATATAGATCACAAACACCCATGTTGAGTACCTCTTGGGATTTAAAGATCATGGCTTTGAGATTGATAATGCGGAGTTTGACGATGAGGATGCAATTGATGAACAACTTATGAGGTTTCCAGAACTAAAAATTCAAGGCATGTCATCGGGACTAAGGAAAGTTGTGCATGACCATCCACAATTTTAATGTATGTTTATAATTTTTGTCATGACGGCCCTAAAATGAATAAGCATGGAGGAAAGACCATGGAAGAGATGGCTTCATCTTGTTGTCGAAGTTGATTGTATAAGGCATTTGAATTTCGCAAAGTTTGTGCTAGATAGTTTGGTTAACGCGGTAACAAATTTCAAGTCCTAGGCGACACCTACAAATTTGAGAGGATGTACTCTACTCTTGATGGTAAGCTACTTTTAATATTTATTTTTATTATACTTTTGAAAACCCAAAAAAATCAAATTGCTCTGTTTCGCTCCTAATGTCTATTTAGGTTTTATCAATCGTTGTAGTTAATGATTACCAATTTAAATATAACTGTAATGTCCTGGTTTTTATATTTTAGGTAATGACAAATGATAAATTTATTGATTACTAATAACATAATGTTTGTAAATCTTACTCTATCATGTATTCTCTATATGCATGTATTGAAATAATATGTTTTTGGGGATTACCTGTGCACTGAATAAAATGTGTCTTATGTACACACCGATGTTACTTTGATTGTTATTCTTGATGTAGGTAATATTTTGTGAGTTTTCCTCTAAAGATGGACTGTATAACATTTAGACGTATGATTTACCTCGAATTACAGACTGGAGTGATGCGAACATGAAGAATTTGAATGACCTAATCAACGGTTTGAAGGAAGGCTTTAAAACAAGTAAAGTAAGTGCAAATATGTTTGTTTAAAATACTTTATAATTTGATTGTTGTTTTTAAACTGATATTTGTATGTAATGGAATTAATGGGGGTGATCGACAAGGAAAAAACACAAATTGTTGAAAAGGCTTTTTCACCATTTCAAGAGATGGTCGAGAAAGGACTTAGCTTAATTTAGGATAAGATTGATAGATGGGGTTTAGCCAGGAATTAAATGCGGAGGTTGTTAGGGAATTTTTTAGTAGAGTTCCCGTCGCCATCTAGTAAAGAAACTGTTGATCAACCGAGGATGAAAAAGAAAAGTAGGGGGAAAGTTCAAATTGCAGAAAAAGAATATGTTAGTGATTATCAAAATGAGGCTGATATAGGTGCCAGTGATTTTACAGTTGATGATGAAAGTGAGGAAGAAGAAAAACCAAAAAAAAGTGCCTAGGGGAAGGTCAATAAGGGGACAGTTGAAGAAGGTGAAGAAGATGAAGCTGAAGAGGCTGAAAAAACGAAGACTGTGTTGAAGGGAAGGAAGAAAAAAGCTATTAAGGATGTTCAAGAAAAAGTGACTGAAAAAAAAGGGAAGGTTAGAAAGAGAATGCTTTATGAAGATAGTGAAGTTGAGGAAGAACAAAGAAAGAAAAAAAAAGGGAAGGGTGTGAAGGAGAAAAACGCTGGGGAAACTGAGGAAAAAGTTTCAAAGAACAAACAGAAGGGGAAGAAGGATGAAAAGAAGCAAGAAGAGAGGATCCCCGAAGTTATACTAGTAGAGAAGGGGAATAAAGCAGATGAGCCAAGCATTGAATATTTCATTTCACGAGTAATCATCAATACATGATCCGAAACTTGATTCTCCGCTAGATGTCTCTACAAATGACTTCAAAGGAAAATCGGAAATTAAGATCAATAGATAATAATAGTTTCCAAATCAATTGTTCGTGTCATTGAAACCTATTATGCAATTTAGCACGATAGTTGAGGTTGATCACTCCTCAAGATATCAAACACATGCACAAATTTAACTAACCAATTTAATCACAATGATGATCAATCAAATCCCCCCAATTAATCATGAATTATCACTCATCCATGCTTCACCCTATCCCTAACAAGTAAACTACTCACTACTCATTGAAAATTCAAACAACAAGCTAATCTAATCACAAATTTCATCATCATCATAGTAATCAAATAAACTCAAACTTTCCTACTTAATTCTAATTCTTTTTCCTACTTCATCTAAAACTAATTCTAATTCTATTTCCTACTTAATTTCCTCTCTAAAAATGAAGGAAATCTAAATATAGTAAAGCTAAATAAGAAGAAGATAGTTAGACGTCCAAAAGAGACCTCAAAAGGCACGGCCTCTCACTCCATAGCACGGCCGCAACAAAATGGGTACGGAAACAGGGAGGAGAGAATGCGCGGGCGCGCCAGCGCGGCCACTCCTCCTGCGTGCACACCCGCGCCATGGGAGCAGGGCAAGTCTTCTTGTGCTGCCAAAATTGTCTCCGTGAGCTCCGGATGAGGCATGCATGATGATATAGGCAGTTTCTAGGAGCCATCTTGGTGGGTTCAACACTGCCCTTTCACGTCCACGTGGTATAAGGGCGCATCCTTGAAGAGTTTCGCTCTTGAACACCTTTTCTATTGGGCTTCAAAAGGAGAGACTAAGACACCTCTTTGGCTTGAAAACCCCGAGAGAAATGTCGTTGAGCCTCTTGAACATCACTAACCTCCTAGAATCAAAGAAAAACAAACAAGTAAAGAAGAAAATGCAAAATAAACTAGAAAAGCAAGAAAAGAAGAAAGCATCTAAAGAAAATGCAAAGTAGAGAAAATACAAGCGAAGCTAAAGAAAAAGGGGCTAAAAGAGAAGTAAAAGCCATGTAAAATCATCCTAAAAGAGGCTAAATGAGTGTCATAAATGGCACTCATCATGGAGACAAAGGTGGATTCTGTGGAGATGATTGTGAAAGTTTCCTTGTACACCTCTTTTGTTTAAGAGGTTGTTGAGGTAATTGTTTTGGGTGTTTTTGTCCCTCGGGAGAGTTACAGCTCGAAGACTGGTCCGGAGCGGCCTGTACCTGCAAGACGAACGGAGACACCGGTTGGTAGGTGCTCCGCCTCCGACGATCAAGTTAGTAACTTGAAAGGAGAGAAAAAGGTGCGGAAATTTAGGTGGGGATCTGCTAGGATTTCTAGCTCAGTTGTCTCTATCAAAGGGACAGTTTGTAATAAGTGGAAAACGTGTCCTCCAAAAGAGGGGAATCTCCCTATTTATAGGGTCCTTGGGAATTATGCCCCTGAAAGGTCACAGAACCCTAATCAGTGGTGGGCTGCGCCGCATTGCGGCTTTCTCGGGATTTGGGCCGGAAGGCCGTCATTTCCCCAAATATCTGGGATGACACGTGTGAAGCAGGGATAGGTCCACTTTGGACCATCCTTGGGCTGACACGTGTCGCCCTCTGATTGGGCCACATGACGGGGTAAAATTACCCTAAACAGTAATGATACGAACCGTAACAATCTACCTCTGCTTCTCGACCAAGCGCTACGATATTAAAAACAAACGCACCTTTAATGACTAGACTCAACCTTGACCCATCCGGAAAAGAAAAAAGGCAAGAAATTTTTTCGAAAATTTTTTAGAAATTAAAAGTATGTATGGGAGGATACTATCCGACTTACTCCCTAAAAAAAACGGAAAAAAACACAAAACCTGTATGGTTATGAACAAAATGGTGCACGACTTAACAAAAAGTGTGTGAACTCGAAATGACTTGTGAGTGTTTAAGGGAGGTTATTGACGCATGTTATAACCGTACAGCTAGACGTGGTACTAAACCGGACATACAAACCACATAAGTACACACAAAAACCAAAAAAAAAAAGACTGACAGAGCATTATTCCTGGGCACCGTGTCACGGTGCTAACTGTCGTGACACGGTGTTGCATACTGTGAGACGGTACAAAGCGCCATGTCACGTCACTGCACACTGTGGCGCGGCATATCTGCCGTGACACGGTGCACAGTTTCAGGTCCAATTTTATGATTTTCCATATTTTATTCAATTTAAGTCCTTATTAAATTCTATGTGGAATAAAAAACCCTCGGTCATAGGTTAGTTCAAAAACAAAATGAACAAACACATGTGGGGTTAGCACCAAATAAACCACATAGCACTTAGTCACGATGATACAAAAAAAAGTTCATATCCTAAGATCAAGATCTATGTTTAACTATCGTTAAGCTTTTTGGTGTCAAAGGGTACCATGGTTAAGAGTTTAGACGTGTTGGCAAGGCAGCCTCCCTTGAGGGTGTATGCCAACGGGAGGCTCCGCGATTTCGTGATGAAATCAAACTCGACTCCATTGTTTGGGTGGATTTAATAACTCGGATGAACCCTTATTGCCATGAGCGTTTTTGGGTTGATAGAGCTTAAATCTTCTGAGGCTAAGACGTATGTAGAACACACACATTTTTTCAGAAAAACCGAAGGAAGCTGACTGTGAGAAGAGAAATAAAGCCACTGGAAAGTTTTCAGGACTGCCGCGACACGGCAGAATATACCGTGTCACGGTGCTGAACACCGCGTGATGGTGCCCTGCGCCGTGACACAGCAAGCTCTGCCGTGGCGCGGCAGTCAGGAAATCTGACTGGTGCCCCTATTTTCTTCGGTCACGACCAGGTTATCCAATTTTTCCTACGAGACAGACTTGAAATACGACGTTAAAATGTCTATGCATATGTAAAAATGCCAATTTAATCACAGGAATATTAGAATATTTCAAGTCTCATCCACTCATCTTAATTAAATACCAATCACTCAAATCGATAAATAACCAAGAATCCTCCCCAGTGGAGTCGCCAAATTGTAGGCGTCGTTCGAAGTACGCCTACGTTAAGCATGTGTGAATATGCTTGGCATTCTTAGGAAGTGGGAATTGACAATATACGATTAGGGACAAGAAAAGTAAGGAGTCGCCAACAAGTTTTTAAGGAACTTGTAAACCGTTCACGGATCATAAAAGGCAACCACGAAAGGCAACAACGATTGGCCCATGAAGGTTACACCCAATTCATAATCCATGAGATTACTAACTCCATATGGTTCGGAACCACGAAAGGAGGATCGGGGATGATGGTACGAAGTGAGTCATGGAGTCACATTCGCCCGTATTGGCCTCTACTCGATTCTTATAGTAAAAAGTGACTATTACGATCTCAAAGACATACAAACAAAAATTCAATTTGCTCCAAACTATTATTATGCTAAATTGGTTGAATATTAATGCAACACATAATTCTAATCATTAGTGATAACTTGATTTATAAGAAGATTAAAGGATCCTAAACTGGTCGTCCAAATTATCTTATTAGGCGTGATTTTCAATTACAGATTCCCTTTAACATGCAATATGGTGACCAATAAATATAATAGAATCAACATTAATATTGGAAACAATTCAACAATAATCCAACAATTAATGTATGACAAACATAATAAAAATTGTTAGAAAAATAATAGAAATAAAAGTAACATGATTCTTTACTTTGATTTTGTTTGCTTGAAACTACAAAATAATAAACGCGTTAGTAACTTCAAGGAAATCAATAAAACAATAATTAAAATTTAATTAAATAGAGTTGATTTTGGGCCAAACCCTCAAACAGTTCTACCTTTCACGCATTGGTTTAAGGATGGAACCTCGGGTAAAGTACGGACTCCTTGGAGTGCTTAAAGGAAGTATTGTGAAAGAATAAGGTAGGCTAGTGTTTAGGCTAGAGCATAGAGGAGAGAATAGAGATTATTTGATGCCCCGAATTATAGAAATGAGGGTCGTATATATAGAGAAAATGAGTAGGGGGAACACACGGAACTCTAAAAAGATAAAACCCTACTTTTTGGGCACGGTGACACGGTAGTGGTTGCCGCGACAAGGCCATAAGTGCCATGACACGGTACAGAATACTGCATCGCGGGACACTGTTTGCCCTAAAACATGATTAGAGGGATAAAGCGCGTGCAGGTGTACGCGAAGAAAACACGGAAAACTCCCGTGACACGGCACATGTACTGTGACACGGCAGAAAATGACGCGACGCAGCAATTTCCACCGTGGCGCGGCACATGGCGCCGTGACACGGTGTACATTTTTCCCATATTTGCGTCCAAATTCACTTTTAACCTAATTACGCTCAGCATTTTTAAGTGTCGTTTCACAATTTCAGGCTATTTAGGTTTATTATTCATTAATTGGGCTAAATTAATAAATAATGCAAAATAAATTAAAAGGTTCGGGCCAAAATACGAATTGGACTATGCTTTGACTAAACATTAGGACTGATCCGTTGACTATTTTGTGAGCTGCATTTGATTGAACATGGACTTTAAGCACTCCCAGGATTAAATACTCAACCCAACCAATAATGGCGGTGAAAGGTTGTTCATCATCGGGTTTGGTTTCGGGGAGACATTTTTAGGTGTCTACAACAGCTTATAAGTCAGCGGATCATACACATGATCTGAACACTGGTTATTTAGCGTGGGAAATTAAATCTGAAGCACCCTTGTGTGGCCTAGCTGGACGAGCTGCCCCTCAAAGAAGCACCATGTCTTCACTTTTGTGCGGCCAGCAGCCTAGCCGCCCATGGCCGAGCAAAAAGGAAACACATGCCAATGAAAGCATAGACGCTCGACTAGTTAGAATAGGGTGTCTAAGTTGCCCCCACTTAATGCCCTATGTTCCAAAATTTATACGGCCAAGGCAAGTTGTTCGAGTAAAAAGTCAAATCTCACCCTCATAAGCATAGCAGCTCGGACAAGCACTCTTGGCCGAGTGACTCTTGGAACCTTCACACAAGCAAAGCTACTCGGCATTTTGAGCATGAAGGCCATCCATATTGCATATCTGCTCGGCATATAATTTGGCTTCAAGGTCATCTTTATGATGATATCAATCTTATATTATTGCATAAAATATAATAATAATATCATAATGATTATAATAACAATAACATTAATAATTGTTATAATAATTATTATTATTATATGTATATGTGAGTATATACTTGATTGTATGAGCAACTTGTTTCTAATGTTTAGAGAAAGAGCATGTATGAGTGTACGACTGTCATATTGCCCAAAAATAAGATGAGTTGCGGCATTAAAAGATTGATAAGCTCATGTTTAGAGGCTGAGCTCTCTATTGTTGTTTGGCAAAAGCTCGGCATTAATGTTGTTTATATTATTGCAAATGTCCAGCCGACTTCCGAGCAGCTGCATGGCCAAGTAGAAAGGCAGAGTATGCCCTCCTAAACATAGCTGGTCGACAGCAACCAGCATGGCCGATCGAGCAGACAGTTTGACCGAGTTCACTTCAAGGAAGCATCATGTTTCCACTTTTGTGCGGCCAACAATTTTGCCGAGTGTAATGGGAAAGCATGCCTCCCCAAGCATAGCTGGTCGACCCTTTGCTGGGTGTCCGGCTTGCCTTTGAGCAAGGAACCTCCTTTACAATTTTGTGCGACTAGCAGCCTGTCCGAGCTACCCAAGAGGCCGAGTTGCCATATAATGGCGGTCCATTGACGTGATTTTAGGCGGCATTGAATGATATTAGAGTAATGTGTTGGCCGAGCAGCTCTCACGCAAAGCGCCATGATCTTAGTTCAATACAGCCAAAAGGACTAACCGAGCAAAGATAGTCGAATGAAAATACGAAGCCGGCTCTTCGAAGCATAGTTACTCGGCATAGCTGCTAAGAATTAATGCCAAATTCAATATAATAATCCCATAGTGGGCTAGTGAAGCTAAGTGGCATACATCATCATTTTCGTTTATAAATATAGAAAGAGAAAAGTCGTCCACCGAGATACTAAGCAGCTGGGCATTTAAAATGTATATATGTATAAGCATAAATGATGTGTTTTAAATACATCTCTTTTCCAAGAGAAAAGCTACTCAAACGGCAGCAAGAAAATGAGCTTGGCGGCCCTCACACAAAGCTTCATGTTTAAATTTATACGGCCACAAGCATGTCCGAGCAAAAATCAAAAGTTAGCTAACATGAGCATAAAAGCTCGGCCAAGAGCAGCCATATTCCAGCTGACAGAGCAAGCTGGCCTGGCCGAGCTGCTATGCAACAAAGCCCTTCCTCTTCACTTCTAGGCGATAAAATGGCAGTTGGGGGAAGATGCATTGATGGCCGAGTAAAATCACAAGGCATGAACATGAAAGAATAGTTGGTCAGCTGAGCAATCTGACCAAGCAAGCTGGTCGAGCTGCCACTTAGCAATGGTCGGTCCTCTCTTTCACTTTTAGGCGGCAATAACATGGTCGACAGCTGCAACCAACCTAAGCTGCTACCTAACCGAGCAATCCCTGAGCTGCATGTCCGCGCAAGCATAAGAGCATGACCAAGCCAGCCAAGCCACTTAGCAAAGTAGCCTAGTCGTGCTAGGTGTTAGCCGAGCTACCCCACTTACGTGAAGCTCTATGTTCTCCATTTTATACGGTCAATGTAAACTGACCGAGCAGTAGCCTGGCCGACCTGCTATTAAGCAAGAGCCCATATTCCTGATTTCATACGGCTAGTACTAGGTGTCCGAGTTGCCTTAGAGGTAGGGAACTATCTTCTCCCTTTTATGCGGACACATGCCTTCGAGCGATGAAGAAAATCGACAAAAATTTGTACTTATCAGAATGCCTCACGAAATAACTTTTCGGAAAGAGAAACGGGCTAACAAATCCAACTCATCGCTTTGCAATGATCAATAGGCTGCTGTAGCCATCCGAGTTCGTTTAAGACCTAAAATAGACACTTAAACGTTTTTCAAGTCAAATAAAATAAGAAAAACTCGACGTAAAGAATGAGTGTCAAGGCCGAAAGGTGGTATTACCATGAGGCGACATCATTATTATGACTCTGAATATTGATTAAAAAAAAACCATGTCCGAGCTGCCTGGCTGAGTGAATAGTTGATCGGGCATGGCTAAGAATCCGAGCTGCTATTGAGTAAAAGACCTCCTAACCAATTTCAAGCGAACAAGTACTGAGTCGGCTATGTGCCGAAATGAATGGGTGTCTGAGCTGCTATTGAGCAAAGGACATCCTAACCACTTTGAGGGTTACATGGAATAAATTGGCTAATGTGCCAAACGAAGTTAGGTGGTGTCCGAGCTGCTATTGAGCAAAGGACCACCTTCTCATTTTTAGGCGGACGTTATCTTGCTAAGCTAGGTGATCGAGCTACTGCTTAGTAAAGGATCGTCTTCTCATTTCTAGGCGAACATTGTCTTGCCAAGCTAGGTGGTCGAGCTGCTACTAAGCAAAGGACCATCTTCTCATTTTTGGACGGCCTTTGCCTTGTCGGACTAAGTGGCCGAGCAGCTATTGAGCAAAGGAACCTCCTTCTCATTTCCACGCGGCCTTTGTAAATAAAATTTAATCAGCACAACCAATTCGACACCTAAGGTAGAACGGCTAGCTACTGGTTCCCTTGCCGAATATGGATATAAAGCCGAGCTAGCCATAAAAATGAAGCTAACTTTGAGAAATTAGGTGGCATGAATGATGTTGCCAAGCATATGGCACAACCATTGCCAAGTGGGTAAGAGCTAAGGCCAACCAACATCTTATCCGAGCAGACGTTGCGTGTCATCTCTTGAAGATGGGCATGCAAGACAACTCTAAGCCCAAAGCATAGCTACTAAGTAAGATGGTCGAGCTTCCCTTTAGTGACGCCTGCCTACTAAGTAAGATGGCAATATTGCTAAGTGTCGTGCAATTGCTAGTGGACGACCTTCTTCAAAAGACTAAGCGGCATTCACATCTGAATAAGTTGAAGTGTTGACTACGAATAATTGGCTCGACATTTAAGAGTCGAATATAAAATTAAAGCATCCAAGCTAACCTTTGTCCAAGTGGAATTGCTGAAGATGGTCAAATGACGACAAATGATAAGCAAGAGAGACTTTAGTGAGAGCAAGGGCTAAGCGGCTGACAATAAACCAAGTTACAAACAGCTGATTGTCGAAGAATAAACAAGGGCTAAGCAGCACACATGTTGAGCTGCCAAATGTAGAGTCCAAAGGTTTGTAAAAAGGGCAAGGGGCAGCAAAAGAGTCTTTTAGACTTAGTATGATCTAGCCGAATGACATCAGTACCTAGTATCTAGCAACATCAATGGCAAGGCATTAAGATCCTAGCCAAATCATGCAATCAGCCGTATGATGGCATGCAATATATGAAGTTGGGCCTCTTGAGAGTCATCTAGCAACAAAGTGACACTATGCACAAAGATCAGGCCTGTCCGAAAACAATCAAACAGCCATGAGGCCAACCAAGCGTAAATTCCTAATGGATAGGGGCTAGTACATAAAAGATAAAAAATCTTAGTGCACAACAAACCAATTAATCGAGTTGGTCAGCCGATGCATGAGCCAAAAGGCCTAGATTAAGAAAACAATCCTCCTTTGGAAAGATAAGTTGGAAGAGTCAAAGTGCCAATTAGCTAATGAGCAAACAACCTTCATTTAGGAAGAGAAGCGTCACTTGTGAGAAGCCAAGTGGACTACGATCATTAAGACACGACTTATTACTAAAGATCGCAAGCGGCAACTAATTTCTAAATCTTAATGAAATTACGCCGAGTAGGCCCTCTACGAATTCAAGATTTCTACTAACTGTCCGACCATCTATGCAAGCATTCAAAATAGATTCAAGGTCGGGTGTCGTTGCAATATAATCAAGTTGATGATCAAAGATAGAAGAGAGCCTATGAAAGATAATATGGGCAGCTTCTTCCTGTTTATGAACGGCCAGATTGCTAAACCAAATGCTAGCCATCATATTTCATTCGAGTCTTTGAAAGACAAGCCACCCCATTGGGGCAATAAGAAAAGACTAAGGTTCATAAGTTCCTTATTGAGTAGCCACTTCATGAAATTAAGGAAAAAAGTCCCTTAGTATAAGGCTACGGCCTACTAATGAAAAAACGTATTAATACCTTCAGACCAGCCACCCTCAATAGGGCAATATACAGATCTTCCAATGGTCCAAGCGTATATTGAATGGCTCCTTCATCCGAACAAGTACAAAAAACTCTAGAAGAGGTCGAGCTCTTCATACAACACCCTTCCAAGCCCGAGTAGGACTTGTCCCAAAAAAAAAAAAAAAAAAAAAAAAAGGCACCTATGAAAGGAGTAAGCCGAGATGGAAGATACATACGGCAACATTGCAAAGTATGAATTCAAATACGATGGTAAAACACCGAGTATAATCCCAAATATTTACTCGGCAAAACACATTGTATAGCTTAAACTCCTAAAGTACAAGGATTTTAGGCGGCAAAAATGTCAAATAGAAATCTCAAAGATACTCCAAATTGCAGGAATTCTAAGCATATGCGCCAAACAGAATTCCAAAGGCAAGGGCAAGAAGTGACAGATGGTCGTCTTTCGCCCCAACTAAGTCTGTGCGCGATTGAGTCTTAAGTGACAAGGGGATAGGATAAAACTTCTCGTTAATAAGAACTTGAAGTTATTGAGAGGGTCAAAAATATAATGACAATTGATCTCTCAAAGGTTAGTCCAAACGACTAAAACATCGTTGGACGCCTAAAAAAGACAAAGGAAAATTCATCCTACGTGGCATAGAGACGAGACTAAGAATCTCGACAAGTGCTATATCTGATGCAGCACAAACACAAGGCAAAGCTCCTCGACAAGTGTTAAATGTTTCTCGGTAATTTCCTAGTTGAAGTTAATCAAAACCTTTTAGACTAGACCAAATGTCGAATGACTGCAAAAGAAGCATCTAAGCCTAATTGGCCATTAAAGAAAGAGTTGTCTAAATGGTAATGTCTTTTAACAAGCCTAAGTCCAAAATAATCCTTAAAAAGGATAGACCAAATAGGGCAAACCTCATTTAAATTAATAAGAGGAATGAAAAGGCTTAATAGCCAATTAAACCTTGTAAGAAAGTATTTTAAGTAACCCATTAGTCGTGAGACAATCAAAGTGGGGCTTAAAAGTATAAGGATCGACATCTGTCAAGTTTAAGGGCAATCATTATTATGACTGATTAACTTAGAAAATATCATACCGGCCAAGGTATAAAAATTTTCCAAGTTAATCAAACCTTTTTAAATTAAACTAGACATGATGCCGAATCTAATGAAGTAATAAAGTCATTTTCGAGAGGTATAATCCCTCTTGAGAAGAGAAATTACCCCTCTCGAGGAGCATATGTTTAGGGGGTATTATTACCCCCTTTTTATATACAAATGAGAAGCCAACAAATGGCCCAATTATAAGCCGACACGTGACATCCTGCTCAACTAAAAAAGGCCAATAAGAGCATGACACGTGGCCTAAAGAGATATATTAGAAAATAAAGGGCTCAAAGCCTATTAAGGAAACATGCCTAGCATGAAGAAAACCCTAATAAACGTGTTAACCACATATAGGGCAGCCGATCTTCCTAGGTTATGAAACCCTAGGAGCATGATCTCCCACTTTGATGAGTGTCATTTATGGCACTCTTAGGCTAGGTTTTCTTAGTAGTTTTATGCTCGTTTTTAATCTTTTATGTCGTGTTTCTACATAATAATGCTTGTTTTGCGTGTTTGTGTGTAAGTTTAGAGAAATGTGTGCTTTTGATGGTTTTCTTTCTATTTTATTCATTTCTCGGTTATTTTTCTCGCTTCTTCGTTTCTTTGACTTGTTTTGTAGGTGTGTTGAATTTCCCAAGGTTTAATTATCAAGGAGGAAGCTCGAGCACATTCAAGAAACTTGATAGAGCTAAGTTCGGGAATCCAAACATGCAATTCAAGCTACCACCGCAAGCATTAGGACCTTGGAAGCAATGCTTTTGCTCGAAGTGTTCAAATGCTTAGAGAATAAAAGGGTTGCCCTTCTCGCGGGCATCGCCTCGAGTGCACCAATGATAGGGATTCTCGGGAGCGCGGAGATCGATCGAGCAAGCAAAGGAGGCAAGCCATGAGCACCACAGCAGGGGTGCGCGAGCGCAGGCCACACTGTGCGTGCGTGAAGGCCTCACTGTGCGTGCGCGCAGGCCCTGCTGCGCGCGCGCGCGGCTTAGGTGGTGCGCACGCACCAGGGGCTCCGACCTTCTTCGCTCGATTTTCCATTTATAGCTTTTGACTTTTCCTTTTCTAGGGGGGACGACTTATTTTGTACTTGACACTTATTTTCCAGAATTAGAAGAGAGAGAAGCTTAGGATTACTTGATGGTACTTTAATTTGATCTTTGATTTCAACTTGATCTTGGATTTCTTCTTCAAATCAATGAAAGTTTGTGAGATTTCTTCCCTTTGAATTTACTTTTATTGCAATTTTCGTTAATTCTTGAATGTTTGATTTGAATTTTAATCTTTGCCTTAGAAATTGTTGAATGATTGAATTTCCTCTTGATTAAACTTGAAATGAATATGTTTGTGATTGATTTTGTTTTGTTTTTCAATTTCACCATGATCAGTGAGTAGATTAGTTTCTAGGGAGAAGGGGAAGCATGCTTGATTGATGATTTTTGCTAGTTGATGATCCTTGATTGATTGAATTGTTGCAATTAAATTGGTTGACATAGTTGTGCATATGGTTAATTAGACTAGGAGTGATCAACCTATAAGATAAATCTAGATTGCATTGCAAATTTCAGTGACATGAACCCTTGATTTGAGAATTGCTTTAATTGATTGAATTTGATTGTAATTTTCCTAGTTAGCCATTCATAGTGAACCCTAGCTTGGCTTATAGGAGATAGCTTTTGGATTCCTTTGGTTGCAACTATTTTTTGTCCTTTGTAATGTTTGCATTGATTGAGTGATCCATCAATTAGCATAATCATTGAGCTTTCATGTGAAACCTATATCCCTAGTGTTTAGTATATTGATACCTTAGTTACCAACCATATCTTTCTACAATATTCAAAGTAGCTTGACCTAGGCTATAGCTTGCACCTACTCATTCCTTTGGGTTCGACCCTTGACTTACCATATACTCGTATTAGGTTGGTCAAGTGTTTATAAAATTTTTTTGGCTCTAGGAAAGGGTAGAAAACAACCTACTTTTCCCTACTAGAGTTTATAAGCAGCCCGGTGGATGCGATTATACTTATGATCCCGCGAACCCTATGCCTTTTCCGAACCCCGAGACTTTTGGTAGGTGGGGATTATCGGGCGAGCCGGTTTTGGATGATTGGTCTCATTTCTTTGCGATAGATCGTGCTAGGAGGGAGGGTAGGTTAAGGGGAAATGCTCCTATAGAGGTGAGTGAAATGGCTAGCTCGAGTCATGTTTTAGAGACCGGTGAGGGGAGTTCTCATTGTACCCCTTACCATAGTGCGGAGTGAGACTATCGTGGCTACCCCCGTTTCTTATGTGCTTTATATGATGTTCTCTTTTGCCTATATGTTATTAGGTTTAGAGTTTGGGGGGTAGTTCATTTCGAGCTTAGGGGTGATTTATGTTGATTGTGTGCTTCACCGTTCCCCTCTTCGCTTTCGTAGTTCACTCTTGGTCTCTTTTGCTTTTGGTATTGATCACTGTGTATCTCTTGCTTCTCTGATGATTATGATGATGTACTTCTGATGATTTCTCTGTCCTGTTCTTGGTATTGTTGTTTGTTTCACTGATTGCTGTCTGTTGTGTATCTCTGCTTCTTTATGATTATGCAACCTGATGATGATTGTTTGATGTCTTGTTTCCTGACTCCGCTTCTATCTGATGATTCTATTTCCTGATTTCGTTACTTAACCCTATTCCTGATGCTATCATATATTACTTTTTCCTTATTTGCATACATATATCTCTTTTATATCTTTCTTTTCTTTTATTTTAAAGTTACTAACATTTTTCTTTGTATATAGTCTATTTTCTTTCTCACCTTGCCTCGTAGTTTGTGCTATGGTTATTGGTGCTCCATGACAGTGGTTGTTCTTTCACCTTATTTGATATTGCATAGCTTCGATGCCCGATGAGATCCTTCTAATCTTCTTCTTTTTATTTTGCTTTTCTTTTCTTGGATGCTTAGTTTAGGTTTAGATTAGGAGAAATTGAACGGTTCGAGGATGTTTGCTTTTTAACACCTTACTGTGTTTGGGAACATTGGCGTTGTAGCCGAATGTTCACTTGTTTGTCGATTGGGATTTATGTGTTGGCTTACTTCCTTGGTGCATTTCTATTTCTACTTTGCTTTTCTATTTTTCATTTTATATCCTTTTCCTCCTTTTCTATTTTCTTATGGTTTTCCTTTTTTCTTTTTGTTTCCTTTTTCTCTTTTCTTCTACAATCCTTTTTGTATTTTAAACTTTCCTTTTCTTTCCCTTTGAAAAAAAAATGAGAAGAAATGACAAGAAACAAAAGAAAACACGGAAAAATGATAATAAAAAGAAAAGAAGAAAAAGAGCAAAAACAAATATCACAAAAAATTTTTGTAAATAAAAATAACATGTTTTTGAGGCATTGCTTTTCTTTCTTAATAATTTTGCTTTTGCTTTGGACTTAGTACCACTTGGACTTACACATTGGCTATTATAGACACCCAAATGTGTCTCCCCAAAACCAAACCCAGTGATAAATACCTTTCACGTCATTTGATTATCGAACGAGGTGAAAGTGTGAAAAGTCTAGTGATGAGGATGTTTTTATTAAAATATCTCTTCTTTCTGATTTTGAAAATATTTATTTTCTTACTCTATTTTATGAAAACGTACAGTCCAGTTTAGTTTGGTTCATGATATGGTCCAATAATAGTGTAATTGGATGGGGTTTGAAAAGACCTTTCCAACGATATATTATAAGCCCAATTCCGATGAATAATGAGGAAGTTATGGCCAAAATACAAAACTGGGCCCAAAACCGGATTTTACCTACGACCCAATGATCATGTGGAGGGTCCAAAGGTTTAATCCCATTCCTAAACTAAGTAGGATTTAATTAGAAGCTTCTATGAGTTTCTAAAAGATCTTAGTTATCCTTTTTGAAAAGATAGAATCAAAGAGTTTGAAATTGAATAAAAACTTTCCATTTTTAAATCCTAATTCTATTCGAATTTAAAGATGTTCAAAGACAGTCAGATATTATTTTCGTGTCTCATAATTTTTTTTCCAAATCTTATATTGTTGGATAGATCTTGAAGTTATCTTTCCAACGATATATTATAATATTAATTCCGAGCTATAACGAAAAAGATATGAATGGAATACGAAACTCTATCCAAAACTGACACCGTCCCACTATTTCGACCATATCTTTTTATCTACAAAATATTTTAATCTGATTCCAATAAGGTTGGAAAGTAGACTTCAAGAAATTTCTAAAGACATATTATATGCCTTATTTGGACTTCTAGATCAAAAGATATGATAAAAACAAAATCCACAAAAACTGTCTTGCAGCGCCGGACGACAGACTTGTCGCGCGGCACTACACTTTGTCGCTCGGCGACAGAGGCTATTGCGGCGACAGCATCGTGTTTTATTCCTTTTCGAACTCCGATTCCTTTTTTAATCATATCCGGACTGTTTTCATTATGATTAGGGTCCTTGGTCCTCCGTTTTCAATCATCTACAATCTGCAATTAACAATCATCATCTCTCTCTTTCTAAACCAACTTTTCACAAACACAATTCCTCATACATTAGTTCTAGACACACCTAGCCAAGTTTTAAGTTGCCTTCGCTCTAGACGTGAAAGGTTATAATTTCTGAGGGTTTGGTCCCTAATCTCTATTTCCATTATTTAATTTAATTGTTTGATTTTATATTTTCCTTGAAGTTACTAGCGCGTGTATTTTGTTATTAGAAAGAGGTACGAGGCATCAAAGTATGTAGTCTTATTGCTCTATTCTTGTAGAAAATGATGAGTGGCATTTATGTCACTATTAAGGTTCATTTTGATGGTCATTTTCCCACATTTCCGGCTTGTTTGCATCCTTTTCTTTGCACTTAGTTCCCTTTACCTTTATGCATCTTCTTTCCTAGATTTTGCCCCTCTTTCCTACTTTTTTTTTTATTTCCATGCTTATGCTTTGTAGGAACCATCGGGGTTTTCAAGAGGAGGAAGCTAAGCTCAAGAAAAGCTGAAGGAAGCAAGATTCAGAAGAGGTTCGGCCGAACCTCCTGAAGGTGTAGCCGAACCAGGGTGTGGCCGAACCTGCTCAGTGGTCCGGTCGAACGTCGAGGCAGAGTCAAGAAGCAATTTGGCAATTTTGCAGGAGTGGTCGAACCTCAGAAGTTCGACCAGACCAGGATCAGGGAGGTTCGACCGAACCTACCCTGTAGTCCGGCCGAACCTTCCCAGTGTTCGGTCGGACCACTCCTCTATTTCAGCTGGCTCTGTACGGACTATATAAGTCCCATTTTAGAACGTTTTGATGTAATGAGAAAAAAACTTAGTTTAAATTGGCTGCACAATTTTTAGCTTAATCTAGAGAGAGAAACACTATTAGTCTTCACTTGGTAGATAGAGAAAGTGTGGATTTCTTCATTGATGAACTTGGATTTTGAAGAAGGAGCTTGTTTAATCTTTTGTAGATCTTCAACTTCAATTAATGACCAATCTCTTACTCCGATTAACCCCGGAAGGCGGTTAGGTTGAACCTTATATCGATATTCAGGCATGTTTAGTTCACTATTGATTTGCTTTTATGTTATTGCATGATCAAGCGACATCTATACCTACCCATCTTCCTTGGTGTTTAGTTATATTGATTTTAACTCATTTTATCTTTAGTTTAATCTCTTAGTCATTCCTATCCTTTGTCCCGAGATAGCTTAAAGTCTAGTGATGAATGCGGTGTTTATGTGCTTTTCCCTGTGGTTCGACCCCTCTTCTTGCCATATACTTGTATTAGGATAAGTCGAGTGTTATAAATTGCATTTGATTTAGGTGTAGTTGTCTAACGACGCAATTATTCTTTTATCAAATTGGCGCCGTTGCTGGGGAATTGGCTTCCATTGCTATTTCATTGCTTGTTTGAGACTATCTCATCTTTTATTTGTTAGTGTTTGCTACTTTTTTTACTTGTCAGTTCTTACGTTCTTCTTAGCTTTGTTGTATGAACAGAGGACGAACCCGCTCAAGATCTTTGATTCCCATCGATCCAGAGCTAGAGAGGTCTTTGTCCCTACTTCGAAGAGAAGCAAGAGCAAGGAGTAGAAATTCTCACACCCCGATAAGAGAAGTAAGAGAATTAGAAGATACTCCACCCTCTTCGCCCTCAAGTGAAGAATTAGATAGCCCTAACTCATCATCGAGTCTGGAAATCAACCCTTTCTTAACCTATAAGTTCGAGAGTGAAGAAGGTCCTAAAATGGGAGAGAATACGCCTTTGAGTCGTCTTGGGGCTCCCGAATCCTTTAGAGCACAAAGTGGGATCCTAACTCCTACTACTCAAGCCAACAATTTCGAGATCAAGCATAATTTGATTGCTTTGATTGAGAGGAAACAATTCTCGGGTGGAAAGTTTGAGAGTCCTCATGAGCACTTAAAGAGTTTGAGAAATATTGTGACATAATAAAGGCCAATGGAGTGACTCAAGAATATATTCGCCTCAAGATGTTTCCATTTTCACTAATTGGGAGAGGTCTAGAATGGCTAGAGAAGGAGGTGCCCCCTAATTCTCTCACAACATGAGACCAAGTGACTATGGCTTTCTTGAGGAGGTTTTATAACCATAGGAAGACCGCCGAGGCTCGGTCTTTGATTCAAGGTTTTCACCAAAAGAGTGGTGAGTCTCTAAGTGCGGCATGGGAACGATACAAAGAGCTTCAACGTCAATGCCCGCATCATGGGATACCCAAGTATCAACTCATTCACACTTTCTATGGAGGTCTCACACCTCAAGGAAGAACAAGCCTAGACGCCGCGGCCGGCGGTCCAATCATGAACAAAGGAGAGGATGAAGTGGAGTGTATTATAGAGGAGGCCGCAAAGCACTATGATGATTGATATGAAGGAGAAAGGAATGCTACTTCTAGTAAGGGTGTTTGCATTGGAGCAAGCCAACGCAATCAACAACCTCTCTACCCAAATCTCCAAAATGACCAAGCAAATGGATGAATTGATGAAAGAAAGGTCCAATTTTCACGGTAATACCTCCCCTTCAACCAAGGGAGGCAATGGTATGGATACTTCCTCCTCCTCTTCTTACAATACAATGCCCCAAGGATGCATGTTTTGTTCTAATTGTGAAACCTATGATCATGATACCTCCCATTGTGTATATGCTTGTGAAGTTCAACCCCTTTCCCATGAACATGATGATAATATGGAAAATATCAATGCTATGAATTTTGCTCCTAGAATGGGGAATGTAGGGAACTTGAGGCCAAACTCCAATCAAATGGGGAATTGGAATCAAGGTGGAAACCGTGGTTGGAACCAAAGTGGTGGTGGTTATGATAACCAATACCATGGTGGGGGAGGCCCTTCCAATTTCAATGGAAGATGCTACTCTAACCAAAGGGGGTATGGTAATCAAAACCAACAACCTAATTCCCGATACCATGACCATCAAAATCAAAATTTTGGTGATCAAGGTAACATGGGAAATAATCAACAAAGCAATGTTCCTAACCAAGGAACCGGAGGCAATAGGGGTCAATATGTTTCTAACTATGCCCAAACTAATAGGCCTCCGGGTTTCGATCAACCCCAACTTCCTCCACCTCAACAACCTCTTCAACTTGAAGCCCCTCCAAATGATCCCGTGATGGCTAAATTAGATGCTCTATTGAAAATGCGTGAGGAGGATCAAAAGAAACATGAAGAGGCCCAAAAACGCACCAATGCTCACATGAAAATGCTTGAGACCCAAATTGCTCAACTTGCATCTAATTCATCCCCTTCTTCTTCTTCTTCTTCTTCTTCTCACATTCCAAGTCAAGGAGTCAACCCAAAACCTTTGTATGCCGTGACAACTAGGAGTGGGAAGGTAGTAGGGAGTGACCCTTTAGTTGAGGAAGAACCCCAAGAAGAGGTGGAGTTAGAGCATGAGGGTGAAAAAACCAATGAGCCATTGAGTGTTGGAAAGGAAAAAGATGTTGAGGCGCCAAAGGAAAAAGAAGCCACCCCCTTGCCCCTAAATCGCCAACCTAGAGAGGAGAAGCTACCCTTTCCACAACGATTTGTGAGAACTAAATTTGATGCCCAATTTGGGAAGTTTTTGGAAGTCATTAAGAATTTGCATATTTCCGTCCCTTTTGTTAATGCTATGAAGCAAATGCCCCACTATTCCAAATTCTTGAAAGATATTTTGAGTGGGAGAAGGGAGTGTGAGACGGTGAGTTTGACCGCCAATTGTAGTGCAATTCTTTCCAACAAACTTCCTACCAAATTGAAAGATCCGGGTAACTTTTCCATCCCTTGTTCTATCAATGGCATTGAATTTGATAAATCCTTGTGTGATTTAGGAGCAAGTGTGAGTCTCATGCCCTATTCCATCTACCAAAAGCTTAGTGTAGGAACCCTCTCCCCCACTAACATTACTCTCCAACTAGCGGACCGTTCCATTAAGTTTCCCATGGGCAAGGTTGAGGACATTCCCCTTAGGGTAGGAAAATTCACATTCCCCGTGGATTTCTATGTGCTAGAGATGGATGAGGATGAGAGGATTCCTATAATTTTGGGTAGATCATTTCTAGCTACTTCTAGAGCTATCATCGATGTGAAGGAGGGTAAGATATCCTTGAAAATTGACAATGATTCCATTGAGTTTGATTTGAATAATGTCATGCAACAACCCTCCTCAAGTGGTGAATGCTTTAGAGTAGATGTTCTTGATACCGTGCTTAATGAATTTTCTCGCTCCCACTTGCATGATACTAATGATCCTCTCGAAAGTGTGTTGTTGAATGAATCAAAGATAGGTACTCACAAAGAAGACATACAATTCTATGAGGATTTGCTTGAGGAAAGCAAGAAGGAGTGCAAGGATGCGAGAATGGAATAGGAGGCTCCTTACATTAATGACCTCTTTCAAGTTGAAGAAAGAGAAGAGAGCCCCAATGGTAAGGGAGCACCGAAGGTAGACTTGAAACCTCTACCTTTGGGCTTGAGGTATGCATTTCTTGGTCCCGATGAGTCTTTCCCCGTGATTGTCAATTCTAACCTAACGGAAGAGCAAACCTCCCTCTTGATCAATGTTTTGAGAAAACACAAGAAAGCTTTGGGTTATACCATTGATGATATCAAAGGTATAAGTCCATCTTTATGCATGCACAAAATTGATCTAGAGGGAGATGCCAAACCCGTTAGACAAAGGCAAAGAAAGCTTAACCCTTCCATGCAAGAGGTTGTGCAGAAGGAAGTGCCTAAGCTTCTTGATGCGGGAATTATTTACCCAATTGCTCATAGTGATTGGGTATCTCCCGTGCAAGTTGTGCCTAAGAAAGGGGGCATGACGGTAGTGAAAAATGATCATGATCAACTAGTGCCCACTAGGCTTGTTATCGGTTGGCGCATGTGTATTGACTATCGCCAACTTAACACAAGTACATGCAAAGATCATTTTCCACTACCGTTCATTGATCAAATGTTGGAAAGGCTTACAAAGCATTCCTTCTATTGTTTCCTCGATGGTTACTCGGGATTTTTCCAAATCCCGATTGACCCCAAGGATCAAGAGAAGACGACTTTCACATGCCCCTACGGTACTTATGCGTATCGTAGGATGCCTTTCGGGCTTTGTAATGCCCCCGCAACATTCCAACGTTGCATGTTGTCCATTTTTAGTGATATCATTGAGGATGAGATAGAGGTCTTCATGGATGACTTCTCCGTTGGAGGAGCCACCTATGAAGATTGTCTATCTAATTTATCTCGTTGCTTAGAAAGATGTGAGAGGGCTAACCTCGTGTTGAATTGGGAAAAATGCCACTTTATGGTGGAAAGTGGGATTGTTCTTGGGCACAAAATTTCCCATGCCGGCACTGAGGTAGATAGAGCCAAGGTAGAGGTCATTGAAAAACTTACTCCCCTCACCAACGTGAGGGAAGTGAGATCCTTTCTTGGCCATGCCGGGTTCTATCGGCGCTTTATAAAAGATTTTTCAATGATTGTTAGGCCTCTCACATCCCTATTGCAACAAGATAAGGATTTTGTGTTTGATGATGCTTGTCAAGAGTCTTTTTGTAGGTTGAAAGAAGCCCTTTGCACCGCTCCTATTGTCCAAGGCCCGGATTGGTCTCTCCCATTTGAGCTCATGTGCAATGCAAGCGACGAGGCCATTGGATCGGTTCTTGGACAACGAAAGGATGGGAAACTTCATGTCATACATTATTTGTCTAAAACTCTCAATGATGCCAATGAAACTACACAACTACCAAGAAGGAGTTCCTAGCGGTTATTCACTCATTTGAGAAGTTTAGAACCTACCTCATTGGTTCTAGGACAATTGTGTATACCGACCACTTGGCTCTCAAATATTTGATAGGAAAGAAGGAAGCTAAACCGAGGTTGTTGAGATGGGTTTTAGTCCTCCAAGACTTCGATTATGAGATGAGAGACAAGAAGGGAGCCGAGAATGTGGTGGCGGATCACCTTTCAAGGTTGGGCGGTGCAAGGTTTGAAGATGATGGTTTGCCAATAGAGGACGCTCTAAGGGATGATGTGCTATATGTCCTTGAAGTGAAGTCGGAGCCATGGTATACGGATATCGTGAATTACTTGGCTTGTAGTGTCGTACCTCCGGATTTCACTTCACAACAACGTCGAAAACTCAAGCATGAGGCCAAGAGATACATTTGGGATGATCGCATTTTATTGAAGAGAGGGGTCGATGGTTTGTTGAGGAGATGCGTCCCCAACGATGAGGTTCAAAGTGTTCTCCATATGTGCCACTCTTCTCCTTGTAGTGGGCATATGAGTGCTCAAAAGACTGCCTCAAAGGTTCTACAATCTATGCTCTTTTGGCCTTCTCTATTCAAGGATGCTTGGATTTTTGTTAAGACTTGTGATAGATGTCAAAGGATGGGGAATATTTCTAGAAGGGATGAAATGCCGCAAAACCCCATCCTTGAGCTTGATGTTTTTGATGTGTGGGCTATAGATTTCATGGGCCCTTTTATTTCTTCACATGGGAACAAGTATGTTTTGGCTACCGTTGACTATGTCTCAAAGTGGGCGGAGGCCGTGTCTTCCCCTACGAATGATTCTAAGGTGGTGGTTAATCTTTTCAAGAAAGTGATTTTCCCGAGATTTGGTATTCCAAGAGCCATAATTAGTGATGGGGGGTCACATTTCAAGCACCACACCTTCGTTCGACTTCTTGATAAATATGGAGTGTCTCGTAAGCGGGGGCTTGCTTACCACCCTCAAACGAGTGGTCAAGCGGAGATCACCAATAGAGATCTCAAGGTGATCTTGGAGAAGACGATTGCTAGAACAAGAAAGGATTAGTCTTCTAAACTCATCGACTCTCTATGGGAATATAGGACCGCCTTCAAAACTCCAATAGGGACCACTCCCTATAAGCTTATCTATGGGAAAAATTGTCACTTGCCCGTAGAGATGGAGCATCGAACGCATTGGGCAATCAAGCAAATCAACTTTGATCTCCATAATACGGGTGAGCAAAGGCTTCTAGAGCTACATGAGTTAGAGGAGTTGAGGATAAATGCCTACGATAGCGCAAGCACGTATAAGGCGCGGACTAAGGTTTGGCACGATGCTCAAATTGTCAAGAAGGAATTTGTCAAAGGCCAAAAAGTCCTCCTATTCAACTCCCGCTTGAAGCTTTTCCCGGGCAAGCTTAGGTCAAGGTGGAGTGGGCCGTACGTTATCACGGAGGTGTTTCCATATGGCGCTTATGAGATTTCCCAAGACGGGCATACTCCATTCAAAGTGAACGGTCACCGGCTCAAGCCCTACTACGAAGGATTCCCAAGTGATGAACCAATTTCTGTGGCTCTTCTTGATATGCATCATCAATTTGACCATCCTTGATCGATTCAAGGAACGTCGAGCTAACGACGTAAACCAAAAGCACTTCTGGGAGGCAACCCGAGTCTCTAACCCTTTTCTCTTTCTTCCTTTCTTGATGCTTTGTTATTTTCCTATCTACAATGTTAGATTGTTGGATTTTTGATTTTTGATTGTGTTGGAATTTTTGGTATGCTTTGCCTTAGCATGATGGTATGGTGTTTAGTGTGTTTTGAAGAGGGGTGTTTGTGCATATTTTGTTGAAAAATGAGCATTTTTTTGAAAAAGCTAGGTGGTTCGACCGAACTCTATGAAGGTTCGGTCGAACTTTTTGAAAGGTTTGCCCGAACCTTCTTGAGTTCGGTCGCACCTCCTCTGGAACCTAAATTTGAAAACTTTCTGCCAGAATTGTAGAAATTAAGAATCTAGAGTAGGTTCGACCGAACTTTGGGGGGGGTTCGACTAAACTTTAGTTCGCCCAAACATTGTTGTGTTCGGTCGCACCTGCTCTGGAATTAAAAGCTGGAAAGTTTCTGCCAATTTTGTGAATTTCGAGTTAGAGAGCAGGTTCGACCGAACCTTGAGCAAGTTCGGCCGAACCATTTCAAGAGTTCGACCGAACTTACCCAAGGTTCGGCCGAACCTTTGTCGAATTTTTTTTAAAAAAAAGGGGGGCTGCTCTTCTTTTCGACCTTCATTTCATTCGACCCTCTCTCTCTCTATTCTCCTCCTTCTCACTCTAAACTCCATTGCAATCCCCTCTTACAACCTCAAACCTCCATCAAAATCACTCCAATCTTCTCTTTTTCTCACTTAAATTCCATCCTCTACTCCATTTCTACAATCTCCACCCAAAAAAAAAAAATTCCTCACCAAAATCCCATATTTCATTTTTTTCCCAATTTCTAGGGTTTGAGTGCTTTGGTGTTTTTGGGTTTCTACTTACTTACAATCAATTGTGGTATGGTTTTCCTACCTTTTGCAAGTTCATTTCTTCAATTTCTCATAGTTTTACCATGTTTTGCATGTTTAAATATTAATTGTGGTATTCTTGAAATTGTTAGTAATAACTTGCTTGATTCTTGTGGTTCTCTGGATTTAAATGTTGCAATTGATTGGTAATTGATAGTAGAACATGTTGTTATCATGATTATGCATGTATACCTTGGTTTTATTTGATCTCAATGTCTTTGCTTAAAAATGTTGATTTCATGCTAGGGTGTTCATGCTACTATTTGATGATTGAGAAATTCATGAATTGGATGTTGTTGGAGATTGATTCTTGTTGTTTTCAGTATGATTTTGATGGTTTGGTGAATGATTATCACGTAATTAGGAGACATCATGCCAAAATTCACCTAAACTTTGTTAGGACTTGTATATGAATGTCATAGGGTTTCTTGCCCATGCCTTGGTTTAAATGTGTTCATTTATGTCTTGAATTGTATCGTTGTCATCCTCTACATCTATTTCACAACTCAAGGCAACTACTTTCACGCATACACTTTTACCGTGGCTAGCTTCTTATTTCATCTCTTATCAAATTGTCCTAATAATAGCTCTTGGTAATTTTGTAGAATCATGGTTTTCGGCAAGAGCAAGTCAAAGAGGAAGAGAGTGGGTGAATCTTCATCAACGAGTGTCCCGCCTCCTCCCGGCATAAATGATTATAGCATAATTGCTCCGAATGAGCACTTTTGGGACGTCTACAAAGCCCTCATCAATCGTCCCATCTGTTCAACAAGGTTCTTTTGTCCTACAACGTTGCAAAAGCTCGGTATATTAGATGAGGTAGTCCGGTTAGCACAAAATTTTGGATAGGGTGAATTCATCTACCTTCACGCTCACACCTATGAGCGAGTAACTTTGGAATTCCTTGCCTCTCTCCGCAAGGAAGTCATAGATCCGGAGTTTAACGATGAGGAACCTCAGCTTGCGATACATTTTCGCATGTTCAATGAGGATCACTCCCTCACCGAGAGTGATCTAAACGAGATCTTCCATTGGCATGCGACCGAGCTAGACCATCCTTGCGAGATGACTTCCACTCATCGCATCCCCTACAACGAGCAAGAATGGTGGAGGAGCATATCCTCCAGGGATAGTTTCCGAACTAACACATCTAAGGTCAACAACATCATCCACATAACCATGAGATACTTTGCTCGGCTTCTCCAATATGCCGTGTTCTTCAAAGCAAACCTCGGCTCAATGGTTAAGGATGAGGTAGCTTGTCTATTTTTGGCCGACAACCCTCAGCGCCTCAAGTTCCAATGCTCCTCCACCTTCATCCAAAGGCTTTTGGATACTCGGGACAACCGTCTTGGTGACGACATTTTTATGGGGGGCATGATCACTATCATTACCCTTTCCTTGAAGAATGGAGCTTACAAGGAACAAATAGAAATGCTCCCATTTGTGCACCAAACCCGAGAGGAAGTCACCGATGAGTTTCCTCCCTATTCTCTCTCCCTTAGTGCTCTCCGTCACAACCGCTTCATCAACTACTCCACAAGCAAGCGCAAATTCATCCTCTTAGTGGACAAAGAGGTTGAATGGTGTGTCCTTCCGGACCCATCCCTCACTACGGTGGACCACTCCTCTCCTCTCAAATGGAAGATCCCCCGGCAGCACATCCCCGATGAATTAAGAAGAGCACGAGCCCGGGGTGCAGTTCCTCATCCTCCGCCGGTCCACCGCCAGGAGCAAACCGTTCCCCCCCCCCCCCTTAGCGGGGGAGGTGAGGCATCTTCCTCTTCCTCCTTTCCTCCTTTTGACATGAATGCCCTCCGTAGTACCCTCGAGGATATCCGCCGGGATAACCAAGCTTCCATTGAACAATGGGGGTACTACGGGAGGATGAATTATGATAACCTTGTACAAGCGGGCATCCAAGCGCCCTATGTTAACTACCCCTACCACCCTCCTCAAGAGGGTCTGGTTCCACATTGGGACCCCTATGACCCCAACAACCCTACCCCCAATGTCTACCCATATTGGGAAGGTCCCATCGAACCTTCTCAATGTATTGGCACCCCACCTTACGATCCTTATCGCCCGGGTGGGTGTGATCCGGCTTATGATCCGGCTCGCACGTCCACCCCAAACCCTTTTGATGGGGGTTGGGGTGACAAGGGGTGGCCCTATGAGCATTTCAACCAACCCTTCCACCCATTTATGGACACTCCTGAGTTTGATTTTGATAACCCTCCTCGTCCTAGATGGCAAGGAGAAAGGAACCCATGATGAGGGTTCCCTTCCTCCCCCCGGGAACTTCTAACTTTTAAGTTTTGCTCGGGACGTGCAAAAGACTAGTGTGGGGGAGGATGTTCCTTTTTGGGTTGGTTGAAGTGTACATAGAAGGGTAGTGTGGTAGGGTAGTGGCTTGTACATGAGGAGGACTATTGAGGATTGTGGCCTTGTTGTAGTTGATGATGTTGTGATGATGATGTTGTGATGTGATGATGATGATGATGATATGATGGTGATGATGGTGATGTTTTGATGATGTTTTTATGATGATTTTTGCTAATTTTTTATGATAAATGAGCTTTGTGTAGGCGAAGATGCTTCCAAGGAAAAATCCAAAATTCCCGACAATCCAAATTCCCTTAATCCAAACTTTGTAGATAACTTTTTATTTATTTTTCTTTTTATCTATAACTCTAGTCTTTTTCTTTGGTTTCTAATTTTTTTTCTTGTTTTGTCATAGTTTCTTTTGTTTTTTCTCACCTTTCTTGAAGCTTGAAAGCGGAAACGAAGGAAGTTAAGGAGCAACACAAGCTCCCTTGGTGAGATTGTATGAATTATCTTGTCTTCCATTTCAAGCGGCATTTGGTGAGACCTTTCCTCTCTTTTATTTGCTCTTTCTTTGAGTGTTTAGTCTAGGTTTAGCTTAGGAAGAAGTTGAATGGTTCGAGGATGTTTGCTTTTGGTTCTATGGAACCTGGGATCGTTGATGTTGTTATCGAACGACCACTTGTATGACGATTGGGATTTAATTGGATTATATGCCTTGTGTGTGAACCTTTTTTATTTATTCCTCTTTCTTTTGTTTTGTTTTTCCCTTTTTGTGTTACAAACATGTCTATGACAAGTTAAAATGATTTTTGATGTGGAATGTGCTCATTCATTTGGTTGTGTATGTCTTTTATGATGTTGCATCTTTGAATGCTTATCTTCCTAATTGATGAGGGTTTGCACGGTTTGAGAATGCTTAGGGTTGAGTTAGACACATTGTAAGATAAGGTAGCCCGGTTTAGAACTTTTGAGGACATTTGAACCCCTAGTTCACGGGAAAGTGGTAAGATGGAGTTTCTCTCTATAGTGGATAGGATTCCCTCTAGTTAGTATTTGCTTATTTCTTATCCCATGTGAGCGTTATTTGTTATAACCTTCATCATTCTTGTGAGCGGCATTTTGGATCCTTAACTATGCATGTCTTAATCTTTGTGTTGGTATCTAGCTCCCGAGATCGTGACCAAACAACTCTAGAGGAGGAAGAGGGCATTTCTTCTCATTTCTCTTTGTTTTCTTTATGTTTTGTTACAAATTTGGTTTTTATTTTTGCATCCACCTACTTGCTAACCAATTTGAGCCTTGTTTCCCTTTCTTGACTTAGCCATATTAAAAACCTATCGGCCTATGTTCTACCGACCCTTGTAGTTAGTGAAGCATTGGCTTGTAAGGTTCGAGTTTGAGAGTGTTGATCTTGAGCAAGAAAGTTGTGTAATCAGTTCAAGTAAGGTTATGAAAGTTGGTTAAGAATATGCAAAAGGTTTGTGAAGAAGGTTGCAACACATGAAAAACCAAGTGAAGTTAAAAAAGAAAAAAAAAGAGAAAAAAAAAAGTGATGAAAAAAAAAATGAAATGAAAGAAAAAAAAATGATGAAAAAAAAGATGAAAAAAATGAAAAGGGATGAATTAATGTTGTGAGGTTTGTATTGAAGGTTGTAATTTGAGGTTATGTTCAATTCTTAGGTTGTTCTTGAGAGATGACCACTCTTTTGCTTCACTTAGGATTTGCCACCAAAATTTTCAAATTGATTCCCAACCTTAACCCCTAGCCATGACATTACAACCCTATTTAAGACCCTTGGACTTGGAGGAGCTCGGTCAAAGACCGGTGGAGGGAGTATGCATAGTTGAGATGTCGGGATGACCTTATGATTCCACATAAAAATATCTTTATCCGGTTACCTCGAGGAATCATGAGGAGCTAGCTAGGGGATGACTTGGAACTAGTGGAGAGAACGTGGACCGTCTTGGTTGGGGCTAGGGCGGAGAGTGAAGTCATTAGTTCTCTATGCTTAGCTTAGGTTTGTCTCTTTCAACCCCGAGCATCTTATAACGTGTTTTCCCTCATTGAATTGAGAAAGGTGAGTATTCTTTGGTGCATGTCTTTTCGTTCGAGTTCAAATGGAGCATTTTCTACATAAGTGCTTAATTGGTTTTCCTTAACCCTTGTCATGTTATGTTTGTTGTGACTTTCTCTTTGTTTTGGCATTCCTTGCTCGAGGACTAGCAAGAGGCAAGTGTGGGGGAATTTGATGAGTGGCATTTATGTCAGGATTAAGGTTCATTTTGATGGTCATTTTCCCACATTTGCGGCTTGTCTGCATCCTTTTCTTTGCACTTAGTTCCCTTTCCCTTTATGCATCTTCTTTCCTAGATTTTGCCCCTCTTTCCTACTTTTTTTTTTCCATGCTTATACTTTGTAGGAACCATCGGGGTTTTCAAGAGGAGGAAGCTAAGCTCAAGAAAAGCTGAAGGAAGCAAGATTCATAAGAGGTTCGGCCGAACCTCCTTAAGGTGTGGCCGAACCAGGGTGTGGCCGAACCTGCTCAGTGGTCCGGCCGAACATCGAGGCAGAGTCAAGAAGAAATTTGGCAATTTTGCAGGAGTGGTCGAACCTCAGAAGTTCGACCAGACCAGGATCAGGGAGGTTCGACCGAACCTACCCTGTAGTTCGGCCGAACCTACCCTGTAGTCCGGCCGAACCTTCCCAGTGTTCGGTCGGACCAATCCTCTATTTCAGCTGGCTCTGTACGGACTATATAAGTCCCATTTTAGAACGTTTTGATGTAATGAGAAAAAAACTTATTTAATTGGCTGCACAATTTTTAGCTTAATCTAGAGAGAGAAACACTATTAGTCTTCACTTGGTAGAGAGAGAAAGTGTGGATTTCTTCATTGATGAACTTGGATTTTGAAGAAGAAGCTTGTTTAATCTTTTGTAGATCTTCAACTTCAATTAATGAGCAATCTCTTACTCTTTCTCTTTACTTTTGCATTTAATTTTGCTTGTTTACTTTGATTTTCCTTCTTTGCTTATTCATCATGTTGATGCTTATTGATTTGATGATTGATATTGTTCTCCACATGATTTGTGAGTAGTCTCTTAGCCAAGGGTGTGGGGATGGTGTAGTTGCTAATTGTTCATGCTTTTCATATTGAGATTAAGTTAATTGTGATTAAAATCTTTGCATGCTTGATATTCTTTGATCTTCTTGCAAGTGCACATTGTTAGTTGATTAAAGGTGAATCTTTGCTAACAAGGAACGGAAGTTGACTTAGTTGGGGTTCATTTCTATCGATTGTTCTTTGATTGCACCTCCCAATATATGGTTCTAGTGTGGAAACATAAAGGCTATGTTAGGAGAAACCGTTTAACCCCGGAAGGCGGATAGATTAAACCTTATATCGATATTCATGCATGTTTACTTCACTATTGATTTGCTTTTATGTTATTGTATGATCAAGCGGCATCTATACCTACCCATCTTCCTTGGTGTTTAGTTATATTGATTTTAACTCGTTTTATCTTTAGTTTAATCTTTTAGTTATTCCTATCCTTTGTCCCGAGATAGCTTAAAGTCTAGTGATGAATGCGGTGTTTATGTGCTTTTCCCTGTGGTTCGACCCCTCTTCTTGCCATATACTTGTATTAGGATAAGTCGAGTGTTATAAATTGCATTTGATTTAGGTGTAGTTGTCTAACGATGCAATTATTCTTTTATCAGAAAGCATGTTTATTATTTATTAATTCCTAGCATCATGCTTAGGATGTTATTATTGCTTTCTAGTATCATGTTTAGGGTTCTTCCTATGCTTTCTAATATCATATCAATATTATGTTAGTATCATGTTAGGGCTAAAGCTTTGATTTTTATGTTTAGTGACATGCTAGGGTTAGTTATTAATCTTGTTAGTATCATGCCTATGATCTTTCTATTATTATGCTTTAGCGTTATTATGATTATTATTGTGATTATTATTATGATTATGGTGATTGTTATCATTATCGTTATTATTATTGTTGCTTGATATATACTGTCATTGTTATTGCTTGATCACGCCCTCTCTTGCAGGATTAAAGGGAATTTGTACTTGTAATCATGCTTAATAAGATAATTAATAATCTTGTTTAGGCTAATATGATTATAATTCAAGTGATCACCAATAATAGTTTTGTTTGTGCATTAATATTCAACCAACATAGATAAACAGGTTTAGGGTTAACCTATTGATTGCATGTTAGTCAGAAAACGTGCATGAATACGAGAAGAATAAAGTAGAGGCCTATTATTAGGGCAGGTTCAATCTCTTTTAGGTTGGATTTGTACCTTCATCCCTGAACTTCCAGTCTTGGTTCCAGACCTATTGGAGTTGACGATCTCATGGATCGTTAAGGGATGTAACCTTCACCTCGTGAACGGTTTACAAGTTCCTAAAACTTGTTGGCGACTCTTTTGCTCTAGCTTCCTTCCCTTTGGACGCCACCATGCTTAAGTGTATGATCCCAGTGGGGCTCAAGTTTGGGGTAAGGCTTGAAATATTCCCTACAGTTTTTGGCGACTCCAATGGGGAGGATTTCTATTTTAATTCCTAAAATTTATTTTGGCAATGATTTAGAATGAGTGGATGAGACTCGAAAAGTTCTAAGTATTTCATGTGCGTAATTTTGATTAACATTATTGTCATATGCATAAAAAAAGATTCTCATTGGAAAGACCATCCGTAACGAGTCAAAAACATAGGATTTTTACACGTAGGAAATTTGAGAAATATCTTTCACAACTAGAATCGAAATAATACTGCGAAAACTGGAAAATTCTAAGAACACAGAAAGCTAATGAGGCATGTAGGAACTGGCGTCTAGAAAACAAAGCCTGTCGCCGAAGATATGGCTCTGTCGCCGAGCGATAATTCTATCGCCAGGCGACAGGGCTCATATCCGGGCGACAATCCCTGTTGGTTGGCGCTGCGTTCTTCCAATACCGAGCCAGAAATATGTGTTCTTGTTTCGACCAGTTCTAGCACTGTTGGCTCGATTCTACTTCCTGATTGAGTTTTTCTCACTAATCTGAAACCCATATGTGTTCTACATATGGACATAACCCTCTGGGAATTCATGCTCCATCTACCCGATTGAACGCTCTGAGCAACAAAGGGTACATCCGAGAATGTTGAATTCACCAAACCATGGAAGCGAGTTTAACTCGCGGGGTCCCATCCACTCGCGCCAACCCTTCCAAAGGTAAGGCTTCCGCGCGGTGCATCCAGACTCCTAACCATGGACCCTCTTTGACTAACCCATATCCTGAACATTAGAGAACTAGAGTCATGGTTAGGTTGCAAACTCATTGCATCATGTTGTGACTACTTGACTACTTGTGCATTATTTGCTTGTGCATACTTACATGTGATTAAACTAACCGTTTGGTTTGACTTGTAATTATGAATATGCTTAAATAAACTAACCAATGACTAAAGGATTTTGCTTAATTAATTGATTAATTAATTTGAGCAAATAAATATGTCTAAAATCGAGTCATAGTTCCTTTGAGTCAACCCGGATTTTTATTCCCGTATACTGCACAAGCGTCAACTTGTTTTGGTCATAGCCGGAGTTCTAGGAAGAACTACAAGTTGTAAAACCTATGGATCTGTAGCCCCGAGTTTTATCTTTAATTTGGCGTTGGTTTCGTCCCAATCAGAGTCACAGATAAAAAGTTATGACTAATATACCACAGCTTGTCCAGTTTAATGTACATACATGAGGTCTTAACTTAGTCTTTGTTCGAGTCTAGTCACATAGTCTAGTCACATGGTCATGACACGAGTATTAACATGTCACCTACATTCACTAGTCGTAGCACACACTTTGTGTATATGTCACCATAACCATGTCTTAGGTTCATACATGAGTCAATTTTTTCCGTCATTTGAGTTGGGGGTACATTCTATTCCTAATTTTTTCATATCTCTCCATCTACATCATCTTTCCATTCTCTATATGCTTTCTCCATATCACAACCTTCATTCTTCCTAACTTCTTCCATCCATGCATGTTGAATCGAGTTTGAGTCTTGTGATTGACAAAAAAAAATGAGGGTAATGATGAAACAAATACACAAGGCAAGCTTCTCACCAAGATTTCATGCTTTCTTCTTCTTTTTTTCAAACCCTTTCCCCAATAAGTCTAGCATAGGCACCCTTCATCCTTCTTGAATTTATTTCTTAGAGTTTGATTTCTACCCTTCACTTTTTAAATAAAATGAGCATTTATTTTCTTTAATATGATCATTGGATTGCATTGCATCAAAAAAAATGTCGAACTAAGCGCAAGGTATACCAATGATTAGAGGCACCCCTTGTAGCCTATCATATCATCTTCACCCTTCAAATATATAATCCTTTCTTTATAAACCACTTTGAGCCTTGTCTAACGATAGACATTTCTTTCTTCAACCCACATCTACCTAACCTTGGGATGGGATGCTGTGTAACTTATGCAATTTTAAAAAGCTTGAGTGACTTCGAAAGATTAAAATAGCAAAAACAATAAAAGTGTACAAAAGGGCAAGTGTTCCAATGTCTTTGATATGAACACGTCTCAGATTGCGTTTCTTATCGAGTGCTCGGTACCATGCCTGAGAAACATGAATGCCATGTGAGTGATAGACCGCATGATCGGGATTGCCCACACTTATCAAAAAGGTTCAAAATTAAAAAGAAAAATGCAAAAGAAAAAAAAAAGAGCTCAAAAGTGAGAAACCTCAAGCATAATAATATAAAGACTCAAAAGCAAGGTTGCACACCTTGGGGGGACTTACCTAGGGTCTTGAGCCTTTATCTCTTTCTTCTATAACCTTTAGCCTAACCACGTTACAACCCTCAAAAGACCTCTTTGAGGAATACACATACTTGTGCGAGGTTCGGCTAGAGCTACGTTCGGCCTGATTCCTAACGGATACGTAGGCAACCTCACATTTGGGTGCGGCAGTAATAAAAATGCATTCATATTTACATTTATAATTGATCATATTAAGGGATCTCCTATGCTCATCCCTATCCATTTAGAGCTAGACTTGGGGGCTTGATCCCTACTTCATTAGATTACCTAGCCTAAGAGTCACCATCATTTGACTCTTCTCAAAATACTCTTTCCATACATTTAGCCTTTGCGGCCTAACTTTAGTATCACTTTCACACACATCACAGATACATGACCAAATAATCCTACCTTTAGGAACCCTTTGTCATGAAATCTTAACACAACGCTGAAGCATGCCTTTTCATATCAACATCACTCATCAATCATAATCATCATTGCATCACAAAGTATGAATCACTTAGCCTCCGTGCCTAAGTTACCTAAATACTTTCATCATCAAGTCAACAATTCAAATAGCCTAAGATGAATTAATCCTTTCACTATGAGATACAACGTGGGCGCATACATTTGACTAAGCTCATTCAACATGCACCATAATAAACTTCCTCCTTTTTTCGTCTTTCTTTTTCGGGAGAAAGTTGGTACCCTCCACAAAAATGACGGAAAATTTTTGAATTTTTGCTTTTTCGCATTTTGAGTCAAGCACATCACAATACAATACACACACGAGCATGAGTCACACTTGTCAACTCACCTTGGGTCAACCTCAAGTCAGTTAGTCACATTGAACCAACCTCAAGCCAATGAGTCAAGTAACACTAAGTCTTAGGTAAACCCTAAAGAAAGATAAGCAAAGTCCTATAGTCCAAAATATAAATGCAGGTGCATCCCAGCAAGCAAGAACATTCCCGGATTTTTTCGAAAAATCGCGAATATGACACATGAGATTCTTCCAAGATAAGAGGAGTTACATAGATCAGTAAATTAGAGATGAAGAGCTTTAATTTACAAAAGATTTGAGCGCTTTTGTTAAAAGGAAACGACCAAGTTCAAAGTTCGGAGCGAAACCGAGCAACGAATAGCAGCAGCAAGAGCAAAATAAGGAAGACCCGACTCTAGCGCCAGACGACAAGGATGTCGCCTGGCGACAACATCTCTCGACTGGCGACAGAGCGAAAAACGCAGCGACAGTAATTTCCAGTGTGCGCCGGTGCGGCGACAGGATACATGGCCCTCATAAGTGACTATGTGGACCTTATGCAGCAATTTCGGGTTCCTTGGTACGCCAGTTAGCCCCTATAAGCAATTTGACATGATTAAGTAATCGGCTCGATTACAATCACAATAGGTGATCGACCTGATGAAAGATCGTCTCACTTAGCTTAAAGCGCCTAAAAATTGGCTCATCGCAAAGGCACCGACATAATGGTTCACAAGCAGCAGAAGGCACCGACATAATGGTTCACAAACAGCAAAAATGCGCCGACGTATTGGCACCGCGGAAATTACAGTAAAAAAAAAATTTACAACAGCAAAGTTCAAGCGAGCTTTAAGATCGATAAGTGTTGGTCTTCGGTAATTTTCTTTGGAACATTATCGTAACAACTGAGGATGACTTCAAGCGAAGTTATCTTCGACAGCGTTCGCTAAGATTGTGGAGGTTGTCACCAAGATTTGAGAAGATAGCACGAGATGGGCGGTCTTCGACAGCATTCGCTAAGATTGTGGAGGTTGTCGCCCAGATTTGAGAAGATAGCACGAGATGGGCGGTCTTTGACGGCATTCGCTAAGATTGTGGAGGTTGTCACCAAGATTTGAGAAGAGTGGTTCGTGATGAGGCGGTCTTCGACGACTTTTGCTATGATTGGGAAGGTCGTCACTATGATTCAAGGAAAAGGCTCGAGATGTAACAGCATTGGTCGACGACGTTCCCTAACTTGCAGAGGGTTGTCACAAACAACTGGAGGTGATTTCAAGCGAATTTATCTTCGATCATGTTCCCTAGCTTACGGAAGATGGTCACAAGGCGGTAGAAGATCGTTTCAAGAAAAGCAATCTTCGATAGTATTCTCTGGCTTGCAGAAGACTATCACAGCGGAAATTGGAGGCAGCTACAAGCGTAACAGTCTTCAAGCGTTATCCCCTAGCTTGAGGAAGATCGTCAAAAGCAGCAGGATGACATTCCCTAGCTTGTGGAAGGTTGTCACAACAGCAAACGCAACAAATCGGTTACCGTTAGAGACGTGTGCTCGACGGTGCAAGATACGCGTTTTTTAACTCTTTTATCTCTTTAACTAACGCTAGTTTGCAAGTATCGGCGTTACAAGAATGATTTAGGATTGCAGAACATTCTGAATCATTCTCCGTCCCTATCGCTACTTTGCCTTTCGTTTTCGAAACATAAGTTTCTCCAAACTCAGTCAAAGTGGGGGCTTCTGTAGACACCCAAATGTGTATCCCCAAAACCAAACCCAGTGATGAATACCTTTCACGTCATTTCATTCGAACGAGGTGAAAGTGTGAAAATTCTAGTGATGAGGATGTTTTTATTAAAATATCTCTTCTTTCTGTTTTTGAAAATATTTATTTTCTTACTCTATTTTATGAAAACGTGCAGTCCAGTTTAGTTTGGTCCATGATATTGGTCCAATAATAGTGTAATTGTATGGGGCTTGAAAAAACCTTTCCAACGATATATTATAAGCCCAATTCCGATGAATAATGAGGAAATTATGGCCAAAATACTAAACTGGGCCCAAAACCGGATTTTACCTACGACCCAATGATCATGTGGAGGGTCCAAAGGTTTAATCCCATTCCTAAACTAATTAGGATTTAATTAGAAGCTTCTATGAGTTTCTAAAAGATCTTAATTATCCTTTTTGAAAAGATAGAATCAAAGAGTTTGAAATTGAATAAAAACTTTCCTTTTTAAAAAAACTAATTAGGCTTGTCGCGCGGCGTTGCACTCTATCGCTCGGCGATAGAGGCTATTGCGGCGACAGCGTCGTGTTTTATTCCTTTTCGAACTCCGATTCCTTTTTTATCATATCCGAACTGTTTTCATTATAAATAGGGTCCTTGGTCATCCGTTTTCAATCATCTACAATCTACAATTAACAATCATCATCTCTCTCTTTCTCTCTCTAAAGCTAGAAGCTTTCTCTCTCTCTTTCTAAACCAACTTTTCACAAACACAATTCCTCATACATTAGTTCTAGACACACCTAGCCAAGTTCGAAGTTGCCTTCGCTCTAGACGTGAAAGGTTATAATTTCTGAGGGTTTGGTCCCTAATCTCTATTTCCATTATTTAATTTAATTGTTTGATTTTATATTTTCCTTGAAGTTACTAACGCGTGTAATTTGTTATTAGAAAGAGGCACGAGGCATCAAAGTATGTAGTCTTATTGCTCTATTCTTGTATAAAGCATGTTTATTATTTATGAATTCCTAGCATCATGCTTAGGATGTTATTATTGCTTTCTAGTATCATGTTTAGGGTTCTTCCTATGCTTTCTAATATCATATCAATATTATGTTAGTATCATGTTAGGGCTAAAGCTTTGATTTTTATGTTTAGTGACATGCTAGGGTTTGTTATTAATCTTGTCAGTATCATGCCTAGGATCTTGCTGTTATTATGCTTTAGCGTTATTATGATTATTATTGTGATTATTATTATGATTATGGTGATTGTTATCATTATCGTTATTATTATTGTTGCTTGATATATACTGTCATTGTTATTGCTTGATCACGCCCTCTCTTGCAGGATTAAAGGGAATTTGTACTTGTAATCATGCTTAATAAAATAATTAATAATCTTGTTTAGGCTAATATGATTATAATTCAAGTGATCACCAATAATAGTTTTGTTTGTGCATTAATATTCAACCAACATAGATAAACAGGTTTAGGGTTAACCTATTGATTGCATGTTAGTCAGAAAGCGCACATGAATACGAGAAGAATAAAGTAGAGGCCTATTATTAGGGCAGGTTCGATCTCTTTTAGGTTGGATTTGTACCTTCATCCCCGAACTTCCAGTCTTGGTTCCAGACCTATTGGAGTTGACGATCTCATTGATCGTTAAGGGGTGTAACCTTCACCTCGTGAACGGTTTACAAGTTCCTAAAACTTGTTGGCAACTCTTTTGCTCTAACTTCCTTCCCTTTGGACGCCACCATGCTTAAGTGTATGATCACAGTGGGGCTCAAGTTTGGGGTAAGGCTTGAAATACTCCCTACAGCTATCATTCTTCCTAAAAACAATGGTTTGCACGGTTTGAGAGTATCTTTGGTTGTCTCTAGGATAGAATATGCTAAGGTAGTCGTTTAGAACTATTGGGACCTTGAAGCCGGATTCTTTTGTTTTTGAAAACTCGCAATCGTTCCCCTTTGGTGAATTTGAAGCTTTTAGTGAGTTTTTGCTAGAACATGTGAGGTTTCATAGTTTTCAAGCCTTCTACAATCACTTGCATGAGCAGCATGGATCCTTGACTATTGTGGACCTAATCTTGAATCTTGACTCATAATTCTCTAACACGAGACCGAACCATCTAGGGAGGATAAAGGCATCTTTTCGGGGTGGTAATTTTTATTTTCTATGATAACCTTCTTTATTTTTAGTTCTTGGGTTTACATTTGTCTACTTGCTAACCATTTGAGCCTTTTACCTTCTTTTCAAGCCACGTCTTTAGAACTTTGAGCCTTTTATTTCTTTTTGTTCCATTTTTGGTTTTTGTGAAGCAAATGATCATGTTCTTGGAGATTGAGGTATATGAGTTTGGATATTGGTTCTTATTGCAAGCAAGCTTGTGTTTTGAATATCTTGTGAATAATGGCAAGTGAATAAATGAAAAAGACGTTTATAGTTAAAAGAGGCGAGGACAATGAATAAAGTGAAAAATGAAAAATTGAAAAAATGAGAAAAAGCAAAACAATTTCAAAGAGCTTTGGCAAAAATTGAAAAAAAGAAAGTGAAAAATGAAAAAGTTCAAAAACATTTTGATGTAAATGTGTCTCCCTAATTTAAGCATTGAGGACAATGCTTTGTTCAAGCTTGGGGGGAAGCGTCTTATGCTTTTTATATATATAATTGTGGTTATAGCTTTGAATAAGCTTGGGGGTGTTACTTTGTTTTTGTTTGGTGACTACTTGGTTTTGGTGTTGAGATTTGGCCAATCTTTGCTTCACAACTTAGGTGTACCACCAAATTTTAAATTTTAAGCCTACCCTCAACCTTTTGCCCTTACGTTACAACCTTTGGGAAAGCCCTTTTGACCTAGTGGTTGAGTCACATACCGAGGAGGGCATTATGAGTTAAAGCCTAAGGAGAGGGGATGCAAAGTCAAGATGTCGAGAAAACCTCAAATCTATTGTTTTTCCGGTTCCTTCGAGGAACTATAGAGATGCTTGCTAAAAGAAGATTTGAAGCCAATTGGGAAAATGTGCTAAAATTGTTTTTAGATGAAAGTGAATTGCGTTTTGGTAGTTCTCTATACTTAGCATGTCCTATGTTTCAATCAACCCTCGATATCTTGGAACGTGTTTACCATTGTTGTTTTAGAAAGTTTGATATCCTCTCGTGTTTTGACCATGTGCAAAAGTCCATTGTATAAGCACCTCTTTTCCTTTTAAGTTTTAACTTTCTCTTTTCTCTTTTTATGCTTTGCCTCCTTTTACTTAAGAGTTATGGGTTAATCTCTTAGCAAACCCTTACGAGAGCATTACTCGTCCTCTAGAGTGATCTAGAGGTTTAAATAGCTTGTCAATTGTTGCTAAAATTGACTATGATTCCTAAGGAATTGAGTTAGTGTATATTCTTTTATTCTCTAGTCTTTCTTGTTTCTTGCTTGCCTAAATAATGTCATCATCTTCCTTTAAGTTTGATTTTGTTTTGCTCGAGGACGAGCAAAAGTCTTGCTTGGGGGAATTTGATGAGTGTCATTTATGACAATCTTAGGCTAGGTTTTCTTTATAGTTTTATGCTCGTTTTTAGTCTTTTATGTCGTGTTTCTACATAATAATGCTTGTTTTGCTGTTTGTGTGTAAGTTTAGAGAAATGTGTGCTTTTGATGGTTTTCTTTCTATTTTATTCATTTCTCGGTTATTTTTCTCGCTTCTTCGTTTCTTTGACTTGTTTTGTAGGTGTGTTGAGTTTCCCGAGGTTTAATTATCAAGGAGGAAGCTCGAGCACATTCAAGGAAGTTGATGGAGCTAAGTTCGAGAATCCAAATATGCAATTCAAGCTACCTCCGCAAGCACTAGGACCTTAGAAGCAATACTTTGGCTCGAAGTGTTCAAATGCTTAGAAAATAAAAGGGCTGCCCTTCTTGCGGGCATCGCCTCGAGTGCACCGATGATAGGGATGCTCGGGAGCGCGGAGATTGATCGAGCAAGCAAAGGAGGCAAGCCACGAGCACCACAGCAGGAGTGTGCGCTCGCAGGCCTCACTATGTGTGCGCGCAGGCCCTGCTATGCGCGCTCGCGGCTTGGGTGGTGCGCACGCACCAGGGGCTCCGACCTTCTTCGCTCGATTTTCCATTTATAGCTTTTGACTTTTCCTTTTCTAGGGGGGACGACTTATTTTGTACTTGACACTTATTTTCCAGAATTAGAAGAGAGGGAAAGTAGAGAGAGAGGCTTAAGATTACTTGATTGTACTTGAATTTGATCTTTGATTTCAACTTGATCTAGGATTTCTTCTTCAAATCAATGAAAGTTTGTGAGATTTCTTCCCTTTGAATTTACTTTTATTGCAATTTCCTTTAATTCTTGAATGTTTGATTTGAATTTTAATCTTTGCCTTAGAAATTGTTGAATGATTGAATTTCCTCTTGATTAAAATTGAAATGAATATGTTTGTAATTGAATTTGTTTTGTTTTTCAGTTTCACCATGATTAGTGAGTAGATTAGTTGCTAGGGAGAAGGAGAAGCATGCTTGATTGATGATTTTTGCTAGTTGATGATCCTTGATTAATTGAATTGTTGCAACTAAATTGGTTGACATAGTTGTTCATGTGATTAATTATCCTATGAGTGATCAACCTATAAGATTAATCTAGATTGCATTGCAAATTTCAATGACATGAACCCTTGATTGAGAATTGCTTTAATTGATTGAATTTGATTGTTATTTTCCTAGTTAGCCATTCATAGTGAACCCTATCTTGGCTTATAAGAGATAGCTTTTGGATTCCTTTGGTTGCAACTATTGTTTGTCCTTTGTAATGTTTGAATTGATTGAATGATCAATCAATTAACATAATCATTGAGCTTGCATGTGAAACCTATATCCCTAGTGTTTAGTATATTGAATTTCTCGATTTATCTAGCTTTCTCGATACCTTAGTTACCAACCATATCTTTCTACAATCTTCGAAGTAGCTTAACCTAGGCTACAGCTTGCAGCTACTCATTCCTTTGGGTTCGACCCTTGACTTACCATATACTCGTATTAGGTTGGTCGAGTGTTTATAAATTTTTTTTGGCTCTAGGAAATGGTAGAAAACGACCTACTTTTCCCTACGTCACACTTCCCTATAAATACCCCATCATTTCATGATGGGAAATAAGAACACACAATTCCCAAAGACACTCTTCCCAAAAATATGCTCTCACTTCTCTCTACTTTCTCTCTCTAAAATTCTGTTTCCGGTCACTAACTTGATCGTCGGAGGTGGATTCCCGGTAAACCAGATATTTGTTGTTTTGCAGGTGTTCAGGCCGTACGAGTGTTGCATCCCAAATCTGTCTCCCACGAGAATTCATACCCCCCCTTCAGGAAATCACAAAAACCCCTGAAACAATGAGCATTAACAATGGCTGGAGAAGAGGTAGATAAGATCTTGATAATGGAAGAAAATTTTTTTTAAAGGCGTTGGTTTTTTATTTTTTAAGATTTTTGCAGATTTAATTCAAATTATATGCACATTTAGTACAAATCATATATATAATCCTTCTCATTTTTTTCATTATAAGACCCTTCTCATTTGACCATAAATCTATGTATATATACATATACATATATATATATATATATATATATATATATATATATATATATATATATATATATATATATATATATATATATATATATATATATATATATATACACCCATTCCCTCTCCGTCTCTCCCTCTCTCGTCCCTTGCTTGCTTCCCTTCCATCATCTCTCCCAAAAGTTATCTATTACAATGGTTGTTTAAACATAAAAAATAAGCACTTATGAATCTAGGATAATTCTACCATAATGTTAAAGTTTTTATTCTTAAGGTGCTACTAATTAGTTGATTTTCTCATAATTGTCACAAAACCACGTTGGTTAATTCAAAAAATTTGTTGATTATTGAAAGAAGATTGTTCAAATCTAATTGTTGAAATCTACTCCCACCCCCCCCCCCCCCTTTCCCGTTCCCCCTTCTTGCTTAATCTGTTACTCCTTCCATTTAGTTTTCTTTTTGTTTCACTTGTCTTTCATAATTTTGAGCATTTTAGAAAATTTTATATAAGTATTGTTATGTCCTTACTCTTAAAGGTATTAGTCTCCTTTCTTTATTTCCCAAAACTTTCACTTTCTCTTTCTCTTTCTTGGTCTCTCTCTCTTTTCCTTGCTCATTTTTAATAACTTCATAACTTATAAGTCTCTCTCTCTCTAGTATGGTTATATATGCAAACCAAAAGAAGTACGAAGTATTTGCTTATGATGAATCTAGCACAATCCTACTTTAAGGTTGTATTGTTAATTTGTTCTAAATGTGTTACTAATCGATTTGACTTTCTGTACAAAGTATTACTCCCTCCGTTTTTAAACACTTTCATTTCTCCATACGCGGAGTTTTATGATAAATTGGAGAAAGTGATAAAATATGGAGGTAGTAGGGTGTGTGAAAGAATAAAAAATTGTATAAAGAAAAAATAAGAGAGAGAATTGGAGGAGATAATATGAAATTAATAAAATATGATTTATGTTGGGTCCACTAGATGAGAAATATTGTAAAAAATTTCCAAAAAAGGAAATGGAACAAGTATTTAAAAACAACCAGAAATGAAAAGTGGAGCAAGTATTTAAAAACGGATAAAGTACATTATATATAACATATCTCAATTGATTGAGCAATTTGATGGATCTATAATGAAAATGGAAATGTACTTCTAGCCATTTTCTCAAAATAATCCCAAATTTTTAAAATTTTAAAGTAATCCCATTTGTAAAGGCAACTCTCTCAAAATAATCTAAAGTGTTTATTTTGTTGCTTTTATTAATCCTTTTGGAACAATTTTGTATACCAAAAATTTAAGTTCGAATTATAATTGGGAGATAGATGCATAATTTTGGATTATTCTAAAATAATCAAAAGTTGGAATTATTTTTAAAAGATGGCTGAAAGTTGGGATTATTATGTCAATTTTTCCAAATAGATTGTACAACGTTTCAATTTTGAACTTGACAGAGCAGCAACAAGAAAAAAATGATCAACTCAAAAAAAAAAAAAAAAAGGGTAGTATCACAAGCCAAGTGCAAAAGAAACATTAAAGACTTTGAATTTACTAAAAACTTTGCATTAAAAAAAGGAAAACTTGAAAAGAGTAATCCTACATTCCGCACATCTACTTAAAATAATCTCACCTTAACGTATTCCAGAAATAATCCCACCTTGTGCCCATCTTCCCAAAATGGTCATTTTTCATTTAATGGCCGGTTGTCTAAATTTAACACTTAAAACTTCTGGTTTCTTCCTGTTTCTTTTCCTAATTGCAAAAATACCATTGAGGGCATTAATCCCACCATAACTCCTTTGCTCTCCCTCTCTGCCATTTTCTTCAAATTCTCTCCCCTCCCTTCATTTTTTTTCACAATTTCTCAAATCTTCTCTTACAAGCTTTCTCCTTTTTCTATCAATCATCAATGGCAAGTCATCTTTCAATTGACTCTTCCTCAAGATCCAGATCCAAGAGTAAGTCAGGTAGTCCCTTGGGTCCAGTGTACTGCTACCACAGTGAAGTTAGTCTTCTTAGGACGGTGAAGTATGATAGGCTAACAGTGGGGAAGCATTTCTATGGTTGTTCGTACTGGCCAGTAAGGAACTTAGGTTAATTGTGAAATTAATTGAATTTGTAATCTTTGTTTATTGAATTTTTTTTTTTTGCAAATTAAATTTTCTTCATTGTAGTAGAGAACTTATGGCTTCTTCAAATGGGTTGATGATGTGCGTGAGCTGGCTTCTTCCAAAGGGTTGATGAGGTTGATGATGTGCATGAGCTGCAGACTCTCATTCTTGAGAGGGTCACCACTATTACTGAGTTGGAGATGCAAAAACAAGAGCTTAAAGAGAAGTTCAAGAAGCTTAAGGCTAAGGAGGAGTTGCCGGAAGAAGTGGAAGAAATGGGCATAGCAACAACAGAGACTATGTTTGAGTTGAAGGAGAACAACACTGACAAGAGATTAATGCTGACTTTGGTCTTTTCTTGGGCCTTGTTCACTCTTGTGTTGTTGATGAAGTGAATCAGGTAGTGGTGGTGGGGTGGATGATGTTTTTTTTTTTTTTTTTGGATATAAGAAGGTTGGTAGGTGAATGTTTTTGGGAAGATATAATGTTAGTTTATGCATGTTTATGTCATGCTTTATGGATGATGTATGGAAGTAGGTTTTTGGCTACTAACTTTATGTATGTCAGTGTTATGGAAGTAGTTTGCTTTCTAAGCTAGGTTGTGGTTTAAGTTAACTATGAGTAGTTTATGATCATGATTTGTAAAATAGTTAGTCCCTTATAATGAATGAAAATATGACATATTTTGGAACTTTGTTTGTGTTCATTTATCAATGTTACACCATTGATGTTTTGTTACACCATTAATGTTACCACCAGTTGAGGTATGCCTGGGCCCACAGTTCAAACTTAATTTTTGGCTAATGCCTCTCACCCTCAACTAGTGGTATTGAGTCTGAGTAAGCTTTGATGTAAGCTTCTTTCTTGTAACAAGCATCCACATAATGTTCAGCATTTTGTGCTTGAAGAAGATGGATGTCGAAACATTGCAGCAGGGGAGGCTAGTCATGACCCATTTCCTTCATGTGCAGGTATGAGCCTCTAAGTCAACAAAACATGTATCCAAGTAATGACTAACTTGGAACTTAGTTAGAGAAGAGGAAGTGACATCACATTTTGTAGCTTCTTGCTTCTCTATCAACAGCTTCCTATGTATCTTAGGGCATAATGGTGTTATCCATTTCTACATCTCTTCCCTCTTTGTCACAAGTATTTTCATTAATGATGACCTGATATCTTCCAACATGTATATCAAGTGCTTGGCTCTAGGATTGATAATATAGCCATTGAATGTCTCCGCCATGTTACTTGTTATCACATCAGCCTTCACTTCTGTCTTCCGAAAGGCCTTGCAGAAGACCTCTGGTATGCTTTGAAGCCTTAGACAGCAACTGGGTCTGCTTTCCCTAGGATTTCAATGTTCTCATCATAGTTAGCTTGGTTGTAAGACTTTGCACAGTTCTAGAAAATGAGCTTGAACACATCACCTCTTAAATTTTTGTGCCAATTTGAAAATATGTGCCTGGCATAATGCTTGTGCTCCTCTAACACTCCTCTTAAAATAGCCTGTAACAGAGTTCTAATTCAATTTACAAACACATAAAAGAACATATAACTGAGTATGTAATGTTAATGGAGAGATTATACCATCAGAGACAAGCTCTTCTTCACATTTGTTAGAAACCACTCCCTCAAATCCCTGCAACAACTCAGGTTCTTTCAATAGATTTACATCCTCATCATCAACTACAGCTCCATCATTACCAAAGTTAAGATCATAGATCTCATAAAACTAGCCAACCATCATCATCATACTCAATCTTACAAAACCTGCCTCATCAAATAAAGCTTCATCTATCTTGTCCACATAATCTGGGTCACTATCCTCTTCACCATCACTCAAGTCTGCATCATAAATCAACTCATGTAGAGGAATGGGATTGTTGGGTGTGTTATCTTCCCATTCATAATCATCTGGAACACTAGTAAGATAGATGTTTCCAAAGTGAGAAGTGGTTTGTGTTTCTGGATACTGGTTTGTTAGAGTGAGAGATGAAGAATGGATAGGGTTACGAGTTTCAATCTAGGTGGGTGAGTTTCTTTTTGCCTTTTGCACTTGGGGTGGGGACCGCTACAGATGCTGTTTTTTTAGTGCATTTTGACAACTCTGGTAGCTTGTTTGAAACTACACAAGATTCCTGTGTCAACCTATTAGACCTTCTTAGAGTCAGCTTAGGAGGTCTACTAGGTCTACTAGCTAGGTTTGTTTATCAATTGGGCTTTTATGGGCTGGCTGCATTTGTGGATCTAGTTTAGGAGGGTTTGACAAGGGTAAGGAAATCAAGGTCCTTGCCATCATGCACAACATACAACTCAATGCTTCTACTGCCCTCCAAAACCTTCCCCATTTACCTCACCTCACTGTCATCAGAAACAGTCTTCAAACCACTCTCAAATTCTAAACCAGGGAGAAGATAATATACCTTAAACATTTCACTGTACTTACCACATTTTTCAACTAGCTTCTTCAAATAAAACCAACACAATTCATTACAGTCCACTTCAAATGTCTTAGGCTGCCCACCCAAATACACCCAGACATTGTACTTTTTCTTAAAGGCACCCCCATGAAAAAATCTCAAACAAACAAGTACCATTTCAATTTGAAATATGCAAATAAGGGAAATTGACGCAATTAGGGTTCATAAACTACTAATCAACATACACAACACCAATTAAACTACGAAACTAACTCCAATTTATTAACATACAACAGCTACATTCATAAATTTCAACATTTAACCTAATTTAGTGACGAAAGTCTTGAGTAGTCTACCTCCCTTCAAATAAGGAATAAAGATCGATTTTATCATAGATCCATTGAGGTCTTAAAATTATATCATAATGGAAACAGCAACCCTAGTCGCCATCTATATATCTGGTTTAGTTGTAAGTTTTACTGGGATTCCTTACAGTAACTTCGGGCTATTCTTTCTACTCTTACTTTTATTTGGTCTAACCTACCTGAGAGGAGAGCCTGTCAATTGCACAATCACTTCCTCTCTTCTAGTAATTGCAGTTCGTCACAAAAAACTTCGACTTTTGATGTTGGGTGGGTAGGGTTTAAAGCTCAGACACTAATGGAGGTTGGGTGGTGTATCACGTTTGATTAGTTGAAGATCGAAGGGTTTTAGGAGGGAAAATGAGGGAGAAAGTCCATAAATAAAGAAAAAGGGTTAATCTTTTCTCCAAGTTACCTGTAAAAAGGACAATTTTGGGAAGATGGGGGTACAAGGTGGGATTATTTCTAGAATACACAAAGGTGGGATTATTTTGAGCAGATGTGCAAAATGTGGGATAATTCTTTGGAAAATTTGCAAATTACAGCCATTTAAAGTTAGTAATTTGCAAATTGCAGTCATTTAAAAAAAATTGCAAATTGCAGCCCAAAAGTTCTTATAATTTGTAAATTAATGCCCGATTCAACTTTTTCATCGATTTACGTGTTGAAAAATATTCGGTTAAGGATTTAGGGGTTAGTTTAGCCCTTAAGGTCCCAAAATGAGCTCGAAATTAGCAAAAAAATAATGTAAGTACCTCGTTTTTACAGCAAAAAATAGTTGCCTACAATTCGATATATTTTTGTTACGCAAAACGATGCACTTACGTTATTCTCAATTTGGATCTTTAAGGCCTAAAATGGCCCATAAAACATTAATCGAATATTTTTCGACACGTAAATCGATAAAAAAGTTAAATCGGATTGCAATTTACAATTTATAAGAACTTTTGGGCTGCAATGTGCAATTTTTTTTTAAATGGCTACAATTTACAAAATACAAACTTTAAATGGCTGTAATTAGCAAATTTTCCTTATTCTTTTCAATTTTCCCAAAAAAAAAAAGGTTGGTCTTGTCATTTGTAAACGCAAAACAAGCATAACTTTTTCAATAAGTTCTCAAATCTGATTGAGTTGAGAATATAATGATAAGTTAAAAAAATTAAAAATTAAAAATTAAAAATTAAAAAAAATAATACAAAAATAGAAGAAATTAATACACCACTGAACATGCTTAACACCTATAATAACTTCAGATGGGTGGTCAAGAAACTATAAGCATAGGGTCTGAGCATGTTTTAAGAAAAGGAAAAATTGAAAATAATAATCCCAACTTTTGCACTTCTGTTCAAAATAATTCCATCTTTGCGTATTCCAAAAATAATCCCACCTTTTACCTCAATCTTCCCAAAATGAGCTTTTACTGGTTTGTGAAATTGGTAACCTTTTTTAAAAGGTAATATAACATGTGTTACCTTTTAATTGATTTTTCATTTACATTTTTTTTTAAATAAAGGAATTAAAAAATTAAATAAATTAATAACCCTTCTTGCTTCTTCCTCCTTCCCCTGCCGGAGTTAATCCCTCACCGGAGCATCGCCTGCCGACCAGTCGGACTCAACCACTCGCCGAAAAAGCCAGACCCAACTACTCGCCGGAACATCCGGACACAACCACCATCTTCCCCGATTCCCTCTCCTTCCCTGATTCCCTTCCTTTCCCCGATTCTAATCGTACCGCCATTATCACCACCGCCACCACCATTCCTCCATAACAGCTAGAACCACCACCAACCAGTTTACCACCACCGTGACTTTCTCACATGACCCAAGCCAGCCCGGATAGCCCCTTGAAAAAGTCTGTTATTGATGGTGGATTGGAATTGATCGAAAAAACACCCACCACAAGCTCGAAATTGTTGAAATTAGGAGGCGAACTACTATAATTAATTAATGGTGGATTGGAGCAATTGGTGATTAGTAAAGGTTGAATTAATGTTGCTGCCTTGCTGGGTTGAGGGGAGCTGGGAAGTCCGTAGGTTGTTACAGAGCTGCTACGAGGTGGTTTCGTGGCGGTTGGATTGTTGATTACAAGTGGCAAATTGATGATTGCGGGAGCTGCAATGCTTCAATAATCACAGGTTGCTAAGCGAAACTGATGGTGCAAGCTATTAAAATGGGTGTTGCGGCTGACGTTTAAGCTAGTGGTGATGGTGGTTGTTTGGTGTTGCGGGTTGTGCGGTGAGAGTAAGATGAGTATGGTGAGTGGCAAGTGGGTTGTGATTTGGGCAGGTTTAGGAGGTCAATGGTGGATGATAAAAAGCTAGGGGGTAGGGAGTGTGATTGGGGCAGCCACAGTACACTTTGAAGCTGGGAAGGGGAGCTAGGAAGGTGGGAAGATGGTCAGTTTGGTGGTGATGGATGGTCATGGACTCATGGTGGTTGAGGCGGAAGACGAAGGATTAATGGAGGTTGGATGGTGTTTGGCGTTTGATAAGTTGAAGATCGAAAGGGTGTAGGAGGGAAAAAGAGTGAAAAAAGAAATAAAAAAAAGTTAACCTTTTCTCCAAATTACCTATAAAAAGGACTATTTTGGGAAGATGGGGGTACAAGGTGGGATTATTTTTGGAATACGCAAAGGTAGGATTATTTTGAACAGAAGTGCGAAAGGTGAGATTATTCTTTTCAATTTTTTCTTAAGAAAATAGCATCATACTAAACACATGATCCACAACATCATCCACAACAAATAAGAAAAAATCAGAAAGGAGGTATAGAAGACGAAGTAAAACTATCTTGGTGCACATCACTAATTATTTTGAAACAAGCATTGGCATCATACTACATACATGATTCACAACTAACAATTAAGCATGAGTTTAAGTTCCTCAGACGTATCAAGGTCCTCACTAGATTAGCATTTTCACAAAAAAACATATAGCTGAAACATTACAACAAAATAATAGTTATCTATTGGTAGGTCTGATAAAAGAAAAACATAATGACTTTCCAGCATGATCATTTTAGTTTTAGCCTATTGGCTAAATCTCATGAAAGAAACCAACTCTTGCAGTATCATAACTAATAACCCGCATATAATAGCCAATGAACATCCCTCATCAACCGATTGAGGCAGATAATCATCAAACAGAATACTTTAGGCTGATTCACAACTAACAATTAAGCATGAGTTTAAGTTCCTCAGACGTATCAAGGTCCTCACTAGATTAGCATTTTCACAAAAAAACATATAGCCGAAACATTACAACAAAATAATAGTTATCTATTGGTAGGTCTGATTAAAGAAAAACATAATGACTTTCCAGCATGATCATTTTAGTTTTAGCCAATTGGCTAAATCTCATGAAAGAAACCAACTCTTGCAGTATCATAACTAATAACCCGCATATAATACCCAATGAACATCCCTCATCAACCGATTGAGGCAGATAATCATCAAACAGAATACTGTAGGCTGAATAATCAATACTAATCCAAAATTCACTTTAAGAAAATGGAGGAAATAGATCTTATAAGATAAGCAAGAAACTAACCTATATAGCTTTTACAGAATAATAATCATACAATAAGTGTCTCACCAGATGCAATAGTATAAGTGATATGAACAGCTTGTGTCCCATGTATGTTCAAAAGTATTGGTAAAGTAACTATGTTCATAGATGTTGCATGCGCTTATCCTATTCTATGAATAGATTAGGAGACATTTTATTCTAACCATACAGTGGAACCAGAGACTAGTACATGCAGATCAGTAGGTCCCTCATTCTCCACGATCATGTCTTCTTTGGAAGGGTAGTACTCAGCTTTCATCTTAGAAACCTTCAACAGATGAGTTAAAACCATCACTAAAGCATTAAGAAAATAAGCAGCACCGTGAGGAGACAAGACCCCCAATCGTTAATTAAAGTCCATGCCAAATTAGGTACTCAAATCTGTTCTTGTAGAAGAAAACAAGTCCGGAGAAGATAGCTGCGGAAGTTCAACCAAAAGACATGGTGATGCATGCAGAAATTAAATGTGGATGTTTAGGCAGAATATTACATAGCTAGTCATATAAGATCAAGTCAGCTTACAATTCACTTCAGCAGAAAAGATGAATGAAAATTGAAAACCATTGAATGACGAGGAACCAGAATTCCCAGGAAAAAAGTGAGAATAACTCAAAATTTCCTTATGATTTTATGAAAGTGATGCTTTGTAAGCTTCCAATTTGTTGGATGATATGCATTGAGAAAATGAGTGGACAGAGATTTCTAAGGAGGCTTTATAATGGTATTCAGGACCTAAACTTACAATTTCTTGATGCTCAAGACAAAATAGAAAGAGATTTATAGTATATGCTTCACTTGAATACAAAGCACACAGTATACCCTTACAATGTTCCAGTAAACCTTCATTAAATGTATTGATGTTATGTAAAAGTCTGAAATAAGAGACATAGCCGATGGAAAAGCAAGTCATTTGATACACTGCAGAACAGATACATATGATCAAGCAGTGTATAGAAGAAAAATATGAAATACTTGATTTGACTGCCTTGGGAAGAGAGTCACGAATCTCATGCTATTGCAAACCTTCAGAATCAGTTCTGTATTTCAAACACTAGTGAGCAACCATTTGATCTTGTAAGCTTACAGGAAGCCTATACCCCAGTGCAAAAGTGGAAGCAGCATGTACTGTAAGAAACAGATGTAATGCAAGGAAAGTCATACAAAGGATATGCAAAGCGTCGTGCATAGTCATGAAATGTCTAGTTTGGCTAGTCCCCCAAACCACTAAGTTAGTCATACTTCCGATCATCCATGATTGAAGAGCATATAAAAAAAACATCAAAGACCATCTCCCACGTATTCACAGGGGAGTTAACCACCACTTGTGAGTTTATTGACATTAATTAATCATATAATCAGGCATAAAAGAACCAAACAATAGGAGTTTCATATAATAAACTGCGTACAATAACCAAGCAAATAAAATCAAGTAAGCATTGAGCATACAATTGGCTAACTCCTAGAATCTTAGAAGAAAAGGTCTTACATACCTATTAGATACATTATGCATATAGTGATAAATTATATTCTAAATATGAGACTGGATATATTTATGAAACAACACACCCTACCGAGTAAATTAGTAAGTTAAGCTTCAAATTCCACCTCTAATACTAAAAATGCAGCACAAAACAAATTACACTATATACATCAACATTGTAAGTTCTCTATCACACCTCTGCAATCCAAGCTGGAGGAGGGAAGCACAAACCAGGCAAAGAGTTGAACAAAATATTAAGTCCCAAATCAATATTACTCTATCAGTCTCAACCATCAAATTTCGCCATGATATATTTTCCCACCATCAAATTATGTCAACTCAAACAAGAAACTAAGTTAAACCCAAATGTAATTCTAAAGGTCGGCAGGTCGCGTTTGAAATAAGCCAAATAACCATTTATCATGATCCCCAAAAAAAAAAAGGTGAAACATTGTTAAATTTGATTATAAAAATTAAAAGTAAGAAGAACAACTAAAGCTTTTGTGTTATATTGCTGGTGTCAACATTACTGACTGCCAGCCTTTAATAAGGAGAAAGGAGGATTAGGGTCATAAAAAGAGAATTTGTTAATGACAAGGTTTTACAAAGAATTTTAAATTCTCTAAATTTAGGGCAATATTTAGGGCAATTTTCATTGTCAGGGAATTGAAGCAATTATAAATCCAAATTCTTGACTTTCCTAGGCAAATGAACTGATCTAAATCTGAAATTTGAAATGAATTTCTTATTGCCAAACATACCTTACTGAGATTGCAATCAGCTCTGTTTTCTCCTATCCTCCCTAATTAATCGATGAATAAAGCTTCCATACTTATATAGTTCCAATCCTACAATTTTACCCAGCAAAAACTACAGCAAATATGAGCTAAAACAAACAAACCCAAACAAAAACAAGAATTGCAACAGTAAATATATAAATCCAATTATCAAAACATATTTCACCAGAATTCACCCAGAAAAAGATGAGATGAAATAAACAAAACCCAGAAAAATTAAACCCTTAAAAACGAAATTGTAAGGAGGAGAGAGACTAAACTAACAGTGACAATAAAACCGAAAATCCAGAAAATTCAAAGAACAAGAACCCTAACTTGTGCAAATATAATTAGGATAATAAATCAAGCAAAACTCACTATTACCTGCGATTTGGTTGATGTTTCAGCTGAATCAGATTCAAGCTTCAAAAACTCTTGTTACAAGCTTTCCTGAATCTGACTGCTTCTCTTCCTTGTCTTGTTTGCTTTTGGAGTTAATTGACTGAAGTTGGAGTTAATTGACTGAAGCTTCAGTTAACCCCGTCAATAGACTGTCATTGCTCCGTTCGTAATGTTTGTTTTCTTTTCGTTTTCTTAATCTTTTTTAATTAAAAAAAAAAGTTCATTATTTTTACAAAAGTGCATGGGATATGTTTACATAACATATTTCCTTTATGTAGGAATTCCTAGAAGTGATTGGTCTATCAAATCTCTTAACCAAAATAAACTGTTGGCTTTGCTACCTTGCTGAAGCAAGTTAGATTGTCCAAACCTTGGCCTTTGCTTGTATGTAGTGATCACTGGTCGATTGCACACCAGAACTATTGTTTAGCATGAACAGAACCTGAGCAGCGTACTGAAGTTTCTGCCTTAATAAATTAATAAATAAATATAGATTCTGTAGGAAAAAATCAATCTTCATTTTCTGGAACTGCCAATGTTCATAGTCCATTCCTACGTACCAGGCCTTATTCAGAGGTCTCAGTCTGGATTTCTAAGGTCTACGGTCCTGTCTCTCATGACGTCTTTTAAGTGTTGCACACATGTATTGGCAATCAAAACCCTCAAAGATGGGTAGATATTACACTGTTACAGCTGATTAGCCACAAGCCCACAATTAATCCTGCGAACTAAAAATCAAGCACAGCTCTCACGAGCTGCCTTCTAATTTTCCATGCAACAGCAAGCTTACTCAAGTAATAAATATATAGATAGAAAAGTCATATGATGAAGATATATACAATGTACAACCTTACTGAGCTTCAACAACTCTTGATGAGCTAATCTGATACAACATATCTGTCTCGTGTCTTAAATGCAACACATGACAGTGCAAAAATATTAACACACAATGCAAAGGGTAGTACTTTTTTGAAAAAGCCATCAATGAGCAAGCAAAATTACCTAGTATATTCAATCCTGTTCTAGGTGAATTGGGCAAAATTACTCAGCATAATTGCACACGGTAATCTGCATGTGCTGATCTTCATCTGGTGCATACTGCCTGATAAAAGCCCTTCTCCACCAAATCTCGAATGCCTTTTGAATATTGGGACAATCGTCTCCTTTGGTAAGAAATCTATCAAACCAATTCATCAATATGCTCTGCTGCTGTGATATAGGCAGAGTAAGAATAGTTTGGCTAAGACCATCTTCAACAACTTTCTTGTCAACAAACCTACTAGCTCTCTTCATCCATCCAAAGTCCTCATATAGAGGTTCTAACCATGTGGAAAGAAGAGAATAACGTGTCTCCTTAGGCACCAAAATATGCCCCCTTCCAATGGCAATACATAGCTGTGCTGTAACCCTACTAATCTCATGCCTGTACATAGTCGGGATCTTTGAATGGAGGGTAGCAAGTTCCTTTTGATCTGCCCACAATTTTACAAACTCATCCCCCATCTTCTTGTCGATTAGGATTTCAACAATCCACTGCATATTGTCGGCTTCACGGGCTATCTCAGCCATTATAGCCCCCCGGTCCTGCCTACTTTCATCCATGCATGTAGCTTCAGACAAGCAAAGGATAAGAGCACTGAGACACCTATGGCAAAGACTATAGAGGGTATCTCTGGAAACATCAATTTTGGGACCATAGTTGCTGTAATCTACAGCATCTTCCTTAAGCAACCGAGAAATAAGAGACTTCATTTCTCTACGAGCTTTGTCATCCTTTGCCTGAAGGACACCAGTAAGCATTTTCATAAACATGTCATCAGCTTTTGCAAATTTGGATGGCTCAGTTGATACTCTCTGCAGCACATCTTCACTCACTGAGTCGTGAATGTGAAGCTGATTAAGACATGAAATTATTTTCTCCTCTTCGTCTTCAGACCATGGAACAGCCTCCAAATAATCTAAGCATGACAAAATCCCAGCTTCAAATAAAATGGCTGCAGATACCTGAAAAATAGGTCAACATCCCAACTTATTAACTAGGGCATAGCAACAACTACGAGTTTAAAGAAGTAGCCATAGTTTCAAAGATGTTTGCTTTTTGATTCCCACTGAAACAAATGTACAAAATGAAGTCCATAGCCACAACTTTGAGAAGAATCAGGATTCAGAAATGATCTCGGTACAACCAAACCAATGTAACTGTTCTTTGATCAATTCTTCTAGTTGTATTTGATAGTTATTGTTTAAGTCTTGGACTGTCATTGGCCTTTACAGTGTTTGTACCCTCAGGAAAGCCAATGTACATATAAAATTCCCCTTGTAAGTAATAGTGCAGCTCTAACTCTTTCTCTCAGAACATATATCAGATTGTCCTTAATTTTAACATAGGCGTCACCCTCTGCCAGATATAAAAACATGACCAAAAAAAAAAGTATGGCCTTCCTTCCAAAATTATTTATCATATCAGTGGCAGCATTCCAAATTTGTTTTGCACGGACTCAGATGCAATTACTCCAGATTAAACTAGCAGTATGAAACAAGCTCCAATTTTCGAATATCTTTCATTTTCGCCTAAACTGAATGTATCCAAGATTAAAATCCAAGGGATTAGGGCCATTAGGGGGATAAAGAGCTTTAATGTAGGTACTTATACAGACCAAAGATACATTATACAAAGTACATAATTATATGAGTAAATCATAGGATTACAAATACTAGCCTGACCAAGCAAATTGACAGCCACTTAATGTTAATTGCTAGCCATTGTCACATCAACAAACAAATTTCCCCCAATTTAGGATAAAACAACAATCAGATAAACCTAAAAATCATTAATAATAATAATAATAAATAAATAAATAAAAAAAAAAATTATCGAAAGGGAAAGATGAGAAGAAGATAGACCTTAAGCAAGCTCAAGATTCTGGAAACATCTTCACCCATCAATTTCTTCTTCAAATCATCAGAATACATCAAAACAAGAGTTTCAACATAAATTTCAACATCATCACAATCACAAATCTCAACAGAATGAGTAATACCCCCATCTCTCAATTTCTCAGCAAAAAACCTACTTTTTCCTGCCAAAACTTTTCTATGAACATCCATTGAAATCTTGAAACCATCTCTTCCACTTACAGTAAGCTTTACATCCCCATCTCCAAAACCCCCCAAATTATTACTACTACAATTATTGCTATCCGCAAAATTAGGGTTTTTCGACAAAACCCTGGCTAATTTCTCGTGCAATTTTCTGCGATGATTGTCGCTTGATTGTTTGGATTCTCGGAGCTGTTCTTCCGACATCATTTCGAAAAGGGTAGGTCGGGAAAATGCAGGGGGAGGAGAGAGAGAAAGGGTTTTAGAAGGGGAAGAAGGGGAATTTTTGGATTTATTATTAATGGAGGAGAGAGAAATTGATGGGTCTGAAATAAAGCCTTGTTTAATCATGGTTGAAACTTCTCTTGAAGACGCCATTAAAGGGAGGAGAGAGAAAGCTCGAAAGTATTGGTGGGTAGTTAATGAGGAGAATCCAAGGAAGAAGAAAAAAAAGTTAAAAGATCAGAATTTAGGAAGAAAGTTTTAGATCTGTGATTCTTTAATCTTTAATTTCTGTGTGTAATGGCATAGCAAATTGGCAATTCACCTGTGACTGACACTGACATTGAAAGTGGACAGAGTACAGACCAGAGTGAGCAGAGAGATGGCCCCTGTTTTTTACAATATTTTTTTTTTTCCTTATATTTCAGCGAATGTCATTAACTACCTTAATAATTCACCAAGTGTCGTTAAGATCTTCAAAATTCATCAAATGCCACCAAGTTTTTTAACTACCTTAATAATTCACCAAATGCCATTAACATCTTCAGAATTCATCAAATGCCACCGAGTTTTTTTAAAAGTCGGTGGCATTTGGTAAATTTTGAAAACCTTGATGGCATTTGGTGAATCATTAAAGTGTTCATTGGCATTTGGTGAAATACCCGTTTTTTTTAGAAAACACAAAGTGACATATATGGTCCGCCACACCGTGTGGCCAGCTACCATAAAGGTTATTACGTTTGTCTTATAGGAGTTAGAGGCTATTCTGATTTACTGAAGTGAGCTGAACTGAACCGATTAGATCTGAACTGAATTGAGTTGAATTAAATTCAACTAAACTGAATATTTTATGTGAAAAGAAAATTAGGAACTGAACTAAACTGATAAGAGCTGAATAGAAATTAACATGAAGAGAACAGGCCTTTACTTGGTCAGCTTTATAGGGATTACCCGATTAGTGTTATAAGGGTTACCCGATTAGTGTTTAAGGGGTTACTTGGTTAGTATTAAAAGAGTTACTAGGTCAGTGTTATAGGGGTTACTTTGTGTTTTTACAAGGTGGGCTTTTTAGAAAAACGTTAGACAGGAATATTATAAAACCGCTACACGTACAAGATTATGTGAGAACGGACCCATAAAAATAAATTTCGAGCAACCAATACAAGATTCAAAACGAAGTATCATTTATGCTTTTGAGGAAGTTAAAAACTTTTTAGAATTTTTTTTTTCTTTTGGAGAAATTCAAAAACTAGTTTAAAATTTTTCGTTTGGGGAAATTCAAAAATCTTTTCTAAATTTCCTCTTTTGGAAAAGTCAAAAACTTTTTTGATAATTTTCTTTTAGGAAGAAGTTCGAAAACTTTTTCAACAACTTCATTTTTTCACGTCTTTCTTTTTCGGGAGAAAGTCGATACCCCCCACTCATGATAAAAAATGACGAATTTTTTTTGCATTTTAAGTTGTTTGTATCCGCAAGTACACACTCAAGTTAACACATACATACACACACAATCACAAAGTCATACGCATGTTATGTCATGTCGTGTTAAGTCAAGCTTGGACAAGTTAGTTGGTCAAGTCGTGAGTCAATCATAGTCCATACGAGTCCTTCGACAATTTCACTTTGGAGGTCTTTGGTACATCATGCATCGCATATACATTGAGACGCACTTAACTTGAAGTCACCATCATCATTAGCTATGTTCGGTGATAATCAAGCAAACAAACTCTGCTCGGGGACAATCAAGCAAGTGTATCTTCAGCCTCTGTTTGGAGACAGTTGATCAATTGTATCTTTAGCCTCTGTATAGGGATAATCGAGTAAACAACCTCTATTTGGGGACAATCGAGCAAATAAGCTCTGTTCGGGGAAAATTGAGCAATCATATCTTCAAGCTCTGTTTAGGGACAATAGAGCAACTTACTTATGTTCGGAGACAATCGAGCAGACAAGCTCTATTCAGGGACAATCGAGCAAACATATCTTCAGCTTCTGTTCGAGGACAATCGAGCAAACAACCTCTATTCGGGGACAATTGAGTAATCGTATTTTCAGCCTCTGTTCAGGGACAATCGAGCAAACAACCTCTGTTCGGGGACAATCGAACAATACCATTATCATCATCACCACGGGTTATACAGCCAAACGCACATGACTGGAAGATATCGAGCAACACCTATACATGTAGGAGTTTATAGGTATACGCAGCGGAAAATCATGAATCATATTCATAAAAGTACCTAATCCCAAGAACACATGCATAACACACAAGACACATAATCATACCTTTGAAGCGTGAATTCCACGTAGCAAATTGATTGACAAATCAGGGAGAGAATAGAGCCCCAAGCGTTGCTCCTCTACTTAGTCCACGAGCTTCAAACGAGCCGTCCACCAATACTAGATTGGTCGAGTGATTGAGGAAAACCGCGATCACCACCTTTAATGGACTAAGCCAACCACCACGATCCACCACCACCACGAACCACCACACTGGCGCCGAGGGAGGAGAGAGAGCCGTGAGAGAGAGGAGTATGAGAGGGGTTGGTCTAGTGTTTGCTAATTAGGGTTTGATCTCACTGATCAGATAATTGCATACTTCTTAGCAAACCCTAGGCACCTAGTCTATTTATAATCCCATTATAATTAGACTAGGGTTAGGAAGCCTAAAACCCTCAACCTTACTCCATATGGCCGACCATACTAGAGGATGAGGCCCATCATGGGCCTTGTCCTTTCGTGCCCGATCTAGACCCTTTGTGTGACCTTATCAGATCCGTCCAATTAGGCTTTGGGCTATTTTATTAGCTCAAAGATCATTAGTACCTCTAGCTATGATAAAACGACGACCTAAATGTCCGAACTTAATTATCTCCATAATTTGATCCATTTATATATCTAGTAATTTCACACGACGAAGACATAAATCCTTCAATCTCCCACTTGTCTGAGACAAGTGTGCAATATTCAAATTCCTTAAGTCAATATGCGTCGATTTGATAATATGATTGCATCACATGTCGAGATCATATTAATCTACAAATCGTTTCTTAATATCTGAGTTAGAATTACAAAACCAAATGATTATTGAGTAATGCATTTGAACGCGGCCACGTATTTTCTAAATTCTCCCTCTTCAAGCTGCCATGACACATTCCCTAATTTAATAGGTAGACTCAATCCAACCTTGTGGCAACAAGGCTCCCACTCAAATCATGAGGTAACCAGGAAACACCCTTTATAATCTCCAGTTATAGTAAGACGTTTGAATGTACACAGTTACATCAATCATTGAATGAAATCAATGTTCCACTCATGTCAAAGGAATCCACTAATATATCCGCAAGCTCTACACTTGAACTTCAAAGTAGGTCAATAGTTCGATCATGCATCATTCATGCATATCCAAGTGATTGACCGAGCATCTCTATGCCCCTATAGCCCTTGAAACTGCGACAACCAATTAATCTTACATGCTAGTCCATTTATTGAAATCATTTATGTCCACTTTAATGATTTCAAACTAGGAACTTAAAAAATACATGAATTTTGTTCACCTGTGGGGTTTCATTCACCAGGTCATCAACCTGATGAGCCCATCAATTCATAATTATTTTGGACATTTTATTTAATTTCCAAAACCATGATTAAATAAGAGAAATGAAATTTCTATTTAAACATAATTCTGCAAATTGATGCATTCCTTATGTAATATGCTTTCTCAAAACATATACAACTTGAATTACATAACTTGCTTCAATCCAAGTCTTTAATATGACTCTCATATCTTAGTCTATGGAAGGGGTTTAGAGATTTCTCACTCATAATAAAACTTTGCAGATCACGACATTCCGCCTGTCATTGATCTCATAAACGAGGTGATATCTCATATATATTCGTTTTGGATTTGTGATGTGACCCTGACTCCTTTGTTTTGGCAAAGGTGTCCTTTTAGTCACAAGAAAATTTGATCCAAACTTCCTCCTAAACTACTCTTATTGTAGCTAAAACACATATTCTAACAATGAGTATGCAACAGTATTCTGCTTTGAACTCTTCAAGCTTACTGTCCTTTTTCATACAGACATAAACATGCATTTAGATCACCATCTAAAGTCATCTTGCCTGTTTGGAAACTTGCATCCGTATAACCTTTTGACAACTTATTTACTTTTAACACCATTAGCTAGAAAAATTCCTTTAGTTCTTCTTAAGTACTCAAGGATTTGCTCCTTGCAACTTTTAGTATGCTTGTTCTGAATTTACTTAAAACTTGCTACACATGCATAAGTCATATGTAACATCTTTCTTTGTACATATCATGGTACATGTAATGGACCCTTTTGCAAAAGCATAAGGTACACTATCCATACAACTCAACTCTATTATCTTTTGAAAGCACTGAGTTTTACTGAGCGTACTACCATGAAACATAGGAAAACATCCTCTCTTAGAGTCTTGCTTCAAGAACTTGTCAAGAACCTTATCAACATAAGTCTCTTGATTCATTCCAATCATTCTTCAAGATTCATTTTGCGAATCTTGATTCCCAATATGTACTCAATATCTCCTAAGCCTTTCATATAGAAACAACTCTCTAAACACTTCTTGACTTATTTAAGCATTGATATGTCATTTCATATGAACTGTATGTCATCTACATACATGACCAAGAAGACCAATTGCTCCCACTAAACTTCTTGTCTCTACAAGATTCCTTTTTCGTTCTTTGAGGAAATCAAACTGTTTAATTGCCTAATCGAAACGAATGTTTCAACTCCCTTATGCTTACTTCAATCCATTAAATGAATTTCTGAAGTTTGCAAAACTTTCTGTGAATTCTAGATTTCAAAATTCTTAGGTTGTATCATATACATACCATCCATCAAGAACATTTCATAAAACTTCGTAATCAAAATCAGCAATCACTAGAAGAATCCGAATAGGCTTACACATCTAATAGGTTTGACCCTATTTGTAAGACTATCATGGACTAATACATCTTTACAGACATGGAGTCCATACTGGATTTCTTGGCTTTAAGCCATTTCTCGATTTGGCACTTATCCAAAGCTTGCTTGTAGGCTCTGGGTTCAAACCATTCCAATAGGAAAATTTTAGAATCCACCTTTTCTCAAAATTTCAACAAATTGTTTGTTTTGATCCCAAGTAACCTACGATAGGTATGAGCAACAATAAAATTATTTTCTTCAACTCTTTGAAGCCTTTCATTCAAGTGGGGCGACAAAAGTCTCGCTAGTGGAATTAGCTTGCTTCGACACATGGTTTATCAAATTAACTGATTTCATATGCCTTCGTCTCTGATGTAGTGTTATCCACATCCATTTGTTGCTCGTCTCGAATCTTATCGAGATCTAACTTTACTCCCACTTGGCTTTGTAGGAAGAGATTTCTTTCTATAAAGACACTATCGCGAGCAACAAACACTTTGTTTTTCTTCGCGGTTGTAGGAATAATACCTCTTAGTTTCCATGAGAAAACCCATGAAGAACTATTTGTCTGATTTAGGGTGCATCATGTCATCTTTGCAAACATTTTACATCGACTTCATAAACCTTAATCCTGTTTAGAAAAGATAACTTTTGGAACATTTCCAAATCATAACTCTTACGACATCTTTTCTACTGCTCTAGTTAAGTTTTCTTTTTAGTATATTCGCAATTGTTGTTGTAATGCATATCCTCAAACGATATTTTTAAATCATTAAAGCTAATCTAGGATCGAACCATGGCAAGCAAAGTTTGATTTCTTCTTTCTACATACACTTTAAATGTAATGTTTCTGGATTGTGAACTAATTCAACAATTCCCTTTTAGATGATCTTTATTTTGAGTTAAATATTTATCACAACAATCATATTGTAGTGTTAAATTGTTCAAGTCAAACCGATTTTACATTTCATTTTGGAATTTGAACTTTTCAATGATTCCAAGCTTTACTTCATTAAGTAATTATCAATATAGTTACTTAAATCGTTAGTAAAAGCAATGAAATAGTTAAAACTCTTTGCTAATTCTCGAACTTATGGTCCACACACATCATATGTATGAGTTTCAAAAGGTCATTAGCTCCTTTACCCTTTTAACTAAAAGGCAACTTGGTCATCTTACCTTATCAAGCATGACTTTTAATTCTCAAGTGATTCATAATCAATTTAGAATAAGAGTCCATCCAATGTAACTTTGGATGTGCAAATGGTTTATGTGACCTAATCTTACTTTGTTACAAGTAAGTTTATCTTTTAACCATCTAATTTGCTTTTGGGATCTACTTATATCAATGTCATAAATAAAAATAACTCATATCTAGCAAAATGAAAACAATTTATCATCTTGGTCATGGATTAACACTTGTCCAAGCCAAGTAAAAACAAATCAGTATTCAAACTAACACTGAAAATTGTCTCATCAAAACTGGAAATTGTTCCAAAGTCATCATAAAATTCAGAAATTAAAACTATGAAGCTATCTCTGGCCACTCGAACATTTCTAGTGCACCTTCAAGCTTCACTTCCTTGCTAGCCTCACTTGCTTGCAGTTCCTGCGCAATTCATAATGTTAAGCACTACAACTTGATATCACATACCTAAGTGAAAGTTAAAATGTTTATAACATAATACCTGAGGTTGATGCTCCATTCTTTTTGAGGAAGTCAAGGTATTTTTGGTAATTGCGTTTCCAATGCCCCTTCTTCTTGCAGTAAAAGCATTCACTTTCACTTGCAGCCTTGGGTTTTGGATTCGCCTTAAGCTTCTCAGGAGCCTTGGAAACTTGCTTGCCCTTGCTCTTGGCACTAGACTTTTGCCCCTTTTTCTTGAGCCCCTTTCCCTTTTGAATCATAAGAACTTCCTTCTTAGGTTCCTTAGGGATTTGCTTTTCAGCACTAACCAGCATTGCGTGCAATTGATTCATAGTCGTTGCAGTCGCAATCATGTTAAATTTCATGATAAACTGGTTAAAACTTTCTGGAAGTGAGTGGAGAATGATGTCTGTTGCCATCTCATCACTGTATGGGTGCCCTAGTTTCTCCATACTTTGAATAAGGCCGATCATTTTGAAAACATGATCATGAACTGTGGCACCCTTCTCCATCCTACAATCCAGAATCTCACGGTGGAGCTCGTACCTTTCAACTCTAGCTTGTTTCTTAAACAAAGCTTTGAGTTCTTGCATGATTGTGTACGCATCCTGATCCTCAAAACGCTTTTGAAGGCTAGGTTCCATGGTAGCAATCATCAAGCAAGTGATAGGCACAGCTCTATCATGAACTTCCTTGTGCCTCTTGACTTTTGCCGTAGTTGCATTTTCTGGCAGAGGTCCTGGCAATGGGGTGTCAATGACATCCTCTCTACCTTCAGATTTCAGAACGAGCCTTAGCATTCTTTCCCAAGTGGAAAAGTTTTCTCCTGTCAACCTATCCTTCTTAAGGAATGGTCGAAGATTGTAAATGTTGTTGTCATTGTGATTACGGCTACCCATTTATGTCAAAATAAGGCAAAGTTTAATAATTATGTGTAACTTAACATTAAAGTACCATAAACAATTTATATAGGTAACTTTAAAGCACTTCATTCAATATTAATTGATCCCAATTGAATTTTAAGTGATTCCAAGATCCTTTATTTGTGTAATAGTTGCCCGGACTGAGGCCCTACCATCAAGCATTACATTTTCAAGGTGAGTAAACTCTTTACTGATTACAACTCTTGTAACTCTTGGTTGAATAATTAACCATCACATGCTTAATTATTACCCTTTGATTCAAGGTTCTAAACTCTTTAGGTAACCTTGTTGAGCATAACCAATTAAATATGTAGAACATGATCTACCCCAAATTACCCAAGATAACAAGTGACACTCTGCTGAGGCCGACCCATCACTCACGATCGAAGGATTGTTGGGTATTTAATTGGAAAAGCAATCTTAATATTACTGGGACCTAGATTCATTTATGTTGTGATTATTTAGTGAACTCTAGCGCATCATCAATCAACATAAATAAAATCTAACATGCATAATCTACTAATGCAATCTAAAACATGACATAGTATGGCCCCTTAGTCCTAAGAAAACTAGAAATGAAAAGCTCCCACTTGAATCATCATGGATCTCCATCCACCTTGCTCCTTTGGGCCTTCACTTCATGAGCTTCTATGGACTAACACCATTTAAATAACTAATCTATTTACTTTAAATAAAAGTTACAAAAATACTTAACGGTACGCAGACCGTATTTAGATTACAAAAATACATCACGATGCGCAGATCGTATTTTAGAATCTATGGGCCATACTAGTCTAGATATACAGCAACACAATATCATGTATTATAAAAGTGCCATATAATAAATCACTCAACATGCTTGTCTAAACTACAACATCGAATGTTCATAATTAAGGCAACGTATTTCCTAAAATATCTTATATTTTAATCATAATTAGATAATCTCGTATATTATTCATGACCAATCATAAAATATCATATATTTTAATTTAGGCATGAGATAGAATCAAATCTTATTTTAATCTAGAAATATAAATCATATTTAATCTTCCATGATTATCCTAACAACTTTAGGAGATTCTATCCTAATTACTAGCCAGTTAAATAATTTTAAAATCAATTATATCCTAATCTAATTATGGGATAATCACATTATTTAAATCAATTATTATCCTTTTGGAATATGCTCAGAATATCCTAATCAATCTTATCCAAAATTAACCACTTTAATTATGGATAATTACCAATTTAACAACTTTAAATATGGATAATATCAAATATAACAACTTTTGAATACTTGATTTTATCCCAAAACAAAATATTTTTATCCAAAATAAAAGATCATATTTTCAACATATTTTATTTTATCCCAAAATAAATCATATTTATCTTGAAATAATTTTCAAATTTTTTTTTTTGAAAAATCGTACACCACCACCGCCGGCCACCGTGGTTGGCTAGCCGAAGCTAGCCACGGTGGCTGGATGCCAACAACAGCCACTGCCGCAAGGGCAGCAGCGTGGTAGCAGCTGTGCAACGCTTGCACGCTGCTGCCCACAGCCACCACGGACCTCCGCCCTCCCTTCCCCTCCCTCTTGGACCGCCACCAGGTCGGCAGTCGCCGTGGCTGCGCCACCTAGCCGCGGCTGCCGGCCTTAAAACAATTTTTTTTTTTAAAAAAAATTTTAATTTAATTAAAAATTACTTTTATCAAAATTAAATCAAATCAGTCCAAAATTTAAAATTAAATCACATTCAACTTTAAAATTAGGGTTCATCATAAAATTAATCCCAATTTAATTCTAACTCTTAAAATTAAATCAATGATCATACATAAAATATTTTTATGCATAAATCAATCCGATTAAAATTATGAAACATAAAACAATTCGAATTAAATCAAAAATCAAGCACCAAAATCATATTTTAAGCTATGAATTTTCGAAAGATTTGAAATTAGGGTTAGGGGGTTCGAAAATTTTGAACATTTTAGGGCTTAATTCGGTCCTCTTCATGGCTATTTGAGCATAATTAAATCTCATTTAATCAATTCCAAAAGTTTAATCACATTAAATATAACAATTGAACCATAATTAAATTAATTTCTCCCTCTTAATTGATTATAAAATTAACATGGACTTCAAATTAATCGTATTAATATGATCAAGCGTGTTCATGCAAGAGGCTAACTGATACCACTGTAGGAGTTTATAGGTATACGCAGCGGAAAATCATGAATCATATTCATAAAAGTACCTAATCCCAAGAACACATGCATAACACACAAGACACATAATCATACCTTTGAAGCGTGAATTCCACGTAGCAAATTGATTGACAAATCAGGGAGAGAATAGAGCCCCAAGCGTTGCTCCTCTACTTAGTCCACAAGCTTCAAACGAGCCGTCCACCAATACTAGATTGGTCGAGTGATTAAGGAAAACCGCGATCACCACCTTTAATGGACTAAGCCAACCACCACGAACCACCACACTGGCGCCGAGGGAGGAGAGAGAGCCGTGAGAGAGAGAGGAGTATGAGAGGGGTTGGTCTAGTGTTTGCTAATTAGGGTTTGATTTCATTGATCAGATAATTGCATACTTCTTAGCAAACCCTAGGCACCTAGTCTATTTATAATCCCATTATAATTAGACTAGGGTTAGGAAGCCTAAAACCCTCAACCTTACTCCATATGGCCAACCATACTAGAGTATGAGGCCCATCATAGGCTTTGTCCTCTCATGCCCGATCTAGACCCTTTGTGTGACCTTATCAGATCCGTCCAATTAGGCTTTGGGCTATTTTATTAGCCCAAAGATCGTTAGTACCTCTAGCTATGATAAAACGACGACCCAAATGTCCGAACTTAATTATCTCCATAATTTGATCCATTTATATATCTAGTAATTGCACACGACGAAGACATAAATCCTTCAATAGATTCAGATACACATGACTTGAAGGTATTGAGTAACGCATATACAGTCAGACACACATGACTTGAAGGTACCATCTCCATCATCCACCGCTTCTGTTAAGAGACAATCGAACAATATCACCCTTTTTATTGAGGTTCCCGAGGCGCAAAATTTCACTTATTATTTTGTGAGCTACTCGAGGTGTAGTTCACGATAAGTTTACTGAGGCGTGAAAGACTATCATTCATCATCCGAAATATTTCTAAGGCACAGGAGACTTCCAACTCATCATATGATATTCTTCTTGAGGCGCGGAAAATTATCATTTATTCAGTAGACTACTTAAGGCGCAGGAAACTATGACATGTTTCCCGAGGCGTGTAGACTTGTCACCCCTTTTTTAGTGAACTGCTTGAGGCGTAACTGTTCACGATAAATTTCTCAAGGCGCAGATGAAAGGAATGTTGTCCTTTGAAAAAGTGTATGATTTTGATAGAGGGTGAAGTTAAGTGATTGGATTGTGTGGCTGGAGGTCCCTTCCGATCAATGAGATTAATATAATTAATCTCAAAACTTGCTCTTAACTGAACCCAATGGGTCACACCCAATCGTGTAACCAAATTAAGGCAATATATTAAGACGAAGGCTTTAATACGTCGATAAATATATTTCATAATCAAACGTCGGATTATGAGCTTAGAGCGTCAAACGTCAAATCGATTATAGGAACCGACGAGACGAGAAAATAAGTTAAACAACAATCGCAAGTCAAGTTAGCAAGCCTTAACCTGGCATTGGTCAAGCAAGTAGCTAGCCATGTGGGGGCTATGATAGTTGTGCTGCTAGTCGCAAAGCGTAGCTTGGCCACAAGCCCAGCAGGCTGCGCGTGCGCGCTAGCTGGGCGTGTTGGACTAGCACGCATGTGGACTAGTAGCGCTAGCAAGGCCAGCAACAAGCAAGGCGTGCTGGGTCGCGCTAGTTGCTGCAGTGCCTACCACGGTTAGCAACCCACCAACGCGCATGAGGCCTACTTCCAAGGTAATAGTTGCATGTGCCTGCTAGCAAGCCTAGCTTGGCACCAGGCCGCCAGCAAGGCGCACCTTGGTGCCCAAGGCTTGGAGATCAGCTGACGTGCTTTCATTGGCCCCGGTTTAGCTTGGGGAGCGAGGGAGGCTTTGTGGTCCTCACCTAACTCTCCCATTTGCTTGACAAGTGTTGTTTAATTATTTGACTAAGTTTTTTAATTTATTTTTTATTTCAATTAATTAGCTAGGGTTTTCTTTTTTGATGGTGATCCCACCTCTATAAATACTTTACTAGTTTTTGGCAATTTTTAAGAAAGTTGAACTATAAGAGATCTCCACCAAAGTGAGAAAACCTTGAGTGCAAATTTTCTAAGCTACAAAATCACGAGCAAGGTTTGGGCAGGAGGGTTTGCGCAGTTGGAGGAGCTCGCATTTGCGGTTCTTGCTTCCACAGGCCAAAGTGTTCAAGCTAAGGTTCGTGTTCGTGTAGCGGCAAAGCATGCGTTTAAGGTAAAATCTCTTATCCCTTTAATATTATTATAGTGTATGCTTTAGATATGTAAATATGCTTGTCAATCATAAATGTAAGTACTAAGTTTTTTATGTAGTATTGCATTTTTTTTCTATATATAAGTAATTATAATAAATACTCTATATAACACTCAGTCACTCATTACACGAAAATGTAATCAATCAAACTTTAACACTCATTTTTTTAAAATGTCCGTTGGCTTGTTTGTTTGCAACGAACACATTAACACGATATTGTGCTCGAGTGGTTGCCGCAATGGTTGGAGATTTCACCACGCTCTGTTGTGAAAGGAATAGTGTCCTTCGAACAAGTGTATTATTCCGATAGAAGGTTCAGAATTATTAGGAAGCTAATTATTCAGTGAGGTCAAGTGATCTGAATACTTAGTTGGAGGCCGCTTCCGATCAGTAATATTAATGCATAATTAATATTAGAGCTTAATCTTGACTGAACCCTTCGGGTCACACCCAATCGAGTAACGGAACTGAAACGTGTTGGGTTTCGTGATGTTCAACATCACGTGGAACATAACCCTCCTAAAATCGGCACATAAATTAAAGTAACTAAACATGCATATTAGTTAACAACAACCACATAATTAATCAACAAAGAGAGAGAAAGAGGAAAAGAGGATCATACCCTTGATACGTGCTTCGCTCTTTCTTAGAGCTCGAACTTGAAAGCATAGAGCCCCACAAATGCACAAGCCACCAACGGTTAACACCCTCGAGACCTGAACCGAGTCGGTCCCTTCCCCGAAGCTTAGTCGGGGCTAGACCAAAAGTACTTAGAGTATTAGAACAAAAGTGTTCTCACTTGTGGAGATCCTTTCAAGTTTACAACTCAAGTGCTCTTTCCCAATGCCAAATGATTGGTATTTATAAGTGTCGACACCTGATTGTGTCTCCCCAAAAGTCGAACCCAGTGATGAGTATTTTCGCGTCATTGATTATCGATCAAGGTGAAATGTAGAAGAGTCTCGTGAATATTTATTTTCTAACATGTTTTAATAAAAATAATTCATTTCATATTTCAAAAATTATTCATTTCGTGTCCTATTTAATAAAAACTTCCAATCTAGTTTAATTTGGTCCGTAATATGGTTCCAATAGTTATATAATTGGATGAGGTTTGAAAAGATCTTTCCAACGATATATTATAAGCCCAATTTCGAGTTATATCGAGAAAATTATGGCCAAAATACTAAAATGGGCCTAAATCAAGCTTTATATGCGGACCCAATGATCATGTCGAGGGTCCATTAATTGTAATTGTATTTTTAAAGTTATTAGGATTTGTCTTAATTTTCTAGAATTATTTAGAATGTTATTTTGAGTTCTAAAGGAATAGGATTGATAGTTATAATTATTATTTATTTTGAAAAGACAATGATCAAAAATTCTACATCGGATAAAACAAGTGTTTTAAAGAGGATTTAAAACTGGTTTCATAAAAGATAAGTACGGACTTCGGCTAACCCAATTCGATTGGAATTCGGATTCCGTACGAATCTTATCGTACGGAATCTATCGCGCCGCGATAGGTCCATCTCGCCGTGATAGGCTTTTCGCTGTGCGATAGCGCTATCGCGTCGTGATAAACCTATTGCGCCGCGATAGAACCTGTTTTACTCCGAGTCGGATTTCGACTCGATTCTGATCTTTTTCGGTCGTTTTTTCTCTATAAAGAGGGGCGATTCTCCCCGTTTTCAATTCACCCACAATCATTATCTCTTCTCTCTCTAAGCTAAAGCTTATTATTTCTTTCTCTCGATTTTTCTAAACCCTTTTCTACACCTTTTCATAAATATACACCATACGTCCTTTAAGAGACTTAGACGCACCTAGCTAAGCTCGAAGTTGCCTTAGACCTTGACGTGAAAGGTTGATAGTTCCGAGGGTTTGGTCCCAAATTTATATTTCAATTAATATTATTTTGATTGTTTGATTTAATATTTTTATTGAAGTTACTAACCTGTGTATTGTTTTGATAGAAAGAGGTACGAGGCATCAAAGTAAGTAATTTGATTATTTAATTATTCTTCTGATACAGGAATCATGCTTAGATTATTTTGTTAATTCGTAGTATCATGTTAGGATGCTTTTATTGCTTTCTAGTATCATGTTTAGGGAATTAACTATTATATCTAATATCATGTACGTTCCGAGTATCATGTTAGGGCTAAAGCTTTGATTTTTAATATTCAGTGACATGTTAGGATTTGTTATTAATCATGTTATTATCATGCCTAGGATCTTGATAATATTATTATGCTTTGATGAGAATATTATGATGATGATTATTTATGGAGTTAATAATTATATGATGCTTGATATTATTATTATTGCTTGATCATGCCCTTTCTTGCAGGTTTAAAGGAAATTTGTACTTGAAATCACTTTTAATAGGATAATTAATAATTTGAATTAGGCTAATATGATTTTTATTCAAGTGATCGCCAATAATAGATTTATTTGTGCATTAATAATCAACCAACATAGATTAAACAGGTTTAGGATTAATTTATTAATTGTATGTTGATGGAAAAGCTCACAAGAATATCAGGAGAACAAAGTAAAGGCCTATTTAGGGCGAGTTCAATCTCTTTTAGGTTGGATTCGTACCATCATCCCCAAATATCTAGTCATGGTTCAGGATCACTATGGAGTAAGCGATCTCTGTGATCGTGAATGGGGTGTAACCTTCACCTCGTGAACAGTTTACAAGTTCCTAAAACTTGTTGGCGACTTTTTTACTCTAGCTTCCTTCCCTTTGGACGCCACCATGCTTAAATGCATGATCATAGTGGGGCTCGAAGTTGATGCTTGAAATATTCCCTACAATAGGGAAATGAGCCCTTGAATTTCAATCTCCCATCAGTGTGGGAGAGTTGGTAAAATGGCAAAATACAATTTAACTTAATTCAAAAATCAAATTAAAATGCAAATGAATCAACAAACAACAAGTGTCAAGAATAGAGTAAGGGGTTAGGTGAGGACCACAAGGGGGGACCACCTTCCCCTTGCTCCCCAAGGCACCCTTCACAAAACCGGGCTCCCCTCACTCTCCCAATACGCGCGCGCCGGCTTGCGCTGCTAGTCTTGGGCGCCAAGGCTACTTCGCTAGAAGCCTGGCCCCTTGCCCGGGCCTTCTTGGAGGCCCGCGCGCGTGGCCCTTGCACCAGCCCGCAATACCGAGCCTCGCTGATGCAGGCTGCTATGCGTTGATGTGCGCTGCTATTACTAGCGAGCTCACACACTCGCTGCGACCATGTGCGAGGCCCACCAACCACTTTCGTGTTGCTGGCCTTGCGATGGTGCGGATGGTGCTACTAGCTCGCCTAGCATATGCGGCCAGCCATGCTGGCCTTGCGATGCGCGCAAGGCATGCTCGGCCATGATAGGCATGTTGAGCTTGCGGTTGAGCGTTGCCTTGCGGTAGTGGCCATGGATAGCCATATTGCCCTAGCCTTGGGATGACTCGGGCATTCCGAGGCTAGGGCTATATTTGTGGCTTGTTGTTTGCTTGATTTCTCATCTCGTCAATTCCTAAATTCGACTCGACTTACGATACTTGGTTTCGACGCTCTAAGCTCAAATTCCGACGTCTTTGTTCGTAATACTCTAATACTCGTTTAATCCTTAGGATTTGATAAGGGAATAAACTTGTCGTAAATTGTTTATCCATAGATCAAAACAATTTATACAACCTAAACAAACCTAATATCAGTATAAGGTAAACATAGGGGTCGAACCACAGAAAACGATTAAACACCACAAAATGTTATCAACAGCTAAGCTAGTCCGGGTTAGGGAAAAGTAATCTAAAGTCTAATGACACTAAAACAAGAAATAAAGCACTAACGGAAACGGTTTAGGTATAACATTCACTCAAGCATAAAGAAGGCATGAAATTAAATAGAAATGCGAACTAAGTAACTCATGTCAATGATTTAAAGCACAATCTAACCACCTATCGGGGTTAATTGATTTCTCAACTCAAGCACAACTTACACTATCGTCATGAGCTACACGAATCGAGGTACAAATCAAGAAAATCATTGAATGGACATTCCTTGATCACACTATCGCCATAATGTAGTTCAATATACCGAACTACAACAATTGATAGGCCTCTCAAATGAAATAATTGGTAACACATGGAAAATAAAGCATTTTTATCACAAACAAATCAATTTCAAACCCTAAAACATGCTCAAAATCCAACTACACCACAACCATCCCCTTAGTTGGGGAATTACTCACTAATCATGATAATAACAAGATTAATTAACAAAATAACAAGCATCAACATTTTAATAAGCAATACTAACAACTAAAGTAAGAATGAAAACAATAAACAATTAAGATAGAGGGAGAAGATAAGAAATTCTCATTGATTTAATAAGGAGATCTCCAAAACAATTGTCACAATTTGAATCTTTAATCTCCAAATCCCACCATTGAAGATCTCTCACTTTCTCACTCTAAAACCCTAACTATGGAGGTTAATCTTCCCTAAACCCTAAAACTAGAGAGAGAGCTAAACCTAATTAAGAGAGTAGAATAATAGTTGATGCTCTTAAATACCCCAAAAATGGGTATTTATATGAAGCGAGGAAAATAAGAAAAATAAAAGAAGAAAATAAAGTAAATAAAAGGAGGAAATAAAGAAAGAGAGAAAGAAATATAAAGAAATAAGAGGAAAAGGGACTGAAAGAATAAAGAAAGAAAAAGGAATTAAAAATAAATAAAAGCCATGAACCCAAAAGTCAAACCCTTCTTTACCAAAGCGCTTCATCATCACCACCATTCGATCATCTTCATCAATCATCATCAGCAATTATCATCTTCAATCACCATTATTCTCATCATTAACAAGCTTTATTAAATTGCGGCCGTTAAATTAATTCAATCAATCTCAGCCGTTCAAGCTCATTAATTCCGTAGAAATCAACCCATGAAACGGAGCAGTTGCTCCAAAAATAGGAGCGATCACTCTAAACATTCTTCCTCAAATTGAAGAAATTGGACCAAAATTCGAGCGCCCGCTTCTAGGAATCGAAGCTCATGCACTGAGCTAATTGATTAATTGACTAAATTGGGCAATTAGGTGCTGGTCATTAGCTTCTCTTTGTGATCTTCTATTTTGTGTGATCGATTGGTGGTCACAGATGGTTGAGAATGTCACTCATCATGATTAATTCGTTGTTTTTGTTCGGTTACTCGATAGGGTGTGACCCGAAGGGTTCAATCAAGATTAAGGTGTAATATTAATTATGCATTAATATTACTAATAGGAAGTGGCCTCCAGTTTGGCATTCCGATCACTTGACCTCACTGAAATAATTAGCTTTCTAATAATTTCGAACTCTCTATCGGAATAATGCACTTGTCCTTCCGCCCTGTTAGTGTACAACCCATATCCTATGTTACTTAATGTCTCTTTAAACTATAAGGTAATATTCTTCGTCATCCTTATTACGCCCAAGAGTGTTTCTCGATTTTCGAGTTCGACTGTCAATAAGTACTTCCTCCATTTCTTTTAAATGCATCACTTTGATTTTTACATTATCCACATACCATGGTTGACTTAATTTTTTCACTTCTATAAAATAAATAAATGTTATATAATATATCATTAGATTAATCATAGTGTCTAGTTTCATAATATAATTTTGTTACAATTTTTACTATTAGACAATAAAGATATTAATGGTCAAAGTTGTGCCTTGGCAAATGTGTCAGTCAAACTGATGCAAATAAAAAAAAAAAAACAAAGGGAGTAGATGATTTCTAAAATCCATCTGAGCACGACCATGCATTTTTGTAGTCTCGTTCTTCGAGAGGCCTTATAAACAACAAAGACACATTCCTTATTGTTAATAAGGGGACATTCCCAGTCTTGTATTGTTAGCTTCCCTTACTTACAGGACCTAGCCGCCCGAGTGTTGCCATTATAATCCCCTTGTACAACAGACGTTTGACAACATCAAAACGGACTAGTACTCAAACAAGAGAACTTACAATACTCATGATTGAGGAAAGAGGTTCCGGTAGCCATAATGAGAAATATACTTATGACGATTTTAAATCTCTTAAAGTTTTCTCATAGGTCGATCCGATATAGTTCCTAACCAATACCTGTGCAAATGATTTATGACAATCATGTCCTTGTAGCACAAGAAACGGTGCTATATAAATCATATTATACACTAATATCAAGTGGTCATTAGTCGTCCAACTTTAAATGACCTTGATTAGGGATAATTCGATTAAAATATTCAATGTGTTTCTTTATCCAAGACATTGTCTTGATACCCTATTTTGAATATTCTCAAAATCGAATGGACTCATTATTTAATTCTAAACAACAAGAAAATAGAAATAGAGTGATAATAATTTGCAGAAAAATTAAATTACTCCATAAACAAATGGTTCATCATAGTGTTTTACATTAAAATCTTCAAAAGTAATAGGGTAAATAGGGAAATCAAAGCCAATCTCCAACGTGCCTGATTCCCATGCTTTAACGTGCTTGTTGTACTTCACTTGAGGCAAAGGTTTAGTGAGTGGATCAGCTACATTGTTTTCTATTCCAATATTTCAAATTCTAATTTCACCCTCCGACTTCCATTCCCTCATCATGTGAAATCGCCTCTTGACATGTTTGACCTTTTGATGTTTCCTTGGCTCCCTAGCCTGAGAAATAGCTCCATTATTGTCATAATAAAGATCTATTGGAACCTTGTTTGAGGGTACAACATCAAGTTCACCAACGAACTTACGAATCCAAACTGCCTCCTTAGTTGCTTCTAAAGTTGCCAAGTATTCGACTTCAATTGTAGAATCTGTGGTTATGCTTTTCTTAGCACTCTTCCAACTAAACGCTCCTCCATATAGACACAATATGTACCCTGATTGCGACTTGAAGTCGTCTCTGTCAGTCTGGAGGCTTGCGTCGGTTTAACCTTCAACAACCAAATCATTACTCCTACCATAGACTAGAAATTTATCCTTTTTCATATTTAAGGTACTTTAGGGAAATCTTTGTCGCAGTCCAATGTGCCTCTCCTGGATCTGATTGGTATCGGCTCGTAGCACTCAAGGCACACAATACATCCGGCCTAGTACATATCATGGCATACATGATAAACCCAATAAGCAAAGCATATGGAATCTGATTCATCCTCTCTCGCGCATCAAGTGTCTGAGGACACTGTTCGGCTGTGTCGTGCACACAGTTTCTTCCAAAATTCCATTTAGGAAGGCGATTTTGACGTCCATTTTCCATATTTTGTAATCGTAATATGCAGCAGGTGCTAGGATAATCCAGACAGACTTAAGCATTGCAACTAGTGAAAAGGTTTCATCATAATCAGCGATATGAATTTGCCTGTAACCTTTTTCCACTAATCTAGCTTTGTATACATATATTTTTCCATGTTTGTCGATTTTCAACTTGAAAATCCATTTGCGATCGATAGGTGTGTAACCTTCGGGCAAATCAACCAAGTCCCATACTTGATTTTCAAACATGGAGTCCATCTCGGATTTTATGGCTTCTTGCCATTTTGCAGAGCCGAGGCTCGTCATAGCTTGTTTGTATGTGGCTGGCTCATCTCCATCCACAACTAGGATGTCTTGATCCTCGATTAATACAACACCGAGATATCTAGCGGGTTGAGATCTTGGCCTTTGCGACCTAGGTTGAGCATTTGCATCGACATTTTGACTTTGCAGATTGTCGGTTTGACTATAACCAATGTCAACAAATGCTTCTAAAGCACTTTAATTGTTAGTTTTTTCAGGTTGACTTTGTTTCTCATCCTCTCGAACTTCATCTAGTTCGATTTTCCTCCAACTTGTCATTTTAGAAAGATGCCCCTTTTCCAAAAAGACACCATCTCGAGCAACAAATACTTTGTTCTCAGATTGGTTGTAGAAGTAATTAATACCCCTTTTGTTTCGGATGATTTTATTAATTTTTACCCCAAACACCTTTGTTTCTTTTGGATATCCCACAAAAAAACATTTGTCTGATTTTGGGTGAAGTTTGTTAGAAATCAATCTTTTAACATATGCTTCGTAACCCCAAATCTTAAGAAAAGACAACCTTGGAGTTTTCTTAGTCTATAACTCATATGGAGTCTTTTCAACAGCTTTTGACGGATCTCGGTTTATAGTTAGTGCCGCGGTTAGAATTGTGTGTTCCCAGAAAGAGATAGGAAGATCGCTAAGACCTATCATTGATCGGACCATGTCTAACAAGGTTCAATTCCTCCTCTTGGACACTCCGTTCCATTGTGGAGTTCCGGGAGGTGTTAACTATGAGAGAATACCATGTTCTTTCAGATGATCATTGAATTCGTAGCTTAAATACTCATTTCCTCGATCCGTTTGAAGGGTCTTAATTTTCTTGCCAAGATGATTTTCCACTTTACTCTAAAATTCTTTGAATTTCACAAATTCAACATAAGGTAGACATATCCATATCTACTATAGTCGTCCGTGAAGGTGTTAAAATAGCGATAACCATTCCTTGCGGTCATGCTCATTGGTCCACATACATCCGTGTGTATGAGGCCCTTTCTTCCAACTTGGAGAATGACTTCTTTATCATTTAGCCAAATAAACATCCTTCACAATTTTCAAATGACTATAAGTCAAATGAGTTAAGAATACCTACTTATAGAAGCTTCTTGATGCGATTAATGTTAATGTGACCAAGGAGACAATTCCACATGTATGTTTGATTTGACTCAACGGTCTTAGCTCTCTTGGTGGTATCATTAACATTATAAACTTGTTTGTCTAAAGTAAACACATAAAGACCATTTTTCTGAATATGCTTAACCATATAAAACATTATCGAAATAAAATGAACAAGTATTGTCTTTTACTCGAAATGCAAAACCTTTGGCGTCTAACGCCGAAATTGAAATAATGTTTTTGGTAACGTTTGGAACATGATAACAATTTTTAAGTTCTAAACAAGCCCGTAGGGCAAAGAAAAACTGTGACTTCCTATGGATACGACTGCAATTTTGGCTCCATTACCAACCCACAGTTCAACCTCTCCCTTCTCTTGCCTTCTACTTTTACTTAGTCCCCGAGCATCGGAACAAAGGTGTGAGCCACATCCGGTATCTAATACCCATGATGCTTTGCTAGTGAAGTTAAATTCTATAATAAAAATACTTGATCTAGAAGCAACGGTGTTGTTCCTCTTATCTTCCTTGAACTTGAGGCAATCTCGCTTCTGTACACACCTAAAAATGTCTCCCCAAAACCAAACCCGATGATTAACAACCTTTCACCGCCATTATTGGTCAGGTTGAGTATTTAATCTTGAAGTGCTTAAGTCCATATTCAATCCCAATAAATTTCATAAACCAACCCAATTCCTAGCCCATATCCCCAAACCATAACTTATTTTCCTCTTTTCGTGCCTTTAAACCCAAAATAATTCATTATGTGTCCCTTAAAATCATTCATTTCGTGTTCTTTTTATAAAAACATTTAGACTAGTTTATTTTGGTCCATAATCTGGGTCAAATGATTGAGTAGTTGGATAGGGTTTTAAAAGAGCTTTCCAACGATATATTATAAGCTCAAATCCGAGTTATAACAAATAAGTTATGGTCAAAATACTAAACTAAGCCCAAACTAAACCTAAGCCCACCTTACCTACGACCCAATGATCATGTGGAGGGTCCAAAGGATTTAATTCCATTCCTAAACCAATTAGGATTAATTGGAAGCTTCTATAAGTTTCTAAAAGATCTTAATTATCCCTTTTGAAAAGATAAGGTTAAAAAGTTGGAAATTGAATGAAACTCCTCTTTTTGAAAGTCCTAATTCTATTCGAATTGAAAGACGTTCAAAAATAGTCAAAAATGATTTTTGTGCCTCATAGTTTTTATCCAAATCTTAGATGGTTTGATATCCCTTGAACTTATCTTTTTAATGATATATTATAATATTAATTCCGAGCTATAACAGAAAAGATATAAAAGAAATACGAAACTCTATCTAAAACTGACATCGTCCCACTATTTCGGCCATATCTTTTATTATACAAATTACTTTAATATGATTCTAATTGGGTTAGAAATTAGAATTTAAGAGCATTCCAAAGACATATTATTTATCTTATTTTGATTTCTGGATCAAAAAACATGATAAAAACAAAAATTGTAAAAACTACTGCCTATCGCAAGAGTTTTATTCTGATTCGAATTCGGATTTTATCTTAATTCTTCGACCCTTCTTTTTTCTTTATAAATAGAATTCATATCACCCCTTTTTCAATAATCAAAAAGCTTGATCACAAAATCATTCTCTTCTCCCTCTTTAGCCTAAACACTAGCCTCCCTATTCTTCGCATAATACTTCACCTAAGTACTATAAGGAGTCCATACAATACCCGAAGTTCTATACTTAAACCAAGGCGTGAAAGGTATAATTAACTGAGAGTTTGGACCAAATCAACTCTACTTTTTATTTAATTTAATTGTTTCAATTTTATTTATATATTCATTGAAGTTGCTAACAGTTTCTTCATGATGTAGCAATTCAAGGAAACGCAGAAAGTGAGTAATTAATTCACATAATTACTCTTATTTTTATTTTTGTTGCTAGTATCATGATTAGGTTTATTATAATCTTATTTGACTAACGATATTATTGTTGAATTGCTTCCAATATTAATGTTGATTTTTACTATATTTGTTTATCACTATATTGCATGTTTCAAGGGAATATGTAATCGAAAATCACGCTTAATAAGATAATTTGGACGACCGGTTTAGGTTCCTTTTTAATCTTGTTGTTTAATCAAGTGATCACAATGTTTTAGAATTATATGTTGCATTAATATTCAACCAATTTAGCATAATAATAGTTTGGAGCAAATTGAATCTTTGTTTGCATGCCTTTGATATCGTAGGAATCACTTTTCACTATAAGAATCGAGTAGAGGCCAATACGGGTGAATGTGACTCCATGACTCACTTCGTACCATCATCCTCAATCCTCCTTTTATGGTTCCGAACTATATGGAGTTAGTAATCTCATTGATTATGAATGGGGTGTAACCTTCACGGGTCAATGGTTGTTGCATATCGTTGTCCCTTTATTCGTGGTTGCCTTTTATGATCCGTGAACGGTTTACAAGTTCCTTAAAAACTTGTTGGCGGCTCCCTACTTTCCATGTCCCTAATCATATATGTCAATTCCCACTTCCTAAGAGTGCCAAACATATTCACAACTTGATTAAGTAGGTGCACTTCGAACTACGACGCCTACAATTTGGCGACTCCACTGGTGAGGATTCTTGGATACTTATCGATTTGAGTGATCCGCATTTAATTGAGATAAGTGGATGAGACTTTAAAGATTCTTGAATTGTATTCCTGCTATTTAATTAGCATTTTCACATATGCGTATGCATTTTAGCTTACCTATTTTGCCACAATAGTATGTGTTCTATGTATATAGCTAGCCCGGGGGATTTAAGCTTTATCAACCCGAAAATGCTAATGGCAATAAGGGTTCATCCGAGTTTTTAAATCCACCCAACCCATGGAGTCGAGTTTGATTTCATCTCGAACTCACAGAGCCGCCCGTTGGTGTTGGGTTTTGATGAGTCTAACTCACCGCAGAAGAAAACCCGAGCCAAGACCACACTCACAATAAATATGATCACAAAGCATAATTAACTTAAACAACAAGAATTAAGGAAAGATTAATACCTTTGACGTGTGCTTCGCTCTCAACAAGAGCCCCTACTTCAGAAAGCTTTTAGCTTCGCTCGCACGAGGACCTTCAATGGAAGTCCACCCATAACACGACCCCGACAAGGTCCAATGCTTAGAGGTTAGCTAAACCCGACCTAAACTCGAGTAATTATATGTGTTTAAAGGTTTTCTCAATGGAGATGCCATTTCTAACACCATACTCAAGTGAACAATCCCAAGGTATGCCTTGGATATTTATAAGGAGTGCTTCCTTGTGAATTCCACTCATCTTTCAATGTGGGACTTTTTCACAAAAAGATCCCACATAGAAAGAATGTTGAATTTAATCCTTAACTAAATAAACCAAGGAATAACAAAGTAACTAGTGTCACATGGTTAGGAGAGGACCACTTCCTCACTTGCTCCCCAAGGCAACTCACATGTATTGTCATCTAACCATGTGGCACCCAACCATGAGCCTCAAGTTGGGTTCAGTTGGGCCGCCACCTTTTGGCCCGCGTCCATGACCCGCCACCCCGGTCCGCGGCCCGTTGCCACATGGCATTGCCAACGTGGCACGCTACCACGTGGCGCGTTGCCACTTGGTGCGCCGATGTGGCACGCTGCCACCTTGGCACGCCCCCACTGTGGTGCGCCGCCACCATGGTGGCTGCCACATGTGCTACCACATTGCGCTGCCACGTGTTGCACTTCTATTTGGCGCGCTTCCCTATCCTTTCATGCAGCTAGGGTTTTTACTTGTTACTTGAAGCACTTTCGCGTCTCGCCAATTCCTAAATTTTGGCTCGACTTTTAAGATTCGGTTCCGCCGCTCTAAGCTCGAAATCCGACGTCTTTCTTCACAATACTCGAGCGACCCAAAAATTCCTTCCGAATTAATTCGTCGTGTCAGTCTGTTTGTTTCTTAGGTGTGACTCGAAGGGTTCAGTCAAGATTAAGCTGTAATATTAATTATACATTAATATTACTGATTAGAAGCGGCCTCCACCTAGACATTCCAATCACTTGACCTCACTGAATAATTAGCTTTATAATAATTACAAACCCTCAATCGGAATAATACACTTGTTCGAAGGACACCATTCCTATCAATGTCCCACTTGCCTTCCGGACAAGTGAGCATTTAGTGTATAACCTTTTTCCTATGTCGCTTAAGGCCTCTTCATGAATGATAAGGTAAGATTTATTCGCCATCCTTATTATGTCAAGAAGTGTTTCTCGATCCCGAGTCCGACTGTCAATAAACAGATGATTTCTAAAATCTATCCGAGCACGGCCATGCATTTTTACAGTCTCGCTGTTCGAGAGGCCTTGTAAACAACAAAGACATCTTCCCTATTTTAATAAGGGGACATTCCCAGTCTTGTAATGTAGCTTCTCTTACTGAGAGGACCTAGCCGCCCGAGTGTTGCCGTTATAATCCCCTTTTACGGCAGACGTTTGACAACATCAAAGCGGACTAGTACTCAAACAAGAGAATTCACAATACTCATGGTCGAGGAAATAGGTTCCGATAGCCATAATGAGAAGTATACTTATGACGATTTTTAATTCTCTTAAAGTATTCTCATAGGTCGATCCAGTATGGTTCCAAACCAATACCTGTGCAAATGATTTACGACAATCATGTCCTTTTAGCACAAGAAACGGTGCTATAAATCAAACTACACACTAATCTCAAGTGGTCATTAATCGTCCGTCGCTTAAATGACCTCAATTAGGGATAATTCTCGATTATAATATTCAATGTTCACTTAATTTGTGTTTCCTTATCAAGATTGGTCTTGATACCCTATTTTGAATATTCTCATAATCGAATGGACTCATTATTTAATCCTAAACCACAATTAAATAGCAACCGGAGTTATAAAATTGCATGAAATTTTAAATTACTTCAAAACCTGAATGGTTCATCTTATGATAAATGGTTTTTCCGAATGTTTTAAGAGTAACACTCTTTATAAAACATTTTTAGAAATCACACCCATATCTAATATGCTTGATTTCTTTCGTGCAATTATGAACGTTGTCGTTCAATTACTGCATAGGTTTAGTTATAATTACTTTGCTAATCTTAGCATCTTCATTACTGATCACTTTCATAATAAGATGATAACATTTGAGAGTGTCATGGATTATATGTGATTTAGGATTTCTTGTCCAAGTGTTGGCTCCCACTCATCTTCATGATTGAGATCTTCAATTTGACAACCTACAATCATTAACGTTCAACCACAAACTTTCCATAGAACATCTTCTTTATTATATCCTTTAAGGAAACAATATTTTCAACAGATATTTTAGTAGACTTCTTGATAATGCTTTGCTTGGGTTTCACACCAAACGGCTCACAATGATTTAGGATACCCTAATCACTTGTGATCATGGAAATTTACCTTAAATTCCCGCACATTACACATGGATGCACGTGCATGTTACCATTCTCAAGCCACGACTCATTGTTAGCTCGTGCTTATAAACAACTTCCTTGTTAAGGATCTAATCCTTGTTAAGGTTTGTGCTTGCAACATCAATTCTCAAATTGTATTTGTTTCCACAAGGCAAGAACTTATCTTGTTACTTATCCAAGTACTTTGGATGTTCTTAGACATAATCTTACGATCTATAGATTCAGGTTGATTGGTACTATATACATACTTCACATGCTCTAAGCAAGTAAGTCGTGTAACGATTCCATATTGTAGCGTACATTATGGATTTAATTATAGAATGATTCTCAATCTTTTTCCACCCACGTTACATTTTAGCTCATCTAGTTTCACTGAGTCTTGCTAAACTGTTTGCTATGTGATATGGTTGAAAGTCTCTACTAGAGTCTTTCTTGTTTGACTTAGTATTTAGCCTAGCTCATACTTAGCTCAAACATTTACTTAGTTTTATTCACACGGGTCGAAAGTCTTTCAAAGTCCTTCAATTCATGTTTAACACGGTAAATTCCTTTACACGTTAAGACATTTTATTAAGTCTATACAATAGATCATAATACCCAATATGTACTAAATATCGTCTTTTGCTTGGTCCATTGTCGAAAATACTTCCAAATCTAAGCATTTAGCATTTGATAGTTAATTTACAACAGAGTTTGTAAACTTGTTGGACCTTACAAGATTGACTCTTACTCCCACTAAACTTCTTATTCATAAGAATTTCTATGTTTCTTCATAAGCTAATCCTTTTATTAACATTATGAGAAAACACATTCCAATTCCTTTATACAATGCTTCCTTCAATCCCATAATGGATTTCTTGAGCTTGCTTTCAAATCTAGCATTATTTAGATTATCAAAACCCTTAGACTATTTTCATAGTCACTTCCAAAATCCTATTTTAGGAAGGCGGTTTAGGTATCTATTTTGTCATATTTCATATGTGCAATTTTGCTAGAATAACCACGAAAAGACTTGAGCATTCCGATTGGTGAATAGGTTTTATTAAAATCAACTCCGTGAATTTAATTATATCCTTTTCAACCAATCTAGCTATGTATGCATATACATTTCCATATTTGTTAGTTTTCTCCTTGAAAAATTATTTGCGATCGATGGGTCTTTCACCCTTCATGCAAATTAATCAAGTTTTAAACATGATTTTCAAATATGGAGTCTATTTCAGATCTTATGGCCTCTAACCATTATTTGGAATTTGGATTTGTCGTAGCTATCTTACAAGGCATTATTCCCTTACTATCTAATAGTAAATAGTATGCTTGTAAGTCTTAGGTTTATTTCTAACTTAATAGAAAATTTATAGGATTCAATCTAAAACTTTGGTGAATTCTATACCTATGCGTGGTTATTGCATCAAACACTGAGTTTCAAGGCGCTTCCAAAGACCTTTCATTATGTTGATGTTACTCCAACTTATCAATAGTTTTGTGAGTAATGAATTCTCTTTTAAGGTACTTGTAAAGTCCTTTTGAGTATTCTTGATCAATCATTCTCATGAAGCCCTTTTGAGTCTTCCGAGTTTCTCAGTTCTAGTTTGTTGCTAAGCTCGATAGTCATCGAGTTCATTTTCCTCCCACTTGTCATTTTGGAAATGTGTTATTTTCCAGAAAGACACCACTTAGAGCAACAAATATTATGTTCTCATTTAGGTTGGGAAGGTAATGCCCGTAGTCTCACTTGAATGCTTACAAAGAGACATGTATATTGTCTTTGGGTAAAATTTCGTTGTGAAACAAACAGTTAGCTCCCACTTAAGCTATCTTAGACTTTAATGAGCCATTAAGCTCCCACTAAACCACCTAGCTCTTGCTAAGCCGGTGAGCTCCCACTGAGTCACTTAGCTCCCGCTGAGCTAGTGAGCTCCCACTGAGGCTAAGAATTTTAGACATATACTTGAAAAGACGTTTAGAAGTTGATTCTATCTATAACTGAATATGGTGTCCTTTCTTAGCTCCAACATTTTGTTTAGTGTAACATTAGTCATTTGTGCAAATCTTTAAGAACTTTATAGGAAGGGATGTGATCCATCATTGTTCGAGTCATTTTAAAATGGCATCGAGGTCTCCGTAAAGACACACTATGTTCTTTTTGGAGATATTTATGAAAATTTCAATTTCATAACTTTGTGATGGTCACGCTTGGCTCAAGCAAACATCGCTCGATCTAATCTAGACGTTTTGAGATCTTGCCAACTCGATTCTGTACTTCATTGAACTCTTGTACTATTCAAGGTCAAGTTTGTTCACATTTGATGAATATAGCCATATTCTTTCAAATTCTTCGTGAAACGTTGAAGTAATTGAATCCTCTTTAGCTTTCGGAGTCAATTGTCTATACCAAGAACAATAACTCTTTACTTTCGGTTTTTAACAAGTAAGACTTGCTTGTCTTAGAACGATTCCAAATCGATCAACTGTCAAGAGCCTATATAGCCTTGAGTACGTTCTTGTTAATGTGACATTGCTAAGATGTCCGGAACACAAATCATTGCATGTCTGTGATTTGAACTTTGTGAGTTTTCATGTTAGGGAAATGTTTGTTTATAATCAATCATTCTTGACTCATGGTTTAGATAACCATGCCATTCAAATAAATTTGCAACTATTGCTCTTTACTTTGAATGTGAGTCTTTCCGTGTGTTAACGGATTGTTTGCTGATTATGGAACACAATAACCATTTATTTGTTCCAGCCTTAGCTTAAAACACTAGTAGAAAAAAGCAAAAAAGCACCGCTCAATGGCCACCGGTTTTCGAAAACCGGTGGCAAAAAATAGGGGGAAAATGGGCGGGGTTTTAAGGGATTAGTATTGCCACCGGTTCAAACCGAACCGGTGGGGAAAATATTAATCCCACCGGTTCAAACCGGTGGCTTTTTAAAATAATAAAAAAAAAACGCCCCCCTCCTTATAAACCCCTAACCTTAACAGCTCCTCCTCTCTCGCAGCCTCTCCTCCTTCTCTCTCCTGTCTCTTTGTCTCTCCTCTCTGCGATTTTCCTCCTCCTCTCCTCTCCTCGTTCTCAATCTCTCCTCCTACTCTATTTCTCTATCTCTCCTCTCTGCGATCCTCCTCTTCTCTCTCCTGTCTTGTTCTCTTTCTCTCTCCTCTCTGCGAATTGAACACCACCGCCACTGAACACCGCAGCCACCGCAGCCACCAAGGCGAATGAAGATTTGTGTGTTTTTTTCAATTTTTTTTTTCATTTTTTCTGTTTTTGGGTGGTGGGTGATTTGATGGTTTATTGTGGGTGGTTTTTGGTGGGTGATTGGGTGGTTTTCGTGGGTGTTTGGGTGGTTTTTCGTGGCTGGTTTGTGGTTTTGGTTAATTCGGTGGTGGGTTGTTAGTGGTGGGTTGTGGGTTGTTAGTGGTGGGTTGTGGGTCGTGGGTTGTGGGTTGTAGGTGGGGCGTTGGGTAGAGTTTTGGTTAGGTTATGGGTTCGGTCAGGGTTTGGGTGGGTTTGGATGGGTTCTGGTGGCGTGAGGTGAGGGCTGGGGTTGGAGATGGTGGTGTGGGGTGACGGTTGGTGGTGGTAGGAGGTGGTGGGTCGTGTGGGGTGACGGTTGGTGGTGGTAGGAGGTGGTGGGTTGGAGATTTTTGTATATTTATGTAATTTTGTAGATTTATAATTTTATATATATATATATTTTTTTTTTGAAGCAGATTTATAATTTTATATAGATATATATAATTTATGTGTGTAATTTTGTAGATTTATGTATGTAATTTTCCCAAATTTATGTATGTAATTTTTGCAGATTTGATTTTTGTATGTAATTTTGCAGATTTGATTTATGTATATTACATAATTTATGTTTATTATTATTAAATTTTAATGTATCCTGATTTCAAAGTTTTAAAAAAAAAAAAAATTTTTTTTTTTTTTGGGACAGTATTGCCACCGGTTAACCGGTGGCAATAATATTTAATATCCAAATAAAAAAAACCGGGAAATAATATTGCCACCGGTTAACCGGTGGCCTTTCTTGTGGGGTATTGCCACCCCCCCACTGGCCACCGGTTCAAAACCGGTGGCAAAGGGGGGTTTTGAACCGGTGGCCAACCCCTTTTTTCGCCTAGTGAAAGGTCTTTAAACAAAGCATACGACCTTACAACTGATGTAGCTATTATTGCTTCATTCTAAGCTTGTAAGTCAATAACTTAGCTTATATTTAATAGTTTGAGGTCACTTTCAAAGTGTAACACTCAAGCAGTATCTGATACTTGTGAAGATAATGACTTGCTAAGTTAACATGAATTCTTTAGTAGAAATGGAATCTAATTCCTTTTCTTTGTTCCTTATTTTCTATATTTCTTATCATACTTCATCTCATAATCTTTAAGAACCATTTCTTTAAGAGTCTTTGACTTTTATACTTTGTTAGGCATGACTAAGCATCTTGTGCGCCTTATAACAAAGTTCCATCTTTTCCTTTAATTCGTACTTGAATTAATACATCAATGAGTTGTGCTCACCAGCCTATAAAGCGAAAAGATATGTTGGTTGTCAAGCATTGACAATTTTGAGTTTCCAACTCAATACTTCATGTTTATCAAAACTACCTAGTATTTTGAATACATGATGTCCAACTATCCTTTCGAACTTATAAAAGTCATTTATGAGAATTGTATTTTAGAAATGCCTTTGAGAACTATTCTCAAAGATTTCCTTTACCAATCACGGAAAACAATATAGTTTGATTTGGAATTCTATAAATATAAGTGCAAAGTATAACCATTTATCAAGAAAATAACATAATAAGTTTGAAATTTAAAAGCATTCATGTAAATTTTCAATCTTATTAAACGTCTTATCCACGCATTAAATTTGTCCCCATTTGGCGAGAATAAGGCGATTCCAAGATCCAAAGAAACAATGAGTGGTTAAGCATACTTTGGCTTGTCTTAACACTCAATCTTCTAAGGTAAGCAACTAAGGATTTCTATATTGGTTGATTTAAGTGAACTTAATTAATCATCCTAACATTCGAAATCCTAAACATGCATCTAACATATGAATCACACACATATAAAATCATAAATATATATATCGAAAACATAAATAAAGATGCATTTGGCAACTATCATGACCCCTTGAGTCTTCAAGTCTTCGAGGGACGGCTTTTGCAACTTCATGGCTTCGTCCTCTAAGAACCTCCGTCTTCAAGACATGACCATAATTATGCAAATACTAGTATCTACAATTAGGACTAATCTAAATATTAAGGTACAAAAATACTCAACGGTTCGCAGACCGTATTTAAATTTACAAAAATACATCACGGATCGCAGTCCGTATTTTCTATCCTAATCGGGCCCTACTAGTTGCCATTTCATAAAAACCAGTGAGAGAATATACATTCCGTTCATCCATTCACTATTTGTGAATGGCCCATGCATTTTACAACGATAAACAAGTAACAATGCATAAAACACGCGTAAACTAGTAACTAATTTAGGTCGTTAATCAAATTAACATGCCTAATTAAAACTAGTTAAAGTTTGTTAAATAGATTATGTAATTTAGCGCAATTAATATTGAACCTCCCACTAAATTCCGCATCCATCTTAATCAATCCAATTAATTAAGTCGGTAAACCCAAAATTTTGTCAAAATTAAATTTTGCCAATGCCGCTCAAAACTGGCCTAGCCTCAAAATTTTAATTAAAATATTTAAAACCAAAATAATTAATTAAAATAATTAAACGGCAAAATTGCAAATAAATATAGCCTTAAAACGAGGCACAAGCGCTAAGTGAGGGGTTGTGTACACACCTAGCCACACCAAGCAACGCATGCACCACAAGGCTCAACCACACGCAAGCAACCACGGGCAGCCAAGCCTATGCATAGCAGCCCATATGGCGGGCGTTGTTGCCGCACCATGGTGCTGCTGCTGCTTCGGCAGGCAACCGTGCTTGCTGGCTGTGGCAGCAGCCACGCATGGGCTGCACCTTCGTCATGCGGGCTGCTATGCTGCCCGGCTCACCAAGGGGCATTTTGCCCTCGATTTTCGTGCAGCACCCCCGGGTTTTTAACCTCAATTTTGCGTGACTAATTAATTAACTCCAAATTAAATTTTAGAATTAATAAAATGAGCCAAAATGAAAAATTAATACAAGTCCAACTTAAATTAAAAATTCATCAAGCTGCACATAACCAAAATTATATTTCCAAGAAGCATTCTTTAATAAAATTGGTTAACTTGGTGCAATAAAATGAACAAGGGTAATAACTCATTATTAATTTAATTAATTTAAATTAATCATGAGATTTTGACAAAATAAAGGGAGTTGGAATTATGAACACAAATATTCAAATAAAGATTCCAACTTTAACTTGTGAATCCTTGAAAAATTATATCTTCCAACATGAAGATAATTCAAATTTCTATCACAAGATTCAAACTTTATGATTCCAATCAACTTAATACATGATTAAATCAAAAGTTCAACCAAAAAATCATGGAATTTAGTAACTCAAAGTTTCAATCACTTAAAACAATTAAAGATTAAATCTTTAGTACTTAGAAGCCTCAAAGAACAAATTTTTTACAACTAATGCAATGGATTTGCAATTATGTGAAAATATGAACCAATCTTTCAAGCACCAATTACTACAAAGTAACAATGCTTAAAGATATTCAAAATTGCAGAAAAATTAAGAAAAGAACCAAATACATAACCACCATAAATATGCCATTAAGATTCAAGGTTAGAAAGACTTAAAAATTTTCGTCAAAATGAAAAATCCCTTGAAAAAGGCATTTCTGGTCGGATTTTGGCCAAAAACACAGCCTTAAAGGTAAAATCATTTCCAGAACACGCTTTCCACCCAAAATTCACTATTTTTTGGCAAAAATCTGGGTTCTAGGCTGAAGAAAGCTCTAATACGGGCTTAAAAATTATAAAACCGAGCTACTAATCTAATTAGCAACTTAAAACCAAAAAAATTAAGCCATAAAAACACCTTGAAATTATGATTATAAAAATAAATGAGCAAGGCTCTGATACCGCTGTTGGGTTTCAATGAGTCTAACTCACCGCGGAAGAAAACCCGAGCCAAGACCACACTCACGATTAATATAATCACAACGCATAATTAACTTAAACAACAAGAATTAAGAAAAGATTAATACCTTTGACGCGTGCTTCGCTCTCAACAAGAGCTTTTACTTCGGAAAGCTTTTAGCTTCGCTCGCACAAAGACCTCCAACGGAAGTCCACCCACAACACGACCTCGACAAGATCCAATGCTTAAAGGTTAGCTAAGCCCAACCTAAACTCAAGTAATTATATGTGTTTAAAGGTTTTCTCAATGGCGATGCCTTTTCTAACACCTTACTCAAGTGAATAATCCCAAGGTATGCCTTGGCTATTTATAAGGAGTACTTCCTTGTGAATTCCACTCATCTTTCAATGTGGGACTTTTTCACAAAAAGATCCCACATAGAAAGAATGTTGAATTCAATCCTTAGTTAAATAAACCAAGGAATAACAAAGTAACAAGTGTCACATGGTTAGGTGAGGACAACTTCCTCACTTACTCCCCAAGGCAACTCACATGCATTGTGATCTAACCATGTTGCACCCAACCTTGAGTCCCAAGTTGGGTTCGGTTGGGCCGCCACCTTTTGGTTCGCGTCCAAGACCCGCCACCCGGGTCCGTGGCCCGTTGCCACATGGCATTGCCAACGTGACACGTTGCCACGTGGCGTGTTGCCACTTGGTGGCTGCCAACATGGCACGCCGCCACCTTGGCGCGCCGTCACCATGGTGGCTGCCACGTGGCGCACTTCTATTTGGCGCGCTTCCCTAGCCTTTCGCGCGGCTAGGGTTTTTACTTGTTACTTGAAGCATTTTCCCATCTCGCCAATTCCTAAATTTTGGCTGGACTTTTAAGATTCGGTTCCGACCCTCTAAGCTCGGAATCCGACGTCTTTGTTCACAATACTCGAGCTACTCATTAATTCCTTCCAAATTAATTCTTCGTGTCGGTTAGTTTGTAGCTTGGGTGTGACCCAAAGGGTTCAGTCAAGATTAAGCTGTAATATTAATTATACATTAATATTACTGATTGGAAGCGGCCTCCACCTAGGCATTTCGATCACTTGACCTCACTGAATAATTAGCTTTCTAATAATTTCGAACCTTCTATCGGAATAATACACTTGTTCGAAGGACACCATTCCTATCAGTTGGCATACACCCTTAAGGGAGGCTGCCTTGCTAACGCGTCCAAACTCTTAATCATGGTACCCTTAAACACCCAAAAACTTGACCATAGTGGAACATAGAAGTTGACTTTAGATTGCAAAATTCATTGCATCATGCGTGACAATGTGCTTTTATGTGCATTTTTTTTATTGACTTTTTATTTTTAGTTGTATTTTTTCTCTTATCTAACTTTATTTTAGAGTTGAGTCATATTTTTTATTTTTGAGTCAACCCGCATTTTTATTCTCGTATCCTGCACAAGAGTTAACTTGTTTTAGTCATATCCAGAGGTCTAGAAATATTTACGTGTCATGGCACCTATGGATCTGTAGCCCGAGTTTTATCTTTCATTTGGCGTTGGTTTCGTCCCAGTCAGAGTCACAGATCAAAAGTTATAACCGTTATACTACAGTATGTCTAGTTTAGGTGTCTTTTTAGCTTCAACTTTATTTTTTTTTATATCTTTTCGTGTCAAGCTAGTCTTAGCCAAGTCCTTTAATCCGTGTTAACTCGTAAAATAGGATTATAGATTTTAATATTTATTTATTAATTTATTTATACCCATAAGTCCTAACTCTTCTAGAATTCTAGTCATATTCCTAGTTTCTTGTGATTTTTGTGCTAACCTTAATATGTGTTCTTTGTCTTTGATTGTGGTTGATCTTATTTATGATTAACGATTGCCAATTAACCGTTTTCACCTAGTAAATAGCATAAACATTAAAATTGGACAAAATTAATCAAGTTAGTTTGTCTTTTTATTCTTCCGTGCTATTTTTGGTCCGTGCGTCAGTGGTTTTTATACCATTTACATGTCTAGCCATACGATCATACCACGAGTCTTATAAACTCACCGAATCACATTTTTTGAGTAGTTGCACACACTTTGTCTCCGAGTCATTCACCATATTGTTTATGATCGTATATTAGGACCATGCATGCGTCGTTTTCCGTCGTAATAGGAATGAGTGGAGTATTTCCCATCAGTTTTCAAAATTGTTTCATACTCTATTCCTTTCCAATCCAAGTATTGAGTGAATGCATTAAGTGAGTTCATCCTTACACAATACTTTAGTCTAAAATCACTAGGCAATAGTTGGAAGAATAAGGGGAACGTCAATCCTTCTTTCTTTCCTTCCAATCAAAGCATCAACAATAACAAACTTTTTTCCTCACCAGGTGGCAAGAATTAACTCATAAAAAGCCATGAAGACAAAGCACGATGCAAGCTTCTCACCAAGATTTCATGTTTTCTTCTTCTTTAGTTTTAAACCCTTCCCCCCCAAAAAGTCTAGCATAGGTTCTTCTTATCCATGCATCTATGTGTCACTTTTCTTAACTTCTTCATAAATGAGCATCTCTTTCTTACATTCAATCATGTGATTAGCAAAAAAAAAAAAAATCAATTACCGAAACCGAACACAAGGTATACCAATGATTTGAGGTACCTTTATAACCCATTCATTCCCATTAACCATTCAATCACATATCCAATTCTTAATCAACCACTTTGAGCCTCGTCTAACGATTGACCTTATTTATTCAACCCACATTCACCTAGTCCTGGGATGGGAAAGTGTGAAATTTGTGTAACATTCAAAAAGCAAGTAAAAAAAAAAGTAGCAAAGCAACAATAAAACAATGTCTAAGGGCAAGTGTTCCAATGTCTTTGATATGAACACGTATCAAATTTCGTCTCTCATCGAGTGCTTTGTACCGTGCCTAAGAAACATGAATACTAAGTTAGTGATGGATCGCATGATCTGAGATTGACCACATTGATTCGAAAGAATGAAAAAAATAATAATAATCAAAGCAAAAAAAAAAAAAAAACAAAGAAACAAAAAGTTGAAAATAAACTTGCAAAATTCAAAATTTTCAAATTCACAATTACACATCTTGTGGATTCTCTCGGGTCTTGAGCCTTTTACCCTTTTCTTCTTTAAACCATTAACTTAACCATATTACAACCCTTGAAAGACCTCTTTGTGGTGTACATACACTTGTGTAAAGTTCGGTTAGAGCTACGTTCGGCCTAATTTCTAACAGATATGTAGGCAACCTCACATTGAGGTGCAGCCACATCCATATGCATGATCAAGTCAAAGAATATCCAATGCTTATCCCTACCATATAGAGCTACAATTGGGGGCTTGAACCCACATCACTTAGCTTACCGAGCCTAAAGAGTCACCATCTCGAGTCTTCTCACATCTATTTTCATCACCATAGCTTTTGCAGCCTCACCTTAGTATCACTGTCACACACTTCTTTCACACATACATAGCCATATCATCTTTCCCTTAGGAACCCTTTATCATGAAATCTTGTTTCCCTACCGTGCATGCTTCATCATCTTTCAAGACAACATTCATTAGAAGAAACATTGTATACTTGCTTAGCTTCTTTACCTGAGCAATGTTCATTGTTTCACGCATCGCATAATGTGCTTAGTAACATTTATATATCAATGATTTGTAATCAGACAAAGCATATCGTGCGTAGCTCCTTGACCTAAGCAGCTTTCATTATGAAATACTCAGCAATCACTTCATCTATATACGTGCTTAGCTTCCAGACCTAAGTGACGTTCAAGATCGTTTCTTTACACCATATATGATGCTTAGCTCCATGACTTAAGTTCATTCATCTATCGTGTCACATGATATAATTGTCCTTAGCCTCCTGGCCTAAGAACATGCATCATGTATACATTATTTTCAAGACAAGCAATTCAATCTATGCGATTCATTTCGTCTTACTCAACAAGGAAGTTCAAAACTTTTTTCCTTTTTCATGTCTTTTCTTTTGAGGAAGTTTAAAAACTTTTTCAAAATTTTTCCATTGAAGGAAGTTCAAAAACAAAACTTCATTTTTCACGTCTTTCTTTTTCGGGAGAAAGTTGGTACCCTCCACTCATGACAAAAATGACGGAATTTTTTTTTTGTCGGTTGCTTGTGTCTGTGCACACGCTCACTCAAAATACACACAACCACAATTCATACACATGTCATGTCATGTCACGTCAAGCTTGGTCAAGTCAGTTGGTCAAGTCAATCACAGTATATACGAGTCCATTGGCAAATTTCATTTTGCAGGTCTCATCTACAGCCCATATTCAGGGACAAGCGAACCATCTACAACCCACGTTCGGGGATAAGCAAAAACCCTACAGCCCACGTTCGGGGACAAGCGAACCATCTACAGCCTACGTTCGAGGATAAGCGAACCATCTACAGCCCACGTTTGAGGACAAGCAAACCATTTACAGCTCACGTTCGGGGACAAGGGAACCATTTACAGCCCATATTCGGGGACAATCGAACCATCATCATTTTTTGTGATCATCTCCCAGGCGAAGATGATTCACGACGTAAGGTTCTCGATACACAGAGACTTACAATCTTATCATCAGACAAGTTTTTCCTCAAGCATGGAAAATTGTCGGTCGTTGCCACCTCTCAAGGCGAAGAAGTCAGCGATTATATCACAACAATCTTCATCCGGTGGATTTCTTCAAGCATAGAAAGCTACCGAACTTATTTGCCACCGATTCACTAGCGTTAGAAGCTACCAAATTCATATGCCACCGATACATTGGTGTCAGATACTATCTAACATATTTGCCACAGATACACTAGTGATAGATACGCATTCTATCTCCACTCTTTTATCTGTGGAACTAACGTTTTCTGTAGGTATCGGCGTACACAAAGTGATTTAGGATCGCAGAACGTCTTAAATCATTCTCCGTCCCTATTGACTACTTTGAATATCTTTTTAGAAACTGACGTTTCTAAAAACTCAGTCAAAGTGGGGGCTTCTGTAGACACCTAAAAATGTCTCCCCAAAACCAAACCCGATGATCAACAACCTTTCACTGCCATTATTGGTCGGGTTGACTATTTAATCTTGGAGTGCTTAAATCCATATTCAATCCCAATACATTTCATAAAACAACCCAATTCCTAGCCCATTTCCCCAAACCATAACCTATTTTCCTCTTTTGTGCCTTTAAGCCCAAAATAATTCATTTCGTGTCCTTTTTATAAAAACATTAGACCAGTTTATATTTGTCCGTAATCTAGGTCCAATGATTGAATAGTTGGATAGGGTTTGAAAAGATCTTTCCAATGATATATTATAAGCCCAAATCTGAGTTATAATGAATAAGTTATGGTCAAAATACTAAACTAAGCCTAAACCAAACCTAAGCCCACCTTACCTACGACCCAATGATCATGTGGAGGGTCCAAAGGATTTAATTCCATTCCTAAAAAAATTAGGATTAATTGGAAGCTACTATAAGTTTTTAAAGATCTTAATTATCCCGTTTGAAAAGATAAGATTAAAGAGTTTGAAATTGAATGAAACTCCTCTTTTTGAAAGTCCTAATTCTATTCGAATTGAAAGACGTTCAAAGATAGTCAGATATAATTTTTGTGCCTCATAGTTTTTATCCAAATCTTAGATGTTTTGATATCCCTTGAAATTATCTTTTAATTGATATATTATAATATTAATTCTGAGCTATAATGGAAAAGATATAAATGAAATACGAAACTATATCCAAAACTGACACCGTCCCACTATTTCGACCATATCTTTTATTATGCAAATTACTTTAATATGATTCTAATTGGGTTAGAAATTAGAATTGAAGATCATATCAACGACATATTATTTATCTTATTCCGAATTATGGATCAAAAGATATGATAAAAACAAAAACTGCAAAAACTGCTGCCTATCGCAAGAGTTTTATTCCGATTCGAATTCGGATTTTATCTTAATTCTTCGACCCTTCTTTTTTCTTTATAAATAGAAGTCATATCACCAATTTTTCAATCATCAACAAGCTTGATCACAAAATCATTCTATTCTCCCTCTTTAGCCTAAACACTAGCCTCTCTATTCTTCGCATAATACTTCCCCTAAGCACAATAAGGAGTCCATACAATACCCGAAGTCCTATACTTAAACCAAGGCGTGAAAGGTATAATTAATTGAGAGTTTGGACCAAATCAACTCTACTTTTTATTTAATTTAATTGTTTCAATTTGATTTATATATTTATTGACGTTACTAACAGTTTATTCATGATGTAGCAATTCAAGGAAACGCGGAAAGTGAGTAATTAATTCACATAATTACTCTTATTTTTGTTTTTGTTGCTAGTATCATGACTAGGTTTATTATAATTTGATTTGACTAACGATATTATGTTGAATTGCTTCCAATATTAATGTTGATTTTTACTAAATTTGTTGATCACTATATTGCATGTTTCAAGGGAATATGTAATCGAAGATCACGCCTAATACAATGATTTGGACAACTGGTTTAGGTTCCTTTTTAATATTGTTGTTTAATCAAGTGATCACAATGTTTTAGAATTATATGTTGCATTAATATTCAACCAATTTAGCATAATAATAGTTTAGAGCAAATTGAATCTTTGTTTGCATGCCTTTGAGATCGCAGGAATCACTTTTCACTATAAGAATCGAGTAGAGGGCAATACGGGCGAATGTGACTCCATGACTCACTTTGTACCATCATCCCCGATCCTCCTTTCGTGGTTCCGAACCATATGGAGTTAGTAATCTCATGGATTATGAATGGGGTGTAACCTTCACGGGTCAATCGTTGTTGCCTATCGTTGTCCCTTTATTCGTGGTTGCCTTTTATGATCCGTGAACAGTTTACAAGTTCCTTAAAAACTTGTTGGTGGCTTCCAACTTTCCATGTCCCTAATCGTATATGTCAATTACCACTTCCTAAGAGTGCCAAGCATATTCACAACATGCTTAAGTAGGCTCAATTTGAGCGACGCCTGTAGCTTCCAATGTCCCTTTTTCTTATAGTAGAAACATTCAAAATCGGATTTAGAAGAGGCTACCTTCTTGTCCTTGTTGCCCTTGGTAGCTTTTGACTTAGGCGGAAAAGTCTTCTTACCCTTCCCCTTATAGCCTTTCTTCTTGCCCGGGTGCTTGAATGGCTTGCCCTTCTTGACCATAAGCATGTCATGGTTCCCCTCATCCTTGAGAGTTTGCTCGGCTTGCTTTAACATCCTATGAAGCTCAGTGAGTGTTTTCTCCATGTTGTGCATATTATAGTTCATCTTGAACAAATCATAGCCTTTGTGCAGCGAATGGAGAATGATGTCAATTGCCATCTCGGTTGAATACCAAACATCAAGCCTTTCCATGTTCTCAAATAATCCGATCATTTTGAGCACATGTAGGTTGACTGGCTCTCCTTTCTTGAGCTTGCTCTCAAGGATATGCCTGTGGGTCTCAAACCGCTTAGTTTTGGCCTACTCTTGGAACATGTACTTAAATTTATGCAGGGATCTTCATATCCCAGCGTGGTTTGTTTTAGGAATGAACTTATTAATTAAGAGTTAGGATTAAAATTGACATAGGTGAAGCCATTTCAAGAGTGTTTCTGTATGTGCTCGTGCTTGTTATGTTTTTTTTTATGTGACTAACGTTGAGTTCGGGGACGAACTCCTTTTTAAGAGGGAGAGTATGTAATACCCTAAATATTTTTGTACTCTATCTATATATTTTATACGGAAAAGTTTGGTTTAGTTTTTACTCTCTTTCAAATTTACAAATTATTTTTCTACTTTAAGTTTCGAGGACGAAACTTGTTTTAAGAAGGGTAGATTGTAATACCCTAAAATTTTCTATTTTAAGTTTCGGGGACGAAACTTGTTTTAAGGAAAATAGATTGTGATACCCTAAAATTTTCTATTTTAAGTTTCAGGGCGAACTCCGAAACTTGTTTTAAGGAGAGTAGATTGTAATACCTGTATATTTTGTATCTTATATCTTAACCCATTCAAAAGTGGAAACCTTTAAAAAATCAGTCAACATCCTCGGGGAATAGTGATATGAGTCTTAAGTCCATGAAGTTTACTGTACATTGGCCAAAATTTTGCTTCTATTGTCTTGCTGCACATGTAGGTATTTGAATATGAGTTTCGATTTCATTTAGTTGGAATTTCGGTTTCATTTGGTTAGTCATCATCACCATTTAATTAGCCAAAATTTTTCTTCTATTGTCTTGCAGCACTTGTAGGTATTGGAATTTGAGTTTCGATTTTATTTAGTTAGAATTTATGTTTTATTTGGTTAGTCATCATCATCGTTTAGGATGGCACTTGATTTGCGGGATTGGATTGAAAGGAGGTTTGTCATTTATGTTGTAATTGTATTTTTATTTACAATGTTGTAATTGTATTTTTATTTACAATTATAGGTATGTTGTTGGATATGTTGGACAAGAAATTTTTGGTTGTGTTGGTTCTAATTTTGACTTAACTATGTGAGTAATTTAATTAAGTTAATGTAGTCTTTGGTTGCTTTCTTTGGTCTGCTTTAATCATATATTTTTTGGTTATTGTATGGCTTTGTGTATTGTCTTTATTTTACGAGAGTTGTGAAAGAAATAATGAGGCAATTAACAGGTGTAGTTGTTCAATTTAGTGTGATTGCTTTGAAAGAAATGCTCTTGATTGTTCTAATTTATTATGATGTTAAATTTTTTTATAATAGTAATAATAGAGAAGAAAAGTAGAATTGATGATTAGTGTTAAATTCTTTATAATAGTGATGACAAGAAGAAAGGAAAAATTAGTGATTTTATTTTAGCTAGGGTTATTTTTTAATGCTTGGATGATTTAATTTTAGCTAAAATTTATTAACTGATTGGCTGAGCTTTTTTTTAAACTTTTTTGTTTACTTATTTATTTTTGTCTTACAATTTTTTTGTTTTTTTTATTTATTTGAGTTTAGGTTATACATGGTACCATTATAGGGTATTCTTTAAAAAAGGAGGTAATTGACTAAAGTCTATAGATGGTAAAATTATAGGGTGGCTTGCCCATATTGCTACTGTTCAGTACAATGTGTGGCTATGTTTAGGTTATACATGGTACCATTATTGGGTGGCTTGCTTATCTTAAAAAATGTAGATTATTGAGTAAAGTCTATAGATAGTACAATTATAAGGTGGCTTGCCCATACTGCTACTGTTTAATACAGTGTGTGGCTGTCTTTTTTTCCTGGTTTTTGTGCGTCTGGTTTGGCTTGGTAATTCTTGTGTGTGTATTTTTTTTTGTGTCCTTTACACACTTTTTTTATGGTACTGTGCTCTTTTTCTATATATACTTAACTTCTAGTTAGAAGGTTTTATTGTGCTGTATGTTATTTACCATTTCTATAGGTATTGTTGTTCTTTGTTTCTTTTTTTTTTTTTAATAATAATTATATTCAATTTATGCTATTTTTGATTTTTGATTTAGTGTTTATGCAATATATAAAGTGTCCAATAATACTAAATTTGAATATTGGACTTAATTAGCCTAGACTTTGTGATTCTGGACAAAAATTAGTGGACAGTAAATCAAGGATTGAACCATGTAATTTTGATATGGGATACAATCTCAATATGGATTCGAATACAATTGATTTAATAGATTGTGTGGTAAATTAAATGAATGGTTGATGAGTAGTTTGATAATAATGTTGGATTTTAGGCGATATTTGAACTATAGATCATGTTATTCCTACTAATTTATCAAATTTAAATTGATTTGAGTTAAATTCTTGTTTAGTTGTTTTGCCTATTTTGATAGTTGTATGATTTCCATGTTATCTTTGATTTAGGTTATTGTTTTAGTATTTCCCTGTTCATGTTTGTATGGCTTATTATGTCTTATTGTTTTAGTTATATTTATTTTGAAATAGTCTTAATTAATTGTACATTTTTACCATGATTTATTGTTTCTATAGTTATTTAGGATGGTGTTATAGTGTCATTCAAGAATGATTTATTAGTAGTAGTTTTGTTTCTAATTGTTGATTTGATGATTTTTTAAAAGTATGAAATGTTGTGTAGGAGTTCCTTGCTGAGTATTGGTTGCTTTATACAAGAACAATTCATCCGTGGAAAATCGCAGTTTGTTGGTGAGTTATCTTATTTTATTTCTTAACAATTAATAATTAATTAATCATTCCTTAGGGAGTTTGCATAGTTTAGTATGTGTTTATCCTAGCTTGTTTGATAGATGTATTAGCCGATGTTCTTACAAATTTATGAAGTGGTGACAAGAGGAAAATGTAGGCCGTTATCTACCTCTCCTAAAGCCAAACTTAATTTGTAAACACTCGACCAACCCTAATACAAGTATATGGTAAGTCAAGGGTCGAACCCAAAGGAATGAGTAGGAACAATGCTATAGTCTATGAAAAGCTAATTCGAAGAATATAAATGGTTGTGGTTGGTAACTAAGATGTCAAAAAGCTAGAAAAATTGAGGAATTCAATATGCTAAACACTAGACATGCAAGCTCAATGATTATGCTAATTTATAGATCACTCAATCGATTCAACATCACAAGGGACAAACAATAGTTGCAATCAAAGGAATCCAAAAGCTATCTCCTATAAGCCAAGATAGGGTTCACTATGAATGGCTAACAAGGAAATTCACAATCAAATTCAATCAATTAAAGCAATTCTCAAATCAAGGGTTCATGTCATTGAAATTTGCAATGCAATCTAGATTAATCTTATAGGTTGATCACTCCTAGTTTAATTAATCACATGCACAACTATGTCAACCAATTTAATTGCAACAATCCAATCAATTTAGTATAATCAACTAGCAAAACTCATCAATCAAGCATGCTTCTCCTTCTCCCTAGCAACTAATCTACTCACTAAACATGGCGAAATTAAGGAACAAAACAAATTCAATCAAATTCATATTTATTTAAAGCTTAATCAAAAGAAAATCAATCAATCAACAAATTCTAGAGCAAGGAATGTAATCTCAATCAAAATTCAAGAAAAAAGAAAGAATTGCATTAAAATTAAATCAAAGGAAAGAAATCTTACAAACTTTCATTGAATTGAAGAAGGAATTTCAAGATCAAATTGAAATCTAAGATCAAATTCAAGTACAAACAAGTAAATTTTAAGCTTCTCTCTCTACTATTTCTAGAAAATTATTTCTCAAGTACAAAAGTTAAATCGTCATAAAAACAAAAAGTCAAAAGCTATAAATAGGAAAATCGAGCGAAGGGGGCCGTACAGGGCGGTGCGCACACACAGACCAGCCGCGCGAACGCATTGTTGGGTCTGCGCGCACGCACCCCTATGATGTGCGCGCGCACCCCTGTGTGGTGCACGAGGCCTTGGCTCCTTCGCTTGCTTGATCAAACTCCGCGCTCCCGAGCATCCCCATCATCAATGCACTCGAGATGATGCCTGCGAACAAGGCAGTCCTAAAATAAGCAAATTGACTTGATTATTCACCTACCAAACACAAATAAAACAAAGAGAGAAAGCATAACAAAGTAAAACTAAAACTAAAACTATAAATTATCAACTAAAAATATGAAAAACTCGTAAAAACTAATCGAGAACCAAAGTGAATTATAAAAATGGAAAATAAAATAAAACTAAGAGAATTATATGAAAATGATGAAAGAAAATAAAGAAAATGAACCTAAATCTTAATCTTTTGAGTGACATAAACGACGCTCATCAAATTCCCCCAAGCGAAACTTTTGCTCGTCCTCGAGCAAAACAAAATCAAACCCTAGGGAAAATGATGACACTATTCAAGCAAAGAAAAAAACAAGAAAACTAGAAAAGATGAGAATATACACTAACTCACTTTCTTTGGAATCACGGTCAATTTTAGCAACTAAAGACAAGCCATTTAAACCCCTAGATCGCTCTAAAGGACGAGTGATGCTCTCGTAAAGGTTTCCAAAGAGGTTAACCTATAACTCTTTTTATTAAAAAGGAGGCAAAGCAATAAGAAAAGAAAAGAGAAAGTTTAAAACCTTGAAAAGAAAAGAAATGCTTATACAATGGACTTTTGCACATGATCAAGGCATGAAGGATATAAAACTTTCTAAAACAACAATGGTAATCACGTTCTAAGATATCGAGGGTTGATTGAAACATAGGGTATGCTAAGCGTAGAGAACTAATGAGGCGCAATCCACTTTCACCCCAACCAATCTAACCGCGTTCTCCCTAATGGCTTCAAATCTTCCCTTAGTAAGCGTCTCTATGGTTCCTCGAAGGAACCGGAAAAGAATAGAATTTGAGGGTTCTCGACATCTCGACCTTGCATCCCTTTTCCTTAGGCTTTAACTCTTAATTCCCTCCCTCGGTATATGACTCAACTACTAGGTCGAATTTGGTGGTACACCTAGGTTATGAAGCAAAGGTTGGCCACACCTCGACACCAAAACCAAGAAGTCACCAAACAAAAACAAAATAATACCCCCAAGCTTATTCAAAGCTATATCCACAAGCATATATACAAAAAGCGTAAACGCTTCTCCCCCAAGCTAAAAGGAACCATTGTCCTCAATGCTTGAAAAGGGAAAAGAATCACATCAAACTGCTTTTTGAATTTTCTCTTTTTCACTCTTTTTATTTTGTAATTTTCATTTTATCAAAGCAATTGTCCTCGCCTCTTTTAACTGTGGACGGCTTTTTCGATTTTGCATTTATTATGTCCTTGCCTTTTTTAACTTTGGACGGCTTTTTCATTTATTCATTTGCCATTATTCACAATATATAAAAGATGAGCGTGCTTACAAATAAAACCAATATCCAACCTTTTAGACCACAAACTCCAAAAAAACATGATCATTTGCTTCACAAAAACCAAGATTGGAACAAAAAGAAACAAAAGGCTCAAAATTCTAAAGATGTGGCTTGAAAAGAAGGGGAAAGGCTTAAATGGTTAGCAAGATGGCAAATGTAAACCCAAAGAACTAAAAAGAAAGAAGAAAATCCTAGAAATGAAAAATTACCACCCCGAAAAATGGCCTTTGTCCTTCCTAGTTGGTTCGGTCTCGTGTTTGAGAATTATGAGTCAAGATTCAAGATTAGGCATGTAAAGGTTAAGGATCCACGATGCACAAACAAAAATGATGAAGGCTTGAAAAAGAGAAATCCTCACACGGTTGTAGCAAAAACTTACTAAAGTTGTCAAATCCACCAAAGGAAGCAACTCCGTCTTACCACAAACCAAAAGAATCCGGCTTCAAGGCCCCAAAAGGTCTAAACCGCTACCTTAGCATACCCTATCCTAGAGTCAACCAAAGATACTCTCAAACCGTGCAAACCATTGTATTTAGGAATAAAAGTAGCCAATGTGCAAGTTCAAGTGGTACTAAGTCCAAAGTAAAAGCAAAAAGATGAACAAAGAAAAGCAATGCCTCAAAAACATTTTATTCATATTCACAAAAACAAGTTTTGTTTGTTTTTTGTTTTTTTTTATTATTTATTATTTTCTTTTTTTATATTTTTTTCGAAGAAAAGAAAAGGACCAAAAACAAAATATAGAGAACAAGGGATAAAAAGAAAAGAAAAGAATAAGAAAAAGAGAAAAGGAAAACATGAAGGAAGAAGAAAAGAAAAGAAAAAGAAAAAGAAAAAGAAGAAAAGGAAAATGAAATGAAAAAAAGAAAAGTAAAGGAGAAGTAAAAAGCAATAAGGAAGTAATGCTAACACACATAAATCCCAATCAACAAACAAGTGAACATTCGGCCACAATGCCAATTTCCCAAACACACTAGGGTGTTAAAAAGCAAACAACCTCGAACCATTCAACTTCTCCTAGAACTAATCCTAGACTAAGAAACCAAGAAAAGAAAAAGAAAAGAAATAGAAAGATCTCACCGGGCGCCAAAGCTATTGCACATTAAACAAGGCGAAAGAGCACCTTTATGAATCGTCGAAATCCAAAGCATAAGCAATAGAGCAAGGTGAGAAATAAAAAACTATATACAAAGAAAATTGTTAGTAACTTCAATACAAAAGAAAAGAAGAAAAGAGAAAACAAAATGCATGAAAATAAAGAAAAAACAAGTAATAAAAGCAACAGGAATAGGATCAAATGAGTGTAGGAAGTAGAATCATCAGATTGAAGCATTATCAGGAGACAAGATATTAGACATTCATCATCAGGAATCATCATAACAGAGACACAGAGAAAGTCAGCGGACAACGATCAGCGAAACAAGCAACAAAACCAATAATCGGGCAGAGAAATCAGCAGATTTACAGCAGCATCATCATAAAACCAAACGACACAGAGATCAATACCAGAAGCACAAAAGACCAGGAATGAACTACAAAAGCAGGGGGGATATGGTGAAGCACAGAAACAAATGACATAAAGCACCCCCAAGCTTAAACTAGACTACCCCCCTAACTCTAAACCTAAAGACATATAGGCAACATAGAAACATCATATAAAGCACATAAGAAGGGGGGGTAGCCTTGGTAGTATCACTCCTCACTATGGTAAGGGGTAGAATGAGAACTCCCCTCACCGGTCTCCATCATATGACTAGAGCTAGCCATCTCGCTCACGTCCATGGGAGCTTTACCCCTTAACCTACCTTCCCTCCTAGCTCTATCAACCTCAAAATAATGAGACCAATCATCTAAGACCGGCTCACCCGACCTACCCCACCTTCCAAAAGTGTCGGGGTCCGAAAAGGGCGAAGAATTAGCCGGATCATATGTATAATCACAACCACCGGGCCGCTGATAGTCGTAAGTGGCCGGGGTGGTGCCTATGATAGAACTAGGGTGAACATGAGGGCCCTCCCAATAAGGGTAGCAAGGTCGAGGACCAATGGTAGGATCAAAAGGCTCCCATTGAGGGATAGGTCCTTGTTGGACCGGGAGATACTGGTAATTCACATAGGGCTCGATCTCCCCCCTCCGAACATGTAAGTCGTACAATTGATTTGTATGATAGTCATAACCAAGATTAGGGGTTTGCATAGAAGGCATAGAATATAACACATTAGCAATAGAATCAAGCCTAGCATGAATGGTTGACAAATCAAAAGTAGAAGGAGTAGGAGAGGGGGAAGGAATAGGTGTACCTTCCGGTTTAACAATGGGAATAGTGTGAACATTCAATGAGAAAGCATTGGTTGAGCGGCCTCTTGTATGATTCGTCCTACTTCGAATAGAAGGATCAACATCTCGCACCGGAGGCCTCCAAGACAAGGAATCTTTCTCTTTTGGTCGGGTAGTTGCCTCTTTGCATGGGATTAAGAACCATTCTTTAATCTGGGAAACTTTCCAAATGAAAACATCATCCTTTCTAGTACGATCGAGGAACTTTTGGTTCACAAGGGCGGAGATGTTGAGGAAATGAGAAGAAGACTTTTCTCGAGGATCAATAATTGGGGGAAGCTCATTTAACAAAGTCTTATAGTCGTCATTGATGCAAAGAGCTAGGATAAAAATCATCCCTCCCAATTGGATGCTCCCCGATAGGCTAACTCCATCACGGATATCCACGAATCGATGACCAAATGCTCCGTGAAATCCACTAGCTCAATCTCAAAGTCGTTTTGGTCGGCTATCCACAACCAACAAAGCTCCTCTCGAGAGATAGCTCCCAAAGAGTCCTTGGAGCAAAGAGCATAAGTGAGGAGACGGTCGAAATACCGCATAGCCGGATTAATCATGGAAGCGGTCTTGGAATTTTGAGGCTCATACTTCCCTTCCTCCGAGATACTTCTCCCCCAACATTGCTCATTATATCCATGGTCATTCGCCATTCTACTATGCGCTGGATAGATACAATGATCCGCGTCCTCGGCCCATGGAAACTTGAAGTATGAACATAGTTGAGAATCCGTCAATGAGTGATCATGATTGAAAAGTTGGAAAGTCAAAATCCTTGAGGAATCGTCACCCGGTTCTCGGACTACTTCAAGAGAAGAAAGAAATTCATAGGTCACCCCTGCATAAGTAGGGGCGCTCAAATCCAAGAACTCTAAAAGATCAAGGCCCTTTGCAAGAAGCCGAACGTCCTCATCTATGCCGGGAAACTTGGTTGTTGCTTGATCGTAGAATCTTGTTGGTCTTAGCTTTCTCTTGGATAGACGCTTGAAACGATCCTACTGTGATTCTTAGAGAATTCAATGTCGTATGTTTCTTCTACCTCGGGTAGAGGTGGAACAACATGCCTAGGCTTGCTTGAACTCGATCTTGCCCGCTTCTTGTGACGGATTGGAGCCATCTACAAGGATGAAAACAACTCATGAGAAAATATTTACATTTGTCATATTTCAATAATAAGCATAAGTAATTGCTCAAGAATCAAGCACAAATGCAATTATTTCAAAATAGAAACAAGAGATGGCTACATATGAACAATGCCATTAATATAGAGTCATGAATTTAAAGCAAGTAGGCATGGATTTAAAGGCAAAATTGAACATAAGAGACCAAATCATGAATCAAATTGAGAAAAATAATCTCAAACATTGAATTATCAAAGCAATAAAACCATCATAAAGAATACCCATGAAAGAGAAAATGACCAACAATGGTGAATCAAGGAATCAAGCAAGGTATACAAATTCATCATGAAAAAGCTTCAAGTTAACATCCAATAACATCATTCAACACAAATTACAAGCTAAAAGAACCAACAATGGAGTTCTACCATGAAAGCAAAAACAAGGGTTTCAAGCTTGAACAATGAGGAAGAAGATTACTAGAAAATAAGAAATTATACCTCAATGAAGCCTTGAATTACTTTCAAATTGCCCAAAATGAAGATTTAAGAACAAATAGAACAGCCAAAGACAAGATTCAAGCACTAAATCAAAACACCAAAATTTCGAAATTATGCCCAATTTTCGAATTTCAAGTTCGAAATTTCTGGAATTTTTTTTTTGTTTTGGAAGGAATTTGATTATGCTTTGATGTAATTTGTAAAGAAATGAATATTAAAATTGAGTAATTGTGTGAATTTTCAAAGGTTTGGAAGGGTTTGAAGATAGAAGAATGAGTGAGGGAGTAAGGGGAAATCGGGGAGAGAGAATGGAGAAATAAGGGTGGTACGTCTTTTGGGGTTAAAAGGGGGGCGCTGAATGCACCTGGCGGCTGGCGACGGTGCGTGCGCGTAGGCGACAGTGTGTGCGCGTAGGTGACAGCAGGGGGGTTTGGCGTGAGGCTTGGGTTGGAAAATTGGCCAGAATCGCTGCCTAGCTGGTGCGTGCGCGCAGCTAGAAGGTGCGTGCGCACTAGGTAGGGGCTGGGTTGGTTCAAAAACAGGCCAAAACTCTGACCCCGGTGGTACGCGCGCGCAGGGATGGGGTGCGTGCGCACCAAGGGGGTACAGGGATGGTTCAAAAACCGTTAAATTTTGTTTAAGTTAGTGAAAATTTTCTGACCCCTTTGGTGCGCGCGCGCAACCTATGGTGCACGTGCACCAAGCAAGAATATTTCGGCCATGAATATACTCTCGTGTTTGCATAATGAGATATTTGAAAGCGCATTCGAAAAAGAGTAGAAAATCAATAAAAATGCAAATATGAGAGCATAAGACCCCAACAAGCTTTTCCACCTAAACTTAACCAAACCTCGTGAAATCTTGAAATAACACCAAAATTGATGGAAATTTTCTTCGATCCAATCTCATGGTACCTAAAATCAAGAAAACAAACAGAAATAAAGAGGAATAAGAAAAATTCTCAAGGATAAAAGAAATATAGAAAAAAAATGTAAAATCAAAAGAAAAAGGTTAGAAAACCGAGTTGCCTCCCGGGTAGCGCTTGTTTAACGTCATAGCTCGACGTCCTCCACCAATTAAGGTGGTAGTCGGAGAAGCAATGAGTGAGCAAGGCCAACAAAAACAACGTCAAAATACTTTTTGAGACGATGGCCATTGACCTTAAACGGAGAAGAAGAATCCATCATAGAGACCTCTACAACACCACTTGGAAAAACATTCTTGACCAAATAGGGACCGCTCCATCTTGACATGAGCTTTCTGGGAAATAATTTCATTTTTGAATTGTAGAGAAGAACCTTATCGCCAACACAAAAATCTTTCTTCTCAATAAGCTTGTCATGTGTTTCCTTGGAACGAGCTTTGTACACACTAGCACAATCATAGGCATCAAGCCGAAGCTCCTCTAGCTCATGAAGATCTAACCACCTTTTCTTCCCCGCACTTGCCAAGTAAAAATTTATCTTCTTGATTGCCCACAAAGCACGGTGTTCAATTTCAACCGGGAGATGGCATGACTTGCCATAGACTAGGCGGTATGGAGTGGTACCTATGGGGGTCTTGAAAGTCGTTCGATAGGCCCAAAGAGCATCATCCAACTTATCCTACCAATCCTTGCGATTTCTCGCAACCGTCTTTTCAAGGATGAGCTTGATTTGACAATTAGAGACTTCCACTTGACCGCTCGATTGGGGATGATATGGGAGGCCGAATCTTTGATGGACTCCATGCTTCCTCAACATCTTTTGAAAGGCATGGTCAATAAAATGAGAACCGTTGTCGCTTATTACCGCCTTTGGTACCCCAAATCTTAAAAAGATTATCTTCTTAAACAACTTCATAACCACCTTGTGGTCATTAGTTGGGGAGGCAATGGCCTCAACCCAATTAGACACGTAATCGACCACCACAAGAATATATTGATTTCCGAAAGATGAGGGAAATGTCCCCATAAAATCAATACCCCACACATCAAACACCTCCAACTCGAGTATGGGTTGTTGAGGCATTTCATTTGTCTTGGAGATGTTCCCAACTCTTTGACATCGATCACATGTCTTTACAAAGCCCCATGAGTCCTTAAAGAGATTTGGCCACCATAAACCGCATGGAAGGACCTTAGTGGCGGTCTTAGAGACACTTATATGGCCCCCACTTGGATCCGAATGGCACATTTTCAAAACACTAGGCACCTCTTCGTTCGGCACACAACGTTTAAGTAAGCCATCGACCCCTCGCTTGTATAAGATGGGATCATCCCACACATAATGCCTTGCCTCTCTCTTGAGCTTCTTTCTTTGGTTCTTAGAAAAGGAAGGAGGAAACTCTCCACATGCAAGAAAGTTCACTAAATTGGCAAACCATGGGAGCTCCTTTGCTTCAATAGCATACAAGAAATCATCAAGCATCCTATCCTCAATTGGAGAACCATCATCATGAGTTTGAGAATCTTCTAAACGAGAAAGATGATCCGCCACAACATTTTCCGCTCCTCTTTTATCCCTAATCTCAATGTCAAAGGTTTGGAGCTCAAGAACCCACCGGATCAACCTTAGCTTGGACTCTTTCTTGGCAAAAAGATACTTGAGAGCCGCATGTTCCGTGAAGACAATGGTTTTGGAACCCAATAGTTAACAACGGAACTTCTCAAAAGCATGAATTATAGCCAAGAATTCCTTCTCCGTTGTAGTGTAATTCCGTTGAGCTCCATTTAGAGTCCTGGACATATAATAGATCACATGAATTTTCTTGTCCACTCTTTGACCCAAGACACCTCCCATTGCCGAATCACTTGCATCACACATCAACTCAAATGGTAAATCCCATCTTGGAGCTTGAACAATAGGAGTAGAGATTAGAGGTTTCTTCACTTTATTGAATGCCTCCAAACACTTATCATCTCGGCATCTTTTTGAAGAAGATCATTGAGGGGCTTTGCAATGAATGAGAAATCCTTGATGAATCTTCTATTAAACTCGGCATGCCCTAAGAGAGATCTCACTCCCTTTACATTCACCGGAGGTGGAAGCTTTTCAATGACTTCAATTTTAGCTTTATCCACCTCTATCCCCTTGTGAGAGATCTTGTGGCCAAGGACTATGCCTTCCTCCACCATGAAGTGACATTTCTCCCAATTTAAGACCAAGTTCACCTTCTCACACCTTGCAAGACATTTTTCAAGGTTTTCAAGACATGCCTCAAATGAAACACCTCCTACGGAGAAGTCGTCCATAAAAACCTCCATCTCCTCTTCCAACATATCTCCAAATATACTCATCATGCATCTTTGAAATGTCACGGGAGCATTGCAAAGGCCGAACGACATTCTCCTATAAGCAAATGTACCATATGGACAAGTGAAGGTTGTTTTCTCTTGGTCATCCGGGTGGATAGGGATTTGGAAAAATCCCGAATAACCATCAAGAAAATAATAGAACTTGTGCCTTGTTAGTCTCTCAAGCATTTGATCAATAAAAGGAAGGGGGAAATGATCTTTCTTTGTAGATGTGTTTAGACGTCTATAGTCTATACACATCCTCCATCCCGTGACCGTCCTCGTTGGAATGAGCTCACCTTTCTCATTCTCAACGACGGTCATACCTCCCTTCTTTGGGACGATGTGAACGGGAGAGACCCACCTAGAACTAGAAATGGGGAATATGATTCCCGCATCCAAAAGTTTGGTGATCTCCTTCTTCACTACCTCTCCCATTTGGGGGTGTAGCTTTCGTTGCCTCTCAATAGAAGGTAAAGCACCCTCCTCAAGAGTTATGTGATGTGTACATAAAGCGGGGCTTATACCTTTGAGGTCATCAATGGTATAACCCAAAGCACTTCGTTGCTTCTTCAAAACACCACACAACTTTTGAGCTTGATGCTCACTCAAAGAAGAGCTAACAGTCACGAGAAAAGTGGAGTTGGGTCCCAAAAATTCATACCTAAGGTGTGATGGAAGAGATTTGAGCTCAACTATTGGAACACCTTTACCTTCCTTTGATATTGCCACTTGCAACGCTTCTTGGCTAGAAATGCTCAAACACATTTTCTCTTCAACATCCTCAAAGCTTCCATTGAGCACATCCTCATACAAAGTCATCTCCTTGCTAAGAGTACCTATCTTTTCCTTATTCAACAAAACATTCTCAAGAGCATCGTTAGAAGTGAGCAATTGCTCATGCATAGAAGACACAACATGATCGAGAGAATCAATCAACATACAATTTTCTAAAGAAGAACTTGGATACTTCATGCTATCATTCAAGTCAAATTCTATCACCTCATCCCCTACTTTGAGTGAAATTTTAGCACTTTTCACATCTATCAAAGCACCCGAAGTAGCAAGGAATGGTCTTCCTAGAATGATAGGAATATTAGCATCTTTATCCATCTCAAGCACCACAAAATCTACCGGAATAAAAAATTTCCCAACCCTCAAAGGAACATTCTCTACCTTACCCTTAGGAAACTTAATTGACCTATCGGCCAATTGCAAAGTGATGTTAGTAGGTAAGAGTTCCCCTAGCTCAAGTCTTTGGTACACTGAGTATGGCATGAGGCTAACACTAGCTCCTAGGTCACACAAGGCATTCTCAATTTGCATTTTATAAATGGCACAAGGGATGGAAAAGTTTTCGAGGTCTTTTAGCTTAGGTGGCATCTTGTTCATTATGATAGCACTACAATTCTCGGTCAAGTTCACCGTCTCTACACCATCACAAGTCCTCCTACCACTCAAAATGTCTTTGAGGAATTTTGCGTAGTTGGGCCTTTGGGTGACAACTTCGGTGAATGGTAGAGAAAGGTGAAGTTGCTTAAGCATGTCAATGAGTCTTCCAAATTGTTCATCTAACTTGTGTCTCATGAATTTTTGTGGATAAGGAAGCTTGGGTTTCACAATCTCTTTCTCCACTCTCACCTCACTAGGCTTCTCAATCTCAACCTCGCTAAAAGATGCACCATCTCTCTCATCTTCAACCAAAACCCCTTTTGTGCCCTCTTTGGTCTCACTCTTCCTAGGCAAACTCTCCTCAAGAATCTTACCACTCCTTGTGACAATAGCATTAACCGGTCTCTTGGGATCTAGGCCTTGGGAAGGTAAAGAAGAAGGACTAGCATGGTCTTTTAAAGCATTAGCAAGTTGAGAAATTTGGTTTTCAAGCATCTTATTATGAGTCATCATTTCATTAAATTTCTTGTCACTTACGGTCATGTAAGTGTTCAACAACTTTGTTTGATTTTCAATGATTTCTTCCAAATTTGTTCTATGTGAAGAAGAAGAGGATTGAACATAGGAGCAAATCCGGGTGGAGGGCCTTTGGAGCCTCTTTGAGCATTGTTTTGAAAGTTGCCTCTACCTTGATTGTTCCAATTACCCCTATTTTGATTTTGACCATAACCTTGATTATGGTTACCACTACCTTGATTATGATTCCCATAACCTTGGTTTTGATTACCATAATTTTGGTTTTGATTTTGGCTACTATAACCTTGATTGTTATAGTTACCTCGAGAACCTTGGTTCCCTTGGTTCCTATTACCACCACCTTGGTTATAGTTGTCAAAATTGCCATGATTGTTGTAATTCCTATTCCATTGATCTCTTTGATTCTCAAACCTAGAATCATGATTATTTGACACATAGTTCACATGCTCATTCACATTTCCATCTTGATCATCACAAACATCCATACATGCATGAGGGCAACTAGAAACATCATGATCATACAACCCACAATCATCACAAAACAAACATCCACTAGGCATGTTATTAGAAGGAGGGGGTTGAGAATTAGAAGACATACCTCTCCCCTTAGATTGGGAGGGAAGACTTGAAACTTGGTAGGTAGCACTTTCTTACTTTGCCTTAATAGCGGACATCTCCTTCCCCAAATTTTTCATTTGTGAGGATAGATTGTTGATTGCATTTAGATGATCAACCGAGTACACCGAAGAGCTACTCTTGCTAGTTGACTCTCTTTCTCCATCTTGCCAATCTCTATAATACCTCACTACGTCTTCAATTATGTCCACCACTTCCTCTTCCGTTTTGTTCATGATAGGACCTCCGAATCCTCCATCTAAATATGATTTTCCTTGAGGGCTAAGGCCTCCATAGAAGATTTGAATGATTTGATAGGTTGGAATTCCGTGATGAGGACATTCTCTTTGATACTCTTTGTATCTCTCCCATGCTTCATAGAGGCTCTCACTTGGCTTTTGCTTGAAACCTTGAATCAAAGCTCTAGCCTCCAACGTTTTCTTTTGAGGATAGAAACGGGATAGAAATTCCTCGGTAACCTCGTCCCATGTCCTTAGAGAATTCGGCTTAACCTCCTTGTCTAGCCATTCCAAAGCATGCCCTATGAGAGATAAGGGAAAGAGCTTGAGGCGAATGAATTCTTGGGAAATTCCGTTCACCTTGATAGTATTGCAATATTTTTCGAACTCCTTGAGATGGTTTAGTGGGCTTTCATGCTTGGCCCCACTAAATTTTCGCCTCTCTATCAAAGTGATCATTGCCGGTCTTATTTCAAAATCATTTTCCGGTGTTGTAGGTGGAGCAATCCCACTCTCAAATCTATATGAATCGGGAATCTCCAATTCTTTCAATGCCACTCTCGGATTTTCTCCCATTCTTGCTTGTTCTTCTTGTTGTGGTTCTTCTTCACTTGAAATGCTAGGGCTCAAAGATCGTCCAGGACCCCTCAACCTTGCAATAGTTCTCTCAATTTCTGGATCAAATGGCAGTAGAGAATGACCACGTGCTCTATGCATAAAATCTTAAAAGAAATGGTTAGTAGCACGGCTACAAATGTAGCCTAAAAGAAAATCTTTTTGTATTTTCAATTAAAGGTGAAATAGACTCAACAACTATAACAAAGCACCAATATCAGTCCCCAGCAACGGCGCCAATTTTGACAAGAGGAAAATGTAGGTCGTTATCTACCTCTCTTGGAGACAAACTTAATTTGTAAACACTCGACCAACCCTAATACAAGTATATGGTAAGTCAAGGGTCGAACCCAAAGGAATGAGTAGGAACGATTCTATAGTCTATGTCAAGCTAATTCGAAGAATATAAATGGTTGTGGTTGGTAACTAAGATGTCAAAAAGCTAGACAAATTGAGGAATTCAATATGCTAAACACTAGGGATATAGGTTCCACATGCAAGCTCAATGATTATGCTAATTTATAGATCACTCAATCGATTCAACATCACAAGGGACAACCAATAGTTGCAATCAAAGGAATCCAAAAGCTATCTCCTATAAGCCAATCTAGGGTTCACTATGAATGGCTAACAAGGAAATTCACAATCAAATTCAATCAATTAAAGCAATTCTCAAATCAAGGGTTCATGACAATGAAATTTGCAATGCAATCTAGATTAATCTTATAGGTTGATCACTCCTAGTTTAAATAATCACATGCACAACTATGTCAACCAATTTAATTGCAACAATCCAATCAATTTAGTATAATCAACTAGAAAAAATCATCAATCAAGCATGCTTCCCCTTCTCCCTAGCAACTAATCTACTCACTAAACATGGTGAAATTAAGGAACAAAACAAATTCAATCAAAATCATATTCATTTAAAGCTTCATCAAAAGAAAATCAATCAATCAACAAATTCTAAAGCAAGGAATGTAATCTCAATCAAAATTCAAGAAACTAGAAAGAATTGCATTAAAATTAAATTAAAGGAAAGAAATCTTACAAACTCCCATTGAATTGAAGAAGGAATTTCAAGATCAAATTGAAATCTAAGATCAAATTCAAGTACAAACAAGTAAATCTTAAGCTTCTCTCTCTACTTTCTCTCTCTACTATTTTTGGAAAATTATTTCTCAAGTACAAAAGTTAAGTCGTCATAAAAAAATAAAGTCAAAAGCTATAAATAGGAAAATCGAGCGAAGGGGGCCGCACAGGGCCGTGCGCACGCACAGACCAGCCGCGCGCACGCACAGCTAGGTCTGCGCGCATGCACCCCTGTGCCATGCGCGCGCATCCCTGTGTGGTGCACGAGGCCTTGGCTCCTTCACTTGCTTGATCAAACTCCGCGCTCTTGAGCATCCCCATCATCAGTGCACTCGAGATGATGCCCGCGAACAAGGCAGTCCCAAAATGAGCAAATTGACTTGATTATTCACCTACAAAACACAAATAAAACAAAGAGAGAAAGCATAACAAAGTAAAACTAAAACTAAAACTATGAATTATCAACTAAAAATATGAAAAACTCGTAAAAACTAATCGAGAACCAAAGTGAATTATAAAAATGGAAAATCAAATAATACTAAGAGAATTATATGAAAATGATGAAAGAAAATGAACCTAAATCTTATTCTTTTGAGCGCCATAAACGACGCTCATCAAATGGATATTGAATGCAATTTGCATTGGTGTATTTAGGTTTATTGACCTTGATTAGGCAGGTTTCTTTTTGTATTTGCTGTATGGTTTTCTTATTGAGCCAAAGACATGGTATTTTCCTTGTGAGTAAGGTTGTATGCTTTCCTTGGTGCATTTGGTATTGCTGATTGTCCTTTCTTTATTTTGGTTGGGGCGACTTCATCTATCTTCACTCTCACACCTATGAGCGAGTGACTTTGGAATTCCTTGCCTCTCTTCGCAAGGAAGTCATTGAGCCGGAATTTAATGATGAGGAGCCTCAACTTGTAATACATTTCCGCATGTTCAATGAGGATCACTCCCTCACCGAGAGTGATCTAAACGAGATTTTCCATTGGCATGCGACCGGGCTAGATCATCCATGCGAAATGGCATCCACTCATCGCATCCCCTACAACGAGCAAGAATGGTGGAGGGCATATCCACCAGGGATAGTTTTCGGACCAACACATCTAAGGTCAACAACATCATCCACATAGCCTTGAGATATTTTGCACGGCTCCTCCAATATGCCGTGTTCTTCAAAGAAAACCTTGGCTCAATGGTTAAGGATGAGGTTACTTGTCTATTCTTGGCCGACAACCCTCAGCGCCTCAAGTTCCAATGCTCATCCACCTTCATCCAAAGGCTTTTGGATACTAGGGACAACCGTCTTGGTGACAATATTTTTATGGGGGTCATGATCACTATCATTGCCCTCTCCTTGAAAGATGGAGCTTACAAGGAGCAAATAGAAATGCTCCCCTTTGTGCACCAAACTCGAGAGGAAGTCACTGACGAGTTCCCTCCCTATTCTCTCTCCCTTAGTGCTCTCCGTCACAACCGTTTCATCAACTACTCAACAAGCAAGTGCAAATTCATCCTCTTAGTGGACAAAGAGGTTGAATGGTGTGTCCTTCCGGACCCATCCCTCATTATGGTGGACCATTTCTCTCATCTCAAATGGAAGATCCCCCGGCAGCACATCCCCGATGAATTAAGAAGAACAAGAGCCCGGGGCGCAATTCCTCATCCTCCCCCGGTCCAACGCCAGGAGCAAACCGTTCCCCCCCTTAGCGAGGGAGGTGAGGCATCTTCCTCTTTCTCCTTACCTTCTTTTGATATGAATGTCCTCCGTAGTACCCTCGAGAATATCCGTTGGGATAACCAAGCTTCCATTGAACAATGGGGGTACTACGGGAGGATGAATTATGATAACCTTGTACAAACGGGCATCCAAGCGCCCTATGTTAACTACCCCTACCACCCCCCTTAAGAGGGTCCGGTTCCACATTGGGACCCCTATGACCCCAACAACCCTACCCCCAACGTCTACCCCTATTGGGAAGGTCTTATCGACCCTTCTCAACGCATTGGCACCCCACTTTATGATCCTTATCGCCCGGGTGGGTGTGATCCGGCTTATGATCCGGCTCGCACAACCACCCCAAACCCTTTTGATGGTGGATGGGGTGACCAGGGGTGGCCCTATGAGCACTTTAACCAACCCTTCCACCCACTTATGGACATTCCCGGGTTCGATTTTGAGAACCCCCCTCAACCTAGAGGGCAAGGAGACAGGACCCCATGATGAGGGTTCCCTTCCTTCCCCTCAGAACTTCTAACTTTTAACTTTTGCTCGGGACGTTCAAAAGACTAGTGTGGGGGAGGATGTTCCTTTTGGGTTGGTTGAAGTGTACATAGGAGGGGAAGGTAGTGTGGTAGGTAGTGGCTTTTACATGAGGAGGACTATTGAGGATTGTGGCCTTGTTGTAGTTGATGATGTTGTTGATGATGTTGTTATGGTGATGTGATGATGATGATGATGATGTGATGGTGATGATGGTGATGTTTTAATGATGTTTTTATGATGATTTTTGCTGATTTTTGACGATTTCTGATGGTGCTTGAGCTTTGTGTAGGCGAAGATGCTCCCAAGAAAAAAAAAATCCAAAATTCCTGACAATCCAAATTCCCTTAATCCAAACTTTGTAGATAACTTTTTATTTATCTTTCTTTACTTTTTATCTATAACTTTAGTCTTTTTCTTTGGTTTCTAACTTTTTTTTTTTATTTTTCTTGTTTTGTCATAGTTTCTTTTGTTTTGGCTCACTTTTCTTGAAGCTTGAAAGCGGAAACGAAGGAAGTTAAGGAGCAACACAAGCTCCCTTGGTGAGATTGTATGAAATATCTTGTCTTCCATTTCAAGAGGCATTTGGTGAGACCTTTCCTCTCTTTTATTTTCTCTTTCTTTGAGTGTTTAGTCTAGGTTAGCTTAGGAAGAAGTTGAATGGTTCGAGGATGTTTGCTTTTGGTTCTATGAAATCTGGGATCGTTGATGTTGTTATCGAACGATCACTTGTATGACGATTGGGATTTGAGTGAATTATATGCCTCGGATGTGAACCTTTTTTATTTCTTCCTCTTTCTTTTGTTTTGTTTTCCCCTTTTTTTGTTACAAGCATAATATGACAATTTGAAATGATTTTTGATGTGTAATTTGCTCACTCTTTTGGATTAGTTTGCCTCGATGTGTCTTTGAATGCTTATCTTCCTAGTTGATGAGGGTTTGCACGGTTTGAGAATGCTTTGGGTTGAGTTAGACACATTGTAAGCTAAGGTAGCCCGGTTTAGAACTTTTGAGGGCGTTTGAACCCCTAGTTCACGGGAAAGTGGTAAGATGGTGTTGCTTTCTATGGTGGATAAGATTCCCTTGGTTAGTATTTGCTATATTTCTCATCCCGTGTGAGCGCCATTTGTTCTAGCCTTCATCATTCTTGTGAGCGGCACTTAGGATCCTTAACTATGCATGTCTTAATCTTTCTGTTGGCGTCTAGCTCCCAAGATCGTGACCATATAACTCTAGAGGAGGAAGAGGGCATTTCTTCTCATTTTTCTTTGTTTTCTTTGTGTTTTGTTACAAATTTGGTTTTCATTTTTACATTCACTCTCTTGCTAACCAATTTGAGCCTTATTTCCCCTTTCTTGACTTAGCCATATTACAAACCTATCGGCCTATGTTCTACCAACCCTTGTAGTTAGTGAAGCATTGGCTTGTGAGGTTCGAGTTTGATAATGTTGAAATTGAGCAAGAAGTTTGTGTAATTTGGTTCAAATAAGGTTTTGAAAGACTATTCGTGAAAAGAGTACGCAAAATAGGTTTGGCAAGAAAGTTGAAACTCATGAAAACCAATAAAAAAAAATTTGATGAAAAAAATTGAAGTAATGTGGTGTGGTTTGTTTTGAAAGGTTGTAAGTTTGAAGAATAGGTTCAATTCTTAGGATGTTCTTGAGAGATAACCACTCTTACGCTTCACTTAGGAATTACCACAAAAATTTTCAAATTGTTTCCCAACCATAACCCCTAGCCATGACATTACAACCCTACTTAAGGCCCTTGGATTCTAGAGGGGCGTGGTCAAAGAATGGTGGAGGGAGATAGATTTCAACCCTATGGAGAGAGTATGCATAGTTGAGATGTCGGGATGACCCTATGATTCCACATAAAATTTTTCTTTTTCCGGTTCCCTCGAGGAACCATGAGGAGCTAGCTAGGGAATGAATTGAAGCTAGTGGAGAGAACGCGGACCGTCTTGGTTGGGGCTAGGGCGGAGAATGAAATCATTAGTTCTCTACGCTTAGCTTAGGTTTGTCTTTCTCAACCTTGGGCATCTTTGAACGTGTTTTCCCTTTTTGAATTGAGAAAGATAAGTATTCTTTGGTGCTTTTATTTGCAAATGAGTCCAAATTGAGCATTTCATTACCTTGAGGCTTGATTGGTTTTGCTAAAAACCTTGTCATGTTACGTTTGTTGTGTTTGTCTTTTTGTTCCAGTTTTCCTTGCTTGAGGACAATCAAGAGGCAAGTGTGGGGGATTTTGATGAGTGGAAATTATGCCACTCTTTTATCCTTTTTCTCTAAGGATTCTCTCCTCATTTGCACTTGTTTGGCCCTTTTTCTAAGCATTTTTACTTAGTTTTTCTTCCTCCTTTCTTTTCTCCACTATCTTCCCTTTTCTTAGTCTTCTCGCTTTGTTTTTATTATGATTTCCATGCTTATGCTTTGTAGGAACCATCGGGATTTTCAAGAGGAGGAAGCTAAGCTCAAGGGAAGCTGAAGGAAGCATGATTCAGAAGAGGTTCAGCCGAACCTCCTGAAGGTGTGGCCGAACCTGCTCAGTGGTTCGGCCGAACGTCGAGGCAGGGACAAGATGCAATTTGGCAATTTTGCAGGAGTGGTCGAACCACAGAAGTTCGACCAGACCAGGATCAGGGAGGTTCGACTGAACCTACCCATGGTTCGGCCGTACCTACCCTGTAGTCCGGCCGAACCTTCCCTTTGTTCGGTCGGACCTCTCCTTTTATCAGCTGGCTCTGTATGGACTATATAAGTCCCATCTTAAAACGTTTTGGGGGGATTTTTTTCGGATTGACTTAGTACTAATTCCATAGAACATTAGCCTAATCTAGAGAGAGAAAAATAGATTGTTATTCAAGCTTCCTTTATTGTATTCAACTTTGCTCAAGTTTTAATCTTTCTTCAATCAAGCAAGGATCCAAGTTTTAATCTTTCATTAATCCCTTCTTTAGTAATCTCTTCTCCTTTCCTTTCATATTATTTATTTGTTTTATTGTTACTTATTTTTGTCAATCTTATTAGTTTATCTAGTTATTAATGATTTCATTGATTTCAATCATGTTTTGTTTTGAGTTTCTTGAAATTATTGCTAGTTTTGATATTATGTTTAATCTCCCTTCTCTAGGCTAAACTTTTAGCTAGGGGAAGGGGGTGGAAGATATGATTTGATATTGGATGAATGATGATGGTTGGATTGAACTTATGCCATATATTGATGAAAGACATGATTTTTATTAGCTTGGGATTATTTTTGCACTCTATTTGATGTTTTCTAGTTTAAATGCATGAAAGTGATTTGAACTAGATTAGGATTACCTCTATTTTAGTGATTGCATGAGAATGAGTAATTAAAGTGGAGTTTTTATGGATTGTGCTTCTTTATTCTCTTGATTTGATTGTAACTAATAGGATGCATGAGAATGATCCTTATTAGTGTAGACCTCTTTCATTGATTTGCCTAGACTATTGCATGAGAATGAATTGTTTAGGTAGAACCTTGTGTTCTTTGGCATATGTTTCATGATAATTACCATTATTCTCCTCTTTCTAATCATATTGGACACCCCCGTATCCCTAGCGTCATTTTCTATTGATTTTAATCATCATTTTCTTGCTTACTTGTAGTTTTAGTCTTCTACTCAACAAAACCAACAAAAACAATCCCCTTTTCACTCTTGCATTAGTGATATTTGATGTTGAATTAGCGTGCTTCCCTAGTGGTTCGACCCTTTACTTGCCACTAACTAGTTTAGTGTAGGTTTAGGTATTATAAATGATTAATTTGGTTAGGGTGGTAGCATAACGACCTATTTAACCCGTGATCATTATAGAATTCCATCAAAGTAAAACAGAAAAATATTATAATTTGAATTATATTTTCAATATTCATCATAAATTAAGTTATAGCCTTACAAATTTTAATAAAATTATAAAAGAATTTAACCCTGCACCTAATCTATTTGTACCAAAATTAGTAACAATAATTTCTTTAGTTTTACCAACTTTACTATAGCAAAGCCAAACTGGAACAACAGAGTTTACAGTCTTTAACTATGATAAAGCACTTGTGATTCCCACTGCCTCCTAGACTTGATGAAATTACAAGCATCAGTGATATCTTCCTCATTCAGTAGCATAACCTGCAATAACAGCACAACTTAGACCATTGAATAAAAAGAAAGGAAAAAAAAGGACAGTTTAAAAAATGAATGAAAAAAAAATACACTCTCATCTTATAAAAGACCTCTATCAGCCATATTCATTCACTATCACCATTCACATTGCAGCTATAAAATACCCCTCATAAAACCATATTCAGAGAAAATAAAGAATAAGTTAATATTAAAGAGCTACAGAGTGGCTATGTTGTACTTCAGCCTACGAATTTTGTATGGACTTTAAGAACACTTTCTTATAGTCCATACAAATTCATAGGCTCAAATTAACATCCAACTAATCATGTAAGTTTCTCAGGAAACAAGCTTAGGAATAAGGTATGTAGATACTTTTATATCAATACAATACAATACACAAATCGGAATTTACTATAAAATAGTAGTGCAAAACACTTACCAACATATCTTCCCAAAAAAAGAAGAAGGCATAGATCACTTCATTGTAGAACAAATTTTTTTTAAAGTGTAATGAAAGATGTTGAAGCATTGGGTAATAGGAGAATTCCAATTTTTTCCCCTCAAAAAAAATATTATTTTGTTGAAGCTACTAAAGATGGAAATTAACCAAAATAAAATATAAATGAATATTTAAAAAATTCATTTTCAATAAAAACTCCACAAACTCCACTTGTAGAGGCAAACAAGTAGAGTTGTCAAATAAAGAACCCAATTTAAGTATCACAACCACCACTTTAAAATCATGAGAGGTGGATGAAAAACAGGACTCCGATTTGACGGAAGACTACGAATTTTGTATGAACTCTGATCTGATTAATGATGTATTGCAAGAGCAATAATCATAACATAAGCTATAAAAAGATTTCTTTTTTGCTTACAATGAATACAATGAAGTAAACCTAGCTCAAGAAGCATTGTGACCACAACTAGGTTAGAGAATTTTAACAAAGTTAAAAAGTAAAGCTTTTTCCACTTTGTGACCTATGATATAATTCTATACAAAGAACTCCCTTTTATAGACAAAAAAAATAAGAAATATAAAAAATTAACATACAGAATCATTATCAAATAGTGCCACTATAAATTTGCATTCAACTATTCATTATCTCTAATATCATTTACAAATAACCATTAAACATCTTACGAAGCCTATTTACTTAACAATATGTTCCAGAATACTGATCTTTCTTATAGTTTTCCTTACTACTTTAAAATCTTCACAATTTACATCTTACGAGATTGCCACCTTGGTTCTTATAACCACCACCTTGGTTATAGTTGTCAAAATTGCCATGATTGTTGTAATTCCTATTCCATTGACCTCTTTGATTCTCAAACCTAGAATCATGATTATTTGACACATAGTTCACATGCTCATTCACATTTCCATCTTGATCATCACAAACATCCATACATGCATGAGGGAAACTAGAAACATCATGATCATACGACCCACAATCATCACAAAACAAGAATCCACTAGGCATGTTATTAGAAGAGGGAGGGGGTTGAGAATTAGAAGACATACCTCTCCCCTTAGATTGGGAAGGAAGACTTAAAACTTCGTAGGTAACACTTTCCAACTTTTCCTTGATAGCGGACATCTCCTTTCCCAAGTTTGTCATTTGTGAGGATAGATTGTTGATTGCATTTAGATGATCAACCGAGTACACCGAAGAGCTACTCTTGCTAGTTGACTCTCTTTCTCCATCTTTCCAATCTTTATAATACCTCACTACGTCTTCAATTATGTCCACTACTTCCTATTCCGTTTTGTTCATGATAGGACCTCTGGCTCCTCTATCTAAACATGATTTTCCTTGAGAGCTAAGGCCTCTATAGAAGATTTGAATAATTTGATAGGATGGAATTCCGTGATGAGGATACTCCCTTTGATACTCTTTGTATCTCTCCCATGCTTCATAGAGGCTCTCACTTGGCTTTTGCTTGAAACCTTGAATCAAAGCTTTAGCCTCCGCCGTTTTCTTTTGTGGATATAAACGGGATAGAAATTCCTTGGTAACCTCGTCCCATGTCCTTAGAGAATTTGGCTTGACCTCCTTGTCTAGCCATTCCAAAGCGCGCCCTTTGAGAGAAAAGGAAAAGAGCTTGAGGCGGATGAATTCTTGGGAAATTCCGTTCACCTTGATAGTATTGCAATATTTTTCGAATTCCTTGAGATGGTTTAGTGAGCTTTCATACTTGGCCCCACTAAATTGCTCTCCCGCACTAGCCAAGTCGAAGTTAATCTTCTTGATAGTCCATTGAGTTCGATGTTCAAACTCTACTGGAAGATGACAAGATTTTCCATACACTAACCGATATGGAGTTGTGCCTATTGGGGTATATGCCGTTCTATATGCCCATAGAGCATCATCAAGTTTTTACACCAATCATTCCTTTTCCTTGCAACCGTCTTCTCAAGGATTAACTTGATTTGACGGTTGGACACTTTTGCTTGTCCACTAGTTTGTGGATGATAGGTTAGACCGAACCTTTGGTGAACCCCATGCTTTCTTAGCATCTTTTGAAAAGCACTATGAACAAAATGTGCACCGTTTTCACTTACCACAGCTCTAGGAATTCCAAACCTTGGAAACATGAATTTCTTAAACAATTTCATGACTACCTTGTGGTCATTAGTTGGGGAGGCAATGGCCTCAACCCATTTTGAAACGTAGTCGAGCGCCACAAGGATGTATTGATTTCCATAAGAAGTAGGGAATGGCCCCATGAAATCAATACCCCATACATTAAATACCTCTAGCTCATGTATTGGTTGTTGAGGCATCTCATTTCGCTTGGATATGTTGCCGGTTCGTTGACACCGGTCATAAGTCTTCACAAACCCCCAAGCATCTTTAAAGATGTGAAGCCACCACAAACCGCTATGCAAGACCTTCAATGCTATTTTTGCTCCCATATGCCCTCCACAAGGATTGGAATGACACATCTTGAGCATATTTTGCACTTCCTCATCCGGAACACACCTTCGAAGCAAACCATCTACTCCTCTTTTGTAGAGAATGGGGTCATCCCATATATAGTGCCTTGATATCCTCTTTAGCTTCTTCCTTTGGTTCTTGGAGAAATCGGGAGGAAATTCCCCACATGCCAAGTAGTTCACCAAGTCGGCAAACCAAGGAAGTTCTTTCTCATTCAAGATATAAAGCACATCATCTCTCAATTCATCACATATGGGAATATCATCATCACTAGATTGCACATTCTCTAACCGGGAAATATGATCCGCAACTACATTCTCGGCCCCTTTCTAATCACATATTTCAACATTAAATTGTTGAAGAGAAAGGACCTAACGAAGAAGACGAGGCTTGGACTCTTTCTTTGCAACGAGGTACCTAATAGCCGCATGATCGGTGTAGACAATAGTTTTGGAACCAATGAGGTAGTTCCAAAACTTCTCAAAAGCATGTACCACGGCAAGAAACTCTTTCTCCGTTGTGGTGTAGTTCCGTTGGGCTTCATTTAAAGTCTTAGACATATAGTAGATGACATGAAACTTCTTCTCTATTCTTTGCCCCAACACTCCTCCAATTGCAACATCACTAGCATCGCACATAAGTTCAAATGGTAAATCCCATCCTGGCCCTTGCACGATTAGAGTAGAGATCAAAACCTCCTTTAATTTGTTAAAAGCTTGAAGACATTTTTCATCAAAAATAAAGATGGAATCCTTTTGAAGAAGAGAATTTAGGGGTCTAGAAATTTGTGAGAAATCCTTGATAAATCTCCTATAGAACCCGGCATGCCCCAAAAAGGATTTTACTCCTCTCACATTGATTGGAGGTGGCAATTTTTCAATAACTTCAACTTTGGCCTTATCAACCTTAATCCCCTTGCTTGAAATCTTGTGACCAAGGACGATTACCTCTTCAACCATGAAGTGGCATTTCTCCCAGTTTAGGACCAAGTTGATCTTTTCACATCTTGCTAAGCATTTGCCCAAATTGGACAAACAATCTTCAAATGAGAGGCCTCCTACCAAGAAATCATCCATGAACACTTCCATCTCGGCTTCAAAAATGTCCCCAAAGATACTCATCATGCACCTTTGAAAGGTTTCCGGCGCATTGCAAAGTTCGAACTACATCCTCCTATATTTAAAAGTACCATATGGACAAGTAAAAGTTATCTTCTCTTGGTCATCCGGGTTTATATGGATTTGAAAGAAACCCGAATAACCATCAAGAAAGAAATAATACTTGTGCTTGGTTAGTCTTTCCAAAATTTGGTCGATAAAAGAGAAGAGAAAATGATCCTTGTTAGTGGATGCATTTAAACGTCTATCGTCTATGCACATCCTCCAACCGGTCACCGTTCTAGTTGAAATGAGATCACCATTCTCATTTTCAACTACGGTCATTCCTCCCTTTTTAGGGACCACATGAACGGGGGAAACCCATCTAGAACTCGAAATAGGGAAGATGATGCCGACATCAAAGAGTTTGGTGATTTCTTTCTTCACCACCTCCCCCATTTGAGGATTGAGTTTCCTTTGCTTCTCAATGGAAGGCTTAGAACCCTCCACAAGTGTTAAGTGGTGCATACATAAAGCAGGACTAATACCTTTGAGGTTATCAATGGTATAGCCTAAAAGTATCTTGGTGGTTTTTCAAAACACCACATAACATTTGAGTTTGGCACTCGTTCAAAGAATAATTCACAATTACCGAAAAAGTTGAATTAGGACCCAAAAACACATACTTTAGGTGTGATGGTAGATGTTTTAACTCTATCATTGGAACACCCTTACCTTCTCTTGAGGTAGCTATTTCCAATGCATCATCACTTGTGATTCCCATGCATACTTGCTCAATGCTCTCTTCCATACTTCTTTCAAGCATTTCTTCATACAATGCCATCTCCTTGCTTTGCTCACCTATCTTTTCCTTATTCAATAGGACATTCTCAAGGGCATCGTTAGTAGTGAGCAAGTGCTCATGCGTGGAAGTCATAATAGAATCAATCATCATACAATTATCAAGATTAAAGCTTGGATACTTCATGCTCTCATTCAAATCAAATTCTATCACCTTATCTCCTACTTTTAGTGAAATTTTAGCAATCAAATGCTCAAGGTCAAGTGATCGGAATGCCTGGGAGGAGGCCGCTTCCGATCAGTAATATTAATGCATAATTAATATTACAGCTTAATCTTGACTGAACCCTTCGGGTCATACCCAAGCAACTAATGAGCCGAAGCGACGAATTAATTAGGAATTAATTAATAAGTCGACCGAGTAATTAATATTTAGACGTCGGAAATTCGAGCTTGGAGCGTCGAAACCGAGCGTCGAAAGTCGAGTCGAAAATAGTAAAAGACGAGACGTGAAAATAATAAAAAATCAACAAAGACCAAAATACCCCTAGCATCGGAATACCCCAAGCAATCCGAGTTTTAGGGGCATAATGCACAAGCATGGTGGCTAGCATGCGCACCAAGCCGAGCCAAGGCTGGCTGGTGCGTGGTAGCGCACCATTGCTAGCATCCAAGGCGTCCAAGGGCAGCAAGCTGCAGCAACCCGCACTCGGAGTGCGCATGATGCTAGCAGCGTGCAGCAGCAGCCCGCACTCGGAGTGTGTGGCTTACTAGCCGCAAGCAGCAGCCCGCATCTCCAAGTGCGGGTAGTTAGGCTGTGGCACGGGCTATGGCGTGGCCTGCTAGGCCGTAGCACATGGCAGGCCACCTTGGGTGCCTTGGTGCCCAAGTGTGGGTGCTACGTGGGGCAAAATAAATGGGAGTTAGGGCATTGAGGTGGCCGGTTATGGGAGTGAGAGTGGGAGGCAAGTTTGGTCCCCCCCTCCTCCAAATGGTCCTTACCTACTCCTTTTTGTGAGCTTGCCACTTGTTGATTTATGACTAGTTTGATTATTAATTTTATTTTAGCTTTAAAATAAAATGGGAAAATCAAATTCTCCCACATTGATGGGAGAGCTTTTCACACTCATGATTTTCCCTATAAATACCCAAGTTGGGGTATTGGAAAAATCACTTGAGTAAGAGTTTGAAAAGGCATCACTAGTAGTGAAAACCTTTGAACTCAAGAGTTGAAAAAGGCATCACCATTGTGAAAACCTTTGAACTCAATTACTCGGGTTTCGGTCGGGCCTTGCTAACTCCAAGGCATTGGACGTAGTCGGTGTTCGAGTTGTGGGTGGACTTCCGTTGGAGGTCATCGTATTTTCGAGGCTAGCTTTCGAAGTAAGAGCCCCTCGAAGTTGGGCGAAGCACGCGTCAAAGGTATAATTATTATCTTAATCTTGTCATTAAGTTAATTATGTTTATGGTTTTATTTATTGCGAGTGCGGTCTTGGTTTTGGGTTTGTTTCCGCGCTGAGTCGGACTCACCAAACCCCAACAGTGGTATCGGAGCCTCGCTCGTTTATTTTTAAAATCATATTATTTTTCAAGGTGTTTTATGGCTTAATTTTTCTGGTTTTAAGTTGCTAATTAGATTAGTAGCTCATTTTATTAATTTTAATCCCGTATTAAAGCTGACTTCATCTCCCGAACCCAGATTTCGACCCAAAAATAGTGAATTTTGGGTGGTAAAGGCGTTCTGGAAATGGTTTTACTCTTTTAGGACAGTTTTTAGCCAAAAAACGACCAGAAATGCACTTTTTGAGGGATTTTTCGTTTTGACGAAAAATTTTAAGTCTTTCTAACCTTGAAAATTAATTCCATATTTATGTTGGTTATGTAATTGGTTCAATACATATTTTATATGCAATTTTAAACCTCTTTAGGAATGATTACTTGGTAGTAATTTGTGTTTGAAAGCTTGGTTTTATTTTTCACATAATTGCAAATTAATTGCATTAAGTGTGAAATTGTTGTTCTTTGAGGCTTCGTAGTACTAAAGATTCAATCTTTAATTATGTTAAGTGATTGAAACTTTAAATTTACTAAATTCCATGAATTTTTGTTGAACTTTGTTGATTTAATCATTTTTAAGTTGATTGGAATCATAAAGTTTTAAACTTGTGATAGAAATTTGTTTATCTTCATACTGGAAGATATAATTTTCTAAGGATTCACAAGTATAAAGTTGGAATCTTTATTGAACTTATGTTCATTTTTCCAAATTTCCTTTAACTTTGTCAAAATCTCAAGATTAATTTAAATTGATTAAATTAATAGTGAGAAATTGCCTATTTATTTTGTTGCACCAAGTTAAACTAATTTTATTAAAGAATGGTTCTTAGAAATAATTTTGGTTATATGCACTTGGATGAATTTTATTTGAGTTAGACTTATTCAATTTTCAATTTTTTTCTCATTAAAATTAGTTCTAAAATTAATTTAGAATTAATAAATTGTCACGCGAAATTTGGGATTGAAATCCCGAGGCTATGGCACGCAAATCGAGGCAAAGCCTCCCTTGGCTAGTCGGGCTGCATAGCATGTGGCTGCCAAAGGGGCTGCTCGATGGTTGCATGCAGCCTTATGCGTAGCATGCGCGCCCAGCCACAGCAGCAACGCAGCAGCATCATGTTACGGCTGTGCTAAATGCGTGCGTGCTGCTGCCGTAGCGCAGCACATGGCTGCTGTGGTGTGGTGGTGTGTGCGAGCATTTTGAGTGCATGGCTTAGTGCGGCAGGGGTGTGCGTGTGGGCTGTGCTGCGAGCTTGCGGCATGGTGCACATAGCTAGCAAGCTTGTGCGGCCTCGTGGCTTGTGTTCATGCACGCCCCGTAGAAGAGTCGACGCGTGTGCGGTATTCTAAGCTATGGGTGTGACGCTTAGCATGGGTCCCGGCTATGCGCACCTCCCCTTAATTAGCACATATACCCCGGTTTTAAGGCGATATTATTTTGCATTTTAGCCGTTTATTTATTTTAATTAATCTAGTGTATTTTAATTAAAATTTTGGAGGCTAGGCCTCGGTTTTGAGGGGCGTTGGCAAATTTTAATTTTGGCAAATTTTGGGCTTAATTAATTGGATTAATTACGTTGGATGAGGAATTTAGGGGGAGCTTCAAATATTAATTGCGCTTATTTACATAATCGGTTAAAACAACTTTGACTAGTTTTAATTAGGTGTGTTAATTGGATTAACCACCTAGATTAGTTACTAGTTATCGCGTGTTTATGCATTGTTACTTGTTTTATCGTTGTACAATGCATGGGCCATTCACAAATAGTGAATAGATGAATGGAATATATGTTCTCTCACAGGTTTAATAAAATGGCAACTAGTGGGGCCCGATTAGGATAGAAAATACGGGCTGCGATCCATGATGTATTTTTGTAAATCTAAATACGGTCTGCGCACCGTTGAGTATTTTTGTACCTTAATATTTAGATTAGTCCTAATCGTACATACTAGTAGTTGCATAATTTTGGTCAAGTCTTGAAGATGGATGTTCTTGGAAGACAAAGCCATGAAGTTGCAAAAGAAGACCTGTTGAAGACTTGAAGAATTCAAGGGGTCATGGCAGTTGCCGAATATGCATCAAATGCTTATGCTTTACATATTTTTCTTTACATATTTATGATCATTTATATGAATTATATGTTAGATGCATGTTTAGGAATTCGAATGTTGTGATGATTAATTAAGTTCACTTAAATCAACCAACATAGAAACCCTAGGTCCCTAAAATATTGAGTAAAATTGCCATTCCAAAACAACACTTATTGACCTATTGAGAGTGGTGATGGGCTACGCCAAAGTGAAGCATCACTACTACTCCCTAGAATCATAAGGCATACCGGGTATGTAAGTTGGTTTTGGTTGTACTCAACGATATGAGTGATGGAGTCCTAACATGTCGCGGCAAAGTGAATAAATTGTTAAGAGAGCATTAGATGTGACGATTTATTCAACCAAGAGTGGCTTGGAGCCATTTGCAAAGCGTTGCTTACCTTGGGAGATTGAGTGCTAAGACAAGCCAAAGCATGCTTAGTCACTCTTTGTTTCCTTGGATTTTGGAATCGACTTATTTTCACAAAAATAGGGACAATTTTATGTGTAAAAAAGACGTTAAATAAGTTTGAAATATGCATGAATTAAATTCAATCTTATTTAAGTATCATGAATGGTTTTTCATTAAAATTCTTTCAATTGTAGAATCATGTCTTCAACTATCGACAACAATCTAATAATCCCAGATCTTCCCGAGAAGTTACCATTTAGCTTGAATTTGGTGAACTTCAAGGAATGAGAGGAAGAACTCCGTATGACCCTCCGCAATTTCTACCTAGAGCATATCTTGGACACACCCCTCCCGGAACAGTGGAAGAAGAAATTCTCCAACTACCTTCCAGATGTACTCCTCAAGGCTCTAGAAGATGTGGTCAATCTGAGGGTCACAAAGAGCGACATGGGCAACTATGATGGACTTGTGGAGGAAGTGACTAGGTCACTGTCTAACATGAGGATCAAGCCACCGCAAGATGGTTGTCTCAGCAAAGAGAGGCAAGAAGTATGGGCTAGGGTCTATAGTGCAAGACTTAGACCCGGGATGCCGCTTCAAGCCCATGTGCAAAAGATGACAAGGTTATTTAACCATCTAGAACTGATTGGTAGGCCGGTGGAGGGTGAGCAAGCGGCTCATATGCTTTTAAGTTCACTCCACTCGGGGTACATTGCAATTAAAATGCAACTTACCAACAATCGGGATAAACTATCCTACAAGGAAATTGTCCAAGAGCTCTAGAAAACCTATTCTTGCTAGGCGGCTAAGGTTGCTCTAAGGCCCAAGAAGAAGGAGTTCAAGAACAAGGCTAAGATGCGCTGCTTCTATTGTAGTAAGCAAGGTCACTACAAAAGGGAATGTAGCGAGTATCTGGAAGATGAGGCAACAGGAAAAGCAGCCTAAATCTCAGGTATCATCTTAACACTTGAATACAAGAAATTTATAAGGTATTAGATACCGGAAAATTGACTCACTTTATGCTCCTGTTTCAGGAACAAACTGAGCGGTGCTTTTTCAAGTGGACATGAGTACACAAGTGGAAGATGGAGATAACCTATCCAAAGAAAGCTTGTAATCTCATGTGTTTTGTCTAAATTCTAAAACTTGTTGAGTTTTATCTACCATACTTTGATCTCATGACGTTGGACGTCATTTTAACCTTGATCACAAGACTTTTGTTTCATGTCTTGTTCATATTTATGGAAATGACACTATTGTGTGTTTAGACAAAATTGTTTATTATGATACCAAAAGAGCTAAGACCATGGAGTCAAATCAAACTTACTTGTGGCATTGTCGTCTTGGCCACATTAACATCAAACGCATCACGAAGCTTCTACAAGAAGGCGTTCTTGACTCTTTCGATTTAGAATCTTTTGAGAATTACAAAGGATGTTTATTAGGCAAGATGATTAAGCAGCCATTCTCCAAGTTGGGAGAAAGGGCCGGTGACTTATTGGGCCTAATACATACCAATCTATGTGGACCAATGAGCTCCGCCACAAGAAATGGACATCGATATTTCATCACCTTCATAGACGATTATAGTAGATATGGTTATGTCTACCTCATGTCGCATAAATCTGAATCGTTTGACAAGTTCAAAGAATTTCAGAGTGAAGTGGAAAATCAGCTTGGCAAGAAAATCAAAGCCCTTCGATCGGATCGAGCTGGTGAATACTTGAGCCAAGAATTCGATGACCATCTGAAAGATCATGGCATACTTTCAGAACTAACACCTCCGGGAACTCCACAATGGAACGGAGTATCCGAACGGAGAAATCGAACCTTGTTAGACATGGTACGATCAACCATGGGTCTTAGTGATCTTCCTATCTCTTTTTGGGGACACGCACTTTTGACTGCGGCACTAACACTGAACCGTGCTCCATCAAAAGCTGTAAAAAAGACTCCATACGAGTTATGGACAAAGAAACCTCCTAGGTTGTCTTTTCTAAAGATATGGGGATGCAAAGCATATGTCAAGAAATTGATTTCTGACAAACATCATCCCAAATCTGATAAGGTTTACTTTGTGGGCTCCCCAAAAGAAACCAAAGGGTATTACTTCTACAACAAATCAGAGAACAAAGTGTTTGTTGCTCGCGATGATGTCTTTTTGGAGAAGGAACACCTTTCCAAAATGACAAGTGGGAGGAAAATCGAACTCGACGAAGTTCATGAGGATGAGCAACAAAGTCAGAATGACAGTCAAAGTGCTCAAACAGCATCTGTTGACAAAAGTCAAAGTGATCAAAATATGCAAAGTCGAATCGACAATGCAAATGCTCAGTCTATTACCCTACGTAGGTCTCAAAGGCCGAGATCCCAACCTGATAGATACCTTGGTTTAGTATTAACCGAGAATCAGGACATCCTGATCATGGATGGAGATGAACCGCCAACCTACAAGCAAGCGATGGCAAGCACCGACTCTACTAAATGGCAAGAGGCCATGAGATCCAAAATGGATTCCATGTTTGAAAATCAAGTCTGGGACTTGGTTGACTTACTCGAAGGTTACACACCTATCGGATGTAAGTGGATTTTCAAGTTGAAAACCGACAAAGATGGAAATGTATTCATTTACAAAGCCTGATTGGTAGCAAAAGGTTATACACAAGTTCGTGATATTGATTACGATGAAACCTTTTCTCCAGTCGCAATGCTTAAATCCATTCGGATCCTCCTAGCGATTGCTGCATATTACAACTATGAAATATGGCAGATGGACGTCAAAATCGCCTTCCTAAATGGTATTTTGGAAGAAACTGTGTATATGACACAGCCTGAAGGTTTTGTCGACCAAAACAACGCTGGAAAGGTATGAAAGCTTAAGAAGTCCATTTATGGATTAAAGCAAGCAAGCAGAAGTTGGAATCTGCGATTCGATGAAGCCATAAGTAAGTTTGGTTTTATCAAGAATCCAGATGAATCTTGTCTTTACAAGAAGGTCAGTGGGAGTGACATTGCCTTCCTAGTCTTATATGTCGATGACATATTACTCATTGGAAACAGTATTCCTTTATTAGAGTCTGTAAAGGCTTGGCTTGGAAAATGTTTTTCAATGAAAGACTTGGGAGAGTCTCAGTACATACTAGGCATCAAGATCTATAGGGATAGATCGAAAAGGATGATAGGATTGAGTCAAAGTACTTATATTGATAAGGTACTAGCTTGTTTCCAAATGGAAGGGGCCAAGAGAGGTCACCTACCCATGTCGCATGGCATAACCCTAAGAAAGAATCAGTGTCCAAAGACACCTGTTGAGCGAGAAAGGATGAATCAGATTCCATATGCTTCGCTTATTGGATCGATCATGTATGCCATGATATGTACTAGGCCAGATGTGTCGTATGCCTTGAGCGCTACGAGCCGATACCAATCAGACCCAGGAGAGGCGCATTGGACTGCGGCCAAGAATATCCTAAAGTACCTGAAAAGGAACAAGGATAAATTCCTGGTCTACGGTGGCAGAGGTGAATTAGTTGTTGAGGGTTATACCGACGCAAGCTTCCAGACAGACAGAGACGACTTCAAGTCATAATCTGGGTACATATTCTGTCTCAATGGAGGAGCGTTTAGTTGGAAGAGTGCTAAGAAAATCACAACTGCAGATTCTACAACTAAAGCCGAATACTTGGCAGCATCTGAGGCAGCTAAGGAGGCAGTTTGGATTCGCAAGTTCATTGGTGAATTTGGTGTTATACCCTCCATCGAGGGACCAATAGACCTCTATTGTGACAACAATGGAGCTATTGCTGAGGCCAGAGAGCCAAGAGAACATCAGAAGGTCAAACATGTCAAGTGGCGGTTTCACATGATTCGGGAATGGAAATCAGAAGGTGAAATCAGAATTTGTAAAGTTGGAACGGATGATAATGTAGCCGTTCCACTGACTAAAACTTTGCCTCAAGTGAATCACAATAAGCATGTTGAGGCAATGGGAATTAGGCACATTGGAGATTGGCTTTGATTTCCTTATTTTAGTGTTTTAATTAATTTTGGACAATTTTAATGTAAAGCACTATGATGAACCATTCAGTTTTGGAGTAATTAAATTTTTCATGCGATTTAAATCACTCCATTGGCTATTTAATTGTGGTTTAGAATTAAATAATGAATCCATTCGATTCTTGGAATATTCAAAATAGGGTATCAAGACCAGTCTTGGTAAGGAAACACCTATTAAGTGAACATTGAATATTATAATCGAAAATTATCCCTAATTGAGGTCAATTAAACGATGGACGATTAATCACCATTTGAGATTAGTGTGTAGTTTGATTTATAGCACCGTTTCTTGTGCTACAAGGACATGATTGTCATAAATCATTTGCACAGGTATTGGTTTAGAATCATACTGGATCGACCTATGAGAATACTTTAAGAGATTAAAAATATCGTCATAAGTATACTTCTCATTATTGCTATCGGAACCTTTTTTTCCTCACCATGAGTATTCTGAGCTTTCTTGTTTGAGTACTAGTCCGCTTTGATGATTGTCAAACGTCTGCCGTAACAGGGGATTATAACGGCATCACTGGGCGGCTAGGTCCTCTTAGTAAGAGAAGCTACATTACAAGACTGGAAATGTCCTCCTATTAAATATAGGGAAGATGTCTTTGTTGTTTACAAGGCCTCACGTAGAGCGAGACTGTAAAAATGCATGGCTGTGCTCGGATGGATTTTAGAAATCATTTGTTTATTGACAGTCGGACTTGGAATCGAGAAACACTTCTAGACGTAATAAGGATGAAAAATTAATCTTACCTTATAGGGCATGAAGAGGCATTAAGTGACATAGGAAAAGGGCTATACACTAAAAGCACACTTGTCCGGAAGGACCAGTGGGAGATTGAAAGGAATAGTGTCCTTCGAACAAGTGTATTATTCCGATAGGGGGTTCGGAATTATTAGAAAGCTAATTTTTTCAGTGAGGTTAAGTGATCGGAATGCCTGGATGGAGGCCGCTTCCGATCAGTAATATTGATGCATAATTAATATTACAGCTTATTCTTGACTGAACCCTTCGGGTCACACCCAAGCAACTAACGAGCCGAAGAGACGAGTTAATTAGGAATTAATTAATAAGTCGACCGAGTAATTAATATTTAGACGTTGGAAATTCGAGCTTGGAGCGTCGAAACCGAGCGTCGGAAGTCGAGTCGAAAATAGTAAAAGACGAGACGTGAAAATAATAATAAATCAACAAAGACCAAACTACCCCTAGCATCGTAACGCCCCAAGAAATCCGAGTTTTAGGGCATAATGCACAAGCATGGTGGCTAGCATGCACACCAAGCCGAGCCAAGGCTGGCTGGTGCGTGGTAGCGCACCATTACTAGCAGCCAAGGCGTCCAAGGGCAGCAAGCTGCAGCAACCCGCACTCGGAGTGCGCGGCATGCTAACAGCGTGCAGCAGCAGCCCGCACTCGGAGTACGTGGCTTACTAGCCGTAAGCAGCAACCCGCATCTCCAAGTGCGGGTAGCTAGGCTGTGGCGCGGGCTATGGCGTGGCCTGCTAGGCCGTAGCACATGGCAGCCCACCTTGGGTGCCTTGGTGCCCAAGTGTGGGTGCCACGTGGCGCAAAATAAATGGGAGTTAGGGCACTGAGGTGGCCGGTTATGGGAGTGAGAGTGGGAGGCAAGTTTGGTCCCCCCCTCTTCCAAATGGTCCTCACCTACTCCTCTTTGTGAGCTTGCCACTTGTTGATTTATTACTAGTTTGATTATTAATTTTATTTTAGCTTTAAAATAAAATGGGAAAATCAAATTCTCCCACATTGATGGGAGAGCTTTTCACACTCATAATTTTCCAAGTTGGGGTATTGGAAAAATCCAAGTTGGGGTATCGGAAAAATCACTTGAGTAAGAGTTTGAAAAGGCATCACTAGTAGTGAAAACCTTTGAACTCAAGAGTTGAAAAAGGCATCACCATTGTGAAAACCTTTGAACTCAATTACTCGGGTTTCGGTCGAGCCTTGCTAATTCCAAGGCATTGGACGTAGTCGGTGTTTGAGTTGTGGGTGGACTTCCGTTGGAGGTCATCGTATTTTCGAGGCTAGCTTTCGATGTAAGAGCCCCTCGAAGTTGGGCGAAGCACGCGTCAAAGGTATAATTATTATCTTAATCTTGTCATTAAGTTAATTATGTTCATGGTTTTATTTATTGCGAGTGCGGTCTTGGTTTTGGGTTTGTTTCCGCGGTGAGTCGGACTCACCAAACCCCAACACTGTCACATTTGAATTGGAAGCATTTTGATTAAAAGAACCTCTATTGTTATTGTTGTTCCAATTATTCCTATTATTAGAGTTCCCCCCTTGGTGATATTGGCATTGATTCCCATAGTTTCCTTGGTTATTATGGTTATGGTTACCATAACCACCATGTTGGTTGTAGTTACCTTAGGGATTTTGGTCCCTTTGGTTCCTATTTCCCCATTGGTTTTGGTTATGGTAATCATAATCATTTTCTCTTTGGTTATAGAAATTTCCCTCTTGTTCTCTTCGATTAGGTGGTAAGTATCTTTGATTGGCATTCCTAGGTCTATTATCATAAGACAAGGCATTGACTTGTTCATTTTCATTATCATTACCATCTTCATATTGGGGTTGGGGTTGGAAATCATAATTATAAGAAGAGGTATCATAGTCATATGACCCACAATTTTCACAAATATAAACACCATGTGGCATGTTATTAGATGTAGAAGGAGAAGAGTTAGAATTCATAACTCTCCCCTTAGATTGGGAGGGATGCTCTTATTGTGAAGTGGAGGTCTCAAGTTTTGCCTTGATAGATGTCATCTCTTTGCCAAGGTTGGCGATTTGAGACGTCAAATTATTGATGGTGTTGAGGTGATCGACGGAGTAAACCACATTTCCTCCTCTGCTTAGAGACTCCCTCTCTCCTTCTTGTCAATCCATGTGGTGCCTCACCACATCCTCAATTATTTCAATGACTTGCTCCTGCGTCTTGTTCACGATCGGGCCACCCGCTCCCGCATCTAAGCTAGTCTTTCCTTGTAGGCTGATCAAGCCCCCATAGAAAATTTGAAGCACTTAGTAAGTCGGAATGCCATAATGAGGACACTCCCTTTGATATTCTTTATATCTTTCACATGCCTCGTATATGGTTTCACTAGTTTTTTGACGGAAACCTTGGATCAATGCCCTTGCCTCGGCCATCTTGTTTTGAGAGTAGAATCTCCCTAAGAAGGTCGTGGTGACCTCGTCCCAAATTCTCAAGGAGTTAGGCCTTACCTCCTTCTAAAGCCATTCAAGAGCCCTTCTTATTAAGGAGAAAGGAAATAGCTTTAGTCTCACAAATTCTTGAGTTACCCCATTTACCTTGATCGTGTTGCAATATTTTTTAAACTCGTTCAAGTGTGTAAGAGGGCTCTCATGTTTTGCTCCACTAAATTGCCTCCTTTAAATCAAATTTATAATTACGGGCCGAATTTCGAAATCATTGGCTTGAGTGACGGGCGGAGCAATGCCACTTGAAGCTCTATAAGCTCCCAGAGTTCCTAACTCCTTCAAAGGTCTTTGAGGTGGTGGATCCGCGTCACCCATTTGATCTTATTGCTCCTCAAAATCGAACTCCCTAGTTGGGGAAGTAGTTAACGGCCTAGAACCGGCTTTCCTTTTCTTCCTATAAGTTTGCTCAATCTCGGGATCGTAAGGCACCAAAATCCTGTTATGAGTTCTGTGCATACACTCTCAACAATTGCAATTAGTAACAAGGCCACAAGTGTAGCCAAAAAGAAACACACTCTATTTTTCTGAATTTTTCTTGTTTTATGGTGAACTAGACTCAAGTAATTAATTAGCAATCAACAACACCGTTCCCCGGCAACTACGCAATATTGATAGGCGTTAGAACGGTCGCACATTCTACACTCAATCAAACACACTTATAAACAAACATCCTATAAACCAAGCATAATGATAAGTAAGAGTTCGGTCCACAAGGAATGGGATATGGTTGCTAGCTGTTGGACTTAATGATTTTGATGATGACACAACCTCACTTACTTACAAACTAATAAGGGCTTGATTGTTTAAGTGTGTACTCAGTTGCAAAGACCAGGAGAATTAAGTGTCTTGTAAAGATACCATGAGGAACAAGAAGGCCAGAAGCAGAGCTATCCATAAAGAAGAGTTCCTTTGCAGGAACTGGTGCTTCGGAAATGAAGACTTGAGAAGAGAAGGTTCCCCTCAGGGAACAGAAACTTCAGAGCAGAAGCTTCATCAGAGAAGAGAAGTTCCTCCCAAGGAACAGGAAGCATCAAAGTAGAAGCTTCATCCAAAGACATGAAGACTAACTATACTTTTATATTTTAGGATTTATGTAAGTATGAGAAATTAGTTACACTCGAAAAAGCTGTGTGGAATTGGTCTAAGTTGATAAAATTGTGCATGCTAGTTTTTAGGAAAACGGTTATCTTCTAACGGTTATCTTTTTCCTAACAAAAAGATTTTATTTATTCTGATTTTTGAAAATATCTTTTGCAAATAAAATCTTCCACGTTTTCTAAAAACTTGCGGCCTACTCCTCCATGATCTTCTTCAAGTCATGGTCTTGCACATTGAGGAGTTCATGTTTCCTAAATTTTAGGAACATAATCTTCTTAGTGGGGTGGAGTAGTGGCATAGTGGAATTGCTGCATAAAGAAGTTTTTCCTAAACGAATTTTGGTCTATAAATAGTTGTTGATTTCAGATGGAAAAACTCACCCTTGCTCACATAAGTTTTCTAACTTTTAATTCGAGTCAAGTGTCAATTCCACACAAGCTAATTAGAGTGTTCTTAATGTTCTTATACTAGAGTTTGTTTTTCTTTCGAGATGTAATTTGGGGAATGGGGAAGTTTGAGTGAATTTATGTATGTGAGAAAGAGAAGTGATAAAGAGAAGATAAAGAAAAGAGAAAGAGAAGAGAAAGAGAAGAGAGATAGAGAAGAGAAAGAGAAGAGAAGAGTAACAAGTTAGGTGACTTGTTCCTCGGGGTTTCAAGTTCGTTGAGGAACTTGAAGTCTGAGTCTTTAGTTTGTAATAGGACCATTTGCCCTATTCTAGTGAAGATTCTTTTCCCAAAATCCCAAGTGGTCGTGGTTTTTCTCCTAGTTAGGGCTAAGGAGTTTTCCACGTAAAAATCTCTCTTGCATCTTTTAGTTCCTTCAATTTATCTTTCTGTTCCTTTAGCTTACTTAGTCTTAATTCCGCAAAAAAAAAAAAAAGTTTGGCTAAACTCTCATACTACCATTCAACCCCCCTTCTTGTAGTATTCATTGAAACAACAATTGGTATCAGAGCCTAACTTCTAGGAAAATCAGGAAACCCTGAAGAAGAAAGGTCTTGGAGAAAATGAATACTCATAAAAAGCTCGAGGAAGGATACTCAACTCAGAGGCCTCCTATGTTCAACGGCAAGTTCTATACCTACTGGAAGAACCGCATGGAAATCTTTATCAAGGCGGAGAACTACCAAGTCTGGAGGGTCATCGAGGTTGGTGATTTCGAAGTCACCAAAACAAACGCTCAAAATGAGGTAATCCCTAAGCCTATGTCTGAATTTGAGAAAGAGGATTTTGATAAAATGGAAATCAATGCTATGGCTGTGAAATTGCTCCATTATGGACTTGGACCTCACGAACAAAATTATGTTATGGGGTGCAAGTACGCTAAGGAAATCTGGGATTTGCTGAAGATTACTCATGAAGGAACCAATGAGGTTAAACGCTCAAAAATCGATCTGCTTATGTCAAAGTATGAAAGATTTGAGATGCAACCTAAGGAAACCATCCAAGAGATGCCAACCCATTTTACTAACATCATAAATGAGTTGGTTTCCCTTGGTAGACAGATTCCTACAGATGAGCATGTTAGGAAGGTTCTTAGAAGTCTTCCTCAAGATGAGAAATGGAGAGCTAAGGTGACAGCCCTTCAGGAAACTAAGGACTTTACCAAGTTCAACATTGAACAACTAGCAGGTTCTCTCATGACTCATGAGCTGCACCTTGGAGTCAACAACGAATCCATGAGGAACAAGGGATTGGCTCTAAAGGCTGATGAGGAGGAAGACTCAGAAGTAGACGAGGATGAGGCTACCCTAATTGTGCGAAGATTCAAGAAGATGTTCAAGAAAGGCCGCACCTCAAGGAACTTTGGGAAAAAGACCTCAAATCCAAAACCTGACTACAGCTGCCACAAGTGTGGATCCCAAGATCACTTTATCAGAGACTGTCCCCTCTGGGAAAATGATAAAGGAAAAGGAAAGGCTAAGGAACAAGGAAGAGAAAAATTCAGCAAAGCAAACTACCAAAAGTCAGACATGAGGAAGGCCATGATAGCAGCCTAGGGAGACTCAGACAGTGAAGAAGAAGAGGATGACCAACCAGAAGAGGAGACGGCTAATCTTTGTCTGATGGCTAAATCAGATGATGAAAAGGCCTACCTTGAGGAACTTCAGAAAGAGGTATTTCTTGATCCTAAACAGCTTAAGACTCTCTCTAAAGATGTCCTAATAGATATATGTCCAGAAGAAGAAGAATTCTTTAGAGATACTTGTGTGAAACTAAACAAATGTTAAAAAGCTCTTAAGGTTTGCAAAGAACATGGTGCTTGGTTGGAAATAGCCTATGCAAAGTCTCAAAGCAAATTAAGAGAGCTTGATTTTAAATATAAACACATAACAGAGATAGCTGATAGAATCAAGAATGAAAGTATTCTTCTGAATGTTGAATTAACTCAGTATAAGCTCATGAATTCTGATATCAGTTCTAGCAGTTCCACAAACGATCAGTTGCTTAAATTCAATGTTGATTTTGAAAATTTGAAAAATGAACTTTCTACTTTAAAAACTCAAAAGGATCAACTTGTATCGGAACTGAATGCTAGAAAGGATAGAAGTATTGACCCAAAGGTCATACCTAAGTGGATTGCTGAAGCTCAAGGAAAACGAACTGAAGGCCTTGGTTACATGACCAAGAGAAAAGGTAAGCAAAAAAAATATGTTGAGCTTCCTAGCATGAAGGTATGCACTTTTTGTGGTAAGACTGGACATCTCTATGATCAATGTAGAATAAGAGAAGAAGCTGATAAAAGAAATGTAAAACAAGTGTGGGTCAAGAAAACTAATATTACATCCACGTCTAGGGAACCCAAGGAAACCTGGGTTCTTGATCCTAATGTTTAGTTTTCTTGCAGGTCCTAGTGAGGGGGAACAACTCGTGGTATCTCAACAGCGGGTGTTCAAAGCATATGACAGGTGATAAATCAAAATTCCTCTCACATGAAGACTACCCTGGAGGAACATTAACCTTTGGGGATAATAAGAAGGGCGAGATCATTGGAAAAGGCGAAATTGGAAGATCAAAATCTCATTCCATTGATAATGTGTTCCTGGTCGAGGGCTTAATGCACAATTTGCTTAGCATATCACAGTTTTGTGATAAAGGAAACTCTGTAAGTTTTACTTCTGACTCTTGCAACATCATCAACAACAAGTCAAGAAAGGTTGTTCTAGAAGGAACAAGAAGAGGGAATACTTATACAGTTGACCTCAACTTAATCCCAAGGAACAACCTTACATGTCTAAGTGTTGTTGAAGATGATCCCCTGCTATGGCATAAACGTTTTGGACATGCTAGCTTTTCATTACTGGACAAGCTAAGGTTAAGGAACCTGGTTGTGGGACTTCCTATAATCAAGTTCCTACAGAACAAAGTTTGTGATGCATGTGTGAAAGGCAATCATGTTCGTTCATCTTTTAAATTGAAGAAAATGGTGAGCACTACAAAGCCTCTGGAATTAATCCATATGGATTTGTGTGGTCCCATGAGGATTCAAAGCAGGAGTGGCAAGAAATATGTTTTGGTTATTGTTGATGATTATTCCAGATTCACTTGGGTTATTTTTCTTGCTAGTAAAGATGAAACTTTTAACGAGTTTGTCGTTTTTGCTAAGAAAATACAAAAAATCAGTGGTCACTCCATAGTCCATCTCAGATCAGATCACGGAACTGAATTTGAGAACTCAAGATTCGATGAGTTTTGCAGGGAAAATGGCATGAATCATAATTTCTCAGCTCCAAGGACTCCTCAACAAAATGGAGTTGTAGAAAGGAAGAATCGAACCCTTGAGGAAATGGCTAGAACGATGCTGATTGCAAGTGGATTGCCAAGGAACTTCTGGGCTGAAGCCGTGAATACAGCATGTTACATCCTCAACAGGGTAACAATCAGAAGTATCATCAACAAGACTCCCTATGAACTATTCAAGGGAAGGAAGCCAAGCATATCTCACCTTAGAGCCTTTGGTTGTAAGTGCTTTGTACATAACAATGGTAAGAAAAACCTAGGGAAATTTGATAAAAGAAGTGAAGAGGCCATATTTCTTGGATATGCCTCTGATAGCAAAGCTTATAGAGTTTACAATAAAAGTTCAATGTGTGTTGAGGAAAGCATTCACATAATCGTTGATGAAGTTAACCAGTTTGTGAGTGTGCAGGAACAAGAAGATGATAATGATTTTGAAATTGGATTGATAAGAGACAGGGATGAAGAAGAGACTCAGAAGCAAAACAAAGAAAAGCAGCCTGCTCCAGAAGAGGATCATCAAGAGAATGAGGAAGTTCCTCAACCAGATGAACAGGTGAATGAGGAACTATCAGAGGAAGCAGAAGGAACAGATCCAGAAGCTCCTCAAATTGGAGTTCCTGCTAGGGAATTTCAACCTAGAACATTCAAGTATAAAAGTTCCCATCCAACTGATCTCATAATCAGTGACATAAGAAAAGGAACTCAAACAAGATCGCAGATGAGGAACTTCTGTGCGTTCCATGCATTTCTGTCCATCCCAGAGCCTCGAAATCATCAAGAAGCCTTGGGAGATGCTGACTGGATAGTGGCCATGCAAGAGGAACTAAATGAGTTTAAAAGGAACAAAGTTTGGCACCTTGAGCCAAAGCCTAAGGATAAGAAAGTCATTGGGCTCAAATGGGTGTTCAGGAACAAGCTTGATGAACATGGCACTATAGTAAGGAACAAGGCCAGATTGGTTGTGAAGGGCTACAACCAACAGGAAGGTATTGATTTTGATGAAACCTTTGCTCCTGTAGCTAGATTAGAAGCTATTAGAATCCTAGTAGCTTTTGCCTCTTTTATGGGTTTCAAACTCTATCAAATGGATGTGAAATGTGCTTTTCTAAATGGTTTCTTAAATGAGGAGGTATTTGTTGAACAACCTCCTGGTTTCGAAAATCCTAAATTTCCAAATCATGTTCTTAAGCTTGATAAAGCTCTTTATAGGCTTAAACAAGCTCCAAGAGCCTGGTATGAAAGGCTTTCAAAGTTCCTACTGAAAAATGATTTTAAAAGAGGAAAAGTAGATAAAACTCTTTTTCTTAAATCTCGAGGAACTGATTTGTTAGTTGTACAGATCTATGTAGATGATATTATATTTGGTGCTACTAACAATGGTTTGTGCAAGTACTTTGCTGAGCTAATGGGTGGTGAGTTTGAAATGAGTATGATGGGTGAATTAAATTTCTTCCTTAGACTTCAAATAAAGCAAACAGCAGAAGGAATTATGATTCACCAACAGAAGTATGTCAAGGAACTTCTGAAGAAGTACAACATGGAGAATTCCAAGACAAATCACACACCTATGGGAACAGCAACAAGATTTGATGAGGATCCACAAGGAAAAAGTGTGGATCAAACCACTTATAGAGGTATAATTGGTTCATTGCTATATCTAACAGCCAGTAAGCCTGACATTTCTTTTAGTGTTGGATTGTGTGCTAGATTTCAGTCTAATCCTAAAGAATCACATCTAACGGCTGTTAAGAGAATTTTAAGATACCTCAAAGGAACAGATGACCTGTGTCTGTTCTATCCTAGAAGTGATGACTTTATGCTTAGAGGATTTACAGATGCTGACTATGCTGGTGACTTAGTCAACAGGAAAAGCACCTCAGGTATGGTTCAGTTCCTTGGCTCTTGTCTAGTTTCTTGGGGTTCCAAGAAACAAAATATTGTTGCATTGTCGACTGCAGAGGCTGAGTATGTAGCAGCAGCTGCTTGTTGCTCTCAAACCCTTTGGATCAAACAACAGTTGTGTGACTTTGGTATTAAATTTAATTGCATTACTATCTATTGTGATAACACTAATGCAATGTGCATATCTAAAGATCCAGTCCATCATTCAAGAGTCAAGCATATTCATATAAGGCATCATTTCCTTAAGGATAATGTTGAAAAGGGTTTGATTAAATTAGATTTCTGCCAAACTGACAATCAAATTGCAGATATTTTAACAAAACCCTTGAATAGAGAAAGGCATGAGAAGATGAGATTGGAACTTGGGATGATTAAGTTATATTAAGAAAAATGCATCAAGTTCCCTCAGGTATGAAACTCAAACTGACGTGCTTAATCATGGTATACTGTGCACAAGTGTTATATGTTTAATTACATAGTTAAGACAGGTTGTGAGCTGGAGTAATATTTACTAAGGGCATGTAAATTTGAAAGACATAGAATGTGAAAGTCCAAAATTGGTTGCATGAGCCTTGTTGAATTGTTCTGTGTATCAAGTTGTATTTGCAAGTGATTTTTAACTGATTAAATTCAAGAGATAAAATTATTGTGTTTATCTATTTCCAAATTCTTTTTATCTAAACACAAAATTCGGATGAATGCATCAAATATTCATCATTATCTTTTGTTCAAAAGTAACCCACTCACATTACTCTCTTAAAACACGGTTTGTGTTTCCCTAAGCAATAAATATGAGTTTCAAATCAACTTAATTAACCTCACCTCCCAAACGACACCTCACTTCACCAATTTACCTCCACCATAAAACATGTCAGCCTCACACAAATTTACACCACACAAAAATTACCTTTTCTCTCATCACTCCGATCAAAACTACACTCCAATGTCTACCTCTCCAAAAACCCAAATTGAAGCCGATTCAAACACAAACCCTATCCCAGACATTACCATGGAAATTCCACAGGAAATCACTCCCATCGAAGTTCAAGAGCCTCCAAAAGTCGAATCGACTACCGAATCTCAGTCTTCTCGCAAAACGAAGTCTGATGACATGCAAGATGAAGAAAAAAGTGCTCCGAAACTAGGGGTAAATTACCGGGACAAGCCAGCAGCCATGAAAAAGCAAGAGAAAATTGGGGATCACTTTGTGACTGGTTTGGCTATTAATCTCCCTTGGTGTAAGTCTGTTAAGCTTTATGAATTGCTTGATTTGATTGAATCTCAAAATTGGATGAATTTGTTGAGTGAATGCTTTAATCGGAGTTTGTATGTTGATGCTATGAAGGATTTTTGCAAAATTTTCAAGTACTCTAAAGGTACTATTCGGTGTTGTGTGTATGAAAAAGAAATTGAGTTTGATGCGATGTACTTGGCTGAGTTGTTCGATGTTCCTAATGCTGGGTATGATATATATTTTAAAAGTAATGTGATAAGAAACCCTCTTCCTGATGCCAATATTGATGAAATAGTGGAGTTTCTAGGCAATGTCCTAACCCCTCTTGACAAAATCCTGCTAAATTTTGTTTTCAATGATATAATCCCTCGTTCTCAAAAGAGAGACAGTGCCAACAAGCTTGATTCTGTCTTGATTTATTGCCAAACCAAAAAGATTCAAATCAACTTTCCCTCCATCATGATCCAACACCTTTCCCACTGTGTTCCAAAAGGATGGAAGGTGGGATATGGAAACCTACTCACCTATGTGTTCGAAAGTTTTGGTATCTCCTTTGCTGATAAAGAACCCCTGCCCCTCAAAAACACCGAATACATGCAGCCTATTTTTCTTGAAAACCATAAGATGAAGGTTGTGGATGGATGTTTTGAAGCTGTGTTGGAGGAAAAGGAGAAAAGGCCAAAGGAAGTAGGAGCATTATTTGAGGGGGAAGAAGAGAGGGCTACGGGGATAGTTGAGGGAGTGGTGCAGGATATTCAGGAAGAGGAAGAGGAAAAGATAGTTGAGGAGGTCACTGAAACAGGGGGAAGGAAGAAAAGGAAGAGCTTGAGGTTGATGAAGAAAAAGGAGACCTCTGCACCCATTTACATTGATATATCTGGGGTGCAGGAGGATTTGCAGAAAGTCACAAGCTCTCCTATTTCGGGCAAGTATGCATCTGCAGGAACAGGTTTTGCAGCTTTCAGTTCCCCTCCAAAGGTTCCCAACGAAGATGTGAAGGAGCTAAAGGATACGCTCCTTAAGGTGCTGAAGGAACAAGAGCAGTCAAAGTTGCAGATGGAGGAATTAAAGAAGAGTATGCTCACTCTGAATGCTGATGTCAAGACGCTGGTCTCAAGCACTGAACAAGGGAGACAGCCCATTGTCAAGGACATAGTGTCTCAAATCAGCAAGAAGTTGGAGGATCTTGTTGTTGATGATGACCAGAGCATTGCTTCTTAACCTATATTTCCTTGCAGCCTCTTTATGTTGATAAAACTTATATTTTATCTGTCTTTGGGAAACAATTTTTAATTTGATCTGTAATATTTTGGGCACTTTTTAATTTCTTTTGGTAAACTTGCAAATTTGGTACATTTGGCCGATGTTTTAAATCAGTTTTGGATGATTAATACCTATGTTTATTCTGCCTATATGCTTTGTGAATGTTTTCTCTCTATGCATGCTTCTTGTCTTAACACCAAACCACTTAGATGGTGCTGTGTTATGGTATACAATTGCTTGTGTGTTGGTTTTTTATAATGCCAAAAGGGGGAAGAGATGCAAACTATCAAAGAAACTTAATCATTATATGGTCTCTGTTCGAAATCTTCACAAGCTGCCTACTCTCTAAACAGGTATAATGTATATACAAGTTTTTTTCCTTAGTTTTTCATTTCAGCATTGCTTTCATTTCTTAGTATTAGTTCCCTTTCTGCATTGTACTTTGTTTTTGCATTTTCTTTTCTTTAAGAATAAGTTGGATTATCTCTGTTTCCTTGTAAGTAAGTTTGGTTTGTTTGTCATCATTAAAAAGGGGGAATATTGTTGGACTTAATGATTTTGATGATGACACAACCTCACTTACTTACAAACTAATAAGTGCTTGATTGTTTAAGTGTGTACTCGGTTGCAAAGACCAGTAGAATTAAGTGTCTTGTGAAGATACCATGAGGAACAAGAAGGCCAGAAGCAGAGCTATCCATAAAGAAGAGTTCCTTTGCAGGAACTGGTGCTTCAAAAATGAAGACTTGAGAAGAGAAGGTTCCCCTCAGGGAACAGAAGCTTCAGAGCAGAAGCTTCATTAGAGAAGAGAAGTTCCTCCCAAGGAACAGGAAGCATCAAAGTAGAAGCTTCATCCAAAGACATGAAGACTAAATATACTTTTATATTTTAGGATTTATGTAAGTATGAGAAATTAGTTACACTCGAAAAAGCTGTGTGGAATTGGTCTAAGTTGATAAAATTGTGCATGCTAGTTTTTAGGAAAACGGTTATCTTCTAACGGTTATCTTTTTCCTAACAAAAAGATTTTATTTATTCTGATTTTTGAAAATATCTTTTGCAAATAAAATCTTCCACGTTTTCTAAAAACTTGCGGCCTACTCCTCCATGATCTTCTTCAAGTCATGGTCTTGCACATTGAGGAGTTCATGTTTCCTAAATTTTAGGAACATAATCTTCTTAGTGGGGTGGAGTAGTGGCATAGTGGAATTGCTGCATAAAGAAGTTTTTCCTAAACGAATTTTGGTCTATAAATAGCTGCTGATTTCAGATGGAAAAACTCACCCTTGCTCACATAAGTTTTCTAACTTTTAATTCGAGTCAAGTGTCAATTCCACACAAGCTAATTAGAGTGTTCTTAATGTTCTTATACTAGAGTTTTTTTTTCTTTTGAGTTGTACTTTGGGGAATGGGGAAGTTTGAGTGAATTTATGTATGTGAGAAAGAAAAGTGATAAAGAGAAGAGAAAGAAAAGAGAAAGAGAAGAGAAAGAGAATAGAGATAGAGAAGACAAAGAGAAGAGAAAAGTAACAAGTTGGGTGACTTGTTCCTCGGGGTTTCAAGTTCGTTGAGGAACCTGAAGTCTGAGTCTTTAGTTTGTAATAGGACCATTTGCCCTATTCTAGTGAAGATTCTTTTCCCAAAATCCCAAGTGGTCGTGGTTTTTCTCCTTGTTAGGGCCAAGGAGTTTTCCACGTAAAAATCTCTCTTGCATCTTTTAGTTCCTTCAGCTTATCTTTCTGTTCCTTTAGCTTACTTAGTCTTAATTCCGAAAAAAAAAAAAAAAAGTTTGGCTAAACTCTCATACTACAATTCAACCCCCCTTCTTGTAATATTCATTGAAACAACACTAGTGATCTTAACACTTAAGCTAATTCGAAGTCTATGGTAAATTGGGGTTCGTCAAGTAGACAAACAAACTATGGTTCTAATTCAATGGATTAAAGACACTAGGGAATGGGATCCACTCAACCAAGGCAATTAGGAAAATGAGGAGTAAAATAGACAAGGTATAGCAAGGACTATATGTAAAATCAACCTCATGCAATTAGAAAACAACTCACACTACCAAACTGAGATTCCTCATTAGTTTAGCAATAGAAGATACATACTCAAATTGCAATAAGTAATGACATACTAAATTCACATTTCCATGTCAAACTAAGCATATCATGCTATCAAGCTCCTAAGTTAAGGGTAGCTAATCCTATCATGAAGAACTAACAAGCAATCTCATACAACCAATTTAATTGCAATACAAACATCAATACTTCTCCCACATTTGCATAACTTAACCCAAAAGGTTGAGCTTCACCTAACCCCTAGCAAGAAGACTACTCACAACTCATATTAATCAACATGCAAACAAGTAATAGGGTTCTAACTACTTCAATAATTGGGGAAAAATGGTTAACAATTGAATAAAATATCATCCAAGAACAAATTATCAAGCACTAAAATGATTCAAGTAACATGCAAATACCAAATAAAATCAGAAATTAAGTAGAAGGTGGTTGAAGAAATTACTAATTGAAGCTTGAAAATGTTGAATAAAATATGCCAATCCTTGAGAATAATTCTTGAAACTCACTATTACAATGATTAATTTGATGAAAACTAAACTAAATTATCAAAAAGGAATGTTTCAAACTAAGAGGAACTACTAAAATCTAGGCTACTGCTGTCTCCTTTACAAATGAGCTAAAGGGGAAGTATTTATACTTCCCGAAACACATAGGTAAATCCGTCAAAATAAAACGGATTCCCAGGGAGGAGCGCCCGCTCCATAATGAGGAGCGCCCGCTCCTCAACTAGGAGCGCCCTCTCATGAGTAATACGTGCCCACTCCTGCTAGCTTAAGAAGAAGGCAGATTCAAAGGTGCCTAGGAGGAGCACCCGCTCTTCACAGGGTGAACGCCTGCTCCCCTGTTCCACAACGTAAGGCAGATTTGATCTTTAATGGGAAGAGCGCCCGCTTCTCCCTACTTCAGCGTTATGGCAGAAAGTGCTGGAGCAGCTAGGAGCGCCCGCTCCAGGAAGGGAGCACGCCCGCTCCTCATAGGAATGGACTAGGGGCAGAATGTTGTGACAATGGTAGGAACGCCCACTCCTGGAGAGGTGCACGCCCGCTCTTCCAGGAGCGGGCTCTTCTTTCTTTGATTTCAAGCCTTAAACGCCATTCCAAGCTTTGATTGTTTGCAAAAGGGAGTCATAATACCTGCAAATCATGGGCAAACACAAGCAAAGAGGGGACGAAGCCAAGATACAGCATTTATATTCAAAGTGGGTTAGAAAGAGGGGAAAGGGTAGTAAAACCGGGGTAAATTCACCACAATAAGTGGTCAAACAACCCACTTATCAATAGCCCTTCTTTTTTTTTAGCATCAAGTTGAACCAAATTTTATTTAAAAAATAGTTCTTGGATTAATTTGGTTAGTGCACTTAAATGAATTTATTAAGTTGGACTTGTTTTAATTTTCATTTTGTTTGCTCAAAATATTGATTCTAAAATTAATTCAGAATTGATTAGAAATGTCACACAAGCATAGGAAATTTTTTCAAGGCACGAGCACGCATAACGAGGCACAATAGCCACATGCATACCCTCGGTCAACTGGGCTGCTCGGGGAGCCCGCATGTGGCTGCCGAGGGATGCTGGCTGATGTCTCAGGTATGCGATGCTCGAGCTAGGTGAGCGCGGGGGCAGCAGCTTGGTGCGGCTATGGGTGCGCCTGTAGGTGCAGCGTGCTCCTACAAGGAAGTAAGGGGCGTGCATAGCAGCAAGCCCGAGTGGCCTTCATGGCCATAGCGTCGCGAGCACGCCTCATAGGCAGCATAACGCCTAGTGCGATGCTGTAGGCTATAGGGTGATGCTTGGCGCGGGCCATGGATGTGCGTGCGAGCCCTCACAAGGCACCCATGTCCTCGGTGCCTAGCACACCAAGCCGAGAGGCTTGATGCTAGGCACTTTGGGGTTTTAGGGCTATGTTTTTTTTTACGTTTTGCCGATTTAATTATTTTATTTATTTTAGTTAAATATTAAAGGCTAGGCCTCAGGTTTGAGCGACACTTGCAAAATTTTAATTTGGCAAAATTTTGGGTTTACCGGCTTAATTAATCGGATTAATTATGTTGGATGCGGAATTTAGTGAGAGCTTCATTATTTATTTGAGCTATTTTAATTGTGCTTAATCACATAATCGGTTAACAACTTTGACTAGTTTTAATTAGGCGCATTAATCGGATTAACCACATAAGTTAGTTACTAGTTTACACGTGTGTATGCATTGTTACTTGTTTTTCGTTGTAAAATGCATGGCCATTCACATACAGTGAATGGATGAATGGAATGTATATTCTCTCATAAGTTTTATGAAATGGCAACTAGTGGGACCTATTAGGATAGAAAATACGGACTGCGTTCCGTCATGTATTTTTGTAAACCTAAATACGGTCTGCGAACCGTTGCGTATTTTTGTATCTTAATATTTAGATTAGTCCTAATCGTAGATACTAGTAGTTGCATAAAATTGGTTATGTCTTGAAGACGGAGTGTCTTGAAGACGGAGTTTCTTGGAAGACGAAGCCATGAAGTTGCAAGAGAAGTCCCTTGAAGACTTGAAGGCTCAAGGGGTCATGCTAGTTGCCAAATGCATCATTTACTTATGTTTTCGATATATATTTATGCTCATATATATGAATGCTATGTTAGATGCATGTTTAAGATTCCGAGATGTTGCGATGATTAATTAAGTTCATTTAAATCAACCAACATAGAAACCCTTGGTCCTTAAAAATAGTGAGTAAAAATTGCCATTCCAAAACAACACTTACCGAACTAATGAGAATAGTGATGGGGTACGCCAAAGCAAGACATCACTACTTTCCTAGGAACGTAAGGCATACCGGGTATGCATGTTTATTTTGGTTAAACTCATCGATATGAGTAAGGAGTCCTTACATGTCCTGGAAAAAGAGATAAATTGTCACGAGAGCATTAGATGCGATGATTTATCAAACCAAGAGTTGCTTGGAGCCATTAGCAAAGAGTTGCTTACCTCAAAGTAATAAGTGTTAAGACAAGCCAAAGCATTCTTAATCACTCATTGATTCTTTGGATCTTGGAATCGCCTTATTCTCATGAAATAGGGACAGTTTTAAATGTGTGAATAAGACGTTTAAATAAGTTTGAAAACTTGCATGAATGCTGTAAAATTCAATCTTATTTAGTATTATGAATGGTTTTTCATTACAAATTCTTTCAATTGTAGAATCATGTCTTCAACTAAAACCGATAATGACTACATGTGCCCAGAACCCCCGGAAAAATTGGCATTTTGTCTAAATTTGACCAATTTCAAGGAATGGGAAGAAGAACTCTGGAAAACTCTTCGGAATTGTTCCATGGAGTACATTCTTGACACTCCCATTCCAAGATTATTTGCCAAAGGAATCATGGGTGATGAGTATCATGAAACTTGGTCCTTGGATTGTGACAAGGTCACATTTTTGATGAGGAATTCCCTTCCGGAGGATTGGAAGAGGAGATTCACCTCATACCTTCCAGACATGCTTCTTAATAGTCTTAAGGAGCTTGTCACTATGTTTTCCGAGACAAGGGACTTGAATGTTCATAACTTGACCAAGTCGTTTATGAACATGGAGGAAGGTTGCCTTGCTAAGGAAAGGCTTGAAGTGTGGACCAAGGTCTACAATGTTAGGCTTAGACCCAAAATGCCTCTTCAACCTCATGTGCTTCAAATAACAGGGCTTTTCAAGCACTTAGAGCTCATTGGGAAGCCATTGGAGGATGAACAAGAGACTCATATGATACTAAGCTCACTCCACTCGGGCTATGTTGCATTGAAAATGCATTTGACGGCCAATCGAGATAAACTCTTATTGATGGAGGTTGTTCAAGAGCTTCGTGGAGCCGATTCTTGCAAGTGTGCTAGGTTCTCTCTAAGGGATAAGAAGAGGGATTTCAAAGACAAGGCAAAGATGCGGTGCTTCTATTGTAGTAGGCAAGGCCACTACAAAAGGGAAAGCAGCGAATACCTAGAAGATGAGGCGAAGGGAAAAGTAACTCTCAACTCAGGTATCTTCTTTATAAACCATCACTTGAATATAAGCAATTCATAAAGGTATTAGATACCATAAATGACTCACTATATGCTCCTATTTCAGGAACTAAGTGAGAAGAGCTTCACAAGTGGATGTGCATTTCCAAGCGGAAGAAGAAGACAATCTGTCCATGAAACTTGTAATCTTTGATCGCGGGTGAAGTAGGTCGTTGGGACTAGCTACTAACCATAATCAAATTAGAAATTTATAGCCTAAACTTACACTTAGCTAGTTAGTGGCAAGTATAGGGTCGAACCACGAAGACTAAGTGTATAAATTTATGCTAAATAGACTACTAGGAAAGGTTGTGAGATAAAAAGAGATTCAACTAAACACTACTTAGAGAAAGCAACGAAAACTAGGGAAAGTGGAATCCAATTACATCAACGCATTCAACAACAAAATTGCAATTAGATGAAACTGATCTCAATTAGGAATGATCAACACACACAACACACTCTCGCGCAATTAAGCATGCTAATTATCCTACTAAGCTAATTCACTCCCGTGCAACTAACCTAGCATAGGTATGGAAGAATTTAGACTCTTAAACAACTTACTTCCGCACAATTGATTGAAAGCACAATTAAGAACATAGAATCAATTAGCTAGAAATATTATAATCCATATAAGCATCATCCATACACAATAATCAAGAACCAATTGCATACTAATCACAATCAATCATTCAACTCATCAACATAATCTTCATCCATTTCCCTAGAACAAAATCTAAGCATTCATGATAAACAAAAGCATAGAAAATAAGGTAAAACAGAAAATAAAGCAAGAATCAAACAACTAATCTAATTAACTACTCAAATCAACAAACAATTAAGCAAAAAGAAGAATTAATGAAAGCAATAAAGGGGAGAGAAAGTTAGAAAAACTCATTGAAAAATTGAGAAGAGAATCCACTAATTTGCTTCTTCAAAATCTAAAATTTCAATTAAAATCCAAGCTTTCTCTCTCTAAAACTACTCCTAAATTAGAGAGAGAAAATCTTAATCTAACCGAGAGAGAAAATAAGAGAGAGACCTAAAACTAATCTAAGGTGAATTAAAGTTGATTAAAAGTTTCCAGAGAAATAACCCCTAAAGGGGTATTTATATACAAGGTTAATAAAATAATAAAACTAAATAAATTAAATAGATAACAAAACATAAAGAAAGAAAGAAAGAAAGAAAAAGCGAAATAAAAAAGACAAATAAAACCAAATAAAAAGGAAACAAAAACCCACTCAAATTAAGACCCCCAAAAGCCATCAGCTTTTTCTCTTCCTTCGTGCAGCTCTAATTCGATCGTCACCAGCAGCGCATCATCACCGTCATCGCTTATCATAAAACGACGGGAAAGCTTCACTTTCAATCATCATTAAATCGTGGCCCTTGGATAATTTATTGAAACGAAATCTCAGCCGTCCTAAATTATTAATCCGTACAGATGTTAGATGCGAAATTGGAGCGACCGCTCATACCCATCGGAGCGGCCGCTCATGGCCTCTGCTTTAAATTAAAAGGAATTAGATTATTTAGGAGCGCCCTCTTCGTAAAATTGAGTGCATGCTCTAAACACTCTGACTTTTTGGGCTGAAATTAATGGTTTTATCGGGCTACACTATTCTATTGGTGAGCTGAGCGGCTGACAGTGAGTTGCGGTTGGTGATTTGTGAAGGTGCAGTGGTGGAGAAATGGTGGCTGTGAGCAAAGGTGTTGCGCGCAGGGGGTTGTGGTGGCTGTGAGTTGCGATTGGTGTGAGAACAGGGGGTTGAGGTGGTTGTTGTAATTTGTTGCGGTTAGGAGCTGCTTTGTGTGGAGGAGAAGGTGGCAAGCGTGGGTCAAATTGATGTTGATTGTTGTGGTTAATTGTTGTTGTTTGGTGGGGAATTGGGAGCATGGGAGCTGGTGTTTAGTGTGGAGCAGGGGAAGGAAGCTGTTTGTGTGTTGCTTTGGGGCGGTGTAGGATAGTAAAGGGTGTGGTGAAGGTTTAGGGTGCAGCAACTTTGGGGCTTGGAAGCTACTTGGATTAACACATTTGACTCAAACCCGGAACACCAAACACGACCTACAGCAAAAATACGAGTGGATTATCAAGAGATAAAATAAAGTAAAATAAAGATAAAATAAAGTAAAATAAAATACTAAATCTTAAAGAAATAATAAAATCAAATGAAATTAAATTAAATAAAGAAAACAAACTAGAAACTAAAAGAAAATAAAAGAAGGAGAAAAGCGAGAAGATTATTATTAACTAGAACCAAGACTTAAAACATTAGGGAATAGGAAACATAAATAGATTACGAAATTAAACTAATAAAATCACTAAAAATTACCAAAACACTCAAATAAGGAGCGATTTCCCTCAATAATGTTAAAACAAAAACAATTTCCCACTATACACCTATTTGAAAACAAATTCCCAAAATACCGTCCACGTAGGATCGGTATTTTGGTTTGGCTTAAAACCGCTAATGTTGTTAACGGTTTTATGTTAAAACCGCTAGCAACATTAGCGGTTTTGTTTTATTTTTTTAGAAAAAGCAAAGAGACCCGTTATTAATGAAATTAGGTCTCTTTGAACTTAACAGTAATAGTGGGCGCTCTCTTTCCTGTTGTTGGCTAAAACATGGTATCAGCAAAGAGACCTCCTTTTTTATTGACAGGTCTCTTTGCCTCCTTACTTATTTTTATTTTTAAAAAGGTTAAGGAAGAAAAGAGACCTGTTTATTGAAATAGGCGGTCTCTTTTCTGAAACCGCTAATAACAGTAGCGATTTTAAAGCTATAACTGCTATTGTCATTAGCGGTTTTAAGGTGAAAAAAAAAATTACACCCAATACCGATCCTACATGGACGGTATCTAGGGAATTAGTTTCCAAAACGACGCACAAAAGGAATTTACTTTTATTCTAGCATTATTGTGGGAAATTGCTCCTCAAATAAGAGACAAAATACGAGAATAAGAAATAGAAATAAAGATTAAAATGAGGATAATTATTGGAAAATAAACTGGAAAACGACTCTAAAAACACCCCTAAAAGTGACATAAATGTCACTTATCAAATTCCCCCAAGCAAATTAACACGAAACACGAGAGAAAGGGAGTGAATTATTCAAGCAAAGCTAAGACACTAAAGCGATAAAAATGTACACTAACTCACTTTCGTAGGAATCACAGTTGTTTTTAGCTACAACAAGCCCTTTAAACCCCAAAGTCGCCTATGAGGACGAGTGAAGTCTCGTGAGGGTTTCCTAAGAGCTTAACCCACAACTCTAGAAAAAAAACCAAGGCAAGACAATAAAACGAAGAGAAAAAGAAACATAAAAAGAAAAAGAAAAACACAAGTTCATATTTGGACAAGAGATAAGAACAAGCACCAATGAATGCAAACCTTTCTAAATCGACAAATGTATGCATGTTACAAGATGTCAATGGTTGATTGAAACATAAAACATTCTTGGCATAGAGAACTAATGAAGACTCAATTCACCCTCACTCCAACTAATCGGATCGCGTTCTCTCCGCTAGTTTCAAATCAACTCTTAAGCTAGCTTCTCATGATTCCTTGAAGGAACCGGAAAAAGACAAAGAAAATGAAAAACTTTGATAAGGTAATCCCGACATCTTAGCCATGCACACTCTCTCCATAGGCTTGAAAACTATCTCCCTCCACCGATGTTGACTCAACCCTCAAGGTTCTAAGGTGTTGGGTTTCGGTAAGTCTAACTCACCGCGGAACAAAACCTGATCCCAAGACCCCGTTCACAATTAATATAACTAAATGACATAAATAACAAGAAAGAGAGAAAAGACGATCTTACCCTTATCGCGTGCTTCGCTCACACTCGGAGCTCTTACTTCAAAAGCCAAGTCTTGCAAGCGCAGAGACCTCCTACGGTATCCACCCGCAACTCGACTCGACCGGTCTCTTACTTGGAGTTTAGCCAAGTCGGACCAAAACACTACTCGAGTATTATATGAACTTAAAGGTTTTCTCTTAAGTGGAGATGCCTTATTGAGTTCCTACTCAAGTGAATAATCCCAACTCCTAAGGTTGGTATTTATAGGCAAAGGCTCTCCAAAACTCCCATCATCTTTCCATGTGGGAGAAATGATAGTGTGAAAAAAAATAAGCAATTAATTTAATTCTAAATTAAATTAAATTGCAAGGCAAATAATAAAACAACACTTGGCACACACATGGGAGTGGTTAGGTGAGGACCACAAGGAGGACCACATGGCCTCCTTGTTCCCCAAGACACCAAACCCACCAATCATGAGAGGGCATGACTGGTCAACCTCCTTAGTCACCAAGGAAAACCGGTCAAGGCCCTCCTTGACTTGGTTGGGCCTTGCAGCCACACGCAAGCCACTTGGGCTGCTAGTGCGCTGCTCGGCTTTGCCAGCCTGCACGCACCGTAAGCCCACAAGGCTGCTTTGTGTGCTGTTGGGCCTCGGCCAGCCAGCACGCACCGCAAGCCCGTAAGGCTGCTTTGCACTGCTTGGTTGCCGATGTGGGCTGGCCAGCATGCTTTGCTAGTAGCCCACAATTGCCCTTGCAAGTACGCAAGCCCTAGCTAGCTGCTTGGTACTTGCGACTTGCTTGGGGCAGTGCGTGTTAGCCTAATATGTCGTGTCGTTTGATTATTTTACGTCTCGTCGATTTATTAATTCGACTCAACTTGCGACGCTCGGTCTCGACGCTCCTAGCTCGATTTCTGACGTCTATGTTCGTAATACTCGAGTGACTCATTAATTCCTTCCGGATTAATTCGTCGTATCGGATCGTTAGTTGCTTGGGTGTGACCCGAAGGGGTCAGTCAAGATTAAGCTATGTTATTAATTATACATTAATATCACTGATCGAAAACGGCCTCTAACTAGGCATTCCGATCAATTGACCTCACTGAATAATTAGCTTTCTAATAATTTCGAACCCTCTATCGGAATAATACACTTGTTTGAAGGACATCATTCCTATCATAAGGGTCTTTTATAGGTTGTAACGTAAGGTTAGGGGTCAAGGTGGGCAAAAATTTGAAAAATTTGGTGATATTTCCTAAGTGAAGCAAAAGGGGGATCAAAACTCAAAAATAAACTCAAGAAGTCACCAAACATCAAACAAAAATACCAATAAAGCCATCTCCCCTAAGATTATTCAACACCAACACACAATATATACAAAAACGAAGGAACGCTCCCCCCAAGCTTGAGCGAAGCATTGTCCTCAATGCTTGAAATAGGGAAGAAAATCAAACCAACTAAAATATTTTTGTTGTTTTTATTTCTTTTCTAGTTTTTTTAGACTTTTGTATGCTTTTTCTCTTTTTTTTAGCTCTTATTTGGTGTCCTTGCCTTTTTTAACTATGAACGGCTTTTTCTTGAATGGATTTGCTTAATCACACACAATATAAACAATTTAATTTCTTGCTTGGTCCAAAGAGCATAAATACTTTCTCATTTTCATTCAAACCATCACAACACAAAACAAACTCTCAAACCAAAATGCTTCACAAAACTAAGGGTTAGGGAAACAAAAGGTCAAAAGGATTGTAATGTGACTCATAATCAAGAAAGGGAATAGGCTTGAAGGGGTAACAAGATAGGAAAATGCAAAATAAAAACAAAATATGTAACAAAACAAAAAGAAGATAAAGAAAATGAACCAAAAAGTTCTGAACCGGCTACCTTAGCACATAATATCCTAGAGTTAACCAATGAAACTCTCAAACCGTTCACATATTCACCACTTAGGAAGAAAAACATTCAAGGATACAAGTTCCAAAATAGAATGTCCAAAACAAGAACTAATAAAACACATTTTGCCAAAATTACCTTGAAAGTAAACAAAAATCTTTTTGGATTTTTCAAAGAAATAAAAAAATACATGGAAATGCATATACACAAGTGCATGACATATATGAATAAACATGATAGAATACCCTACCCCAAGCTTGAATGAGACAACATGCTCAAACATAAACCAAAGAATCCATGGGAGGGGAAAAGAAAGAAATCAATCCAACAAACCAACACATGTCCAGCAAGTCACCAACAATTAGAGAAGAGCAAGGAAATATATTATCGGATATAGGTGGGTGTAAATACCCACAAATGACCCAATTTAACCTTTCAAAGCCAATTTCCTCTAGAATTGAATCTTGATTTCCATATGCTAGCAAAAATAGGAGTCAAACTTCCGTGATTCTTGATCTAATACCAATGCACCAAAGTATATCAAGTTATGTACCTACCAAAGGTCACTTAAACATTTTCATGAGAGAAAATCTATACTAAAAAGAAAAGAAAATGAAAGCAATAGAACATGGGTTACTTCCCGAGAAAGGCTTGTTTAAGGTCCACGCATGACCACTCTAATAAAATAATATTGCAACGAACGCAAGAGCTTGTCAAATGCACTACTAATCATTTCATAAGATAAACAATTGGCAAATGACGAGAGGAGGATGCGCAACAAGATTATTACACGCAAGTGAGGAGGGAGATGCCAAAAGAAAGAAGAAAAATCAAAATAAAAATCAAGAAAATAAGAAGATGAGGAAGAAGAAAAAGGAAAAACCTCCTCAAAAAGAAAAAGGAAGACAACATGCTCAAACATAAACCAAAGAATCCATGGGAGGGGAAAAGAAAGAAATCAATCCAACAAACCAACACATGTCCAGCAAGTCACCAACAATTAGAGAAGAGCAAGGAAATATATTATCGGATATAGGTGGGTGTAAATACCCACAAATGACCCAATTTAACCTTTCAAAGCCAATTTCCTCTAGAATTGAATCTTGATTTCCATATGCTAGCAAAAATAGGAGTCAAACTTCCATGATTCTTGATCTAATACCAATGCACCAAAGTATATCAAGTTATGTACCTACCAAAGGTCACTTAAACATTTTCATGAGAGAAAATCTATACTAAAAAGAAAAGAAAATGAAAGCAATAGAACATGGGTTACTTCCCGAGAAAGGCTTGTTTAAGGTCCACGCATGACCACTCTAATAAAATAATATTGCAACGAACGCAAGAGCTTGTCAAATGCACTACTAATCATTTCATAAGATAAACAATTGGCAAATGACGAGAGGAGGATGCACAACAAGATTATTACACGCAAGTGAGGAGGGAGATGCCAAAAGAAAGAAGAAAAATCAAAATAAAAATCAAGAAAATAAGAAGATGAGGAAGAAGAAAAAGGAAAAACCTCCTCAAAATATTTTTAGGTGACACAATCACTCATTCCCTCAATAATTGGAGGACGAGAAGGGAGAAGCTCATCAAAGAAGAAAGGGTCCTCAATAGGCTCTATGACAAAAGAAGGGAGGAACATAGGATAGTAGGGGATATGGTTAAATTTTTCTGAGAAAGGGATTTGAGAAGAAGGGATAGGAACAATGGTCACACAAATGAACTTTTCCTCACCAACATTCCTCTAATCACCAATAAGAGCATGGAAATCAATCATAAAGTCCTCAAAAGAAGAACACTCATGATCTCTATATCCCTCAAACATCCAAACTCTAAGAGAAACTACGTCTTCCTCTCTATCACTCCGATGCACAAAAACTCCCTCAACATCCTCAAAGCCTAGAGTCTCTAAACCATGCATGAAAGTATAAAGGTTTATCTCAAACTCATCCCTTTCCCAAGAAGCATTGCCAATGAACTCTCTCAAAAGGCTATAATTTTTTGTTACACCTTCAATGAACATACTAGTCATAACCTCAAATGAGTCCAAAGACTCATGGATAGAAGGGTCACAAACATCCAAGGTAAACTCATCAAGATAGGGAAGGGGGTTGGAATCCTCAAAATCAAAGTTTTCTTCATTCATAACTCCTCCACCATCACTCAAGGTACTCTCAATCTCTCTTTGAATCTCAAACTCATCATCATCCTCCTCATGAATTCCCTCAACCAATATTGAAGATGGCTCACTCACATCCCGACCAAGAGTAGCTCTCAAAGGGGGTGAATAAGGGGAAGGATAGTACTCAAGCTCAAAAGGGGAATGAAAAGGATCAAAATCCTCAAAAATCCTCTCATCACAAGAAAATCTCCCTTCACCTTCACACCCTTGGCCCACATCATCCTCAAAAACACTCTCACACTCCAAATGAGGTGTCTCACATCCATTTACATCAACCCTAGCAATCATCACTTGGGCAAGTCTCTCTTCTCTCAATTTTTGTTCTTCTTGAAGTTCTTAGACTTGTTGGGTGAGATTTTGTATTTGGGTAAGAATTTGGGCATCAATGTTATTGGATTGAGGTTCATGGTCAAAATCAAATTTTATATCATCAAAACCTCATCACAATGTGCATAAGAGGGGAAGGGGTCAACATGCATATTTGGATCATCACAAGGCATATTAGAAGCATCAAAAGAATTCATGCAAAAATTAAAAGAATCTTGACATTGAGAATCAAAACAAGAAACATGACATTCTCTATCATAAGAACCTCTAGCAAGCCATGTGAAGAAATTCCAAGCATCATGCATAGACAAATGACGGAATCTACCATTATACATGTTCTCAACCATTTCCCTGGTATACTCATTCAAGCCCTAATAAGCTATACCACAAGCATCACTAAGAGAACACCCTTGGGAACTAAGGAAACCATCTAATCTATCAAAGTAAGCAAAGAAAGGTTCATCATCAAATTGAGGAAAAGATAAACATGCCATTTTTTTACAAAAAACAAAGAAAAGATAATAGAAATCAAACTATATACAAGAACCTAGATAATCTAATCAATACAAAATAACGAACGCCTTAGTCCCCGACAACGGCGCCAAAATTTGATCGCGGGTTAAGTAGGTCGCTGGGACTACTAACCTAAATCAAGTTTGAAATTTATAGCCAAAACTTACACTAAGCAAGTTAGTGGCAAGTATAGGGTCGAACCACGAAGACTAAGTGTATACATTTATGCTAAATAGACTTCTAGGAAAGGTTGTGAGATGCAAAAAGATTCAACTAAACACTACTTAGAGCAAACAACGAAAACTAGGGAAAGTGGAATCCAATTACATCAATGCATTCAACAACAAAATTGCAATTAGATGAAAATGATCTCAATTAGGAACGATGAACACACTCAACTCACTCCCGCGTAATTAAGCATGCTAATTATCCTACTAAGCTAATTCACTCCTGTGCAACTAACATAGCATAGGTATGGAAGAATTTAGACTCTCAAACAACTCAATTCCGCACAATTGATTGAAAGCACAATTAAGAACATAGAATCAATTAGCTAGAAAGATTCTAATCCATATAAGCATCATCCATACACAATAATCAAGAAACAATTGCATACTAATCACAATCAATCATTCAACTCATCAACATAATCTTCATCCATTTCCCTAGAACAAAATCTAAGGAATCATGATGAACAAAAGCATAGAAAATAAGGTAAAACAGGAAATAAAGCAAGAATCAAACAACTAATATAATTAACTACTCAAATAAACAAACAATTAAGAAAAAAGAATAATTAATGAAAGCAATAAAGGGGAGAGAAAGTTAGAAAAGCTCATTAAAAAATTGAGATGAGAATCCACTAATTTGCTTCTTCAAAATCTCAAATCTCCATTGAAATCCAAGCTTTCTCTATCTAAAACTACTCTTAAACTAGATAGAGAAAATCCTAATCTATCCCTAAGAGAGAGAAAATAATAAAGAGACCTAAAACTAATCTAAGGTGAATTATACTTGATTAAAATTTTCCAGAGAAATAACCGCAAAAGGGGTATTTATATAGAGTCGGCCTCAGCCCAGCAAATTGCTGGGGTAAAATTTCCCAGCACAGGGATAATGAGGTAAATTTGCATGGCCTTTCATTTAAGTGTATGTATTGGAACAGTGCTATACGTATAAAAATACTAATATATAATATGTTATACCCGTTTCATTTTAGTTCCCGTTTTGTTTCAATTCCCACTTTTCCTTTCTTCTTTCACTTCTGTGAAGCTGTTCATCTTCTCTTCTCTTAAGTTGTTCACATTTTCTTAAGTTGTTCACATTTTCTTCTATTCTCTGAATCTCTGAAGCTTGTTGAACAATTGAAGTCCCAAGAGTCGAGAGTAGACCAATAATTTCTGCGCGTAGATTGTCGGGGAAAGAGATTCGCGATCAAAACCTGTTCGAGAAAAGATTAGTTAAGAGAATTTCGTGCGCAATTGACCGGCGAAAATGAGGCGTCGAGGTGAGTCTTTGATTTCTTAATCTATGTAATTATTGTTAGAATTGCATGTGACTTGGTTATTTACTAGCAATTATCAAGTTAATTTACAATTCTTACTTAATTTAGGGTATCTTGTGAAAGATGCATTTTCGAATTATTGAAATTTAGGTTGTTGCATGTTTTTAGGTTTTCTTGAACCTATGTTTGTACTAAATTTTGGTTTTTTACAACAAATATAGTTGTTTTAGTACTTAAAATTCCGTTAAAAAGTTAGCAGAATTAGAGTTTGTGATGATTTGTGAGACAAGTTTGTGATAATTTGTGAATTAAGAATAATACAGATTTTAATATGAATTTATTAAAAATAATATAGAATGAAGAGGTGGAAAAGGTGATAAAAATAATAATTTGTGAGCAATTGTTTTTTTGGTCTGAACCTTGTTGTTAGTTGTTGAAGGTGGAAGAGGTGGGAGAGGGGGAAGAGGTGGTGATGATGTTGAAACCGATACAAATTTTAATCTTAATTTAGAAGAGGAAAGTTCATCTGAATCGTATGCACCGGATGAGATTGAAGAAGCACGTGAAGAACTACAAGGGTCAACCAGTACAATTCAGGGAGTGGTAAAGTTGCTTTTACTTTTGGAATAGTACAATAACTTTTGTTTTACCAATGAGTTTATATATTTGTTTATCAATCAAGGTGAAGGCAAAGGGGAAGGCGAAGTTGGTGAAGCCAAAGATCGTAATAAAAGACATTAAGCCGATTGTTTATACGGTATTGTTATGAGTTGTTTATATGTTGTTTTATTTGTTGTTCAGTTTAATTGATATGAGTTGTATAACGTATTATGAGGATCATTTCTTTTTAGTTTTGATGGCAAAAGGATAATTCAAAAAGTGTAGGTGGTAGGCTAAAGGAGGCTGGGAAAGTTATTGAAACGTTCCAACAATATGAGAAGACGGTATGCTTGTTAACACTTTGCTGGTTTTATGAGATAAATTGAGAGTTTTATTTGTGCCTTTATTTTGCAGTCGATGAATGTGAATTGCCCTTTTGAGACATTTGGTAGGGTTTTAGGCAAATTTGATGAAACAAAGACTCGACTAGTCAGAGAAATGGGCTTTGGCACATTATTTTATTCTATTGGGAAGAGGTTACCTCGACTACTGGCATACTGGCTGTGTACTTGGGTAGATGTTGATAAGAAGTGCCTTCGCACTGCCAATGGGATGGTTTTCCCTTTTTCTCCTGTTCAGGTGTATTGGGTTATGGGCCTACCTCATGGGCGGAGACCGGTACCAATGAAGGTAGTTGATGAGGAGTTAGAAGACAAGTTGTGGATATAGTATCGCACCATTTACAATTCAGGGACAAAAGGGATAACAAGGAAGACTTTAATTGAAGCTTTAGAGGCTCCATTAACTGATCAAGACGAGTTTCGGCAGGTTTTTGTCTTACTGATGATGAATACACTGTGTTCAACAACTTGTCATCGCCTGAGGAAGAAACATCTGCATGCAGCCGCAGTTGCGAAAGATGCTACACAGTATAACTGGTGCTCTCTCATTTTGGATGAGTTATTACATGCAATGGGGAGCTTTGCTAAAAGGTTTTACAACAATGGGTTTGCTGGTGGAAGTGGTGGGTGTACTTTGTTTTTGTCGATAAGTTGACTCCTAAAAAGATCTGAATGTAAAGCATTGTTCTGTTCACTTAGAAGTCATAAACCTAATGTTATGATTGTTTATAAAATACAGCTGTTGTATCTTGATAGACTGAATAGGAATCCACTTGAGTGGGATGAGTTTCCGAGGTTAGAAGTATGGAAAACAAAGGAGATGATCAAAGCTTGTAAAGAAGATCGGTTCGGAACGGGTGACTTTGGAAAAATGGGGGTAATTGTTTATTTTACTTGCTTAATTTGTTAAAGAAGATTGGTTCAGAATGGGTCATTTCGTGTCTTTTGTGGTAGTAGTGTTTGGACGTGTTGTATGGGGGAGATAAAGGTCACCCGTTGAAGGCAAAGGACTGTTTTCTAGCTAAAAGGAAGAGAGAAGAGGATGATAAAGGAATAGTTGATATTGATGATGAGGATTTGGCATGGCTTACTATAGATGTAAAAAAAATGGTTAAAAATGAGTATGCATTTCAAAGGAAGAAGAAGAAGAAGTTAGGAGGTAACTACATAACTTTGTCGTGTTAATGGTTTTATTAAAATGGTTCATAGTTTTATAATTGTTTCATTTTTTTTTTTTTGGTTGTAAAGAAGTGTTGAATGAGGTTCAAATCCCTGAAGCGACAAACGGAAGGAAGAAACGGAATGTTAACAAGAAGAAAGATGGTGAATAAATTGTCATTTGATTCATTTAAATTGTAATTTGCATTAACAAAATATGTCATTTACAAAATAACAGAGAAAAAATAACATTTACTTGTTTAGAAGAAAATGAGGTGACTGATGGGAAGAAGAAGAAGAAGAAGAAGAAGAAGAAGAAGGGCAACAACAACAAAAAGTCAGAGGTGAATACTTGAAAATGTGAAATTGATAAATTTAAATTGTCATCTGAAAAATTTAAATTGTCAATTCATAACTTTCACAGTCTGGTTGTTCCAGCAGAAGCAAAGTGTGGTCAAAGAAAATGTGGTCAGAGAGGAGGAGGAGGATGGGAGCAAGAACAAGAAGTCAATGATAGGAATGGTGTCCTTCGAACAAGTGTATTCTTCCGATAGAAGGTTCGAAAATATTAGAAAGCTAATTATTCAGTGAGGTCAAGTGATCGGAATGCCTAGTTGGAGGCCACTTCCGATCAGTAATATTAATCTATAATTAATATTACAGCTTAATCTTGACTAAACCCTTCGTGTCACACCTAAGCAACTGACGATCCGATACAACGAATTAATCCAGAGGGAAATAATGAGTCGCTCGAGTATTATGAATTTAGACGTCAGAAATCGAGCTAGGAACGTCGAGACCGAGCGTCGCAAGTCGAGTCGAATTAATAAAATATAAGTCGTTAAAAACTATAATTAATCAACAATTACCAAAATACCCCTTGCATCAGAATGCCCCGAGCAAACCGAGTGCTAGGGGCAATGGTGCTAGCATGCGCACCGCACTAAGGCTAGAGTGTTGGGTGCGCATGGCTAGCAAGCTGCTGGCACTTCACTAGCAATGCTAGCAGCACCAGCCATGCACAAGTAGTAGCACCAGCCCGCATTGCGTGCGTGGCTTACTGCGCGCATGTGCGGGCTGGTGCAAGGCCAACACGCTACTGCTGGCGCGCCAAACACGCAACGCCTAGCAGCGACCTGCTAGCAAGCAAGGCACGCTTGCTGGGCCGAGCCTTCGACCACCCTACACGCACGTAGTGCGCAAAGCCAGCCTAGCCGAGGCAAGGCTTGGTGCGCAAGGCTGGCGCCACGTGGCGCGCGGAGATTGGTCCGTGTGGCTTGAGTGTGGCGGCTAAGGGGAAGCTTGGGGAGGAAGGAAATGGTCCCCTCCCCTTGTGGTCATCACCTACCCTCTCCCTCCATGTTGCCACTTGTTGATTAATTATTGCCTTGATATTTCTTTCTATTTTTGATTTAAAAATAAAATGAGAAAATTGATTTTACCAACTCTCCCACATTGATGGGAGAGTGGAAGCCTCATATGACATTCTCAATAAATACCCACCTGGGGAATTGGAGAAAATCACTTCAGTAGGAACTCAAAAAGGCATCTCCACTTGAGAGAAAACCTTTAAGTTCACATAATACTCGAGTAGTTGTTTTTGGTCTGACTCGGCTAAACTCCAAGTAAGAGACCGTTCGGGTCGGGTTGCGGGTGGATACTGTAGGAGGTCTTTGCACTTGCAAGACTAGGCTTTTTGAGTAAGAGCTCTGTAGTGTGAGCGAAGCACGCATCAAGGGTAAGATGGTCTTTTCACTCTATCTTGTTATTTATGTCTTTTAGTTATATTAATTGTGAGCGGGTCTTGGGGTCGGATTTTGTTTTGCGGAAAGTCAGACTTTCCAAAACCCAACAGTCAGAAGATAATGTCCTATTCTCGTCATTTTAAATATTTTCCAATTGGCTTTGTGTTGTACTTGTAATCAATTTTGTAATTGGTTATGAACTTTTTTAATTATAGAAAAAGAAGAAAAAACAAATGGCCATGTGGTTGAGGTAGAGGCTGTTTGTGATGAGCCTGGGGATGATGTGATGTCAGAAGGTAATGTCCTATTCTCGTCATTTTAAATATATTTTCCAATTGGCTTTGTGTTGTACCGATAATCAATTTTGTAATTGGTTATGAACTTTTTTAATTGTAGAAAAAGAAGAAAAAACTGAGGAAACAAATGGCCATGGGACTAAGGAGGAGGGTGACGTGGAGTCAAAGGCGGAGGCGGAGGTTGATAAGCCTAAGGCGGAGTTGGAGGTTGTTACTGATGATCCTAAGGCAGAGGCGGAGGTTGTTACTGAAGAGCCTAAGGCGGAGGCGGAGGCTGTTACTGAAGAGCCTAAGGCGGAGGCGGAGGCTGCTAGTGATGAGCCTAAGGTGGAGGCTGTTAGTGACCAAGCACCAATTACTACAGAGCCGACTACTGAAACAGACCTTGAGTCCACAAGTCTTGATCAGTCAGACCTAGATCAGTTAGACATTGATGCGATTGTTAAAAATCAAGGTGCTGACTCTTTGATTCGTGATTCAATTTGCGTAGAGAATGACCCTCTACGCGTTAGCGTGAAGTACATTATTCGAACTGATGCTAGGGTCTTGGGTTCATCAGCTTCATCAGCTCCTGAATGTGCTCTTGAAAGTGCTCCTAATGGTGGTGCTTCAGTTCTTGAAAGTGCTCCTGATGGTGGAAGTTCATGAGCTCCTATGGTGGTGCTTCAGGTCTTGAAATTGCTCCTGATGGTGGTGTTGAAAGTGCACTGGGTTCATCAGGTCTTGAGAGTGCTCTAAAGGGGCAAGAAGGTAGCCTTGTTGCAACAAACAAGACAGCAGGTAGCACTATCCGAAAAGCCCTGAGAAGTGGGAAGCTGATGCCACCTATGATTCTAAAGAAGAACCTAGTACTCCAATGCTACAAAGGACGATGCGCAGAAGAAGATGCCCCAAATGAGTAGGAAAAAGCAGAAGATAACAGAGCCTCTTACCCTACTTGTGTCATATATCAATCATTGGCGGCCTAAGGGTATTTGGCGTTTCAGGGTACTCTGCCGAATTATTTGGATGAGCACATGTCATACAACCTTCGAAAGATTAAAAATGACGAGTATGTTGCCTTGAAAATCTTTCACTTTGACTTTCATTGTATATAATATACTAATTTTTGTGATTCGATGAAGGAATGAACCGACATTCTTTAGTTGTGATGGTGACTTTGTAAAACTTACCTTATGTGGCCATTTGATTAAGAATCTTGGGGAGGTCAGTGATCAGGTACGATGCTCACCATGGATTGTATCATTTTCAGTTTCATGAGTTGTTAGTAACTGTTATTCGATCTACCAATTGTAGTGACAAATGTTCTTTTTTGTAGTACGTCAGGGTTGCAGCACACGTATACCAAAAAGTGTAGGAGAGGCAATTCCCGGGTCGTAGCAGGCGATCATGACCAATCCTGTATTTGCAGTTATTACCATATTCCTTTATTACCTTATTCCTTTATTAAATGTGACAGAAATCAATATATGAAATAATTATCTGCAGATGTTGCTTTTCCAGGCAAATACTAAAAAGGACAAAGAAAAGGCGAACATGGAGGTTAGTTAGGTTGTAAAAAGCTACACACACTATATGTACCCAACCGGCTCAAGCAGAATCAATGTGGTATGAATTTACAACTTTGAAATTGTAACTACATGTACCTTTTCAAAGGTCTGTTGTGTGTGTGAAAATTCCTTTGTTTCACACAGGTTTTTATGCCAGTCCTCCGCGAACACCACTGGTGGTGCGCTGCATTCTCAATCAACAAACAGAAGGTTCTCATCATTGATTCCATTTATACTAAGCAATGCGGCTTCGCGTAGGCAGTATGAAGTAGATCACCTGGTGGGAATTGAATGAAACACAGGTGGTTTGGTGTCTACATATAATATTCTTCAAGTAAGTTAACCATTTACTAGTTCATTTCAGGCTGCAGCAATGGATCTTGCATTTCAGAATATGGACAATGATTGGCAACTAGGAACCATTGCTAATTGGCCACGGATATCCCTTAACATGAAAACCCAAGGAGACTTGTAAGTTGCATTAATGTGTTTTCAATCGTTAATTGCAATTAAGCGCAACGCTGATAAGTTGTTGACAGAGATAGCCGAAGTGACTTCTAGTTTCTTTGGCCTTTTAATTTCTAATATTTAACGAACCTCAACCATGTTCTTGCAGCTTTCTAATATGGAGTTCGAGAGGTCATGAGTGGTGTGTGAAGACCTCTTGTCAGAGTTTAACCAGTTAAGGGATGATGCATTACAGCTACTACAACAAATTGACCTTTGTGCCACGGGTAAAATCGTGGCACAAGTTTAAAATTCACGTGTCTATGTTATTTAGCCGCGGGAATTTTGAAATTTACTCCCGTGGCGCAAGAGGCCGTGGCTAGGAATTTGCCACGGGAAAATGGATGTCGTGGTTGTTGGGTTTCGATGAGTCTAACTCACCGGGGAAGAAAACCCGAGCCAAGACCACACAGAGAATTAATATAATCACAAAGCATAATTAACTTAAACAACAAGAATTAAGGAAAGATTAATACCCTTGACGCGTGCTTCGCTCTCAACAAGAGCTCTTACTTCGAAAAGCTTTTATCTTCGCTCGCACGAAGACCTCCAACGGAAGTCCACCCACAACACGACCCCGACAAGGTCCAATGCTTAGAGGTTAGCTAAGCCCGACCTAAACTCGAGTAATTATATGTGTTTAAAGGTTTTCTCAATGGAGATGTCTTTTCCAACACCTTACTCAAGTGAACAATCCCAAGGTATGCCTTGGCTATTTATAAGGAGTGCTTCCTTGTGAATTCCACTCATCTTTCAATGTGGGACTTTTTCACAAAAAGATCCCACATAGAAAGAATGTTGAATTCAATCCTTAGTCAAATAAACCAAGGAATAACAAAGTAACAAGTGTCACATGGTTAGGTGAGGACTACTTCCTCACTTGCTCCCCAAGGCAATTCACATGCATTGTGATCTAACCATGTGGCATCCAACCTTGAGCTCCAAGTTGGTTTCGGTTGGGCCGCCACCTTTTGGCTCGCGTCTATGACTCGCCACCCAGGTCTGCGGCCCGCTCCACATGGCATTGCCAACGTGGCACGCCGCCACCTTGGTTGTTGCCACGTAGCACGCCGCCACCTTGGCGCGCCGCCACCTTGGCACGCTGCCACCTTGGTGGCTGCCACGTGGCACGCCGCCACCTCGGCACGCTGCCACCTTGGTGGCTGCCACGTGGCGCACCACTATTTAGCGCGCTTCCCTAGCCTTTTGCTCGGCTAGGGTTTTTACTTGTTACTTGAAGCATTTTCCCGTCTCGCCAATTCCTAAATTTTGGCTCGACTTTTGAGATTCGATTCTGATGCTCTAAGCTCGGAATTCGACGTCTTTGTTCACAATACTCGAGCGACTCATTAATTCCTTCCGAATTAATTCATTGTCGGTTCGTTAGTTTCTTGGGTGTGACCCGAAGGGTTCAGTCAAGATTAAGCTGTAATATTAATTTCTCATTAATATTACTGATCGGAAGTGGCCTCTACCTAGGCATTCCGATCACTTGACCTGAATGAGTAATTAGCTTTCTAATAATTCTGAACCCTCTATCGGTATAATACACTTGTTCCAAGGACAACATTCCTATCAGTGGCAAATTTTATTTTTTATGCCACGGGTATTCTCGTGGCAAACAAATTCACTTGCCATGAATATTAATGTGGCTAACAAATTATTTGCCACAACTTCTACCGTGGCTAATAATTATTGTTGCCACAAAAATTGTCGTGGCTATTAAACTTGTTTGCCTCAAATATTGCCGTGGCTAATAAAATATGTTGCGTGAAATATTGTCGTGGCTAATAAGCTTATTTTATCTTTGAACTTGCCTTTATTGCTTAAAAAGTTTTTTTTTTGGGGGGGATTTTTCCACCCAAATTAATCAATAGACATACAATTATACACATAAAACTTAAATATTTTTATTAATAGCTTGTAAATGTACACTTTTCATCCGAAAAAATGAAAAACAACAATACAATTAGTCAATTAGAATACACTACAATTGATGAGCAACAATTAACAAAGAAGTAGGGCAGAAGCAATGCCCACCAGAGACTCCAGAGAGAAGCAGCAACACCCTACTACAACAATGGCAAACCTTGGAACATCTAAAACACCTTGCTTTCTCCGACCAGCACACTGCACAACATGAACAACACATTCCAATACATATCAGACTAATGACCACTAAATCAAATATCTTTCACAAAATAGATCAATATGAAATATATTTCCCCAATTTACATAACTTATTTTAGTATCACACAAAATTCATTACATTACTACGTCAGCCATCTATAAAATCTAATTACAGTATTCAATTCCAGGCTTCTAGCCTAAAGATAATTGTGAGATTTTTTTTTAGTTACAACTTACAATGTTGTTTTGGTATTTCAGTGACAAAGTATTCTCTAACTCTGAATACATTGCAAACAATTCCAGCAGTGAAAAGGCAAAACGAACTCATGAAACATGGTGAAAAAACACATAAGACAAAAAGACATTCACCAATATATAGCATCACACAAAACTCATTGATCAGATAGATAAGCCCAAAATAGCAAATTTTAAATTGAAAAACATAAACAAAAAATTTTAAAAACTAGGAAAAGACATGCATTAGATTTACCTGACTATTGGCAAAAGAAAAGTAAAAGTTAAGAGTCTCAGTGACTTCCGCAAGCAGCAGCACAATAGGCAAAAGTGGAAACTGGAAACTACTAAGAGAAGGCTGCAGATAACAACAAAAGTAGGATCATCACAAGCCCATTAACTAAACAAAACTCATCAGGTATATATTTTGTTCAATCTACTTCAATGTGAAAAAAAAAGTCCTCATACTATATCCGGTCAGCATTGATTGCTCCAAGACTAGCTATTCACTTAACTAAACAAAATAACACTAAAAAGGAAGAAAAACAAACTCATTAATACTGTCAATAAGATAATCTTTCCTCTGTTGATTGCAAACCCCATAATCTAAACCTTAACCTACATCAATAAAAAAAAAATATATATATATATATATAATAATGAGTGGTCAATTATATACTAAAATTTGAAAAAAAAAAAAAAAAAAAAAAAAAACCTTGTAGCCATTCACTTCTAAATGAATGGCCCATGCGAATTTACAAATAATACCAAGATGTATCCGCAAAAAAAGAAAAATTAGAGTCAAACAAATCAAAATGTTGCTTAAAGTATAATGCCTCTAAATAGTCACAAACAATCGAAGCAATGCAGTAATAAAGTATTTTTTTTCTTTTTTGTTTTATTCTTCAAATAATAATAACTTTATAATAACTATGTCGAAGTTACATCAAATTTTTTAATCTATAGGCTTTATACTATGTCGAATTTACTCCACCCACCAGTCCCAAGCCTGGATAAAGGAGGAGGGTTTTAGTAGGCCAGTGATAGCTAGTGTAAAACTTTGTCACATCCCATGACATGAGCCAAACTGATAGGCTTTATACTATAATATCAATCTTTGAACAAGTAGCAAAGTATAACTAGTTTCCTTTGTCATGTAGTTAATGTTAATAGTTAACTTGATTTTGCAAGACTGCCAAGTGGTATATCGATCTTATGAAGCTAGTCCCCCTCTATAATTATTGTTTAAGGCAAGGTAATTCTACTTGATAATAGTTGTGAGCGAAGCATATATGAAAAATGTAACACAATAAAACATAAGTAAATTAGCTACTTTTGGTGGTCAAACTATGATTATCAGCGGCAATTCCCTTCACAATAAAATGGGTCAGATTATCAAACGTTATTGTAAATTGGCTACTTGTGGTAAACTACATTCAAGAGTTTATGTATGTCTATACAGGTTAACAAAAGTACCACCTAGGAAATGGATTTTACATGATTTATTATCTATAATTATGTCTCTAATAAACTTATGTCATATGAGTTGACTTTTACCTTAATATATATTATTATCAAGCTAGTGTATATATGTAGAGTTCTAAAAAAAACAATTGTTAGCTTATGTATTCTAATTTGAGTATTAAGAGGTGGGAAATAAACTCGAGGCTGCATTTGACCCTTAGTTTTCTTATAAGAGGAGAAAGAATACACCTAAGTGTTAGCATTCTATCACATTAACATTGTATTTCAGCAGCAGGCAGAAGATATTGTTACTTTTGGCAAGGACAATTTCTCGTATTAAACTTCATATATATTCGCATCTGAAGCAAAATGATTTGAGCAACAAGAAAAACCTTATTTAAAAATCGTGGAACAAATTTAAAATTTGTGCTACGAGAACAACCTTATTTAAAAAATTGCACCTGAAATCTAAGTCTAAACTGAATCTTCACCATATAACACTGAGTTTTAACTTAATTCACCATATACCACCAAAAACTTTCTAATTCACCATGTACCACTGAGTTCCTGTGCAATACCACAAAATACATTTTTTGATAACTGCCGTTAGTATGCCATTTGGGGTATTTTACTAATTCACCATATACCCATGTTTATAAAGTTATTTCATCAGATACCATTAAATTAAGAGATATTTCACTATATACCTAGAATTTGCATCTACTATTTTTTGCTACTTCACTACTCTTCTCTTGAGCTCCTTCAACATGCTCTCAGCTCCATGACATTGTGTGTCTATGCTTCCCCTACTTTGAAAGTCATAACTCGAAAGGACATTTTGCTCGGCATTACCCTTGCAGCATCGAAATTGCTCTCATATATCACAGTTATAGTACAACTTTTATGGATATTTTGCCGAATCACAGCTCCTTATTGCAAATTTCTTCCCACATGTACAAGCTTTGTTTGACATTCTTATGTATGCATATTCGTAAGATGACGATGATGATTTCGAGTGTGTTGACATCTTTGAAAATGCTTTTAGAAGGGTGAAGTGCTGCTTCAATCCCTCAAGTATTATGTTTATACACATAAACTATCCGTTATAACAGTCAACGACTAATTTTTTTTTAAAAAAAAATAACTGTTGTTATTTCTAGTTATATAGTGAAATATCTTTTAATTTAATGGATATGGTGAAATAACTTTATAAACATGGGTATATGGTGAATTAGTAAAATACCCCAAATGGCATGCTAACAGCAGGCTAACGGTAGTTACAAAAAAAAGGTATTTTGTAGTATTGCACAGGAACTAAATGATATATGGTGAATTAGAAAGTTTTTGGTGGTATATGGTGAATTAAGTTAAAACTCAGTGGTATATGGTGAAAAAACCGAAGTCTAAAACTCTAAACTAATGTCATAAGGACCAAATACATACAAACTCGTAGAAAAAAATGACAGCATTTTGATTGCAATATCTATACTTGAATCAACTCCTTCTAACAAATGAAATCAAATGCACCTCTCAATCTTTAAAACAATTACATGACTAATAGTTCACTATCCAAATTAAAGGAGAACCCCAACAACACCGAATTTATACTACCACACAAAAATCACATAATAAACATGAAAAATAACAATTTACCACCATCATTACATAACTGAGCAATTTAGACCTAAAATTTTTCCCATAATGCATATATATATATTTAATAAATATCAATAACTCACCCATAAAACAAGAATTAAGAATCCCCAAACACAAACCTAAACCCAAATTCCTCGAAATCAATTGAATACAATACAAATAACAAAACAATATAATTAAACTGGAGAAAAACTAGCCATAACAAAAGATAAGAGGGATAAGTAATTGTAGAAGATTAAAGATACTAATAATTGGTTAAAAGAAAACCCTAACCTTGCTCATATGTTGAAAATGGAAGAGATAAAGAAGGAATTGACTTGCTTAGGTGGAAGTCTATGAAGGTGAAGGAGGTAGATACCTCCGGTTGGTGGTGGAAGTCATCAGTCTTCAATGGAGACAAGCGTGGGCAGCGAATTGAGAAAGGCATGCGGTGAATTGAAAGAGGCAGCGTGGGCGAATATGGAGTACTAGGTGGCGAAGTGAGTAGGAGAAGATAAAGGAGGCAGAGTAGTCAGCGGCAGGGAGAAGGCATCGGCGAAGTGGGCGACGCGGTGGAGGTGGCGGTTGTACGTGGTGGATGAGAGTGAGAATTGAGAAGTGAGGGCGGGAATTTGAGACTTGGCTTCTTTTTGTATAATGAAATCACAAGAAGCCGAGCAGGACACTCTTACTTGGTTGGTTGGTTTTTTTAGGGAATAACTGGTTTTATTTTATAATTTTGATTAATTTTTTTAGAAAATAACACCACAAAAAGTCACAATTTTGATTATAACACCACAAAAAAAAAAAAAAAAAAAAAAAAAAAAAAAAAACTTTTATTATAACACCACAAAAAAAAACACAAAAATTTAATTTCACCACCACTTAATGGATTCCATCCAAGAATCCGTTAGTGGGGCCCATAACAGACACGTGTCACTAACCTATTGGTTTAACAAAAATTAATTAAAAAAAAAAAAGAAACAACCCTAAACAACCAAACACAGCCCAATTCCACCACCGCCACCACATGTGCCCCACCTCCAACAAACGGTCCCAAGTTACCGGTACCCCTGCCCACCAAAACCGGCAAAACCCTCCCGTCCCCCTCCCCGAAAACCACCCCAGCTCCGCCTTGCCTTAGAGCTCCAAAAACATCAACCATGAATTCGCACCGAGCAACCCCCGCAACCACCGCCGCCGCTGTAGACATCGAATTCCCACCCCTTTGAACCCCTTCCAACATACCCCCAGCCACTGAAAACCTCCTTCGACACAGTCAAGCCACCGAAACGCTCCTCCTTTCCCCACTTAAAATCGACAGCCACCACCATATTTCTTCCACTCTAAAACAAAACTAGCTACTTGCGGTTGAGATCGGCCAATTAGGGTCGAATTTGACAACTCAGGCCCTAAATCGGCCGATTTCAACCGTTAGTGTCTAGTTTTGGTGGTGGATAGCTAGGTTTTAGGGGGTTGCGAGCTGGGGTCAATCGCGACGTCTGGTGGTCGATAGGGTTTTTTAGGGTTGGTTAAGGAGGGTGGGGGTGACCTGGTGCACGCTGGTGTTGCTTGGCGGCAGTGGAGGGTCGTGCCGACAGTGAGATGTAGCGGCTGCTGGTGGTGTGCTTGGTGGCTGACTTAGGATTTAGTTTTTTTTTTCCTTTTTTTTAAATTTTTTTTAAAACAACTATATAAATGACACGTGTACTTGGCAGGGTCCACAAACGGTTTTTTGGACGGCATCCACTAGGTGGTGGTGAAATCAAATTTTTCGGTTTTTTGGTGGTGCTATAATCAAAGTTTTTTTTTGTTGGTGTTATAATCAAAATCGTGACTTTTTTGTAGTGTTATTTTCTAAAAAATCCTTTTTTAAAAAAAAAAATGTCGTTAGAAACAATAAAGAACTTTATCATGGTATTTAAGAAATTTAGACCTTAAAAATGGGGTTAACACGTTGTTAGGAGTATCAAGTGGACCATGAGCTTTAAATAAATATAATGATAAAAACCTTCATTTTATAGTTTGTTGTACTCGTAACTATTGTGACATTTTCATTTTAGGAAAATATTGCAACTACAAAAATACGGAGTAAGTACACTTGTTAGCGTTGTTGTGTGGAAAAAAAAAACATATCTAAAGAAAATTTAAGCTAGCTTGTATTGGAAAAATATCATATATATAAATATACTTGACCTCTAATTTGGATTATGTTTAATTTTCTATTTTGTATCAATTAGTGCTTTTGATATTTTAAATACATTCAACTTTAGAAGTAAAGAAAAACGAAGTAACATGCCTACTTCATGATATTCAATTTAATTGTCATGTAAACATAATTTGTCATGACATGAGCAAATTAAGCTATAAAATTTCATTGTTGTAGCTAAACCCGTGGAAAAATTGTACGCTTGTCACGCAAAAAATAGTATATGTGGTACTAGTGTAAAGTTTTCCACAGAAAAATACCACTCGTGGAAAAAATGTCAATTTTGCCATGGGAAAAGAGCTACTTATGGCACAAGTGATATATTTGCCACGGGAAATAAATACCTGTGGCATAAATTATTCTTCTTATTTAGGTATTGTATTATAATTCATTTTTCTCGTGGCTAGATAAAATTATGCCACGAATTTTGAATTTCCGTGGCATAATTCGTGGCACAAGTGATGATTTGTTGTAGTGCCACTCAGCAATGTCTAAGGGTCGTGTGACTTTAATTTGATGTTTTTTTGGACTGATCTCTTTCAACTCTAAGGTGTTGAACATTTATTTTGAATAACCCCATTATTGGCCAAAAGTGTTAATTTTTTGCCTACCTTTTTGTCCCAATTTATGGGGTACTTTTCAAACTACAAAGTTGTAAATTAAATTTAGCTTGATATCTGCCATCATCAGTATATAGTTGAAAGTATATTAACTACAAATGTCGTAATTTGATTTAATATCTGCTATAATTTGACAAGTTTTAGTAACATCACTGACAATATTACAACAATCATCTACAATGGAAAGGTTGGAATGTTATAATAACGATCAATTATAGGCAGGTCCTTATGAGGTGCTTCTAAGATGGGCCGTATAGTTTAGTAACAGCCTTGGCCTTGTAAAGCTGGGCCATATTAGCTATGCCTAATCTGGGCCTTATTATACAAATAGCCTTATAATGCTGGACCTTTATAAAGTTGGCGCGTATAAAATGAAAGCTTGCCCATTATAAAGATGGCCCGTATAAAATGAAAATTGGCCCTTTATAAAGCTGGCCTGTATAAAATGAAAGTTGGCCCTTATAAAAAGGGCCTTATAATAATAATAATAATAATAATAATAATAATAATAATAATAATAATAATAATAATAATAATAATAATAATGAGAATAATAATAACAACAATAATAATAATAACAACAACAACAACAACAACAACAACAATAATAAGGAAATTGGCTTAAAATAATACCAACTATTAATGGTGTGTACAAAATAATACATCCTCAACTATTGGCTATCAACATTACAACCTTTTGTACGAAATGTGCAAAATGGTACGTTAGCCACCAAATAAAACATATGAATGAATATTCCGTTCATATTCAATATTATTATTATTATTATTATTATTATTATTATTTAATATTAAAGTATTTGCTTTCAAAATACATTTTATGTTCATAATTTCATCATATCCAAATTAATAATACTCCACCCCTTTGTTAGGCAAGTGATATCATATAATTAGTTTCAAAAAATGTATTAAAAACCAAAACTAACAACAACAACAACAATAATAATAATAATAATAATATTACTAATAATAATAATAATAATAATAATAATAATAATAATAATAATAATAATAATAATAATAATAATAATAATAATATTGTTATTGTTATTATCATTGTTATTATTATTATCATTATCATCACTATCATTGTTATCATTGTTATTGTTATTATTATTATTACACGTGGCAAGCCACCTTCTGAAACAGGTTACCCATTTTACAAACTAGTAAAAGGCTTATTTTGAGTAGATGGGGGTTAAAGGTGAAATTGTTTTGAGAATTCGAAAAGGTAGGATTGTTTTGAGCAGAAAACCTAAAGGTAGGATTATTAGTTTCCATTTTTCTAATATGTAATCATCAAACAATGATCAAAGATAATCATTGAGCTCCAACAAGACCCTTTCATACTCATCCTATAGAGAAATCTAAAAATTCAATCAATTGTTGAGCTTGAGTCTAACATTGATAGCTATGTTTTTACCCATCAAATTGAGGTGCCATGGTTTTCTTTACCTAGCAAGGGTATCCTTACCAAATTGGACTGATAAATTTTCAACAAATGCTTTTTCTTCAATAACATCTCATTCTTTTTGCTTATTCAACCATTGGAAAAACATTCTCTTCTTGACATTCTCTTCCTTGCCTTTTGTTCCCTCCATTACGATCCAATATAGTCTCTTGGTTCTTGAACTCTTTTAGAACCTATTCTCTTCAGTTCAGTTCAGCTCCAATCAATTCAGTTCAGCTTCTAATTTACTTCTCTCATAAAATATTCATTTCATCTCTATTCAATTCAGTTCAGTTCATTTAAGCTCCAATCAGTTCAATTCAGCTCAGTAAATATTAACACACCCTTAATCTCAATCTCTATGCGATCTATTTCTTCAATATCATCCCATTCCTTTTTGTTGATTCAACCATTGGAAAAATGAACAAGTATTAAGTTTTAATTAAAAAAAAGTAACCTATATATGTGCTACAAAAATAAAATAAAGTAACAAAAAAAAAAAAAAAAAAAAAAAAACATACAACAAAAAGTAAATTAGAATTGTGAATCATTTCTGTTGTCAACCAAACTATTCATAATAACAAATTAACACTTATGGTTACCTCTCTCCTCCCCTCACTTTTTTGATACCATTCTATTATTTTGAATAATGATGATACCATTCTATTATGGATCCTATGATCATACGAGACACACCTTTTAATGTACAAATAAAAAACATTTATAAAAAAAATATAAAAATAAATACTTAATTGTCAAATTCCTGCACATGTCAATAATTTTTAACAATTAATTTATTCCAAATTCTGATACATACCTTTTAATATGACATACAACCCCTTAAAGCTCTGAATGCAAAAAACTTAAAGCTCTGAATGCAAAAAACACAAACTTAACTAGACATCCAAAAAATTCAATAAATATTAAAATTAGATACATCAATTCAGAGTCTCCAAAAGATCATGATTAAGGCAAGTTTCAATCATCAAATCAATTCCTTCCTGCTCATCCTTGATCACCAACCTTAGAACTCGGGCTTCAGCTGTTATGCGGCTGAAAGTATTGTAAATTATACAAAAATTAATACAATATCAAAAGTAAAAAGCGTGCAATTCAAATATTCATTCATCCTAAACATTTATACATTTAATTTAAGCGTAGGACGCCAAAACATACGACTTTAACAAAAACTAAATCAGCTCAGTAAGCTTAACACGCAAGCTTAACACGTTATAACATGAGGGATTGTAAGTTAGGACTCAGCTTCTTCTTTAGCAGGTCAGGTTTGTCTACAACATCTGGTGGTGCCCTCGTGGGCACGTTCCTTTGGGGCGATCTGGTCTAATCAAAGTCAAGTGATAGCTTGAAATTATGGTCCTAACTTCTAAATACCTTTCTCTTCAGAGAAAATAAGATATATACAAGGGGACTAAAAGCACCTGTACATATTTTTTGGAGCTCTAGAGACATTGCTTCTATGCCTCAAGTTAATGTTCTTTTTTGTTTTTTTTAAACAAAAAATGAAAGAGCTCATCAACCATCTTTTATATGCAAGTACTCTGTACATTATGTATGAATCGCAAGTACGTGTTTTCGAAAATTCAGCTGTAAAGAAATTTATGCTTCAAACAAACAAATAACACATATAAAGTACTATTGTTTCAAAAAATATGAACATAATTGAACAAATATGTTCATACGTCACAGTAACAAAGTTAAAAAATAACTCAACTTTTTGATTCATCTTTCTCATTAAATGAGGCTTCTCATCTTATGAGATGAAATAAACTTAAGAAATATTCTACAATCAAGTACAGGATGGTCATCTAGTTAATCTTTAATCGACCTAAGCTCAACTCCAAGCATGATTGTCAATTATAATGACCTTGACCTAATGGACATATTATACAGCCATACAATGGGTGTCACCAAGTTAAAATGAAACAAATTGAAGCGCAGCATCATGATTGACGCAATGATATCTAAACAGGACAACACTTGTACTTCTACCTACAGTAGTACAGTACATATTGGAACCAGTTGCCTCTGTGCCTGTGATAGTTTTCTATTCCGGCAATCAAATTTCACCATCAGCAGGCAATATCCATAATTGTATAAATGTGGTAAATGTACAAAGCAGCTCTTTAGCTGCAAAAGCAATTTTTCCTAGGTAATTTACATGGTAGACATAGGGATCTGTCATTATTAATGCTACAAAACCCAAGGGAGATAGAATGATAGATCACAAAGAGATTGAGATTCAGGGAGTTCAAAAAATTCATCAATCGTCATACAGATTCACAGGACCAAGAGACTATATTGGATCATAAAGGAGGGACCAAAAGGCAAGAAAGAGAATGTCAAGAAGATATCACAGACATCTAACTCACTCACACAAAATAACATAGAGTAAACAATGCATAGACAAGCACTATAGCTATTGTATTCATTGAATCATACAGAAGAAACCCATAAAAATTAATTTTGCTGTAAGTAAATTCAATCATGGACCAATGAAGAAAATCTATGGTCAACATAATGAAACACCCATTTTTTTAGACTTTTATTTCAATAGGGCAACTAGGCAAGCAAGAGTTGGAAGCAAGGTATCGGCTCAATAAGTAAGAACATTTACCACATGCTCTTCTTATTAATCACGTTCGCCTACCTATGCTGTTTGTCCTCTTATGGACAGTCTAGCCAATGTAACCAATCTCATCTTCCTTATGGTCATTTGTGGAATACGTGCAGGGTAAGGGCATCCTTTAACAACATTGCAGCATATTTGTTTTGCTAGACTTAAAAAATATTAAAGATTTTTATTTTTTTACTAAGAGTAACTTCAATGGCAAGCTAATTGTCAAATTAGCTTGTCATGTCACATAAGCTTTTAAGCTAATTGTCATTTTAGTACCAATGGTTAGCTAATAGCTTACTATTTAAATGAATCACACCTCCTTAATTTACGTTGATAAATTTCATTTTATTTATTCTAATTAGTTTTATTTTAGCAAGTTTTTTTTCCAAGCAAATTAGCTTGAGCCTAACTAATTGCAATTTCTAGCTCCAATGGTTAGGCTAGTAGCTAGGAATTATTTAATATTGCAAGTAAGTCCCTAGCTACAACCATTGGAGTTGCTCTAAGGATCTGGCTACCCTCAGGAGGCAACAAGGCCGTAACAGTGATGTAATTTTAAGATAATTGCAAGGGACTTAGTATGCTACGAGTTTACGACTTCACTTTACCTCATTGTAAAGATAAATGAGAAATTATGGCAAACAGCAATCAAGACCCAAAGGAAACTAGATCTAAACATGTCAAAAATAAATAAATAAAACAAGGAAAAAGGGTCATGTGTGCACCAATATGGTAATACCATGCCTCTCATGGTGATCTTTATCTGGTACCATGAAACAAAAATCTAGAAGCTATCATGCCTAACTACATAATCCTTAACGATAAGCTCATGCCAATTTCAATCCCATTTCTAACATCCTATCTTGAGTCAAATGCTTTGCTAAGACATAAAATTAAAAAAAATTTGGCAGGACCATGGATTATATAAGGGAGGTAGATTCAATTCAATGCAATATCTAAAACAATGGAGAGTGAGACAACCCTAGTTAAACTGTACCTATTTTATATCATAATGGAGTAACGAATTTATTCCCAATATCAAGAGGTTTGCTACGTTCTTAACTTAAATAGGCCATCTAAAGCTTAGGTGAGCATAGAAAGTTTCTCTAAAGTTCAATTTCGATTATTCAACTCAAATTAGTCATTGAACAGATCATTGGGCTCAATAGAAGTGCATAAAGAGCTTTAATTCTAAATGACTCAGCTAGAATCATTTTTATTAATGGTCTAAGGCATTCAGAATAGCCTTCATCAAACTAAGATATCCACAGAATTAGCTAGTAGATATATATTAAGCTCAAACTCCTTAATTAAATTCCAAAACTCTTCCATATACATTGATTGGCAACATATATAGTAGGCTTTAGGAATATAAGTTATTTAACAACAGTCAAATTGTATGCTAGATTGACATGTAGCTAGCTATGGAATATGACTTTTCATGTAATATTGCTTCACTATAAAATAAAGCTCCAAACAGTCACACAACATATAGCTTTCCCATGCATAAAACAATAATCCAAAATATTTAATGTGTTTGTTAGTTTACGAGTATGATGGTAATAGTTTCTTTCAAAGCTTACCAATCCATCATTTTAAATCAAGGACATGATGAGGACATAACATAAGCATATCCTTGGTGAGAGGACATCATTTAAATCAAGTACTATGTATAAAGAGTTGCTAAAATCTACTTTACCAAAAATATATTTTACTTTAATGCTTATTTGAATTACTTTAAAGGGATGAAATTGGCTATCATTGGATCCTGATCCTATAAATACGCTTTTAGTATAAACGATAGGCTCTTACTCACTAACCAAAGCAACCGAAGTTGCTAATATATATTAATTTCAAATGAATACAAATTACTATTAATTTACTTTTAAGGGACGAGTTTGGTTCTACATATTAGACTCGGTTCTCATTAGATCTTGGTCCATAAGATTTAAGTAAAGACAATAGGCTCTTTCTCAACAAACCCATACCACCTAAATTGCTAATATATTGTTTTTGTTTGAAGACCAACGACTTGAGCAAGGCAAGAACAGATTTGGTGAGAGTCGCATTGATTAGACTAACAAGAGTTTGATCGGTTTGAACCCATGAAGTATAAGATGGGTTGAGATTCATTGTTTTGCCATCATAAGAAGGGAAAAATGGAGGGGAGTAAGGCAACGATCCATGAAAGGCTAATGATTTGGGCCTGTAAGGAATGGCTGGATTTTACCTTTCCATAGAAGATAATTCGTTTCAGTGAGTTTGATGGAGACTAAGGTAGAGATATTTTGAATAGAGAAAGGAGTGGTGATACATGTCCTGATCCATTGGATGAAAATGGATCAAAAATTATAGCAACGTAGAGTATCCAAAATGAAATTCTAATTGTTAGAATCATAGGCTTTCTAAAAGTCCACTTTGATGGCACACCTAGGGCAAGGGGACTCCCTATGAGAATTCCTTAGTAACTCCTGAGATAGCAAAATGTTGTCCATTAGACTTCCGCAAAGAACAAAGGCTGTTTGTGATGGATCAAACAAAATAAACTCACCAAGAAAACCTATTAGCTATGAGCTTAGTGAACTGAGTGCCATTTGATGAGTAACTGAGACCAAAGCCGGGCTCGACAAAATAGAAAGTTCCATGGTACGTCGTCCACGGGATTTGGGAAGTGCCTTTGCTCCCTTTCCAAATTGTTGACCATCAACTCGTAGATGAGGCTTTGACGCGAATTTAAAAGGGATTCTCGGTTGTCCGAAATGTAATCAAGAATTTCATTGATTTTTCTTCGTTTTTGCGCAGAAGCAGTTCTAGCCTAAGGTCTTCTTCAATCTGGAAAAAAAACAAACGTTATAGCGCAGATTTCGATGACCACGTACAACTAATTTGATTTTACTTCACAAGTGATCTACAATTGGTGCTTCTGGTTCCCCGACCTAGGCGGGTTGACCAGGAGCCTCCTCTCCTTGCGACAGGTGCCCCGGGGTCCAGTCGGTCGATGGTGCAGCGGAGGCATTTCCCTCGTTATCTGAAGTAAGGTTATTATATTGCCTCCAACTTCCCGAGCCCGAGGAGGATGCCTCATTCCTGTTTGGCCCTTGGTCTACGCTCGTCGCTTTCGAGCTTGATGCTTAAGAAGTAGACGGAAGAGTAATAATAAAAAAAAGGACCACATTAATACCTGTGATCATTATCGACCTTCCTTCTAATACTAAACCATATGCTATAAGCACAGCGATGAGACCTAAACAACTACGAAGGAAAGAATGGACTAGGGCAGTCATTATAATAAATACAATTTCCTCCCTCCGTTTCTTATTTATTGCAATATTTGCCATTTTAGGTTACTTCACATTACTTGTAATAATTTTTTTTTCCTTTTATAGTAAGTTTTTTAAGTTGAATTTACGATATTACCCTTATTATACTCTGATTTATGGGTGGATTCACACTAACCTATAATTAATTAATCTCCTAATATCTTATCATAATTTAATCCATCCCACCAAAAATTATCAAACTCTAACTATTGCCTATTTATTCACTTGTTAGATTAATGAACAAATTTGATCATCTTCCTAACTGCATTCATTGCCATCTCTCCACCTACTTGCATTAACTCCACGGCCAAATAGGCTTGAGCCCTTTTCTAGTTCCTTCGCAACCCTAATTCTTCCTCTCTTCTCTCCTATTCCGCAACCTCACCTTTTACAGAATTCCACCTTTGCAATTCACAGATGTGTCCTACTTTCTTCACCAAAATGAGTTCCTCTAACCCTAACGACGCAACCCTGTTTTGCTATGAGAATCTCCCACAAGAACACCAAGAAGGTCTTCCTTGGTACAAAAGGTAAAATGTGAATACGGAACTAGGAAAATGAAACCTGTTCGTCGCGCTACTTTGAGGCCTATCTCGCGGAGGCACATTCGTGGTGTGAAGCTTACTAAGTACATTTCATCAGATGATGAAAGTGAGGCAAAGGCAGAGGCACATTCGTGGTGTGAAGCTTATTGAGGCCCTGTTCTTTTGAGCTTCTAGGCAGAGCAGAGCAGATTTCAGCAGAGCAGAGCCGATTAGATTTCATCATTATCATCATCATCATCATCATCATCATCATCATCATCATCATCATGAACAAGGGCTCTGTTGGTACCTCAAAGGTAGTACTTGAGGAAGCCCAGTCCCTCACTGCGAAGCAATTGAACAAGGGCTCTCTTTGTGGGATGAAAAGGGTCAAATTTAGCTTTGATCTGCAGAATTTCGATGAAGGATATCTGTGACGGAAATTCATCCAGCATGGTTTACTGTCAAATGACCTAGCAACGTATAACTCTTCTAACCCTAATTTTTTTATTTGTCATTTTATTTCTTATGATGTGTTCTTTGAGTCCCTCATACTCCTTGGTTTATCAGTGCTTGATCTTGTTTGTCATTATGCAAGTATGGTGAATATGAGTCCTTATTTGAGGAAAATACATGCTACCTTGTATTTGTTGCCTAATTATAAGGAATATGAGTCCTTAATTCCGAGTAAATGAGGTGAAATACATGCAACTTAGTGTTCAGTGTTATTTGTTGGCTTGCTATGGTTATGAATTGGACTGGGGAATAACTGATGATCAATTGCTTGTTTGATATTGTTTAAGTTTGAATCTTTTACCATGTGGATTACTTGAGTCCCTAAAATGTTCTCAATGACATTTAAATTGAGAGAACAAACATGTCTGAAGGTGAAACAGGGCATTTCTTTTGTTTGTGATAGAGTCATCCTATTTCATGCCCCTTGTTTGTGTTTTTTACCAAATGATGAAGGGACTCATTTGAATTAAACTTGCTAAAGTTTGATTTGCTCCATCATAGTTCATTTAAACTTAATGTGGAGGTTACATCATTACGCATTGTCTTTGATATAATCATACCCCTCCTCATGGTTTTCTTAAATGGATTTTACTACCAACTCTAAAAACAATATCCAAAAGGTTACATTTATCTTTATGCAACATTGTTTTCACAAACAAGGACCCCCACATTTACATGACTGCCTTACAACTATTTACTATGGATGATCAAAATACACGTAACCAAAGCATTAAAAACATAACAATTTCACAAAAAACTAGTGATTATAGAGCATAATCTGCTAATGGACAGATTTAGTGAAACTCGCTAATGGTCGGATTTAGTGAAACTTTTTTTAAAAAGGTGGATCCACCACAATTTCCTCCTCTTTAAAACTTGAGCACATGCACTTAATAGGTGATTTAGCTCCCTCAGTGAAACTCCCTTTGTTGCAAGAAATAAGAAACGAAGGGAGTAATTTAATGAGAAAGGCTCTTTCCCATCAAACTCGAGTATCATACTCTGTTTAATGATACTCCCACCATTTAAAACAATGTTCCAACTTTTTAGTTTGGGCATTTCAAAAAGAAGTTTTCATATTGAATCTTTCTACTTTAGTATAATTTTTTTTTTTTTTTTCTAATTATACTTTCATGCTCAAATTTAAATCCCTTATATATCACCATATTCATTTGAAATTTTTACCTAGGTTTTACCCTTTATAACTCCTATCAACATCTCCCCTTCCCTTCCCCCCCACACCCAAACCCCCAATTCAAATCATGACTAACAACCCCCCCCCCATTTCACCTCTCATCCATAAACATCCAAATTTATATTTCTCTTTCTTCTTCCTCCCTCTTTCTCTATCTATCAATGAAGAACTCGAGCTCTCTCTTCAAATCGAAGGAAAAACATGTTTTCGTATAAAATTACGATATTCACTCACAACATCAACATCTACCAAAGCCCTAACTTAATTTTTCAAAATTCACACTTTCTCTCTCTTATGATTTATGTAGATCTACTTGAATGATGGGCTTCTAAGAAGGAGCACATTATAAAGATGGAGGTTATAGAAATGCAAATGTTAAGGCGGATGTGCGAGAACACTATAAGAAATAGAATCATAAATGAGTTTATTCGCAAGAAGGTAGGTGTGGCAGGCATTGCGATAGTCGGGGCATGTAAGACGAAGATCCGAGGGTGCACCGTATAAAGAGTGGAAGCGTGGGACCATGGAGGGGTTAAACGAGGGAGAGGGAGACCGAAAATGACTTGGTTGGAAGGAGTTAGGAAGGATATGAAGTATATAGATGTGCATGAGGATGAGGCATTGGATCGTAAAGGATGGAAGAGGAGTAATTAAATTTGGTTCATGTAGCCAACACCACTTATGGGATCAAGGTTTTGATTGATTGGTACTTAAAACTAGCATACCTTAGAGGCACTGATAGCAACTTCCACACGCCTCTTTTGTCGAGAACAACTTACACACAACATATGGTTAGAATTATTTACTTTTTACACTTTAATATAGAAATTATGCATAACTTTTTTACAACACCATGATTCCCTAAGCAATTGTTCATAAACGACTAATCTTTTATTGATTGATCTAGATTTAATTCAATCTATTTCATAAATAAATTTTCAATTACAATACTTTAGTAATAATCCTTTTGCTATTTTTAGCTTCACCAACTTTTTGTTTTTGTTCTTCCTTTTCCCACATTCACTTTATATTATATCTTCAAATTAAAATTAACAAACCCAATATGGACCATACAGGTCAACGCCCACCTTCCCCTTAACTATACTTGCAATATTCCCTTCGGCAAAAGATTTTGATGCAAACATTAAATGGTAGCCATGGGATCCATAAAATAAAATAAAAAATACATTTCTCTTCCTCTATAATATAAAAATTAAGATATTCTACAAAAATGATCTCTCCCTCTTTTTTATTAGTCTTTGTATCAACATACCCGTTGTTAAGGGTGTTTTTTGTCCCTTGGGAGAGTTACGTCACAAAGTCTGGTCCGGCTCGAGCTGCACCTGCAAAAACACGGAGACTCCGGTTGTTGGAGCTCCGCCTCCGACGGTCAAGTTAGTAACTTGAAAGGGAATAAAGAGTGCGGAAATTTAGGTGGGTATCTGCTTGGATTCCAAGCTCGGGTGTTCTCTGATGAGAGAGAATGTGTGTAATAAATGATTGTAGATGTCCCCAAAATGGGGGAATATCTCCCTATTTATAGGCTCGTTGGGAAATGTGCCCCTCCCTAGGTCACTCCGACCTAAGACTGGTGGGCTGAGATTTCCACGTGTCAGCGGGTAAGTGGTCTTTGATGACCTACCAGCCCTTGACACGTGGAGCTCTCTCATTGGTTCATGTGTCTAGGGTATTTTTACCCTAAACATTTGCCCCTCACAGGGGTGACGTGGCAGGCGCCACGTGTTCCCCCATGAGAGGTGAACAGTAAAAACGGCTAGTAATAAATTCGGGGTGTGACGGGAATGCCCCCGTTTCACCCCTCTATAAATAGGATTTTACCCCCCCTCCCCTCACTATTTCCAGTTCATTGACTTTCTAGAGAGAGAAAGAGAGATTTTTAGAGAGAGATACTCTGATTCCGTCTGCGTCAGTTTTTCAAGATTTCCGTGTGCGTTCTTTGACAACACCCGGTCACCCATCTGTAACAGTTTTCAGAGTTTTTCAGAGCTAAAGTAAGGTAACTACTTGTACCCTCTTTCAGCTTTTCTTCCTTTCTGCCTGTATGCATTCTTTTTTCCGTCTGTATACGCTCTTCGAAAATAAAAATGAACTCTCCATCCACACACTCGGCACTGCCTAGGACATTCAGCCGGTCTCCTAGTACGGCTGAATCTAGAACCGGGGGTGCCTTTTCTGATCAGTCGGAACTGCTTTGCTCATCCCCGAATTCCTCCCTCTCTGTGTGTCTATGCAGGACACAATGGCCAGAGTTAAACAAACAGCTGTTAAGCCCAAACAGCGGCGCGCTAGGGAAGTGCCCGCAGATGAGGTAATTCGTGACGAGGACTATGATGGTTCGGATGAGCAAGAAAGTTCATGAGATGGTGCCCCCTCTTCCCAAAGTAACGTGAGGGAGGCAGACGGTGAGGAAGCTGTCTCCTCTCAAGAGGAAGAGGAGATAGGCGGCGAGGACGCCGCTGAGAGATCAGGAGGCTTCTAGCTCTGGCAAGATAATTTCGCGGCTGACTACCACAAGCTGGCCTAGACCTCTGTTAACCCTCACCCGAAGAAGACAAGGACGCTTCCGGGTGATATAGCCCTGCTGGAGAGTGGCTTCAAAGCCTTCAAAGAGAAGGGGACGCAGTTATGGCCTTGGGACGACATCGAAAATGCAGACAACTTTGTCTGCTTCGAGGCGGTGATAGAAGCCGACCTCCGGTTCCCCCTCCATATGGGGATAAGGAAAATCCTTAAAGGATATGATCTGGGCGTCTGGCAACTCACTCCCAACTCGTGGATGAATCTGCTGAGTTATATTGCCGCCTGCGAGTTCCAAGATATAGACCCCAGCTTCTCCGCCTTCGCTCATATGCACTACCTGAGCAAGGCCCCATGCGGTCATGGGGCATGGTATACTCTTACCACCTTGCCCCAATACCAAATAACTTTGGACAAGGTGTCCGCCTGCGGGTTAAGCACCATGTTTCCCAAGGGTAGATCCACTTTACATCCGGCAATTTTGCCATCTTTGTTTTTGTACTTCAACTTTTATTACTTTGACTAACTTTCCGTTTGCCCCTTGCAGCCGACGCCTTGAGAATGGTGGACCCGAAGAAGACCCCGGCGAAATCTGTTGCGCAACTGCGTAAGGAGCAGCTGCTTGCTAAAAAAAAAACACGTGTTAAGTTGTTCTCCAACTCAACACGTGTCTTTTTTTTTAATTAAGTATAAACTTTTTGGCTGATCCTTTCTAGGTTATGCTGAGAGTGGACGGGCTCCGGGGCCCCTTCAGGCGGAAACAAGACGAGGTAAATGACGCCAAACGAAGGGCCACTCAAAACCTCAACTCTGCTGAATATGCTAATTATATGTCTAAATTAAAGATTAAAGTAGTAGAGTTGCAACAGGAGGAGCTGATCCGTAATTTGACGGCTGCCAACGATGCTGCTACCAACCAAGCAGTGACCTTGAGCAACAGGGGGCTGACAAGGAGAACGCCAAGCTCCGGCAGATGTCACCCGGTTAGGGATCGAGCTGGTCACACTGAGGAACCAGCAAAGCGATGCCACCGCTAAGGAGCAGCACCCGATTGGCTTAGAAATGTCTGATGCTTTAAAGAGCATGATAAATTTGTAAGCCAATCAATCACAATAGTGATTGCCCAACCCAAGTGCACAGCCGTCCAAACAACAGGCGTTCCAGCCATCTACCCAGACGGTAAAAATTACTGTCTGAGAAGGTTGCATAGCCATTACACAACTCTTTTTGCCCCATGGGAGAGTTTGTGCAATTTTGGAATGAAAAGTCTAAGTAAGAACTTCGGTCGGAAACCGGCTGATGTCTTAGGACATCTGGTATTTCGAAAACTTAATCGTTCTATAGACTATCTGGTTAGACGACTATGAGTTGACCAGTTTGGTCGTTCAATCTTTGCCGTCTGCATAGGTACGTACAGCAAACAGATAGGCTGCTCTCTGCGACGATTGCACCCGGAGGGGTGTCGTCGGACGCCGTTATCCATGTTGGGACAGGCGATTTATAAAAAAAGCAACCATCCGGCCACTGGCCTCTAGTCTAGGTTGAGACCGGCGCCCTAGCCACTAAGCGTTTTTGTGCCAAGTTTAGTTATCTGGCCATTGACCGCATGTCACTTGGACGTTAAATTTGCTACTAAGTTTCAAACTTAGTTGGTTTAGCAACTGACCCGTTTGTGCATTGCCCAGACGAAATGGAAATTATAAAAACAATAACACAATTGAAAACAAAAAGAAGCTTTTCATTAATGGACTCTTTGTTTTCAAAAAAAAATTTACAACTCTCAGAAGTAGTACTTTTTTAAGTTGTCTACATTCCAAGTTCTAGGCAGGCGTCTGCCGTCTGGGGTTTTCAAGCGGTAGGTGCCATCCCTTACTTCTTCATAGATCCGGTAAGGACCTTCCCAATTGGGAGTTAGCTTTCCAAGCTCATTGGCTCTACCGGTTGCCTCCATTTTTCGTAACACGAAGTCGCCAATTTTCAAAGAGCGCTTGTGCACTTTCATGTTGTAGGCTCTCGCCATTCGCAGACGGTATATCTCATGACGCAGGCAAGCATTGCCCTTGCGTTCCGGGAGGGAGTCCAATGCCAGCCGCATGGCCTCTCAATTTGCCTCTTCATCATAAAGCATGACTCTGACAATTGGCTCATAATGTTCAATGGGCAAGACGGCTTCAGCACCGTATACCATGAGAAATGGGGTTTCACCGGTTGCCCCTTTGGCAGTTGTCCGGATGGCCCATAGGACACGAATTAATTCTTCTGCCCATAATCCACCGGCTCTTTCAATTTTCTTTTCGATGCCGTCTGAGATGAGTTTGTTGAAGGGTTCAACTTGGTCGTTTGCTTGGGGTCGGCCGACTGATGCAAAACAGTTTGAGATCCCTTGATCTCCCAACCAAGTCTTGAGCTGAGGCGTTTGAAACTGAGGGCCATTATCAAACACCATAGACATAGGTACCCCAAACCGGGTGATGATGTTATTCCAAATGAAAGAGATGACATCCTTTGTCTTAATGTTCTTGACCGCCTCCGCCTCCACCCACTTGGTGAAATAATCCACAGCCACTAGAATATAACGCTTTCCGCCTGGTGCAGGCGTATAAGGACCTAGAATGTCCATGCCCCACTTAGCAAATGGGACTGGCTGTGGATTGTCGTCAAATCAGTAGCTGGCGGTGAATAAGCTTGTCAAACTTCTGACATTTGTCACATTTCTTCACCAGCTCTTTGGCATCTACCTCAAGAGTAGGCCAAAAAAAATGCCGCCTGGCTCTGACAGCTAGGGACTTGCTGCCTATATGGGAGGCACAGTATCCCGCATGCAACTCTTCGAGAACTTCCTTCCCCTTTTCTGGGGTAACACACTTCAATAAAGGTTTAAGGAAATCAGCCTTAAAGAGCTCCCTGTTTCTCATCTTGAAGTTTGCTGCTCGTTTCTTCAGGACGACTGCTTCTTGTGGTGAATCAGGGAGCGTGTCGTCTGCTAAATATGCCCGGTAGAGCTTCGGTCCAAAATTCCAACGGGTTCTTCATATATACTTTTTTTTTCCAGAACTTCCCAAAAGACTGACCGAGGCGTATCACAACAGGCGGAAGATGCCAATTTGGACAATGCAACCGCCTGGTTGTTGTCTGACCTGGGCACCTGACTCAGATGGAATTCTTCAAGTGCCCCAACCTCTTCTTCTTTGACTGCCTGAAGATATTTGATCATAGCCGGATGAGTTGCTTCATATCTACCCTCATACTGACTAACGACCAACTGTGAATCAGAAAAGGCGTCAATCTTTGTTGCCCCTGCTGCCGTACACATGTGGATTCCGGCTAGCAGGGCTTCATACTCTGCCTCATTGTTTGAGGCCTGAAACTTGAACCGTAGTGCATATTCAAATTTGTCTCCTTCAGGGGACTCATATATAATGCCTGCACCACAGCCGTTCTTCGTAGAGCTCCCGTCTACATACACCTTCTAAACCTGATCAAGATTATTCGGAGAAAACGGACGAGTCATCTCAACAATGAAGTCGGCAAACGCCTGACCTTTCACTGTCGTTCTTGGTTCGAAGGAGATTTCAAGACTTTGCATTTCAATAGCCCATTTCAACATTCTGCCGAATGACTCCAAGGTAGACATTGGCCGCTTGAGGGGCTGATCGGTGTAGATTACAACCGGATGTGCCAAAAAATAAGGCTTCAGCTTCTTGAATGCCATATACGGAGCAAGGCTAAATTTTTCAACCATGGGTTACCGGAGTTCAGCATTTTTTAGCACATGGCTAATGAAATAGACCGGGAGCTGGATGCCGTCTCTCTCAGCAAGGAGAACAGCACTGAGGGCATGGTCTGAGACGGCTAGGTACATGTATAACGTCTCCTTGGGCAAATGGCTAACAAGCCTTGGCAAAGAGTGCAGATGTTCTTTCTGAAAGGCCGTCTCAGCATCATCCCCTCATTCAAATCTAGTCTTCTTCCTGATTACTTGGAAGAAGTAAAGGCATTTATCACCTGACTGGCTGAGGAACCTCCCCAATGCCGCTAGGCAACCAATTAGTCTCTGTACTTCCTTGATAGTGCGGGGTGACTTCATGTCAATCACCGCCTGTATCTTCTCAGGGTTAGCCTCTATCCCCCTTTGATCAATCAGGAATCCGAGAAACTTCCCAGACTCAACACCAAAGACGCATTTCTTGGGATTTAACATAACCTTATGCCGCCTGAGTGTGGTGAAAGTTTCTCGGAGGTCAGCAAGGTGATCAGCCTGCTGCTAGGATTTGACTATCATGTCATCAATGTACGCCTCTACATTCCTCCCAATTTAATGAAGACTGTATTAATCATCCGTTGGAACGTAGCCGGCGCATTCTTCAAGCCAAACGGCATCACAATATAACAGAATAGCTCTTGATGAATGACGAAGGCTGTCTTCTCTGATCTTTTTCCACAGGGGTATCTGATGGAAGGCGGAATAGGCATCCATGAAACTCATCAGGGCATGACCAGCCGTAGAATCGACTAAGCTGTCGATCTTTGGAAGCGGATAACTGTCATTCAGACATGCCTTGTTGAGGTCTATGTAATCAACAGACATACGCCAGTCGGGGAAATTACATGGCCGAATGAACCCAGCATCCAACAGCTTTTTGACTTCGACAGCTACCGCCTGACTTCATTCCTCGCCGTGATTTCTCTTCTTTTGCCGGATGGGCTTTTTTTTGGATCCACGGCGAGTTTGTGGACAGCGAGATCCGGGCTGACGCCCGGCATCTCTTCCACTTCAAAGGCAAAAATGTCTTTGAATTCCTTCAGCAAAAGGTGCAAATCTGCACCTAAGGTAGCATAAGCAACGTCTCAACCTTTACAGTACGCTCTCGACGGCTGTCATCCAAAGCGAGATCAATGTTTTCACCAGCCGGTTGGGGGCGGAGCTCATCTGATCGCTCTTCGGTCAGTGATTGCTATTTTTTTTCTTTCTTCACCTCCACAGCAGCTTTTCTTTTCTTTCCGGCTGCTGGTGGGGCTGGGTTGGCATCCTTGACATTGTCAAGGTCTATTTATTCCTGCCCTTGGCTGTCTGGGGCCACAGTATCTTTGACGGCTGAGAGGTAACACTCCCGGGCCGGCTTCTGATCCCCGTTTAAGGAACCAACAGAGCCATCATCCCTCTCATACTTGATGAGCATGAGGGAAGGGATGATTACAGCCTTGGCTTCGTTAAGAGTGGGACGGCCTAAGATGATGTTATAGGCGGTCAGTTCCTCAACGACCAAGAATTTGACGACCAGATGTCGTCCTTCTCCTTTCTCTCCCAGCCGGATGGGTAAGTCAATCCTACCGACTGGGTAAACCATCCCACCCCCAAAACCTACCAAGGGGTGGGTTACCGGATGCATGCTGCTGGGCTTGTATTTCAGCTTTTGCAAGCACCGAAGGCTGATGATGTCCGACGGGCTGCCGGTGTCTATAAGGATCTGCCCAACCAGCTGATTGGCGACCTTACATTCAATGACGATCGGGTCATCATGCGGACGGCGGACGCTGCCCCTGCCCTTCTCAGTGATCAGAACGTCTGGGAAGGTGGAACTAGCAGACGCCTGCTCATCATCATCCTTGTCCATCTTTCGAAGATGGCTTTTGGTGCCCCTGATGGTAGGGCCACCACATGAGAACCCGCCTGCTATAGTGTAGATCGGCTCCTTATCGGTGTCCGAACTACTAGTAGGCTGGGGAGTCTTGGGCGACTGCCCTTTGTTCTTCTTTTAAGTCCCTCCTGGGGACTTAGAAATGTAGGACTTTAACATCCCTTTATCAGCCAGACAGTCCAACGCTCGTCGAAGGCTGAAGCAGCCGTTGGTGTCGTGGCCAACTTCCTCATGGAATTGGCAGAATTTGTTCTTGTTCCGTGACTGGACGGAACTCTTCATTGGGTTCGGCTTCTCAAGAGACAGCCAGTCCTTTATCTCCATCAGGATGGAGTTGCAGTCCTTGTTAAACTCGTACCTGGGGACGTACGGTTTAAATTCTTTCTTTTTCTTCTAGGACGGCTCGTCAGAATCACTAACCGCCCAGACTTCTTTTCTCTTCTTGCTCTCTTCATTCTTCTTCGCCGGCTGAGCAGACCAGCTTTCTTTTTGTTTGTCAGACTTCTTGGAGTCCGACTGACTACCAGGCGCGTACAGAGGTCGGTTGCTTGAATATAGCTTTCCGCCTCCCTCAGGGCCGCCTACAGCGTAAATGCCCCTTTTCTGACGAGATCAAACTTAAAGTTCGACCCGTCTCTCAGACCCTTAAAAAAGTCTGTGAATGCTACCTCGTCAGACAGTCCCTGGATTCTTACCGGGTTGAACCGCCTGACATAAGAGCGTAGCCCTTCCTTCTCACCCTGCTTAATGGTGCTCAAGTCAAGACTTGTTTTCTTGGCAGGGATGTTCATTGAGAAGTTGGTGGCAAACAAGAAGGCTAGCTTCTTGAAGCAATCAATAGAGTCGGCTGGCAAGTTGCCAAACCACTGTTGGGCAATGCTCTTCAATGTAGCCGGGGAAACATCGACACCAAGTGGCATCGTCCCATCCCTGTAAACACATGAGGTTGGTGTATGCCATTAGGTGGTCTTCTGGGTTGGAGGTACCATCATAGGTACCCACCAACACATTCTTAACCTTGGCCGGCTGGGTCGCCTCGGTTATAATCTTGGTAAACGCAGAAGGTTGTTCACCAAGTTTAAACAGACGGAGCAGCCAATCCAATGGCTGGACGCTGTTATATGTCGCCTGACCTCCGAAGGGAGGCGGCTGCATAAATTGAAGGCCATACAGCCCGTATTGCACCTGGGGTGCACAGGCAGACCCAATCATCATCTGAGGGTCAGTGTAGATGGACTTGCCACCTGTCCGACTCTCATGTAAGGACTGTGAGTTCCTTACAGAAGTTCCTTTGAAACTGTCTGAGAAGCTCGAGGTCGAAGCTGACTCAGACAGCTGCTGGTGTCTCCTCCGCTTAATGATGTGCCGAGCGTCGGAGACAGATTTCTTGCTGGCTTCCGCCTGATTATGTCGGGTGTGCCGCAGAGGACCATTTGATAAAAGGATCTTAGGCCAGTCAAGTCTTGCGGCTGCCCTCTCCTTCTCCTTGGGATGAGGAGTTGGCCGCCTGTCCTTTACCGGCTTCTTCCTCTCAGCTGGAGGAGTCTTTTTAGCCGGCTGAACCTTACTAGAGCCAGCCTTGTTTTTGTTGATCATATCTTTGATTTCACCCTTGAAAGAGTTCATGAATTTCATGAGCTCGTCCCGGGTGACTGGGGCTGATCCTCTGGCCGTCTGGGTTTCCCCTTCCGGCCTCGCAGAGGGCCTGCTTGGACCCGCCTGGTTAGTGTGTCATTCCAGTCGATCTCTGGAACAGACATACTTGGAGATGAATGACCCATCCTCGACCATATGCGTCTCCACTTCATCATCATCATCCTCCTGGTCTGTGTAGACCACAAGTTGAGGAATACTTGTGTTTTCCGGCTGAATAACCGGTTGTAGATTAATGGGATTAGGAAGTGGTACAGACTCTTGAACCATCTTTTAGGTACTCTCCCCACATACGGCGCCAAATGTTTTGGGTGTTTTTTGTCCCTTGGGAGAGTTACGTCACAAAGTCTCGTCCGGCTCAAGCTGCACCTGCAAAAACACGGAGACTCCGGTTGTTGGAGCTCCGCCTCCGACGGTCAAGTTAGTAACTTGAAAAGGAATAAAGAGTGCGGAAATTTAGGTAGGTATCTGCTTGGATTCCAAGCTCAGGTGTTCTCTGATGAGAGAGAATGTGTGTGTAATAAATGATTGTAGATGTCCCCAAAATGGGGGAATATCTCCCTATTTATAGGGTCGTAGGGAAATGTGCCCCTCCCTAGGTCACTCTGACCTAGGACTGGTGGGTTGCGCCGCAAAGTGCGGATTCTTGGGAATTGGGCCCTTGAAAGCCGCAATTCTGATGAAGACCTGAGATTTCCACGTGTCAGCTGGTGAGTGGTCTTTGATGACCTGCCAGCTCTTGACACGTGGAGCTCTCTTATTGGTCCATGTGTATAGGGTATTTTTACCCTAAACACCCGTGGGTGGAGAAAAAATGAATTGAGTAATACTCCCTCCGTCCCATAATATGGGACATTGAGATGGACACGTAGTTTAAGAAAAATATAAATGGGTCCATTTAAAACATTTGTTTATTATATAAAAGATTTCCTTTTGTATTTTTAAATTGAAAGAAAACAACAAGTGGGGCTGGGGTGGGGGTAGTGAGGAGTGCGAAAATATTATCTTATTAGTGGTTCCATTTCATATTTAGTAACGTGTCAAGTATTGTGGGACGGACGAAAATGGGAAATATGTCAAGTATTGTGGGATGGAGGGAGTAAAGAATTCTTAATACCATAAAACCTGCTTTCCAACAACCTATTAATAAATCTTGTCAAACAAAAAAAAAATAAACAACCAATTAATAATGACCACGAGGATGATGGCTTTTAAAGCAACGAGTAATTCTATATGAAATAAGATATATAAATTTCAATTTTAACACCCTTCATTATCTTACAAAAGAAGTAAATTCAATCTCATAAGTACACAATACATACTCTATGCATCCTAAATTATTGTACGACTTTCCTTAGTAGGTCATCTCGTTGCAACACTTTTAAATGTTATTAATCCAACGCATTTCATTCACTATTTTTCCCTCACTTTGGATGCAATATCCATTAATTATAACAAACACTACTAAATACAATAAAATAACCCTACCACCCACGAACAAAAAAAAAAAAAATCCATCAAATAACATATGAAAAAATGATATCAATTGATTTGTATAAAACCCTACACAGGTCTAATGGGTGTGACTAATCTAAGGGAGTGAAAATCTCACATGTTGACATTGCATTAAACAAGAGCAAACTAAAGACACCCATCTATGGAAACGGTATTATTAGTAGTAAATCAAGAGATATGAATAGATGAGGGTAAAGTAACTCAAATAGCATAGTATCCCCACACAAAAGCACACAAACACAAACTCCATATAATTTCAGTACACAAAAACTTCATATTATTTCTGTAAACTCCAAACATACAAGAATAATGATTAAATTTGGAAAAAGAAAAATGAAATAATATAGACCACTTTAAGAGCAAAAGATTCGATGAGCAAAATATACCTTTCATAGGTAACAAGTTAAGCAAAGCCTTTCCCTTTCCTCGTTTTCATGGATAACAGCCTTTAATGGAGTTAGATGAGTTAATTACAAAATGTTGTAGGCGATCATTCAGCTCAACTGACTGAAAATACAAATATGCGTAAGGGTTTGTTAAGATATCAGCAAAAGAACACATCTATTATTACAAGTTGGTACAAAGATAATACAAAATTAACATAAGAGACGGCTAATTCCATACAAGTACATGAATAACCAAACCAAATAGGACATTCTTTAAGTAGATGGGAACGGGTTTCTTTAGAATTTATAAACTCTCTAAGATAGTCCAATTCAGATAGGAAATATAAATAAAAAAAAAAATGGAAGTATTCCATTAACAAGTGTCACTTAAAGTAGGTGTTTCTGTTGTAGAAATTACAGACCACACACATGACTGAATCACCAAAACGGAATTGTGATACAATTAACTCATTTTAATCATAGGCAATTTTTAGCATAGCATAACAAGTAGATTACTCTTCTACTGATAGACAATCTTAAAAAAATGACTGATGAAAAAATATCTTATCATAATCAACATAAAGCAGAAAAAAATATAACATAACTAATACCCAATATTGATAATGCCATTCATGGGATCAAGAAACTGTGGCTGGTGTTGCGATTGTTGTTGCTGGTGAGGTGACTGTAGGGGCGACAATTGCTGTTGCGGCATCAAACTCATCCCAGCAGCAGGTGTAGTAACCACAGCAGAAGAAGTAGAAGCCCCTTTCGCCTCAACAAACCGCCAAATATACCAAGACGCCACAGACCGATACGGGCGCCACTTCTCACAAAGCTGGTCCATTTGAGAGGGTCTAGGCAAGTCCTCTAAACCATATAACAACTGAACCCCCTTTCTAATCCCTAAGTCATTAACAGGCAACACATCTGGTCTATGCAAAGCGAAAATCATAAACATATGAACAGACCAAGACCCAATTCCATTCACCATAGTAAGCATAGTAAACAAAGATTTATCATCCATGTTGATAATGGCGGAATCCGAGAGAATCCCATTTTGGTATTTCTTCGCTAAATCATGGAGATAACTCGTTTTTCGGCCCGAAACCCCGATTTGTCGAAGCTGTTGAGGCGTCAATGCCAAAACCGTAGCCGGAACAACACCCGATTCACCACCACAAAGAGCAACAAAACGAGAGTAGATTGAAGTTCCGGCTTTGTAAGCAAGCTGCTGGTATAAAATACTCTTTGTTAGGGCAAGAAAAGGGGTTTGATATGAATCGAAAGTCGGGGGTGGATGAATGTCAATAAGCTTAGCAAGATTTGGATCCGCGGTTCTAAGATGATTAAGAGCATTCTCAATTTCACCCTCACACGACATAGAACGGTGGTGGGTTGCAGAAATTAATCGAGGTCGAGTGACAATTTTGCAGTTATTCCTGCTCTTCATCGACGATTCAGATTTTTCCGGGGATAATTTACGAAGTTTACGCGGACGAGAAGGGAGCTTTGCCGGCGATCGGAGATTGACTACTTCAGCAGTTGGGACAACTGGGGCGGTGACAGTAGCGGTGGCAGTGACGGAGGCGGAAGAAAGGACAGGAGTATTCTCGACTTCGGCATTTTGGTGGCTTGGATCGGCCATTGGCGAAGGAGCTTCGGCAGCCTCGTTGGTAGCGGCGGCCGATGATGGGGTTCCGGAAGGGGTGATGGATGCGGTTTTCATGATTTTATGATTCCATGTTACAGCTAATTGAACTTTAGGACGTGTTTGAGAAGCGGAAGCCCATTTTATTAAAAAAAACAAAAAAAAAAAAAAAAAAAACATATCTATCATATGGTAAAATCATATGATATCATATCATATAATATCACTAGGGGTGAAACAAGTTCGGTTTAAAACCGAACCGAAAACCGAATAAGCTATTTGGTTTGGTTTTTTTAAAGGGTAGTTCGGTTTCGGTTTCTTGAAATTAAAATTTTCGGTTTTCGGTTCGATTTCGGTACAAAACCGAACTATAGGCCCAACCCCAAATAACCCTAGGTATATAAAGCAAAAAAAAAAAAAACCCTAATCTCAGCCTTTCTCTCTCTCCTCTCTCTCACAGTCACCTGCTCACCTCCTCTCCCGAGTCTCCTTTGAGCTCCGACCACCGTCCATTCCACCGGCGACTTTCTCTTTCTCCTCCGACTCTTGTTAAGGTATGTTTTTACTTGTAAATTACTGAATTGCGATTATCCATGACTCCATGAGACCTTGAATGCGATTAATTTCAAGCAATTATTTTCGAGTAATTATTTTCGAGCAATTATTCTGATAAACAAGTCATTATACCCAACCTAAGTAATTGAGAGTTGAGACTATTTACTGAAGAATACCCAACATAATTGAGACTATTTGTAATTTATACTTGCATGTATAATTTATACTTGGAAAGTTGGAATTAGACTATACTTGCATGTATAATTTATAGCTTTTATTTGCTCTGCTACTTCTTAATTTCTCTGCCACTGCTTAATAGCTCTGCTACTACTTAACTGCTCTGCTAATGCTTGATTGCTACTGCTTAAATGCTTAATTGGCTAATTTGTTACTGCTTAAATGCTTAATTGGTTTGTTACTGCCTAATTGCTACTGCTTAAATGCTTTATTGCTTTGTTACTGCCTAATTGTTGTGCTACTGCTTTGCTATTGTTGTGCTACTGCTTTTCTATTGTTGTGCTATTGTTTTGCTACTGTTGTGCTACTTGCTGACTTGCTGTGCTAGTCTTCTTATGCTACTATTTTTTATGTCCTAGGCCAATGGCAAGCAAGGTGGGTGATATTCCTGACGAGCCTGAACTTGAACATGGGACTGACCAAGTCTCTAGTAAGAAAAAACAAGACAATGCAAAAAGGAAGAGGATGAAAGAGCGCTCTGAAGTCTGGGAGCATTTTATTAAAGAAGATTCACCTTCTAGAAGGCAGGCAACTTGCAAGTATTGTGGGATGAGCTACAAGTGCGAGGCAAAGAAAAACGGCACTAGTGTGTTATGGGCTCATATTAACCGATGTCGTAAGTATCCCTTTAACACCCCTAAAGATTCAAAACAAAGTTTGCTTTCATTCAAAAGTGATAAAGTACCAAGTGCTGCCGGTGGTACTAGTGGGTTGACATACCACAAATTTGATGCTAGTAGTATTAGAAAAGCTTTGTCGTATATGGTAATTGTTAATGAACTTCCATTTAAGTTTGTTGAAGGTGTAGGTTTTAGACATTTTTGTGATGTAATGGAACCTAGATTTAATGTCCCTTCTCGAATTACAGTAGCCAAAGACTGTTTTGAAACTTATTTGACTGAAAAACGAAAGCTGAAAAATGTGTTAAAGAGGTGTAATTCAAGAGTTTCTTTAACCACTGATACATGGACTTCTATACAACAAATCAATTACATGTGCTTGACTGTCCACTTTATTGATAATGACTGGAAATTACACAAAAGAATTCTGAATTTTTGTCCTATTTCTAGTCATAAGGGTGATGATATTAGCAAAGAAATTGAAAAATGTTTGCTTGATTGGGGGCTTGAAAAAGTCATATGCATAACTGTTGACAATGCTAGCTCAAATGATACTGCAATTAGGTATATGGGAAGAAAAATGAATGGATGGAAAACTGGGGTTCTTAAGGGTTGTTTCATTCACATGCGTTGTGTTGCACACATTGTCAATTTGGTTGTTTCTGATGGGTTGAAAACTGTTAATGAGTCGGTTCAACGTGTTAGGCATGCTGTTAGGTTTATCAAACAATCTCCTGCTAGGTTGCAAAGGTTTAAAAAATGTGTCGTTGATGAAAAAATCAACACAAAAAAGGGATCGTGTCTTGATGTGCCCACTAGGTGGAACTCCACCTATTTGATGTTGAATGCTGCTATTGAACTTGAGGATGCTTTTGAGAGGTATTCTGAGGAAGACCCTCACTATGTAATTGATTTGAATGAGAGGGAAGGTAAGGGTAGCCCTGATGCTGATGATTGGAACAATGTGAGAAGATTTTCTGAATTTCTACAAGCCTTTTATGATTTGACCATGCATGTCTCTGGTTCTTTATATGTCACTTCAAATCTGCTTTTTCATGAATTGGTGAGTGTGGCTGTACTTTTGAATGATTTGGTGTCAAGTGATGATCCGGATATGTGTCTTATGGCTTGTAGAATGAAAGATAAATATGAAAAGTATTGGGGTGATCCAAAAAAAATAAACCTCTTGATTTTTATCGCCGTTGTCCTTGATCCTCGTTATAAGCTTGATTATGTTGAGTGGATGATAACTGAAATTTATGATTCTATTGTTGCATCAAAGTTGGTTAAGAATGTGAAGGAAGCTTTGAATGCTTTGTATGAGGAGTATCGTGTTTCTTCATTTGGTGATGGGAATAGGGAGGAAGTGTCTTCATGTAAGGACGATAACATTCCATTGTCTCCCAAACATAAGAAGATTGAGGTCTTGAAGAATAAGTATAAGAAACACAAGTGTGAGAGAGATGGAGATGCAAAAATAGAGTTAGACAAATATTTGGAGGAGGATACGACGGAAGATAACGATGATTTTGACATTTTGAGCTGGTGGAAGTTCAATTGTTCAAGGTTTCCTACCGTGGGCAGAATTGCTCGTGATGTTCTTACTGTCCCTGTGTCGACAGTAGCTTCTGAGAGTGCATTCAGCACTGGTGGCAGGGTTCCAGATCAGTTTAGGAGCTCTTTAACTCCTCGAGTTGTGGAAGGTCTTGTTTGTGCTCAAAATTGGTTACGTGCTTCACCATTTCCAAGTATTGAAGAATGTTTAGAGGAAATTGAGCATCTTGAAGAAGGTAATATATAAGAACATCTAAATAAAAGTTAATTATTTTTCATTATGTATATATATTTATTTTTGTTTCTTATGTTATGAATTTATTGAATTATGAATTTATGATAGACTTGAAGAATATGGCAATTGGTGATGCTGATATTGATGAAGTGGTCGAAATAGTAGAATGATTAAGCTCACTTGCAAACTGCTGAGTGCTTCTTCTGTTGACTGCTGGTTGCTGATTGCTATTCTGCTGCTTCTACTGACTGTTGTTCCTCTATTCTGCTGTGTTGCTGAGTTGCTGACCTGCTGTGTTGCTGAGTTGCTGTGTTGCCGTGTTGCTGACTGAGTTGATGTTCTGCCTAGTTGCTGTGTTGATGACTGAGTTGTTGTTCTGCTGTTGTGCTGCAGATTGCTGTGATGTTGTTCTGCCATTTGCTGCAAACTGCATTGCTGCTCTTAATCCTATTATGTTAAAAACTTGTTCAATTCTGTTGTTAAAACTTGTTTGTATGGATTGGTTGATTTGATTTTGTTACTTTGTTGTTAAAAATTGTTATGGATTGGTTTGTTTGTTTTGGACTTTTGGTTTTGTTAAGTTGAAACTTGTTGAATTAGAAGTTTTAGAACTTGTTGAATTAGAAGTTAATTCTATTATGCACTGCAGTACTGCTATGTTGATGAATGAGGTCCAAAAGGCCTAAAAATTGCAGATTATTGCCCAAATAAATGAGGCCCAAAAAATATGGTTTGGTTTGGTTTTTTGTCATGAAACCGAAATAAATATGGTTTGGTTTGGTTCGGTTTCTAAAGTAAAGTGGTGCGGTGGGGTTTCAAAAATACAGAAACCGAATTAAAGTGGTTCGGTTTCGGTTTGGGCAAAAAACCAAACCAAAAACCGAACTTTCACCCCTAAATACCACTAATATATAAAGCCGATCAATCAGGCCACGACACAGCGACACTTGACATTCTAGTTTTTCGCTAAGTGTTGCACTACGTAGACGACAATTAGATATTATTATGATACATGTAATGCTAAGTAAGCGATTTTTTGATAAATTTTTTAAGATAAAAATGGTGTATAAAGTTTTATTATCACTATAGTTCTAATATTTTACTTGACAAAAAAAAAAAAAAAATTCATATATACAAAATAAATCATAACTTTTAATAAATATCCTATAACTCGATTATATTTCGATCAAAAAATTTGTTTCAAAAAGTTCTTTAAAATAAGATCTATTTACAATATATTTAATTTATTTTTTAAAAAAATATAGTATCAGTAATTAAAAATTAAATTTAATCCGTAAAAATAATTTTGGTCTGGTAAAAATACTTTCAGTTTAATAAAAATAATTTAAGTTAAATAACAATAATTTCAAGTCAATAATATATAACATACATATCTATTTACATACAAAACTGCAAAAAATACACTATTCCACAAATAAGCGATAGAATATCATATGTCTAAATATCATGCATTATCAAAAGAGATTACATGACCGTATAATGATAATTCAAGACAAAAACATTATCCTAAAATTTTATCAACAATATGGGCATTGAATGGGCACAAAACTAGTATATATATAAAGGGGAGTTTAAATTAATTACATATAAAATATTATCTTTTGATATTAGGAATTTTATCTAAATATATAACAAATTTTAGCACATAAATAAATAAAAAAAATTATTTTAAAAAATTCAAATAAACTGTGCATGGCATGAGTTTTATATAGTAAATCAATAATCTTGACTAGTAGTCGAATTTGTAAATAAACTAATAATTATGGGCCCAAATTTGATAAAAAGTTTTTTTATTTAAAGCTTTGTCATTTAATAAACATATTTTATTTAGGAAAAATTGATAAAAAATAATCTCAACTTTAGCTCGTTCACTTAAAATAATCCCAACTTTGAATTATTTTTTTTTGAAAAAAATGGGGATCAGTTGCTCAAAATGGTCACAACTAGGGATGGCAGTGGATCTGGACCCAACCCGGATCCGTAGATCCAGATCCGTTTTTCACGGATCTGGGTCTTCAAATTTTGGACCCGTCGGATCTAGGTCGGATCCGGGTCCTACTAAAAAAATGGATCTGGACCCGGGTCTGGCCCCTAGACCCGGACCCAGATTCGTTTACCCGTTTTTTAATTTTCCTATTAAAAAAAACTAAAATTGTTTGTTTATTATTAAAAATGTTGATGATGAATTTTGGATGCTCAGATCGGAAACATCATCGTTGTTTTTCACTTGCTCATTTGTAACATCGTACTTTTTTGTTGTTTATAATTTTTATTTCAAAATATAAGTGTATAAGTTGGCTACTTTGTGCTTTTTATTTTGGTGCTCAGTTACTTTGTGTTTTTAGATTAGTTGTATAACTTTGATTTAGGTTGAACTAAATAACCCCCCGACGGAAGTTTGAAATGCATTTTTTGACCCAAAAATTACATTTATTGTAAAAATTAGGCATAATATATTGGACCCGTTTTGGACCCGAATCCGTTGGACTTGTCGGATTTAGATCTGGGTCTCCATTTCCCAAACCCGATGGATCCGGGTGGATCTGGATCCTAGATACAGATCCTAGATACAAAAACGGGTCTGGAACCGGGTCCATCCGGACCTGGTCCAGATCTGACCCGTTGTCATCCGTAGTCACCTAACCTATTATAACATGTTAAGGTGACTTGTGTCACCATATAATTGGTTGAAAATAAATAAAAATTAAAAAAAAAGCTTAATTTTTTTTTAAAAAAACAAAAATTTAAAAACAACCCCATTCTCGCCAACGACCAGACAACCCTCCCCTGCGCCGACGATGCCCATCCCCTTACCCACTGAACCACCAAATCGCAACCCATAAACTCACACATTAAAACCCCTAACCCCCCCCCCCCCACACTTAACCAACCAAACAGCCCTCCCCTACTCTCGAAACAGCCTGATTAGGGGTTTCGAGGGTTAGGGAGGGTTGTTCCTGAGGTTTAATGTGGTGGGAGGGGGTTTTAATAGGGTTTTCGGTCTGGAGGTTTAAGGGTTGCGGTGTGGTGGTTCATTGGGTAGGGGATGGGTGTCGCCGACCTGGGGGAGGTTTGTCTGGGTGCCGACGAGGGAATCTGGCTGGGCTTTAGGTCGACTGCCAAAATAGTGATGGTGGCCAGTAGGGTTGTGTGGGAGTTAGGATTTTTTTTTTAATAATTTTTTTCAACCAATAAGGTGCTAACACATGTCACTTAAAAGAAAAAAAAAACCTCTCTTTAACAGGTTACCAATTGTTTGGGACCGATAAAAGCGAATGATCCCCAAAGTTCGGATTATTTAAAAATAATCCATTGTGGGATTAATTTGAATGGATGAGCAAAAGTTGAGATTATTTTTACCAAATTTTCCTTTTATTTATCAAGGAGATAATCTTGTATTTTCTCGTTTAAGAATGAGAATATTAGGTTCATCCCTTAATAAACTTACTTCCTCCGTTTTATTTTTTTAGATGCATCTTAATAAGTTCTCTCTATCTTTCTCCTACCACATGGGCCCTATTTATTTTTTTCTCTCTACCTTTTTTTACCCCAAAAATTGCCTAGAGTCTGTGAAAGCTAAAATAATGCAACTAAAAAATCGGAGAATATATTTTAATAGAAAATCGTATAAGATTGCAAATTTTTTATTATTTTTTTTTGGGGGGGGGGGGGAGGGGGTGTTGTGGGGTTTTTTGCAATGTCCTTCAAGAGAGTTACAACACCAAGACTCACCCACCAGATGCTCTATACCTTGAACCAAATGAGGAAGTAGGCGGAAAGTAAAAATACAAAGTAAAAAGTGATTTCCTTATTTTTCGAGATAAGTGCAATGAATGCTATAACAATTGGTGAATAGTGAATCTCCCTCATAAATGTACAATATTTATAGGAGTGTGGGAGTGTGTACCCGTTAGGTCATTTTAATCTAGATTAATGGGTTGCGTTGTTTTTATGGCTCCTCAAGATTTGGGCCTAAAGGCCGCCATTTCCACAATGATGATGGATGCCACGTGTCATGCTCTGGTTGGCTCATTATAAGCACTGGTCTAGGGGACACGTATCACCATTTAAGTGGGCCACATGTCTATGGTATTTTTACACTAAACATTAACCCCTAATATGGGTAACGTGGTTGTCCACGTTGGCACCTGTGATAGGTGTCGGACGTGTGGCCAAGGGGTGGCTATTTAAACCGTTCACCTTCCGTTGGCCTTTTACGATTATGCCCCTAATTTTACCCCTCTATTTACCCCTTCTCACATATTACATTTCCGAAAAAGTTCTAGAGAGAGAGAGAAACTGAGAGTTCGTATAGAGAGAAATCATTGTTACTGTCCGTATTCATGCCGCTTCTTTTTCAGCAGTCTCAAACATACAAATCATGCCTCTTTCTTTACTTCTAAGGCAACCGTCTTTCTCTCTCTCTATCTTGTTTCCTTATTTAATTTTTCCATCTTTACCATCTTTTTTGCATTCATTCTAATGGTTTCACAAATACACACGGCACGACATAAGATATAAGAAACCCGATCTCAAAGTACAACAGAATCTAGGACTAGGAGTGTCGTCTCTCCTTTTGTGGATCCCTCTTCTAATTCTTGAAGCCCGACCGTCTCTATGCCTGTGCAGGATATCCTGGCCAAGAGAAAGTATACTACCCAAAAATATTCTTCATACGATAGTGACGACCCTATTAGAGTGTCGGCTCACGAAGTATATGACCGTCCCCCCAACCCAATAAGCACCCTTGACTTATCCATTATGGAGGAGTCTAAAGCGGACACATCCAGCTCTAGGATGTGTCGATCCTAGGAAGAAGAAGTAGAGGGCTTTGAGCAAAGGGACTTAGGGTCCGAATAGTCTGAGGCAGTAAATAATTCTGGAGGTGAAGAAGAAGTGGGTAGTAAAGGAACCTCCACTCATGACAAGAAAACTCTATAAACTTTCCTTGTATCTCAAAAAGAATATTCCTTAATGAGTGAGGGAATTAGATCCTATAGGGCTTCTCATAAAAAGGGAGACTGTAGACACCTGATTGTGTCTCCCTAAAAACCAAAATCAGTGATGAGTACCTTTTATGTTTTGATTTACGAGTTCGGTAAAGAGTTGAAGAGTCTCGTGAAGTTTTCTTAAGCCTTGACCATGTTTCTAACCTTACCTAAAGTTTTTTTTACCAAACATTCATTTCGTGTCCAAGTCAAAAAACACCAAATCAAACTATTTTGGTCCATAATATCAGTCCAATTATTGCTTAGTTGGATGGGTCTTGAAAATATATTTCAAACGATATATTGTAGCCCAAATCTAACTTAAAACGAATAAGTTAAGGCCAAAATACTAAACCAAGCCCAAACCAAGCCTTGACCAACCTTACCTACGACCCAATGATCATGTGAGAGTCCAAATACCTTATTCTTAATCCTAAACCAATTAGAATTCTTTAGGAACCTCTATAATCTTATATAAGGTTCTAATCTATCCCTTCCGAAAAGATAAGATCAAAGAGTTTGAGATTGAACACAACTTCTCTTTTGATAATCCTAATCCTGTTCAAATTCAAAGACACTTGGATAAATTTCACAATCATAATCCTAGTCCAATTATTGTCTAATTGGAAAGCCTTTTAAATAATCTTTCCAATGATATATCATGATCCCAATTCCGAGCTATAACGAAAAAGATATGAACAAAATACCAAACTCTATCTAAAACCGACACCATTCCACTATTTCGGCCATATCTTTTATTCTACAAAAGATATTAATCTGATTCTAATTGGGTTGGAAAGTAGACTTTTAGATCTTTCCAATAATATATTACTTATCTTATTCTAATTGTAGGATCAAAGTTATGATAAAAATAAAAGTCGTAATACTGCAGGACCATCGCACAACGTGACCGTGTCAGCTCCCAGCCCATCGCGATAACCTTGTCGTGACGCGTCAAAAGCAGTTTTATTCCGATTAGAACTCTGATATTTTCTGATCGCTTTGATTCTCTTTTTTCCTTATAGATCGCTAAGGTTGTATTAACACTACTAAAACAAAAGGATCTCTTTATAAGGTTTTCTTAATAGAGATGCCTTTTATAGAGTTCAACTCTTGCAACCATTCCCAAGGGAGGCCTTGAGTATTTATAAGAGAATCACCTCCATCCCTTTCATTTCCAATCAATGAGGGACTTTGCAAAGTTGAGAAATAAATGCATTTAACTTAATTCTAAAATAAAAAAAAATGCAAACAACAAATGGCAATCACATGGGAATGGTTAGGTGAGGACCGCAAGGGAGAGCCACATGGCCTCCTTATTCCCTAAGCCACCAAACCCACCAATCACAAAAGGGCATGACCGGTCAACATCCTTAGGCACTAAGGAATGAACGGTCAAGGCCCTCCTTGACTTGGTTGGCCTCCTAACCATGCTACAAGCCCACAGCTGGGCTGCTAGTGTGCGCTGCTCGGCATGGGCCTTCCAGCACGCATCGCAAGTCCACACGTGTTGCTGGGCTGCTGTGCGTTGCTCAACTGCCATGCCAGGCTTGCCAGCATGCCTCGTAAGCCACAGCTCGCTGCGGGCTTGCTGGCATGCCATGCTAGCAGGCCTGCTGCGAGCTTGCTGGCATGCGGGCTGCTTGGCGTGCCATGCTTGCAGCTGGCTGCTGCTGCCCTTGCAAGCTCGTACGCCCTTACGGGTTGTTGGTGCTTGTGGCTTGCTTGCGGCAGTATGTGCTGGCCTAGCCCTTGCTCGTACGGCTAGGCCGATACGAAACGCACTTTGACTTTATTATTCGTTGTTTGACTTATTTGTACGTCTTATTAATTCTTAGAATTTAACTCGGTATCCAACGTTCAGCTTCGACACTCTAAGCTCGGAATCCGACGTCGGAATATGAATCCTCTTATTTGATGTATTAAGGCCTTCGGCTTAATTCGTCACCTTAGTTTAGTTGCACGCTTGGGTGTGACCCATTGGGTTCAGTTAGGTATAGCTGCAAGATTAATATAATTAATCTCACTGATCGGAGATGGCCTCTAGCCTGAATTTTCGATCACTTGACTTCACTGAATAATTAACTCAGTAATTAGTTTTGAAACCTCTATCGAAATAATACACTTATTCGAAGGACACCATTCCTTTCAATTCGAATACTTCAAACCATACTCGACGTTTCCTTCGACCTCGACGTGAAAGGTTGATAGCTTTGAGGTTTTGTTATCGGATCTATATTTCAATTCTTAATTTTGAGTTTATTATTTAATTTATTGATCTTGCTTTCTTGAAGTTTACTAATGTGTGTATTGTTTTAATAGCAAGAGGGTTGAGGCATAAAAGTAAGTAATTCAATCACCCTTATTATTATTCTTTGATTTTGGAGTAGAAATCATGTTTCTAATATTATTTTAATTCCTAGTATCATGCTTAGGATGTTATTTTGATTTCTAGTATAATATTTAGGATAACGCTTTGATCTTATTATTAGTAACATGCTAGGATTTGTCATTAATCCATTTAGTATCATGCCTATGATCTTATTATTAACGATGTTTTGATGATGATGCTGATAATTCATATATTGCTGGATTATTCATGATTTATTGTTATTGCTTGATCACGCCCCTTTTTGCAGGTTTAAAGGGAATTTGTATTTGAAATCATGCATAATAAGATAATTAATAATTTGATTTAGGCTTAATATGATTTTAATTCAAGTGATCACCAATAATAGATTTGATTGTGCATTAATAATTAACCAACATAGATTAAACATGTTTAGGATTAATTTAATGTATATATGTTGATTGAAAAGCACGCATGAATGTCATAAGAATCGAGTAAAGGCCTATTAGGGCAGGTTCAATCTCTTTTAGGTTGGATTCATACCATCATCCTCGAACATCCAGTCATGGTTCTAGACCAATATGGAGTTAGCGATCTCCGTGAAAGTGAATGGGGTGTAAAACCTTCACACCCGTGAACAGTTTACAAGTTCCTAAAACTTATTGGAGACTCTTTTATCTCTCGCTTTTTTTTCCTTGGAACGTCGCCATGCCTAAAAGCATGAACCACAGTAGGGCTCAAAGATGAGTTTGAAAAATTTCTTACAGTTTTTGGCGACTCCACTGGGAAGGATTTCTAAATTGATTCCTAATTTATTTACCAATAATTGACTTAGAATGTATGGATTAGACATGAAATATTCTAGATATTCATGTGCGTAATTTTGATTAAGATTGTGGCATAAGCATAAAAAGGTTCGCATTGGAAAGACCATCCGTAATGCGTCAAAAACATAAGACATGAAAGGAATGGTGTCCTTCGAACAAGTGTATTATTCTGATAGAGAGTTTGAAATTAATTAGGAAAGCTAATTATTCAGTGAGGTCAAGTGATCGGAATGCCTAGCTGAATATGAAATTATGGGGGTAATCTATATTGATAAGCTAGCTTCTCTTGTAGGTAAGCCTGTCAAGACTGATAAATCTACTACTACTAAAGAGAGGATTTATTATGCTAGGCTGATGGTACATGTGAATGTTAATGGTGAGTATCCTAACACCATTTAGTTTCTATATAAGGCAAGAAAATGTGTTGTATAACAGGTTGTGTTTGAGTGGAAAGTTGGAAACCTATTGCGTGTAAGGAGTGTGGTGGCATGGGGTACTCTGATATAGAATGCCCTAATGATGTTGTGAAGGCTAGGAACAAGAAGAAGAAAGTTGTTTAGGGTAAAAATACCCTAGACACGTGGCCTAATCAGAGAGGGACACGTGTCACTCTTGGATGGGTCCAACATGGACCACTCCTCAGCTGGCACGTGTCAGCCTAAAATGACCAATGGAATGGCAGCGTTCAGGGCCCAATTCCTAAGAACGCTGCAAAACAGCGCTATAAATAGGGAGATTTCACTCATTTTGGGGACACCTTCATTTATTACACCATACCTACATTCTCTCACATCAGAGAAAACACCTGATCTCGGAATCTGAGAAGATCTCACTTTTACCTTTTCCACACCTTTTCATCTTCTACGACCAATTCTAAATTGATCGTCGAAGGCGGAGCTCCTACCAACCGGAGTCTTCGTGTTTTGCAGGTACATGCCTCGTGGAATCAGTCTTGGTGACGTAACTCTCCCGACGGACCAAAAAACACCCAATACATTTGGCGCCGTCTGTGGGGAGAGTACCTCTAAGATGGTTCAAGAGTCTGTACCGCCGCCTGAACCCAACCGACCTGGAGCCGAGGGGGTGGTCTATTTAGACCATGATATGGACAACAACTTTGAAGTCGAAAACCATGTGGCCCCTAATGGGTCGCTCATCTCCAAGCGCATCCGTCCCAGAGATAAACTGGAATGGGGCAACATTAAAGCTAGTCCCAGTAAATCTACTGGACCATTGGCTGGGGAAACCCAATCACCTAGGAATCAAGCTCCAGGCACCTGAGACGAACTCATGAAATTCATGACAAGTTTCAAGGGTGAAATCAAGGACCTGATCAACAAACGGACGATTGACTCTAGCAAGGGTCAGTCGGCTAAGAAGACTCCTCAAGCTGAAAGGGGAAAGCCAGTCAGAGACTGGCAGCCTACTCCACATCTAAAGGAGAAGGCCACGCTTGCAATTGACTGGTGAAAGATCCTTCTGCCCAGATGGGCACAAGGAATGTCATCCGGACAATCCAGCCGGATGGCAGCAAGAAGACTTTCTCCGATGCTCGACACATCATCGAGCGTAATCGGAGCCAACAGCTGTCTGAGTCAGCCTCTACATCGAGCTTTCCAAACAGCTTCAAAAACACCTTCGCAAGGAAATCTCAATCCTTGCATGAGAGCCATACAGGCAGCAAGTCCGTCCACACTGGTCCTCAAATGATTGGGTCAGCCCCGTATGTGCCTTAGATGCCATGCATACGGGCAATACACCCCTCCTTTCATGTAGCTGGCCCTCTTTGGAGGTCAGGCGACATATAATGTCCAGCCTCTAGACTGGCAGCTCCGACTGCTCAGACTTGGTGAACGAACTTCCGCGTTTACCAAAGAGATAACCGAGGCGGCTCAGTCGGCCAAGGTTAAAAATGTATTGGTCGGTGCCTATGATGGTACCACTAACCCTGAGGATCACCTCATGGACTACACCAACCTTATGCATATGCAGGGGTTGGATGATTCCATGTGGTGCAGATGCTTCCCGGCTACCTTAAAGGGCATAACCAAACAATGGTTTGGCAACTTGCCAGCTGGATGTATTGATATCTTCAAGAGCCTTGCCTTCTTGTTTGCTTCAAACTTCTTGATGAACATTCCTGCCAAGAAAACAAATCTCGACTTGAGCACCATACGGCAGGGAGAGAGAGAAGGCCTTCGTTCCTACATCAAGCGGTTCAATCTGGTAAGAATCAAGATTCAAGGGCTGTCTGACGAAGTAGTCTACACAGACTTCTTTAAGGGTCTAAAGGACGGGTCAAACTTTAAGTTTGACCTCATCAGGAAGAGGGTCTTCACCCTCCAAGAGGCGTTGATGGAAGCGGAGAGCTTTATTCAAGCCACCGACCTCTACTCATCCAGCAATCAGTCAGACTCTAAAAAGTCTGACAAACAAAAGGAGAGCTGGTCTGCTCAGTCGGCTTATAAAGCTGAATAGAGCAAAAAGAGAAAAGAAGTCTGGGCGGTTGATGAATCTGATCAGCCGACCCAAAAGAATAAGAAGGAATTTAAACCGTACATCCCAAGGTACGAGTTTAATAAAGACTGCTACTCCATCCTCATGGAGATAAAGGATCGGCTGACCATTGAGAAGCCGAATCCAATGAAGAGTTCCGTCCAGCCACAGAACAAAAATAAGTACTGCCACTTCCATGAGGAAGTTGGCCATGACACCAACGACTGCTATATATCCTCAAGAGGATGTTGGACTATCTTGCTGACAAGGGGGTGCTGAAATCTTACATCTTAAAGTCTAAAGCGAGAGTGAAGACGAATCCTGGACAGTCGTCTAAGATTGCCCAGCCTGCTAGTAGTTCTAACATTGACAAAGAGCCGATTTACACTATAGCAGGCGGATTCGCGGGTGGTGGCCGACCATTTGGGGCACCAAGGACCATTTGAAAAAGATGGTCCATGCTGTTGATGAGGGGCAGGCATCTGCCAGTGGTACCTTCCCAGATGTCCTCATTATTGAGAAGGACTCGGGCAGCGTCCGCCGGCCGCATGATGACCTGGTTATGATTGAATGTAAGGTCGCCAACCAGCTGGTTGGTCGGCTCCTTATAGACACGGGTAGCTCCTTTGTTGAGTAATTAGGTTTTGATGATTATAAACTAATGATGATTATCTATCTAACATGTTTGTTTAGTTGTGCATAGAAAGAACAAGTTATGCTTGGAACAGGGTACAAGGAACCTGGGTAATGACAAGTATATATGTAAGGAACTTGAGTAATATATGATAAGCAATATAAGGAACAAGCGCAATGATGAGAGGTGGTTGATGAGCATGATGATGGCGAAGGATTCATGAAGGTAACTATGTAAATAGGTGTTTACATATGTTAGCTTCACGAGGTAAGTATCCTATGCATATATAGGTCATGTATGTGTAGGAGTCTTTTAATTTAGTTTAGTTTTCTTTATTGTTTTTATAAATGAAAAAACTAACCTTCTGTTTTACTTTGTTATCCTCAGAAGTTTGCTCAGTTTGTCATCATCAAAAAGGGGCAACTTGTTGACCCTTATGAGGTTTTGATGATGATAGTTATGATTGAGCAAACTTCCATTTAATAAGGATTTTCTAGTGTTGTGATGTTTGCAGGTTTATTAAACTCTGGGAGTTGAAGAAGGAACTGAAACAGAGGAACTTTAGATGATCCATGAGGATACAAGTAAAGTTAGAAGAAGAATTCCAGAAATGGAACTTCAAGGTGTTCCCTGACAGGATCATATCAAGGGTTGTAATGACCTGTATCCGGTGTAATGCTGGGGCAATGGTGTGTCCTGACAGGAACATATCAACGGGTTGTAATGACTTGGTTCCGGTGTAATGATGGGGCAAAACCTGAGATCTAGAATACATCAAGACTACAGAATTCCAGAACAAGAATCTCAGAGAAGCAACATGAAGACGGAGAAATAGAAGTATATTGCTCTAGGATTCATGTAAGTATGTTGGACATAAAAGTCGGTCTGGAACAAGTTTATAAAGAGCCAAGGTGAACTCCAAACAGTCAATGAAATTAGAGTTACTGACTTGTTAGGAACTAAGAGACTGTTAGAAGTTCCGAACCTAATAGGAACTTAAGTATGCACGTCTTTAAAAGTCGGTTTTAATGATATATATTTATCTAATACGTGCATATCTTTTAGGGATTTGGTTTTACTGAATAAAGATATTTATTTTCTAATAAATTCCTTTTGGAAAAAGATAAGTTAGTTTAAAAAGTATTTTTAAACAAAAAGATAAGTTTTAAATAAAATCTGATTTTATGTTAATTATATATTTATTATTAATGACAGATCTTATTCTTAACAAAAAGATATATTTTCGGAAAACTTATTTTTAGAAAATATCTTTTAAACTTATCTTTTCGTAAAACCTATCTTTTTCAAGGTGAAATGAATAATTCGAGTATACTATAAATATGCTCATATGTATTCATTCAAAGTTGAGGCTGATGAAGTGGAGTGGTCGTGCTTAATGGTTTTATCCTTCACCACGAAGCTAAGTCAGTCCTCCTGGTCAAAGTTCCTTTCAGGTTTTGGTTACAGTTTGTCCAGTGAGTTCCAGACAGATCTCGAGTGTCCAACATATTAGTTTTATCTTTTTATTCATATATATGTATTTAGAGTCATTCAATGAGATCTTGTAATGGGAAAAAGGGTTTGAGTATTTTGGGTATTGGGGTGTGAAGAGTTTGAATTGTCTAAAATTCGAGTGGTAGTGAGTCACTTCGAGTGTGTCTTGGGGTGCACAGTGGGAAAAAGGAACATGAGTGTGTCTTAGGTCGAGAAAGGAACCCGAGTGTGTCTTGGGTCGAAAAAGGTGCCTGAGTGTGTCTTAGGTCTGATAGGATAGGTTCTTATCAATTAGCGAGTGTCCGTAGAGGAACTTGCAAAGCAAAGGTCTGTGTAATAGGTTGTACTAGGAGAGTTTCCTATTATAGTGGAATTTGTTTATAAGTCCCAATAGGGCCGAGGTTTTACTTCCAGCTAGGCACTGGATGGTTTCCTCGTAAAATTGCTGTGTGCTTTAAGTTCCTTTTGCGTTTTGTTTCCGCTTAAATTCCGCGATTGGAACCTACTACTATTCACCCCCCTCTCGTAGTAGTTCATCTAAACTAACATCCTTTGACCTTATCAGCTACAAGTGCTTAAAAAAACTCAAGTACAAGCCCAACAGCATGCACCCGGTCACCCATCCCTTAGTTGGATTTGGAGGTGGAGTGATGTATCCAGTCGGTAGGATTGACTTACCCATCCGGCTGGGGGAGAAATGGGAAGGACGCCACTTGGTCGTCAAGTTCTTGATCGTTGAGGAGTTGACCTCCTATAACATCATTTTGGGCCGTCCAATTTTGAACGAATCCATAGCGGTTATTATCCCGTCCGTCATGTTGCTGAAATATGAACGAGATGATGGTTCTGTTAGCTCTAAGCGGGGATTAGAAGACGGATCGAGAGTGTTACCTCTCAGACGTCAAGCTTACTGTGGCCGAAGCCTGCCAGGGAGAGGAGCCAATAGACCTTGACGATGTCAAGGATCTCGACCCAGCCCGCTTGCAGCCGGAAAGAAAAGAAAACCTGACCACCTGGTGGAGGTTAAGAAGGAGAAGAAATAGCAATCACTGACCGGGGAACGGTCAGCTGAGCTCCGTCCCCAGCTAGTTGGTGATCACATTGATATCCCTCTGGATGACAGCCGTCCAAAGCGAACTGTTATAGTGGGGACGGTTGCTTTTGCAAAGTTAGGTGCAGACTTACACCTACTGCTAAAGGAATTTAAAGATATTTTTGCCTTTGAAGTGGAGGAGATGCCTGGCATCAGCCCAGATCTCGCTGTCCACAAACTCGCCGTTGATCCTAAAAAGAATCCCATCCGGAAAAAGAAAAGAAATCACGGCAAGGAAAGAAGTCTGGCGCCTGTTGCCGAGGTTAAAAAGCCATTAGACGCAAGGTTCATTCGGCCATGTAACTTCCCAGACTGGGTTACAAACATTGTGCTTGTAAAGAAGTCGAATGGTATCTGGCGCATGTGTGTAGACTACACTAACTTGAACAAGGCATGTCCTAAGGACAGTTACCCACTTCCAAATATCGACAGCCTAGTCGACTCTACAGCCGGGCATGCCTTGATGAGTTTTATGGATGCTGTTCCAGGTGTGGATCCAAGGGTTCTGTTGGCACGAGCTGGATCCCGTCAACGACCTGCCAAGGCAGCACACGTAAATTGCCCTTGGGGGTGGCTCGAGGAACCCCCCTCCGATGCTCAAGTTAGAATGTGTTTAGAGAGAGAAAGTGTACTTAGAAAGATAGAGAGAGTGTAATAACTTGTGTGTCTAACCTCTTTTCCGTTGTACTTTGCCCTCTATTTATAGGCATACGATCTCCTTTATGGAGAGTCATACTTGGTCAGTCCTGCGGGCTGACTCTACCGGGCTGAGGAGCCCCCCTCGACTTATTCTTCCAGCGGTGAGTGCGCACCCTAAGGCTAGTCTGGGAGCCCGGTGATAGCTCAGCAGGAGCTATCCTATACAACTAGCCCCTCAAGAGGTGGTATGAGATCACTCATGCCGACTCTTGCTTGTGCGGTGAATCCCTTTCTTATTGGCTCCAGCTGGAGGCAATAGCTCAGTAGGAGCTATACCCTACAACTAGCCCCTCAAGAGGTGGCATTAGGTCATTCATGCCAGCTGTTCTGAGCGTATGGTCTTATCGACTGTTGCTCAACTTTATTCTTCTCATATTCATGTGCGCTTTCTAACTAACATGCAATCATTAGGTTAACCCTAAACTTGTTTAATTTATGTTGGTTGAATATTAATGCACAAACAACTATTATTGGCGATCACTTGAATTATAATCATATTGGCCTAAACAAGATTATTAATTATCTTATTAAGCGTGATTACAAGTACAAATTCCCTTTAAACATGCATAAAAGGCGTGATCAAGCAATAACAACAATATATATAATCAAGAAACAATAAATAATAACAATCATCATCATAATAACCATGTTAACAATAAAGCATAATAATAATAGCAAGATCCTAGGCATGATACTAACGAGGTTAATAACAAATCCTAGCATGTCACTAAGCATTAAAAATCGAAGCTTTAGCCCTAACATGATACTAACATGATATCAGGAAAGAAATAGGAAGCATCATAAACATACATGATACTAGAAATCTTAGTTATTACCCTAAACATGATAATAGGAAGCAATAAAGCATCCTAAACATGATACTAGGAATAAAAATAATCATAACATGATTTCTATATCAAAAGAATAATAAAGCAATTAAATTACTTATTTCGATGCCTCGTATCTCTTTCTAATAACAAAATACACACGTTAGTAACTTCAAGGAAAATCAACAAACAAACAATTAAATTAAATAATTGAAATAGGGATTTGCGACCAAACCCTCAGAAATTATCAACCTTTCACGTCTAGGGAGAAGGCAACTTCGAACTTGGCTAGGTGTGTCTAGATCTAATGTATGAGGAATTTTGTAAGAGGGAAGGTTTAGAAAGAGGGAGAAAGAAAGCTTCTAGCTTTAGAGAGAGAAAAGAGAGAGATTGATGATTGTTGATTGATTAAAAACGGAAAAATATGACCCCTATTTATAGGAAAAATAGCACGGAATCGATAGAAAATACTTCAAGTTCTATACGGAATAAAACTGGAATCTGTCGCCAGGCGACAGTCATCAGCGCCAGGCAACAAGATCAGCACCAGGCGACAGACCGTTAGCGCCAGGCGACAGACTTTGTTGTTTGGCGCTAATTAAAAGATCAAACGTGCTTTTGTACGAAATCCTCTTCTTAATATGATTAAGCAGCAGATTCCGTGTTTATCAAATTAAAATCAGGTTTATCATAAAACACCTATTTTATTCCAAATAAGACTCTTTAAAAATATAATCATTAATCCTAATTCCATTAGAATTAAAAGGAACCTTCTAAATATTCTAGAAGGTTAAAATCAATCCTAATAACTTTAGGAATAATAATTAATAGGCCCTCCTCAGATCATTGGGCCACATATAAAAATCATTTCGGGCCCAATTTAATATAATCCATAACTTCCTCATTATTCATCAGAATTGGGCTTATAATATATCGTTGGAAAGCTTTTTTCAAGCCTAATCTAACTACACTATTATTGGACCCTTACCATGGACCAAACCAAATTGGACTGAATATTTTTCATAAATAGAGTAAGAGAAGAAATATTTTTGAAAACAGAAAGAGAAATATTTTAATTAAAACAATCACATCACTAGACTTTTCACACTTTCACTTCGTTCGATAATCAAATGACATGAAAGGTATTCATCACTGGGTTTGGTTTTGGGGAGACACATGTGGGTGTCTACACTCCCGCCGAGGGTTTTTTTTTCCTTTTTTTTTGCCGGGAACGATGTTTTGCATGAGTGGGACACGTGTCGGCCATCTGAGTGGTCAGTTTATTTTTACTGAGGTGACATGGCGGTTCGTCTTTATTGCTTACTCAAACGCCTATTTACTCCTTATTTAATTCACTGTCCCCCCTTTCTTTTCTTTTTACCCTCTTCATTTTTTTTATCTTCCCCTTTCTTTTTTCAAATTTGTCGCTCTTCATCTTCTTCACAGACGCGCGTCGTTCCTTCATTACCATTGTAAGTTCTCGTCTCTCGCGTCTTCGTTCTTGCTTCATTTTTTGTTTGTTCGCTCATTTTCTTTTACTCTTCAGTTTCACTGAATTTTCTTGCTTTTTGGTTGCAGTTTGAAACCCTATTCTCCGTTTGGTTTCTTGGGTTGCCATTGTTGTTGTGCTTCGTTGCTTCTGCAACCTCTTTTATGTCATAAAGGTACTTACTTTGTACCTTTCCTTGTATGTGTATGCCCAATTTTATTTCTTTTTGTATTTTCTTCCGCAAAATTGTGTCTTTTGATCAATTTTGATTGTCTGCGTCCAATTCATTCCCTTTTATTGTTGTATTTGTATTCTCAATTCTTTCTTCCGATTCTTGCGTTGCTTTTCTGCACTCGCTCTTTGGGATTAGACTGATCTTTGGTTTTTGGCACCCTATTTTTCTTCGTCTTCTTTGGGGGGCTGTTTTGTCTTTGTAGATCTTCTTTAGGATGTCTGACGCTTCTGACAGTCAAAACATGAGTGAGCCTCTCGTGACCACTGAGTCAGGCTCTCCTTCAGAGTCATCTCACTCAGGTGAGCCCGCTGCGCGCACTTCTTTTGTTTCCCCTGCTTCTCCCCCCTTTCCTTTACAAACAATTATACCTTTCGATTATCCACCTGCTGCGGGCAGGGCGAGTATTGCTACGGCTTCTCCTGCTGTATCTGAGTCGGGTAGTAGTCACCCTGCTGAAAGCAGTACTTTCCGTCCTTTTCGGCTAGACCATGTCCTGATTTCTTTGACCCTTATTGCGATCGGGAGCTTATTCAGGATGGGGTACCTGTACCCCATCTCGCTCATTTAAGGAGGCGTATGCTGCGCCATGAAATTTTAGCTAACATGGTCAAGGCTAATCCACTTGATGTTTCTCTTGTTAGTCCCATTCCCCATGTTCAGCCTTTAAACAGTTTTGCTTGGCTTGATGACATGGGTGATGTGAATTGGTTTGACCATTATGTAGTGCGGGGTGGCAACGCTGCATTTTTCTTCACCATCTCCTTCTCCAGCTGCGAATATGAGCGGGGTGGCTGAATCTCCTATTGAGAGTGCTTTTTACGACTGTCAGCCCATTTATGTGGAGGAGCCCGTTAAAGAGGGCAAACCTGAATTCTTTTTGGACGAAAGGTGTCATGGCCCCAAGAATTACGTGCTGGATTCCAACTAGCGTAAAGATGCAAGGAAGTTGGACCTCGCCGCTATGGGGCAGAAGGTCTACGGTTTTGGTTAGGGCTACAAACATGTTTTGCCAGCTGAGGGCTCCAAGTTATTTGCTCCTCCTATTGGTCATATTGCCGTCTTTGCTTCTCAACTGGACTTAGGCTTGAGATTCCCTCTTGACCCTACTTTGGATAAGGTCTTTCGGGCTTTTAACCTTTATGTTGCTTTATTGCATCCTGCTTCTCTACACACTTTGATATGCTTATTGTGGTTGCTGCGCTTTCGGATGTATCTAGAATCACTACATCTGTTCAAATCTCTAATGAGCCTGAAAAGGTCATCTTCTGGTTCTGAGTGGTATTACGTGGCTCCCAAAGAGGGTCGAGTTTTATCTTACCCTAAACTTGGTCGTTTTAGGGACTGAACATGCAAGTTTTTCTAGGTTGCAGTGCCTTCCTCTTTTGCTGTGCCACACAATTTCAGGGAGATTCGTACTAACATGGCTGGAGTTACTGTTTCCCCCACTGAGGCTGCTTGCGAGGCAGATGCTTTTGACATGCTGTAGGGACCGGGCACAGGTGATGCTAAGTTTCCCAAGTTTTGGCTGCCTAACTCCTTGTACATTATGGGCAACACGCAGCTTTTTGCTATGCGCTTGTGTTCTACCCATGAGCCTGGTAAGCTTTGTTTTGTGTTCTTCCTTTTGTTTGTAAGAGTTTTTCTCTCTACTATGCTCTTATGCCCTTTATTTTGTCTCTTTTTCTGTCTGACTTTTATGTTATGACAAGTTGGATAGGGGCATTTGACGTAGGGAAAAGTAGGTCGTTTTCTACCCTTTCCTAGAGCCAAAGAAAAGTTATAAACACTCGACCAACCTAATACGAGTATATGGTAAGTCAAGGGTCAAACCCAAGGGAATGAGTAGGTGCAAGCTATAGCCTAGGTCAAGCTACTTGGAAGATTAAGGGAAGATGCGGTTGGTAATTAGGTATCGAGAAAACTAGATTAATCGAGAAATTCAATATACTAAACACTAGGGATATTGGTTCCACATGCAAGCTCAATGATTATGCTAATTGAAGGATCACTCAATCAATTCAAACGTTGCAAAAATACAAACAATAGTTGCAATCAAAGGAATTCAAGAGCTATCTCCTATAAGCCAAGCTAGGGTTCACTATGAATGGCTAACTAGGAAAATCACAATAAAAATCAATCAATTAAAGCAATTCTCAAATCAAGGGTTCATGTCATTGAAATTTGTAATGCAATCTAGATTAATCTTATAGGTTGATCACTCTTAGTCTAATTAATCACATGCACAACCATGTCAACCAATTTAATTGCAACAATTCAATCAATCAAGGATCATCAACTAGCAAAAATCATCAATCTAGCATGCTTCCCCTTCCCCCTAGCAACTAATCTACTCAACTAATCATGGTGAAATTGAAAAACAAAACAAATTCAATCAAAATTATATTCATTTCAAGTTTAATCAAGAAGGAATTTAATCTCTCAACAAATTCTAAAGCAAAGAAAGGAATTCAAATCAAACATTCAAAATTAAAGGAAATTGCAATAGAAGTAAATTCAAAGGAAAGAAATCTCACAAACTTTCATTGATGAGAAGAAGAAATCCAAGATCAAATTGAAATCCAAGATCAAATTCAAGTGCAATCAAGTATCTTGAGCTTCTCTCTCTACTTTCTCTTTCTACTAAATCTGGAAAAATATATGTTAAGTAAAAAATGAGTCGTCTTCCTAAAAAGGAAAAGATTAAGGGTATAAATAGAAAAAACGAGTGAAGGGGGCGGGGCACCTGGTGCGCGCGCGCACAGGTGGGTCTGCGCGCACGCACCCCCAATGCCGCGCGCGCACCCCTGCTCGGTGCTCGTGGCCTTGCCTCCTTCGCTTGCTCGATCAATCTTCGCACTCCCGAGCATCCTTATCATTGGTGCACTCGAGGCGATGCTCGTGAGAAGGGCAACTCCTTTATCTTTCAAGCATTAGAATGCCTCAAGCCAAAGCATAACTTCCAAGGCCCTCGAGCTCGCGGAGTTAGCTTGAATTGCGCTATCGGAATCCCGAACCTTGCTCCATCAAATTTTTTAAATGCGCTCGAGCTTTCTCCTTGGTGATCATACCTCGGGAAACTCAACATACCTACAAAACAAATCAAGGAAACAAAGAATCGAGATAAATAGTTGAGAAATGAACAAAATGACAAGAAAACCATTAGAAGCATGCATTTCTCTAAACTTACACACAAACATGCAAAGAAAGCATTATTATGTAAAAACACGGCAAAAAGGACTAAAAATGAAAGTAAACTATAAAGAAAACCTAGCCTAAGAGTGCCATAAATGACACTCATAAAATTCCCCCAAGCTAAACCTTTGCTCGTCCTCAAGCAAAACAAAATCAAGCTTGAAGGAAAATGATGACATTAAATAGGCAAGCAAGAAACGAGAAAGACTAGAGAATAAGAGAATATACACTAACTTACTTTCGTAGGAATCACGGTCAATTTTAGCAACAATTGACAAGCCATTTAAACCTCTAGATCGCCCTAGAGGACGAGTAATACTCTTGTAAGGGTTTCCTAAGAGGTTAACCCATAACTCTTTATTTAAAAGGAGGAAAAACATAAAAGGAGAAAAGAGAAAATTAAAACCTTGAAAAGAAAAGAAGAGCTTATACAATGAACTTTGCACATGATCAAAACACGAGAGGATATCAAACTTTCTAAAACAACAATGGTAAGCACGTTCTAAGATATCGAGGGTTGATTGAAACATAGGACATGCTAAGTATAGAGAACTACCAAAACGCAATTCACCTTCATCTAAAAACAATTTTAGCATATTTTCCCAATTGGCTTCAATCTTCTCTTAGCAAGCCTCTCAATAGTTCCTCGAAGGAACCGGAAAAACAATAGATTTGAGGTTTTCTCGACATCTTGACTTTGCATCCCCTCTCCTTAGGCTTTAACTCATAATGCTCTCCCTCGGTATATGACTCAACCACTTGATCAAAAGGGCTTTCTTAAAGGTTGTAACGTAAAGGCAAAAGGGTGAGGGTAGGCTTCAAATTTAGAATTTGGTGATACACCTAAGTTGTGAAGCAAAGATTAGCCAAATCTCAACACCAGAACAAAGAGATCACCAAACAAAAACAAACTAACACCCCCAAGCTTACTCAAAGCTATAACCACAATCATATATAGAAAAAGCGTAAGACGCTTCCCCCCAAGCTTGAAAAAAGCATTGTCCTCAATGCTTATAATAGGGAGAAACATTTACATCAAAATGTTTTTGAACTTTTTCATTTTTTACTCTTTTTTTTTTCAATTTTTGCCAAAGCTTTTTGAATTTGCTTTGCTTTGCTTTTTCTCATTTTTTCAAATTTTCATTATTCACTTTATTCAATGTCCTTGCCTCTTTTAACTATGGACGACTTTTGCTTTCATTTATTCACTTACCATTATTCACAAGATATACAAAACACAAGCTTGCTTACCTCATACTCGAGTTTTTATTGCTTAAGGATTCTTTAATCTTTGCATGTGCTTTTCTTTGAGCGGACTAATCTATTGGTTTCTTTTGCGCCAAGTGAATTGCTTAGGGACAAGCAATTGGCTAGCTTGGGGGAATTTGATAAGTGTTTTATTTGTCCACTTATCATGGCTTTTTAAAACACAATATTGTACTCTTTCCCCTACTTTAATCCCTTTTTCTAACTCCTCTTGTGCTAATTTGCATCTTTTGGCTTCCCCGTTTTTTTTTATGTGTGTGCCCGTGCTTGTAGGTACGATGAAAAATGGGCTAATAGCATAAGCATGAAGAAATACTCTTTGGAAGCAAAGGAAAGCAGGAGCGGGCGTGCAGCCTTTTAGGAGCACGCGCTCCTGCCTGAACTGCCACATTCTGCCTCCCCTGCACTTTTAGGAGCGGGCGTGCACCTATTTAGGAGCGGGCGCTCCTCCCTGTTTTCCTACAAACTGCCTCAAACTGGTGCAAGAGGAGAGGGCGTGCAGAGAGCCCAGGAGCGGGCGCTCCACACCCAGGAGCGGGCGCTCCTCCTTATAGGAGCGGGCGCTCCTTCTGTTCTGAAGCTCGATTTTGACGGATTTTACGATGTAACTTTTGGGCATATAAATACGACCCTTGGCTTCAGTTTTTGGGATCCTCCTTTCCTTTAGGTTTTCTTAGGCCCTTAGTTCTCTCAACCCTCATTGATTAGCTTAGAATTTCTCAACTCAATCATTGTAGTAGATTAATTGAAGATTGTTCTCTTGAATTCAACAATTTCTCAACTTTGAAGCATTTTAAGTAATCTCTTTCCTCTATCTCTTACTCTTTAATTTCAGTTTTTATTTACTTTGAATTGTTAATTTCTCTCTTGATCTTGCTTAATTGTTGTTGCATGTCCAATCTACTTATTTCCTACTACTCCTCTTAACTTGTTAACTTAATGTTTGGATTAGAACTTGTTGTTTTGATGTCCCTCACCATGTTTAGTGAGTAGTTAATTAGCTAGGGGTTGGGTGAAGACCCAACCAAGCCATGGGTTGATTGATGTTTGTGCTTGCATGTTCATTTTGGATTGATAATTGATTGTTAAAGAGATGGTTAATTGCATGTGTAATTGGATGGCCACTTATTGCTCATGTATTCACTTCTATGCTTGCATTGAGAGATGAAGTCTAGTTGTGAGCCTTTTCTTATATGGTTATGCTAATCTCCTCTTGATTATGGTTCCTTGTTTGAATGATGTAGTAGTCTTAGTTGCAACAATTAGGTGAGAAATCTCAATTGCTTGTGCTTTAATGCTTTCTTGGACCGATCGAAAGACAAACCCGAGTTAGTAGTCTACTTCTCATTGTTAAGACTTGGTTGGCCTATCTTGTTAGTTGAGTTTGGCTTAGGAATGCTTAGTGTTGTGGCTTCGAAAGAAGGTAACATTGAGTGCCCCCTCTATCACCCAATTTGTGTTCGTGCTTGCCTATTGATTTGATCCGTTGGTTTGGTTGGAGTCGATCCCTATTCCCCCCTAGTGTTTGTCTCCATAGTAGTTATCTAATCAAAACCCCCAATTTGTGACCGAACTAGATTGCAACCGTTTCATACTCTCGGTGTACTTACCCATTCCCTGTGGATACGATCCTCTACTTACCCTAGACTTGTCTTAGGTTGGTTTAGGTAGAAATATTGTTTGGTTTTAGGGTGATCATCCAACGACCGATTATTTCTCCGGAACCAGAAATAGGGTTAGCAATGAAGTCAGGAAGCAGAATTATCAGACAGAAGCAGAGTAAGGAAATAAGATATCAAACAATTATCATCAGGAATCATAATCATAGAGAAGAAAAGATACACAACAGACATTAATCAGCAGAACAAACAACAATACCAAGAACTGGACAAAGAAACCAACAGAAATACATCATCATCATCACCCGAGAAGCAAGAGATACACAAATATCAATACCAGAAGCAAAAGAGACCAGGAGTGAACTACAATAGCGAGGAGGGAAATAGTAAAACTCACAAACAACATAAATCACCCCAAGCTCAGAATGAACTACCCCCCAAACTCCAAACCTAATAAACCATAGGCAAAATAGAACATCATATAAAGCACATAAGAAAGGGGGGTAGCCACAATAGACTCACTCCGCACTATGGTAAGGGGTAGAATGAGAACTCCCCTCACCGGTCTCTAAGATATGAACCGAGCTAGCCATCTCACTCACCTTAATAGGAGCTTTCCCCTTTAACCTCCCCTCCCGCCTAGCACGGTCTATCTCAAAGAAATGAGACCAATCTGAAAGGAATAGTGTCCTTCGAACAAGTGTATTATTCCGATAGGGGGTTAGAAATTATTAGAAAGCTGATTTTTCAGTGAGGTCAAGTGATAGGAATGCCTAGGTGGAGGCCGCTTCCGATCAGTAATATTAATGCATAATTAATATTATAGCTTAATCTTGACTGAACCCTTCGGGTCACACCCAAGCAACTAACGAGCCGGAGCTACAAATTAATTAGGAATTAATTAATAAGTCAACCGAGTAATTAATATTTAGACGTCGGAAATATTCGAGCTTGGAGCGTCGAAACCGAGCGTCGGAAATCAAGTCAAAAATAGTAAAAAGACGAGACGTAAAAATAATAATAAATCAACAACGACCAAAATTCCCCTAGCATCGGAAAACCGAGTGATAGGGGCGCGACAAATGCTAGCAGCACACACCAAGTGTAGGGCTAGGCTAGCATACCGCAGCTAGTAGCCCGCACTAGTGTGCGTGGCTGTGCTAGCATACAACAGCTAACAGCTCGCACATTTGGTGCGTGGCTTGCTAGGCCGTGGCAGCTAGTAGCCCGCACCAATGTGCGAGGAATGCTAGCAGGCCGCAGCTAGTAGCCCGCACCAATGTGCGAGGCATGCTAGCAGGTAGCACCTAGCAGCCCGCACATTATGCGCGGCGTGCTGGTAGCTAGCCTCGGCCAAGCAGCCCGCACTTGGTGTGTGGCCTGCTGGGCCGTAGCACATGGCAGCCCGCACATGGCGCAATTTAATTGGGGCTATGGGGTTAAGGTGGCCGGTTATGGGAGTGAGAGTGGGGAGCAAGTTGGTCCCCCTCCTCCAAATGGTCCTCACCTACTCCTCCTTGTATGCTTGCCACTTGTTGATTTATTACTAGTTTGATTATTAATTTTATTTTAGCTTTAAAATAAAATGGGAAAATCAAATTCTCCCACATTGATGGGAGAGCTTTTCACACTCTTGCATTTTACCTATAAATACCCAACTTGGGGTATTGGGAAAAGCGCTTGAGTAAGAGTTGGAAAAGGCATCACTAGTAGTGAAAACCTTTGAACTGAAGAGTTGAAAAAGGCATTACCTTTGTGAAAACCTTTGAACTCAATCACTCGGGTTTCGGTCGGGCCTTGCTAACTCCAAGGCATTGGACCTAGTTGGTGTTCGAGTTGTGGGTGGACTTCCGTTGGAGGTCGTCGTATTTTCGAGGCTAGCTTTCGAAGTAAGAGCCCCTCGAGGTTGGGCGAAGCACGCGTCAAAGGTTTAATTATTATCTTAATCTTGTCATTAAGTTAATTATGTTTATGGTTTTATTTATTGCGAGTGCGGTCTTGGTTTTGGGTTTGTTTCCACGGTGAGTCGGACTCACCAAACCCGTGGTATCAGAGCCTCGCTTGTTTATTTTTAAAATCATATTATTTTTCAAGGTGTTTTTATGGCTCAATTTTTCTGGTTTTAAGTTTCTAATTAGACTAGTATCTCGTTTTTATTAATTTTAATCCCGTATTAGAGCTGACTTCAGCTCTCGAACCCAGATTTCGACCCAAAAATAGTGAATTTTGGGTGGAAAAGGCGTTCAGAAAATGCGCTTTTCGAGAGATTTTTCGTTTTGACGAAAAATTTTAAGTCTTTATAACCTTGAAAATTAATTGCATATTTATGGTGGTTATGTAATTGGTTCAATACATATTTTATATGCAATTTTAAACCTCTTTAGGCATGATTACTTGGTAGTAATTTGTGTTTGAAAGCTTGGTTTTATTTTTTCACATAGTTGCAAATTAATTGCATTTAGTGTGAAATTGTTGTTCTTTGAGGCTTCTAAGTACTAAGGATTCAATCTTTAATTATGTTAAGTGATTGACACTTTAAAGTTACTAAATTCCATGAATTTTTGTTGAACTTTGTTGATTTAATCATTTCTAAGTTGATTGGAATCATAAAGTTTGAAACTTGTGATAGAAAATTGTTTATCTTCATATTAGAAGATATATTTTTTCAAGGATTCACAAATATTAAAGTTGGAATCTTTATTGAACTTATGTTCATTTTTTCCAAACTCCCTTTTACTTTGTCAAAATCTCAAGATTAATTTAAATTGATTAAATTAATAGTGAGAAATTGCCTTATTTATTTTGTTGCACCAAGTTAAACCAATTTTATTAATGAATGGTTCTTGGAAATAATTTTGGTTAAATGCACTTGGATGGATTTTATTTGAGTTAGACTTGTTTAATTTTCATTTTGCACATTACATTAGTTCTAAAATAATTTAGAATTAATTATTAAGTCACGCGAAACTCGGATTCAAAAACCCGAGAGTATGACACGCAAACCAAGACAACACCCTTCGGCTAGCCGGGCTGCTTTGCAGCCCTCATGTGGCTGCCAAGGGCTGATGCTTGGTGCGCGCCATTGTTGGTGCGTGGCTGGTGTGTCCGAGGCACCACTGCCAAGCAGCAGCGTGCCGCAGCAGCATAGCTGTGCGCAGTAGCCACTGCTTGGTGCGGGCTTGCTGCTCGTGTGTGGCTTGGTGCGGCAGTGGTGTGCGGGGGATGTGCTGCGAGGCTTGCGGCATGGTGCGCATAGCTAGCAAGCTTGTGCGGCCTCGTGGCTTGTGTTCTTGCACGCCCTGTAGAAGAGTCGACGCATATGCGGTATTCTAAGCTATGGGTGTGACACTTAGCATGAGTCACGGCTATGCGCACCTCCCCTTAATTAGCACATATACCCCGGTTTTAAGGCGATATTATTTTTAATTTTAGCCGTTTTATTTATTTTATTTATTTTAATTAAAATTTTGGAGGCCAAGCCTCGGTTTTGAGCGGCGTTGGCAAAATTTAATTTTGGCAAATTTTGGGCTTAATTAATTGGATCAATTAAGTTGGATGCGGAATTTAGTGGGAGCTTCAAATATTAATTGCGCTTATTTACATAATCGGTTAAAACAACTTTGACTAGTTTTAATAAGGCGTGTTAATCGGATTAACCACCTAGATTAGTTACTAGTTACCGCGTGTTTATGCATTGTTACTTATTTTATCGTTGTAAAATGCATGGGCCATTCACAAATAGTGAATGGATGAATGGAATGTATATTCTCTCACGGGTTTAATAAAATGGCAACTAGTGGGGCCCGATTAGGATAGAAAATACGGACTGCGATCCGTGATGTATTTTTGTAAATCTAAATACGGTCTGCGTACCGTTGAGTATTTTTGTACATTAATATTTAGATTAGTCCTAATCGTAGATACTAGTAGTTGCATAATTTTGGTCAAGTCTTGAAGACGGAGGTTCTTGGAAGACGAAGCCATGAAGTTGCAAAAGAAAACCTTTTGAAGACTTGAAGAATTCAAGGGGTCATGCTAGTTGCCAAATATGCATCAAAATGCTTATGCTTTATATATTTATGATAATTTATATATGAATTATATGTTAGATGCATGTTTAGGATTTCGAATGTTGTGATGATTAATTAAGTTCACTTAAATCAACCAACATAGAAACCCTAGGTCTCTAAATATCGAGTAAAATTGCCATTCCAAAACAACACTTATCGACCTATTGAGTGTAGTGATGGGCTATGCCAAAGCGAGGCATCACTACTACTCCCTAGACTCATAAGGCATACTGGGTATGCAAGTTGGTTTTGGTTGTACTCAACGATATGAGTGATGGAGTCCTAACATGTCGTGGCAAAGTGAATAAATTGTTGAGAGAGCATTAGATGCGACGATTTATTCAACCAAGAGTGACTTCGAGCCATTAGCAAAGCGTTGCTTACCTTGGGAGATTGAGTGCTAAGACAAGCCAAAGCATGCTTAGTCACTCTTTGTTTCCTTGGATCTTGGAATCGACTTATTTTCACAAAATAGGGACAATTTTATGTGTAAATAAGACGTTAAATAAGTTTGAAATATGCATGAATTAAATTCAATCTTATTTAAGCATCATGAATGGGTTTTCATTAAAATTCTTTCAATTGTAGAATCATGTCTTCAACTATCAACAACTATCTAATATTCCCAGATCTTCCCGAGAAGTTACCATTTATCTTAAATTTGGTGAACTTCAAGGAATGGGAAGAAGAACTCCGTATGACCCTCCGCAATTGCTACCTAGAGCATATCTTGGATACACCCATCCCGAGTTTCTACTTAAAAGGGGTTATGAGCGATGAGGCTCATGAGGAGTGGAGTTATGATTGCAAGAAAGTCTCGCGACTCATGGCAAACTCCATTCCGGAACAATGGAAGAAGAAATTCTCCAACTACCTTCCGGATGTACTCCTCAAAGCTCTAGAAGATGTGGTCAATCTGAGGGTCACAAAGAGTGACAGGGGCAACTATGATGGACTTGTGGAGGAAGTGACTAGGTCATTGTCTAACATGAGGATCAAGCCACCGCAAGATGGGTGTCTCAGCAAAGAGAGGCAAGAAGTATGGGCCATGGACTATAGTGCAAGACTTAGACCCGGGATGCCACTTCAAGCCCATGTGCAAAAGATGACAAGGTTATTTAACCATCTGGAACTGATTGGTAGGCCGGTGGAGGATGAGCAAGCGGCTCATATGCTTTTAAGCTCACTCCACTCGGGGTACATTGCAATTAAGATGCCACTTACCAACAATCAAAACAATCTATCCTACAAGGAAGTTGTCCAAGAGCTCCAGAAAACCTATTCATGCAAGGCGGCTAAGTTTGCTCTAAGGCCCAAGAAGAAGGAGTTCAAGAACAAGGCTAAGATGCGCTGCTTCTATTGTAGTAAGCAAGGTCACTATAAAAGAGAATGTAGCGAGTATCTGGAAGATGAGGAAAGAGGAAAAGCAGCCTCAATGTCAGGTATCATCTTAACACTTGAATACAAGCAATTTATAAGGTATTAGATACCGGAAAATTAACTCACTTTGTGCTCCTATTTCAGGAACAAAGTGAGCGGTGCTTTTCAAGTGGACATGAGTACACAAGTCGAAGATGAAGATAATTTATCCAAAGAAAGCTTGTAATCTCATGTGTTTTGTCTAAATTCTAAAACTTGTTGAGTTTTATCTACCATACTTTGATCTCATGATGTTGGACGTCATTTTAACTTTGATCACAAGACTTTTGTTTCATGTCTTGTTTATATTTATGGAAATGACACTTTCGTGTGTTTAGACAAAACTGTTTATTATGATACCAAAAGAGCTAAGACCATGGAGTCAAATCAAACTTACTTGTGGCATTGTCGTCTTGGCCACATTAACATCAAACGCATCAAGAAGCTTCTACAAGAAGGCGTTCTTGACTCTTTCGATTTAGAATCTTTTGAGAACTGTGAAGGATGTTTATTAGGCAAGATGATAAAGCAGCCATTCTCCAAGTTGGGAGAAAGAGCAGGTGACTTATTGGGTCTAATACATACCGATGTATGTGGACCAATGAGATCCGCCACAAGAAATGGACATCGATATTTCATCACCTTCACGGACGACTATAGTAGATATGGCTATGTCTACCTCATGTCGCGTAAATCTGAATCGTTTGACAAGTTCAAAGAATTTCAAAGTGAAGTGGAAACTCAGCTTGGCAAGAAAATCAAAGCCCTTCGATTGGATCGAGGTGGTGAATACTTGAGCTAAGAATTCGATGACCATCTGAAAGATCATGGTATACTTTCAGAACTGACACCTCCGGGAACTCCACAATGGAACGGACAAATGTCAAGAAATTGATCTCAGACAAACTTCATCCCAAATCTGATAAGGTTTACTTTGTGGGCTACCCAAAAGAAACCAAAGGGTATTACTTCTACAACAAATCGGAGAACAAAGTGTTTGTTGCTCGCGATGGTGTCTTTTTAGAGAAGGAGCACCTTTCCAAAATGACAAGTGGGAGGAAAATCGAACTCAACGAAGTTCGTGAGGATGAGCAACAAAATCAGAATGACAGTCAAAGTGCTCAAACAGCATCTGTTGACGAAGGTCAAAGTGATCAAAATATGCAAAGTCAAACCCACAATGCAAATGCTCAGTCCATTACCCTACGTAGGTCTCAGAGGCCGAGATCTCAACCTGATAGATATCTTGGTTTAGTATTAACCGAGAATCAGGACAACCTGATCATGGATGGAGATGAACCGGCAACCTACAAGCAAGTGATGGCAAGCACCGACTCCACTAAATGGCAAGAGGCCATGAGATCTGAAATGGATTCCATATTTAAAAATCAAGTCTGGGACTTGGTTGACTTACTCGAAGGTTACACACCTATCGGATGTAAGTGGATTTTCAAGTTGAAAACCGACAAAGATGGAAATGTATTCATTTACAAAGCTAGATTGGTAGCAAAAGGTTATAGAGAAGTTCATGGTATTGATTACGATGAAACCTTTTCTCCAGTCGCAATGCTTAAATCCGTTCGGATCCTCCTAGCGATTGCTACATATTACAACTATGAAATATGGCAGATGGACGTCAAAACCGCCTTCCTAAATGGTATTTTAGAAGAAACTGTGTATATGACACAACATTAAGGTTTTGTCGACCAAAACAACACTGGAAAGGTATGCAAGATTAAGAAGTCCATTTATGGATTAAAGAAAGCAAGCAGAAGTTGGAATCTGCGATTCGATGAAGCCATCAATAAGTTTGGTTTTATTAAGAATCCAGATGAATCTTGTGTTTACAAGAAGGTCAGTGGGAGTGACATCGCCTTCCTAGTCTTATATGTTGATGACATATTACTCATTGGAAACAACATTCCGTTATTAGAGTCTGTAAAGGTTTGGCTCGGAAAATGTTTTTCAATGAAAGACTTGGGAGATGCTCAGTACATACTAGGCATCAAGATCTATAGGGATAGATCGAAAAGGATGATAGGATTGGGTCAAAGTACTTATATTGATAAGGTAGTAGCTCGTTTCCAAATGAAAGGGGCCAAGAGAGGTCACCTACCCATGTCTCATGGCATAACCCTAAGCAAGAAGCAATGTCCAAAGACACCTGATGAGCGAGAAAAGATGAATCAGATTCCATATGCTTCTCTTATTGGATCGATCATGTATTCCATGATATGTACTAGGCCAGATGTATCGTATGCCTTGAGCGCTACGAGCCGATACCAATCAGACCCAGGAGAGGCGCATTGGACTGCGGCCAAGAATATCCTAAAGTACCTGAAAAGGATTAAGGATAAATTCCTGGTCTATGGTAGCAGAGATGAATTAGTTATTGAGGGTTATACCGACACAAGCTTCTAGACAGACAGAGACAACTTTAAGTCACAGTCTGGGTACATATTCTATCTCAATGGAGGAGTGTTAAGTTAGAAGAGTGCTAAGCAAAGCACAACTGTAGATTCTACAACTAAAGCCGAATACTTAGCAGCATTTGAGGCAGCTAAGGAGGCAGTTTGGATTTGCAAGTTCATTGGTGAACTTGGTTTTGTACCCTTCATCGAGGGACCTATGACCATAGAGCCAAGAGAACATCAGAAGGTCAAACATGTTATGCGGCGGTTTCACATGATTCGAGAATGGAAATCAGAAGGTGAAATCAGAATTTGTAAAGTTAGAACGGATGACAATGTAGCCGATCCACTGACTAAACCTTTGCCTTAAGTGAAGCACAACAAGCACGTTGAGGCAATCGGAATCAGGCACATCGGAGATTGGCTTTGATTTCCTTATTTTAGCGTTTTAATTAATTTTGGACAATTTTAATGTAAAGCACTATGATGAACCATTCAATTTTGGAGTAATTAAATTTTTCATGCGATTTAAATCACTCCGTTGGCTATTTAATTGTGGTTTAGAATTAAATAATGAGTCCATTCGATTCTCGGAATATTCAAAATAGGGTATCAAGACCAGTCTTGGTAAGGAAACACCTATTAAGTGAACATTGAATGTTATAATCGAAAATTATCCCTAATCGAGGTCATTTAAACGATGGACGATTAATGACCATTTGAGATTAGTGTGTAGTTTGATTTATAGCACCGTTTCTTGTTCTACAAGGACATGATCGTCATGAATCATTTGCACATGTATTGGTTTAGAACCATACTTGATCGACCTATGAGAATACTTTAAGAGATTAAATATCGTCATAAGTATACTTCTCATTATTGCTATCAGACCTTTTTCCTCGACCATGAGTATTGTGAGCTTTCTTGTTTGAGTACTAGTCCGCTTTGATGATTGTCAAACGTCTGCCGTAATAGGGGATTATAACGGCATCACTCGGGCGGATAGGTCCTCTCAGTAAGAGAAGCTACATTACAAGACTGGAAATGTCCTCCTATTAACAATAGGGAAGATGTCTTTGTTGTTTACAAGGCCTCTCGTAGAACGAGACTGTAAAATGCATGGCCGTGCTCGGATGGATTTTAGAAATCATCTATTTATTGACAGTCGGACTCGGAATCGAGAAACACTTCTGGATGTAATAAGGATGACAAATTAATCTTACCTTATAGTTCATGAAGAGGCATTAAGCGACATAGGAAAAGGGCTATACACTAAAAGCACACTTGTCTGGAAGGACAAGGGAGGATTGAAAGGAATAGTGTCCTTCGAACAAGTGTATTATTCCGATAGGGGGTTCGGAATTATTAGAAAGCTAATTTTTCAGTGAGGTCAAGTGATCGAAATGCCTGGGTGGAGGCCGCTTCCGATTAGTAATATTAATGCATAATTAATATTATAGCTTAATCTCGACTAAACCCTTCGGGTCAAACCCAAGCAACTAACGAGCCGAAGCGACGAATTAATTAGGAATTAATTAATAAGTCGATCGAGTAATTAATATTTAGACGTCGAAAATATTCGAGCTTGGAGCGTCGAAACCGAGCGTTGGAAATCGAGTCAAAAATAGTAAAAAGACGAGACATGAAAATAATAATAAATCAACAACGACCAAAATTCCCGCATAGGAAAACCGAGTGCTTGGGGCGCGGCAAATGCTAGCAGCACGCACCAAGTGCGGGGCTAGGCTATCATACCACAGCTAGCAGCCCGCACTAGTGTGCGTGGGTGTGCTAGCATACGGCAGCTAGCAGCCCGCACATTTGGTGCGTGGCTTACTAGGCCGTGGCAGCTAGTAGCCCGCACCAATGTGCGAGGCATGCTAACAGGCCGCAGCTAGTAGCCCGCACCAATGTGCGAGGCATGCTAGCAGGCAGCATCTAGCAGCCCGCACATTGGTGCGTGGCATGCTAGGCCGTAGCACTTGGCAGCCCACCTTGGGTGCCTTGGTGCCCAAGTGTGGGTGCCACGTGGCGTAATTTAATTGGGGGCTATGGGGTTGAGGTGGCCGGTTATGGGAGTGAGAATGGGGAGCAAGTTTGGTCCCCCTCCTCCAAATGGTCCTCACCTACTCCTCCTTGTATGCTTGCCACTTGTTGATTTATTACTATTTTGATTATTAATTTTATTTTAGCTTTAAAATAAAATGGGAAAATCAAATTCTCCCACATTGATAGGAGAGCTTTTCACACTCTTGCATTTTCCCTATAAATACCCAACTTGGGGTATTGGGAAAAGCGCTTGAGTAAGAGTTGAAAAAGGCATCACTAGTAGTGAAAACCTTTGAACTCAAGAGTTGAAAAAGGCATCACCTTTGTGAAAACCTTTGAACTCAATTACTCGGGTTTCGGTCGGGCCTTGCTAACTCCAAGGCATTGGACCTAGTCGGTGTTCGAGTTGTGGGTGGACTTCCGTTGGAGGTCGTCGTATTTTCGAGGCTAGCTTTCGAAGTAAGAGCCCCTTGAGGTCGGGCAAAGCACACGTAAAAGGTATAATTATTATCTTAATCTTGTCATTAAGTTAATTATGTTTATGGTTTTATTTATTGCGAGTGCGGTCTTGGTTTTGGGTTTGTTTCCGCGATGAGTCGGACTCACCAAACCCCAACACAATCATCCAAAACCAGCTCTCTCGATAATCCCCACTAACCAAAAGGGGGGGTTCGGGAAAGGCATAGGGTTCACGGGATCATATGTATAATCGCATCCACCGGGCCGCTTATAGTGTTAAGTGGCCGGGGTGGTGCCCATGATAGCACTAGGAGGGATATGAGGACCCTCTTAATAGGGGTAACAAGGTCTAGGACCCACGATAGGGTCAAAGGGTTCCCATTGAGGGATAGGTCCTTGTTAGACGGGGAGGTATGGGTAGTTCAAGTAAGGTTCAATCTCCCCCCTTCGCACTTGGAAGTCATACAATTGATTAGCATGAAAATCATAGCCAAGAGAAGAATCACACCCCAAAGGCATGGAAAACAAGACATTAGTGATGGAATCTAACTTGGCATGAATAGTAGATAAATCAAATGTAAAAGAAGAAGTATAAGGAGGGATAGGAGTACCTCCTCGTTCAACCGGGGGTAAAGCTTGGAAATCCGTCGAAGGAGCATCATTGGAGGCGGTTCTTGTATGATTTGACTTCTTCCGAAGAGAGGGGTCGATGTTGAATCTTGGAGGTCTCCAAGTCAAAGTCTTTGACTTACGGTTTGTAGCCTCCTTACTCGGAATCAAGAACCAATGCTTTACTCAGGACACCTTCCAAATGAAAACATTATGCTTCTTGGTACGATCAAGGAACTTTTGGTTCACAAGGGCATAGACATTGAGGAAATGAGAAGGCGTCTTCTCCCTAGGGTCAATTATCGGAGGGAGCTCGCATAACAAATCTTTATATGAATCATTGAGGCAAAGAGCGAGGATAAAGATCATTCCTCCAATTTGGATGCTTCCCGAAAGCGAAATACCATCTCGGATATCCAAAAATCGGTTGATTAAATGTTGAGTGAAATCAACAAGCTCGATCTCATGCGACTCTTGGTTGGAATCCATAGCCAACAAAGCTCTTCGCGGGAGATAGCTCCCAAAGAGTCCTTAGAGCATAGGGCATAAGTGAGAATACGATTAAATTATCTCATAGCCGGATGAACGATCGATGCGGATTTAGAAGTTTGAGGCTCATATTTCCGCTCATCAGAGATACGCCGCCACCACTCGAGTTCATCATATTCATGGTCGCTAGTCATTTTTCCATTAGCCGGATATACAAGATGGTCTTCATCAACGGCCCAAGGAAACCGAAAGTAGGAACAAAGGTGTGACTCCGACAACCGATGATCATTATTGAAAAGTTGAAAGGTCAAAGTTCTCAAAGAGTCACCACTTGACTCTTGGACCACTTCAAGGGATGATAGAAACTCATACGTCACCCTAGCATAGGTAGGGGCGCTCAAATCCAAGAACTCTAAGAGATCGAGGTTCTTGGCTAGGTAGCGAACGTCATCATCTATTCCAAGTAGCTTGGTTGTTGTTTGATCGTAGAATCTTGTTGACTTGAGCGTTCGCTTGGATAGTTGCTTAAACCTATCCCAATGTAATTCCTTAGTGAATTCAATGTCGTATGTCTCTACCACCTCGGGGGGAGGTGGAACAACGTGCCTAGCTTTGCTTGAACTTGTTCTAGCACGCTTGTTATGACGGATGGGAACCATCTACAAGAAGCAAAGAAATTCATGAGCAATTCATTTACAATTATCATTGTTCAAGAATATTCAAAAGAAATTGCTCTAAAATCAAGCACAAACATTGTTCAATAAAAATTGAAACAAGAAATGGTCACACATGAACAATGCCATGAGTATTGAGACATAAGGTTGAAGTAACTACTCATGAAGTAAAGGCAAAATCCCAAAACATTGAATTATCAAAGAAATGAAACTATCATATAGAATACCCATGAGAGAGAAAATGACCAACAGTGGTGAATCAAGGATTCAAGCAAGGCATACAAATTCATCATGAAAAAGGTTCAATGTAACATCCAATAACATCATTCAACACAAATTAAAAGTTAAAAGAATCAACAATGGAGTTCTACCATGAAAGCAAAAACAAGAGTTTCAAGCTTCAAAAATGAGGAAGAAGATGACTAGAAAGTGAGAAATTATACCTCAATGAAGTTTTGAATTACTTGCAAATTGCACAATTGATGAATATAGAACAATTAGAACACCCAATGTTAAGATTCAAGCACCAAAACAAACCCTCAAAAAGTCGAATTTTATCCCCAAATTTTCGAAAATAAAATTGAAAATTTTAGTTTTTTATTTTTTTATTTTTGAAAGATTTGAAATGAGGTTAATGTAATTTGTGATGAATTGAAAATAAAAAGGATGAATGTGCTTGAGTATTCAAAGAGATTGAAGGGGTTTATGAGCAATGAAAGAGTAGAGGAATGAAGGGGAAGTCGGGGTAAGAGAGAGGAGTTAATAAGGGAGGGTTTGGGAATGAAAGGGGCACGGAAAAGGGGTTGGTTGCTGCTGTCGATGGTGCGTGCGCACAGAGGGGTTGGTGCGTGCGCACCAGCAACGACAAAGGGGGGGCTTTGCTGCGAGTTTGGGGCTGCAACATAGGCTACAAACGCTGCCTACCTAGTGCGTGCGCGCAGCCAGGTGGTGCGTGCGCACTAGATAGGGCCTTGAGGGGGGCTGAAATAGCTTGCGACGCACCAAAATGTAGCAAAAAATCTGACCCTCTTAGTGTGCGCGCGCAGGGATGGTGGTGCGTGCGCACCAATAGGGTACGGGGGGGGGGGGTTCAAAAACCGTCAAATTTCATCAAAATTAGCTTAAATTTCTGACCCCTTTGGTGTGCGCGCGCAACCTATGATGTGTACGCACCAAGCAAGAAAATTTTGGCCATGAAAATAATCTCTTATTTGCACTAACGAGATTGTTGAAAACGCACTCGAAAAAGAGTAGAAAATCAATGAAAATGCAAACACGAGAGCCTAAAACCCCAACAAGCTTCTTCACCTAAGCTTAATCAAACCTTGCGAAACCTTGAATTAACACCGAAATTGTTGGAAATTTTCATCGGTCCAATCTCATGGTACCTAAAATCAAGAAAACAAAGAAGAATAAGATAAAATCTAAAAAATAAAAGATATAGAAAAATGAAAAATCAAAAGAAAAAGAGTTAGAAAACCGGGTTGCCTCCCGGGAAGCGCTTGTTTAACGTCATAGCTCGACGTTCTCCACCTATTAAGGTGGTTGACGGAGAAGCAACATGTGAATAAGGCCAAGAAAAGCACCATCGAAATACTTCTTGAGTCGATGGCCATTGACCTTAAACGGAGACGGAGAATCCATCATTGAAACCTCTACAACACCACTAGGAAAAACATTTTTAACCAAGTAAGGACCGCTCCATCTTGACATGAGCTTTCCTGGAAACAACTTCATTTTCGAATTGTAGAGAAGAACTTTATCACCAACACAAAACTCTTTCTTCTCAATAAGCTTATCATGAGTTTCCTTGGAACGAGCTTTGTAAACACTAGCACATTCATAAGCATCAAATCGAAGCTCCTCTAGCTCATGAAGATCTAACCACCTTTTCTCCCCCGCACTTGCCAAATCAAAGTTTATCTTCTTGATTGCCCATAAAGCACGGTGTTCGAGCTCAACCGGGAGATGGCATGATTTGCCATAGACTAGGCGGTATGGAGTGGTACCTATTGGTGTCTTGAAAGCCGTTTTATAAGCCCAAAGAGCATCATCCAACTTGTCCGACCAATCCTTCCTTTTTCTTGCATCTGTCTTTTCAAGGATTAACTTGATTTGACGATTGGAAACCTCGACTTGGCCGCTTGTTTGAGGATGATATGGAAGGCCAAATCGTTGATGAACTCCATGCTTTCGCAACATCTTTTGGAAGGCATTGTGAATAAAATGAGAACCGTTATCACTTATCACCGCCTTTGGAACACCAAACCTTGGAAAAATGACCTTCTTGAACAACTTCATTACCACCTTGTGGTCATTAGTTGGGGAAGCAATGGCCTCAACCCATTTAGACACGTAATCCACCGCAACAAGAATATATTGATTTCCAAAAGATGAGGGAAACGGTCCATGAAATCAATTCCCCAAACATCAAATACCTCTAATTCAAGAATCAGTTGTTGAGGCATCTCATTTCGTTTGGAGATATTCCCGACTTGTTGACAACGGTCGCATGTCTTAACAAAACCCCATGAATCCTTGAAGAGATGCAGCCACCATAAACCGCTTTGAAGAATCTTGGTGGCGGTTTTAGAAACACCCATATGACCACCACTCGGATCCGAGTGGCACATCTTCAAAACACTAGGCACCTCTTCGTTTGGAACACATCGCCTAAGTAAGCCATCAACTCCTCGCTTGTACAAGATGGGATCATCACACACATAGTGTCTTGCCTCTCTCTTGAGCTTCTTTCGTTGATTCTTAAAAAAGGAAGGTGGAAACTCCCCACATGCAAGAAAGTTCACTAAGTCGGCGAACCATGGGAGCTCCTTTGCCTCAAAAGCATATAAAAAGTCATCAAGCATCCTATCCTCAATTGGAGAACCATCATCATGAATTTGAGAATCTAAGACGAGATAGATGATCCGCCACAACATTTTCCGCTCCTCTCTTATCCCTAATCTCAATATCAAAAGTTTGAAGTTCAAGCACCCACCGGATCAACCTAGGCTTTGATTCTTTCTTGGCAAAAAGGTACTTGAGAGCCGCATGATCCGTGAAGACAATGTTCTTGAAACCTAACAAATAATAACGGAACTTTTCAAAAGCATGAACAATATCCAAAAACTCCTTTTCTGTTGTGGTGTAGTTCCTTTGAGCACCATTTAGAGTCTTGGACATATAATAGATCACATGTAGCTTCTTTTCCACTCTTTGATCCAAGACACCTCCAATTGCCAAATCACTCGCATCGCACATCAACTCAAAAGGTAAATCCTATCTTGGGGCTTGAACAATAGGAGTAGAGATTAGAGCCTTCTTCAACTTATTAAATGCCTCCAAACACTTATCATCAAATACAAACTCGGCATCCTTTTGAAGAAGATCATTGAGGGGCTTTGCAATGAGCGAGAAGTCCTTGATGAATCTTCTATAAAACCCGGCATGTCCTAAGAAAGATCTCACTCCTTTCACATTAACCGGAGGTAGAAGCTTCTCAATAACCTCAATTTTTTCTTTGTCCACCTCTATCCCCTTGTGAGAAATCTTATGGCCAAGGACTATGCCTTTCTCCACCATGAAGTGACACTTCTCCCAATTTAAAACCGAGTTCACCTTTTCACACCTTGCCAAATATTTCTTAAGGTTTTCAAGACATGCCTCAAATGAAACACCGCCCACGGAGAAGTCATCCATAAACACTTCCATTTCCTCCTCCAACATATCTCCAAATATACTCTTTATGCATCTTTGAAATGTTGCGGGAGCATTACAAAGGCCAAACGGCATTCTCCTATAAGCAAATGTTCCATATGGACAAGTGAAGGTCGTTTTCTCTTGGTCGTCCGGGTGGATAGGGATTTGGAAAAATCCCGAATAACCATCAACAAAACAATAGAACTTGTGCCTCGTTAGTCTCTCCAACATTTGATCAATGAAAGGAAGGGGGAAGTGATCTTTCTTGGTGGACGTGTTTAGACGTCTATAGTCTATACACATCCTCCATCCCGTGACTTTCCTCGTCGGAATGAGCTCACCTTTCTCATTCTCGACGACGGTCATGCCTCCTTTCTTTGAGACAACATGAACGGGAGAGACCCACCTAGAACTTGAGATGGGTATATAATTCCCGCATCCAAAAGTTTGGTGATCTCTTTCTTCACTACCTCTCCCATTTGGGGGTGTAGCTTTCGTTGTCTCTCAATAGAAGGTAGAGCACCCTCCTCAAGAGTTATGTGATGTGTACATAAAGCGGGGCTTATACCTTTAAGGTCATCAATGGTATAACCCAAAGCACCTTGGTGCTTTCTTAAAACATCACACAACTCTTGAGCTTGGCGCTCACTCAAAGAAGAGCTAACAATCACGGGATAGGTGGATTTGGGTCCCAAGATTTCATACTAAGGTGTGATGGAAGAGGTTTGAGCTCAATCATTGGAACACCTTTACCTTCCTTTGATGTAGCCACTTGCAACACTTCTTGGCTAGAAATGCTCATACACATTTGCTCTTCAACATCCTCAAGGCTTCTATTGATCACATCTTCATACAAAGAAATCTCCTTGCTAGGAGCACCTATCTTTTCCTTATTCAACAAAACATTCTCAAGAGCATCATTAGAAGTGAACAATTGCTTATGCATAGAAGACACAACATGATCAAGAGAATCAATCAACATGCAGTTTTCTAAAGAAGAACTTGGATACTTCATACTATCATTCAAGTCAAATTCTATCACCTCATCCCCTACTTTGAGTGAAATTTTAGCACTTTTCACATCTATCAAAGCACCCGAAGTAGCAAGGAATGGTCTCCCTAGAATGATAGGAATGTTAGCATCTTCGTCCATCTCAAGCACCACAAAATCCACCAGAATAACAAATTTCCCAACCCTCAAAGGAACATCCTCTACCTTACCCTTAGGAAACTTAATTGACCTATCCGCCAATTGCAAAGTGATATTAGTAGGTAAGAGTTCCCCTAGCTCAAGTCTTTGGGACACCGAATATGGCATAAGGCTAACACTAGCTCCTAGGTCACACAAGACATTCTCAATTTGCATTTTATAAATGGCACAAGGGATGGAAAAGTTTCCGGGGTCTTTTAGCTTAGGTGGCATCTTGTTAATTATGATTTCACTACAGTTCTCAGTCAAGTTCACCGTCTCTACACCATCACAAGTCCTCCTACCACTCAAAATTTCTTTGAGGAATTTGTGTAGTTAGGCATTTGGGTGACAATTTCGGTAAATGGTAGAGAAAGGTGAAGTTGCTTGAGTATGTCAATGAATCTTCCAAATTGTTCATCTAACTTGTGTCTCATGAATTTTTGTGGATAAGGAAGTTTGGGTTTCATAATTTCTTTCTCTACTCTCACCTCACTAGGCTTCTCAATCTCAACCTCACTCAAAGGTGCACCATCTCTCTCATCTTCAACCAAAACCTCTTTTATGCCCTTTTTGGTCTCACTCTTCCTAGGAAAACTCTCTTCAAGAACCTTACCACTCCTTGTGACAATAGCATTGACCGGTCTCTTGGGATCTAGGCCTTGGAAAGGTAAAGAAGAAGGACTAGCATGGTCTTTCAAAGCATTAGCAAGTTGAGAAATTTGGTTTTCAAGCATCTTATTATGAGTCATTATTTCATTAAATTTCTTATCACTTGCGGCCATGTAAGTGTTCAACAACTTTGTTTGATTTTCTATGATTTCTTCCAAATTGGTTCTATGTGAAGAAGAAGAGGTTTGAACATAGGAATTATCATTTTGGGCCTTTGGAGCAAAACCGGGTGGGGGGCCCCTTTGAGAATTATTTTGAAAATTTCCCCTATTTTGATTGTTCCAATTACCTCTACCTTGATTATGGTTACCATAACCTTGGTTATGATTACCATAATTTTGGTTATGATTTTGGCTACTATAACCTTGGTTGTTATAGTTACCTTGGGAATTTACCACCACCTTGGTTGTAGTTGTCAAAATTGTCATGGTTGTTGTAATTCCTACCATTGACCTCTTTGATTCTCAAACCTAGAATCATGATTATTTGACACATAGTTCACATGCCCATTCACATTTCCATCTTGATCATCATACACATCCATACATGCATGAGGGAAACTAGAAACATCATGATCATACGACCCACAATCATCACAAAACAAGCATCCACTAGGCATGTTACTAGAAGTGGGAGGGGGTTGAGAATTAGAAGACATACCTCTCCCCTTATATTGGGAGGGAAGACTTGAAACTTGGTAGGTAGCACTTTCCAACTTCGCCTTAATAGCAGACATCTCCTTCCCCAAGTTTGTCATTTGTGAGGATAGATTGTTTATTGCATTTATATGATCAACCAAGTACACCGAAGAGCTACTCTTCCTAGTTGACTCTCTTTCTCCATCTTGCCAATCTCTATCCTACCTCACTACGTCTTCAATTATGTCCACCACTTCCTCTTCCGTTTTGTTCATGATAGGACCTCCGGCTCCTCCATCTAAACATGATTTTCCTTGAGGACTAAGGCCTCCATAGAAGATTTGAATAATTTGGTAAGTAGGAATTCCGTGGTGAGGACATTCTCTTTGATACTCTTTGTATCTCTCCCATGCTTCATAGAGACTCTCACTAGGCTTTTGCTTGAAACCTTGAATCAAAGCTCTAGCCTCCGCCGTTTTCTTGGGAAATTCCATTCACCTAGATAGTATTGCAATACTTTTCAAACTCCTTGAGATGATTTAGCGGGCTTTCATGCTTGGCCCCACTAAATTGTCGCCTCTCTATCAAAGTGATCATTGCCGGTCTTATTTCATAGTCATTTGCCGGTGTTGTAGGTGGAGTAATCCCACTCTCAAATCTATATGCACCGGGAATCCCCAATTCTTTCAACGCCACCCTAGGATTTTCTCCCATTCCTGCTTGTTCCTCTTGTTGTGGTTCTTCTTCACTTGAAATGCTAGGGCTCAAAGATCATCTAGCACCCCTTAACCTTGCAATAGTTCTCTCAATTTCCGGATCAAATGGCACTAGTGAATGACCACGTGCTCTATGCATAAAATTTCAAAAGAAATGGTTAGTAGCACGGCTAAAAGTGTAGCCTAAAACAAAATCTTTTTGTATTTTCAATTAAGGGTGAAATAGACTCAACAACTATAACAAAGCACCAATATCACCCCCCGACAACGGTGCCATTTGACGTAGGGAAAAGTAGGTCGTTTTCTACCCTTTCCTAGAGCCAAAGAAAACTTATAAACACTCGACCAACCTAATACGAATATATGGTAAGTCAAGGGTTGAACCCAAGGGCATGAGTAGGTGCAAGATATAGCCTAGGTCAAGCTACTTCGAAGATTGAGGGAAGATGCGGCCGGTAACTAGGTATCAAGAAAACTAGATTAATCGAGAAATTAAATATACTAAACACTAGGGATACTGTTCCACATGCAAGCTCAATGATTATGCTAATTGAAGGATCACTCAATCAATTCAAACGTTGCAAAGGACAAACAATAGTTACAATCAAAGGAATTCAAGAGCTATCTCCTATAAGCCAAGCTAGGGTTCACTATGAATGGCTAACTAGGAAAATCACAATCAAAATCAATCAATTAAAGCAATTCTCAAATCAAGGGTTCATGTCATTGAAATTTGTAATGCAATCTAGATTAATCTTATAGGTTGATCACTCCTAGTCTAATAAATCACATGCACAACCATGTCAACCAATTTAATTGCAACAATTCAATCAATCAAGGATCATCAACTAGCAAAAATCAACAATCTAGCATGCTTCCCCTTCTCCCTAGCAACTAATCTACTCACTAATCATGATGAAATTGAAAAACAAAACAAATTCAATAAAAATCATATTCATTTTAAGTTTAATCAAGAAGGAATTCAATCTCTCAAAAAATTCTAAAGCAAAGAAAGAAATTCAAATCAAACATTCAAAATTAAAGGAAATTGCAATAGAAGTAAATTCAAAGGAAAGAAATCTCACAAACTTTCATTGATGAGAAGAAGAAATCCAAGATCAAATTGAAATCCAAGATCAAATTCAAGTACTATGAAGTATCTTGAGCTTCTCTCTCTACTTTCTCTATCTACTAAATCTGGAAAAATATATGTCAAGTACAAAATGAGTCGTCCCCCTAAAAAGGAAAAGATTAAGGGTATAAATAGAAAAACGAGCGAAAGGGGCGGGACGCCTGGTGCGCGCGCACCACCAGGCCGCGCGCGCACACAAGTGGGTCCGCGCGCACGCACCCCCTATGCCGCGCGCGCGCACCCCTGCTCGGTGCTCGTGGCCTTACCTCCTTGGCTTGCTCGATCAATCTCCGTGCTCCTGAGCATCCTTATCATTGGTGTACTCGAGGCGATGCTCGTGAGAAGGGCAGCTCCTTTATCTTCCAAGCATTAGAATGCCTCAAGCCAAAGCATAACTTCCAAGGCCCTCGAGCTCGCGGAGCTAGCTTGAATTGCGCTTTCGGAATCCTGAACCTTGCTCCATCAACTTTCTTGAATGCGCTCGAGCTTTCTCCTTGGTGATCATAACTCGGGAAACTCAGCATACCTACAAAACAAATCAAGGAAACAAAGAATCGAGAGAAATAGTCGAGAAATGAACAAAATGACAAGAAAACCATTAAAAGCATGCATTTCTCTAAACTTACACATAAACACGCAAAGCAAGCATTATTATGTAAAAACACGGCAAAAAGGACTAAAAACGAGAATAAAACTATGAAGAAAACCTAGCCTAAGAGTGCCATAAATGACACTCATCAGCATTCTTGGGTTGAAGGACAACTAGAAGGACCCCCTTACTGTTACCCCTAATAATCCTCCTGAGCTTTTTGAGACTCTAGAGGTTTATGCTGGCTCTTTGAAGGGTGAAGTTCGCTTAGCCCTTACTGAACTGAGGGCTGTCTTTGGCATTGTGACCGCTGCTGATCATGCAGGATCTAGTCGTGCTGAAGCTGAGCCTTCCTCTTCCACTGTTGGGGGTGGACGAGAAACTCATCCTGCACCTAGGGAAGTTACTTTAGGGTTCGAGGCGTTAGTGGCGCAGGGTGCTTCTCCTGAGAAGCATTCTGTTGCGGCTTTCGGCCATGCGACACCTTAGATTTCTGTGGTAAATGAACCACTGAATCAAGCTTTTGATGATTCCAAAAATAATGATGACGACTTTGCTGACATCGTTCTTAAGTTTCCCGCTGAGAAGGCTGAGACTACTTCTATGGTGGGTGAGAAACCCACAACTTCTGCTGAGCATGTTCTGCTTTATTCTCCTAGCATTGGTACTACCGTTGCTACTAAGGACGCTACAGGTTCTTCTACTGAGGCTTTTGATTTTCAGCTCCCAAACGAGACTATTATGGAGCTACCAAGGATTCTACCTCGCCCTTTTGGGTTACGAGGCCGCTTGCGAAGCGCTAGCAGGGGAGGGTACTCTCAGCCTGGGGGTTCACACAAGCAGGATCATCTAGTTATTAATTTGGAGGATGATCCTGTGGTCTCTCCCTCAGCTGATGCTGATCAGCCCGCTGTTAAAAAGGCCCGTACTTCCTCTGCTCTTGATCCCTTCGCTTTTCACTCTGCCAACACTGGGCTTCTTGGTGAGAACACTACTAGGGAGACTGGCACCCAGAACTCCAGTGAGCTTAATTGATGTGTTCACCAGTTCTTGGATGATGCATTTGAGAACCCACTCTTTGCGACCTCGATCTCTACTGGGGCACTTTTCGTCCTACTAGACCTATGTAGTTTTGGGAGGTTCCCATTGATGCTTCTCTTCGCCCTCTGCTGTGTCCTATTGGGGTCGAGAACGCTCCATTCCGCCCTTTGATGAATGTTAGGGCTGATGAGTCCTTTTTTGTGGACAATCCACAAAACGGTGGCACCTTGGGTTACCGCCTTACTTAGGGCATTCGTCTCCTAGCTGACTCTACTAGCAGCTCAGTCAGTCTCCCTGCCACCACTGCGTGCCATGATCTGTAGAAGGTTAGCTTTTATATTTCTAGCTTTTTCTTTTTGTTTTGATTTCCTCCTTCTGCTTATTTCTTATTTTTGTTGCTTTGCTTATCTGCTTCAGCTTATTTTTCTTTGCTTTTTGGCTTAGCTTATTTTCGTCATTCTGTTTGCTTGCAGCTTACCAAGTCTGTTGGCAACTTGGCTAATGCCTTGCTTACAGTGGAGAAGGAGTACCAGAACCAGGGCTTGACCCTTACTCAGAAGGATAAGGAGATTCAACAGGCTCGTTCTGAGAGGGATGCAATGGTTGGTGAGGTGACTTCCTTCAGAGAGAAGACGGGTGCCCTACAACTACAGCTGGGAGAGTTCCAACTCACCAAGATGAAGCTGGCGGATTGCAAGGGATAGCTGGGAACTTCTCAGGCTAGGGTGCAAGCGTTGGAGGCTGAGATGGCTGATCTACAGGCTTGACGAGAGAATGAGCTTAAGGCTGCTAGAAAGGAGGCACTTAAGTCTTTTGTGCTTTCTCCTGCTTTTGCCAAGTTGCTCTCTGATCGCCATGATGGAGGTTGGGAGGCCGCAGCCTGCTGTGTAAGCGGTCTCTATGGTGGGGGTGAGGAGCAGCACGCTCATTTCAACGCCTTTTGGGTTAAGGTTGAGGCTGCTCGGGAAGCTAGCCTTTTTGATCTGCCTGTTGACCATCCTCGCATTGCTAACTGCAAGGTCCCCAATCATGCCGTGCTGAATTTGGAGGTGCCTTTATGCACTGATATTGCTGCCGCCATTGGAGTGGAGACTTTAGCTGATGAGCAATAAAGGTTTTGGCGGATGTTTCCCCCTTCTTCCAGCGGTTCATCAGAGTTTCCCTCACCTAAGTCTGTAGTCACTAGGTAGCTTTTGTAGCCTTCCTACTGAATGTTTACTCTGTCTTGGTGGACAGAGGTTCAGCTTGTTAGTACATGCGTTTGATAACTTCTTTATAGCCTTCCAACTGAATGTTTACTCTGTCTTGGTGGATAGAGGTTCAGCCTGTATGCTTGTTTGTACATGCTGATGGGCCATGGTGTAGTTTCACCTAAACCTTAGCTCAGCAGCCCCTTTGTTGTACCCGGGGGAGCCTCGTAGGTTGGGCTTTCTTGTTGCTCTTTCTCTTACTACTTCTTTGACTTTGTTTCCTAACTTGGCTGTATAGGGCTTTCCTATCCTTTGGCCTTTTATTGCGCTTGGTGGGAACCTGTCAAATTTTATGCCTTTCATCTTATTTATGACAAAGGCTTATACTATGTGTCTTCTACTTAGTTTTTGTAGAGACTTTCTTGTATATCATTTAACTTGCTTGGCTGTATCTTGTTTGTATATCGTTCAGCCTGTATTGTTGTGACTTGTTCATGTCATCCAACTTGTTTTGCTATGACTTATTTAAGTCGTTTAGCTTTTTGGCTGCTTATTTTTATATCGTTCAGCTTGTTTTGCTGCGACTTGTTTATGTCATTCAGCTTGTTCTGCTGCGACTTATTTATGTCATTCAGCTTGTTTTGCTGCGACTTATTATTTTATGCATCTTACTTATCTTTATAAGAGCTTATTTCTGGTCCATCTTCTCTCTCCCCATAAAAGAGGTGAACTGGGTGGAACCAAGAGAACCTTGGTGATGCCTGCTCAGCCTGCCCCTTTGCTTTTCGTTCGCCTTCCTTGCTCAAGTTGAACGTGCCAGGCCTCCCCCTCAGGCGTCCTCGAGGTGGTGCCCTGTTTTACTTTGAGCAGGCAAGTTGAACTTAGGGAAGTGTGCTCTCCTTTGCCTAATGATTTCTTGTTGCATCTTATTGTGATGTTTTTAGCCTTTAATATTTCTATGGCATTTTCTGCATGTTAGTGTGTAATGCTAAAGCATAACTCAACAGGTAAACATGTTTAACAAGATCATATGGTATACTCCTCACGTAGAGGCTCGTATTTCATTGAATTCAAATTACTTAAGTTGCCTTGATTAACATCACATAATTTTAAACAATGTCTTTGCATAACTTAAACAAAGTTTTTTTTATTTCTACTTGGCCATTTGTCTTTTAAACAAAATATTTCTTTAGCACATATGCGTTGAAACTATTCCTTAAGACCTCACCTTCTTGATCTGCGAGGAGGAAAGCGCCTAGCCCTACTTGCTCATGGATGATGAAAGGGCCTTCCCAGTTGGCTGACAGCTTTTCATGCTAGTTTCCTCTTCCTACAGTTGTTGTCCTTCTGAGAACCAGGTCTCTAGGCAGCATTTCTCAGTGCTTGACTCTCTTATTGAAAGCCTTTAAGATTCTACTTTTTTAGGCTGCTAGCTTAAGAGTTACTTTTAGCTGTATCTCTGGCAGGAAATCCAGCTCCTCCAGCAGGCGCTTCTCATTCCCTTGCTGCTCATAGTGTTAGATTCTCAGGCTAGGGATTTGCACCTCTACTGGAACTACTGCGTTTGCCCAATAAGCCAGGGTGAAAGGACTTTTTCCAATAGACTCCTTCTCTGTCGTTCTGTTTGCCCATAATACTACTACTACAAAACTTGGAAAAAAGACCCCCAATTAAAGACCCGTTATTTAACCAACGGGTCTGTTTGATGTAAAAGATCCAATATTAATTATAATGGGTCTCTTATGTGTATTAAAAAAAAAGAGTGACAAATGGGAGACCAGTTATCAATCCTAACAGGTCTCTTATTTTATTAGGTCCCACACCTCTAATTAGAGAAGGAAATTGAAAGATCCGTTGACTAATATGACGGGTCTTTTAGCTTTGCTCTTACTTCTGCTAGTAGAATTGCCCTGATCTTTTTATTTTCATCATTATATCCCAAAAGACATTAACCTATTCTCTCTCTACAAAACCTCCGCCCAAGCCCAACCCATAATTAAAACCCTCATCCTTTCCTTATGAATGCGCCGCCATCACTTCTTCAATTCCCTTCTCCATTGAATCAATACTCTGTCATTCTTCTCCATTAAATAAAAAATACTACATTTATTCTAAGAATGGTAAAATGGGCTCGTTCTCTCCTCTTACATGGTTGCTTTTTATCCTCCTTATTTTCCCAAGTTTGAGAATATCGCTATTTGCTAAGTTCCGATTATGGTTCGATAATAGATCTGCAAATTATGAAGAATTGTTAATTTATGACTGAAATTCCAATTAAAATTCAGGTAATCGATCTACAAATTGATTTTTCAGTTTAAATTGTCTCTATATTTATGATTTAATTGTTATTAAACTTTTAAATTGTATTTTATATAAAGTTTCTTATCATTCATTCATTTCAGAATTTTTCTCAAATTGAACAAATTTTATGAGTTGAATGTTATGAAAAGTATTACAATTTTTTTTGTATTTAAATGAATTACATATGATGCGGTTCTTAATTACACCTTATATTCAATTTTGGTTGTAGTCCTATTTCGGGTTTCACCTTTAGGGTCATTTCTCTGATTGGCTGATTAATGAAGGTTTCCGGAGCTAGTTGTTGTATTTTTTTGCTGGTGTTCTTCACCATTCAGTCTTATTATACTCAAGTGGGTAACTAACTAACTATGTTATAATTGTTTTGGATGTAGTATATTGTTTTGTCAATGAATTTGTTTTGTTTTATATCAATTTCATTAATTAAGATTAATTTGTCTTATTTTTTTTTGTCAGGTTTGTATAATTTGGTCATAGTAAATTCTCAAATAGAGGAGATTGAAAATGGAGTATTCAAGCCTTGTTGGTGTATGGTGTTATTATAATTGTAAAATTTCAGTAAATTCAAAGTCTTTTTTTTTTGTTGCAAATTTATGTTGGATGATTTTATTGTATCACATCAATTTTAATTTAATCTGTTGCTATTTTTTGTACTCTTAAAGTGTAATTTACAATTTATAAATAATCTGCCAATTTTTACATTGCATATAAATAGAATTTTCAAAAATCAAATGAAAAACCTCCAAAACCGGACCAAATAAAAAACAAAAATATTAGTTTTTTTTCAAAAAACTAAGAGGACAAAGAGACCCGTTATTTGACATGGTAGGTCTATTTGGTACCACTTAACAGACCCGCTATCTCTAATACCGGGTTTCTTTTTCTTCAAACTTATTAAATTTATAACTCATGTAATAGACATGACATCACTTACAACGGGTCTCTCTGTCATAAAAAATAAACCCCCCACTAATGACGGGTCTCTTTACCAAACAGACCCCTAAGATAGAGACCCGTTGTAAGGCGGTCTATCAGGCATATTTCAATGGGTCTCTTTGCCAATTTTTGTAGTAGTGTACCTCTGGGACTAGGTCAGTATGTCCTCGCTGTTGCCTGGTGCAATTCACCTGCTTGCTTACTGCGATGCTGCTCTCTTTTAGGACTTCCACCATGACTTCCTTGTGAGGCTTTGCAGGGTATAACTGGCTAGCTTTGATAATGCATCAGCTTGGGAATTTTTTGCTCTAGGGACCAGGTCTATCTGAAAATGCATTAGCTGAGCCACCAACTCTTTTACCTTGGTTGTGTACTTTAGCATTGTAGGCTCTCTAGCCTCATATTCCCCCTTCAGTTGGCTAGCTACCAGCTAGGAGTCAGTCTGCAGGTGCACTTTTCTGGCTCCTGCTGCGATGCTTCGTTGTTCGATGCCCTGAATTTAAACTTAATGGCATACTCAAATACATTCCTTCTAGCGATGTTATTATTATTCCTGCTCCGCTTCCCGTTTAAGCTAAAGATCCATCTACTGCTACCTTCCAGACTCCAACTTCTTCTTCCTTTTCTTCGTAAGAGGCTTCCACTATGAAGTCTGCTAAGGCTTAAGATTTGATAGCTGCCCTAGGCTTGACCTCGAATTCATATTCAAAGAGCTCTATCGCCCACTTCAGGAGCCTGCCTAAGGCGTCCATTTTCTGCAGGGCTTTCTCCAGCGGGTGGTTTGTGAGGATTTGAATTGTGTGCGCATCGAAATAGGGTTTCAACTTCCTTGCTATTGTTACCACTACAAAGGCCAGTTTTTCTACCAATGGGTATCTTTGCTCAGCCTCTGTCAGTACGTGGCTTACAAAGTATACTGGTTTATGTTGTTTTTTTCTTTCAACTAGGAGAACTGACGAGATTGTTTGTATTTAGGCGGAGATGTAAGTTGTAGTTTTTCGCTCAGCTCCGAGCTGATCATGGTCGGGAGCTTGGTCAGATGCTCCTTGATCCCCTTGAAAGCTTCTTTTTCTACCACACCCCACTTAAACTCTCTGTTTCCTTTCAGCAGCAGGTAAAATGGTAGGGCTTTGTCAGCTGACTTGCTGATGAATCGAGTCAACGCTGCCATTCTTCCTATCATTCGCATGATATTTTTAGTGCACTTTGCCTCTGGGAGGCTTAAGACTGCCTCCACTTTCTCCGGGTTAGCGTCGATTCCCCTCTCATTGAACAAGAAACCTAGGAACTTCCTAGAGCTCACCCTGAAAACGCAATTCTTTGGGTTGAGCTTGATATTATACTTATTCAGCGTGGCAAATGTTTCTTCTAGGTCCATGATATGCCCCGCTTGCGTGACACTCTTGCAATTGAGTCGTCAACGTATACTTCAACATTTCTCCCCTTTTGGTGCATGAACACTCTATTCATTGTCTTCTGAAAAGCAGCCCTCACATTCTTCAGCCCGAAGGGCATAACTATGTAATTGTACACCCCCCTTCGGTGATGAACGCGGTCTTCTGCCTGTCTGGCTTGTGCAGGCTGATCTGATGATACCCTGAGAAGGCATCCATGAAGCTTAGCAAGGCGTGGCCGCTGGTTCAGTCTACCAACTGGTCAATCCGTGGCACCGAATATCAGTCTTTTGGACATGCTTTATTTAGATCTTTGAAATCAACGCACATCCTACACTAGCCATTCGCTTTCTTTACCATGACCACGTTGGCCAGCCACTGTGGATAATCACAAGGCTTTATGAATCCAGCCTCTAGGAGCTTGTCCACCTTCTCCTAGATTGCCTGATTTTTCTTCGTGGAGAAGATTTTCTTTTTCTGCCTAACTAGCTTGATGTCCTCTTTCACATTCAGCATGTGAACCATACCTGCGGGGCCAATTCCTGGCATCTCGTCTGCTGAAAATGCGAAAATGTCCTTATTCACTCTCAATAGCTCTATGAGGTAGACTTCCACTCCAGGCTCAATATCTTTCTTAATTTTTACCGTTCTAGAGTTGTCGCCCTCTGTAAGCTCAACAGTTATGTGCTCCACACTGGGCAGCAGCCTGGCTGCCTCTTGTTTCGCTGGCTCAAAGTTTTCCATTGCTAACTTCTACTTATCCTTTTCTTTGTGATACTCCTCTCGCTTCCTTTTTCTTGATTTCCTTTCAACATGCTCATTGGACCTTTGCTCTAAGCCAAGCTGCTGCCTGGTCCTAGCTAGCTACTTTAAGGCTGTGATATAACATTGTTGGGCTATCTTTTAGCTTCCCCTGAGCTTTGTAGACCACCCATCATTGGTTGTGTATGCCATGGCAAGGTGATAGGTGGATACCACCCCGCCTATTTTGTGAATAAGTGGTCTTCCCACGATCACATTGTACGGTGATGGAGAGTCTATTACCAAGAACTCTGCTCGAACATCTCGTCGCCTAGACCTCTCTCCAACTCGAACTGAGAGCTCAATTATGCCCTCCGGAATCAGTCCAGACCCATTGAACCCGGTGACTTCATAACTCACCCTTTTTAGGTCTTTTTTATCCAGTCGTAGCTCTTAGAATGCACTAATGTATATGATGTTGGTTGAGCTGCCACCATCTATTAGTACTCTACCTACCTCCCAGTTTCCAATTCTCATAGTCACTACCAGAGGGTTATCATGAGGGTAAATTATGCCAGCCTGGTCATACTAATCAAATGTAGCTCGTAGCTGCGGGGGAAGTGGTGGCCATCTGCGTTTCTCATTGTAATTTATCTGGTGGATCATTGCTCGCAAGTCAGCGCTTGCTCTATTCATAGTTCCACCATGCACTAGTCCACCATTGATTGCATACACCCTGCCCTTTGGTTTGCTGTCTCGATCTCTACCCTCAACCGAGCCTCTGTGACCTCCCATGCGGTCATAGCCAGACTTGTCCTCTTCTCTTCTCTTGGAGGAGTTAGAATGTTTCTTGAACTGGTTCAGGTATCCCCTCCGAACTAAGTCCTCTATGTTGCCTTTCAAGTGCGTACATTCATCAGTGGTGTGTCCATGGTCTTTGTGGAAGTCACACCACTTGCTTGGATCACGGTTTCTATTCACCATTCTGGGTAGTCTCTGCCACTTATCGTCAGCCTTGTTCACACTGAAGATATGAGATCTCGAATGAGTGAGCAGAGTGTATTGGTCAAACCTCCCAAGCCTGCCTCCTCGTTTCTAGTCTAATCTTCTCACTGCTACTGCCCTGTCTGTATCCCTGCGACCTTGTTCAGCTCTACCGGGCTGATCCACCCTGGTTGTATTTTCTGCCCGGGTGACTTCAACTCGCTTTACTGGGTCACTTGGTGCGTTTTTGTTCAGCATTGCCTTGTTGGTCTCATCCGCTTTTATGAACTCGTGCGCTTTTCCTAGCGCTTCAGCCAGCGTTTTAAGACTCTTTCGTCCCATATACGCTCGGAACGGTGAGCCCGAAAGCAAGCCGCTCTGCATTGCTAGCAGCGCTACCTCCTGGCTCATGTTTGGGATGGCTATTGCTTCTTTGTTGAATCAGGTGATGAACTCTCTTAGGGGTTCATCTTTACCTTGCACCAGTGTGTAGACGTCGTTTAAAGCGCGCCTACGTTAAGCATGTTTGAATATGCTTGGCACTAATAGGAAGTAGGAATTGACATATACGATTAGGGACAAGGAAAGTAGGGAGCCGCCAACAAGTTTTTAAGGAGCTTGTAAACCGTTCATAGATCATAAAAGGCAACCACGATAAAGGGACAACGATAGGCAACAATGATTGACCCGTGAAGGTTACACCCCATTCATAATCCATGAGATTACTAACTCCATATGGTTTTGAACCACGAAAGGACGATTGGGGATGACGGTACGAAGTGAGTCATGGAGTCACATTCGCCCGTATTGGCCTCTACTCGATTCTTATAGTGAAAAGTGATTCCTGCGATCTCAAAGGCATGTAAACAAAGATTCAATTTGCTCCAAACTATTATTAGGCTAAATTGGTTGAATATTAACGCAACACATAATTCTAAAATATGAGTGCTTAAGGAAGGAATTGAATGATGTAATTAAGAATATAAGTTTAAGGCTTAGAATATGAGAGAGAGAGAGAGAAGAGAATGATTTTTGGTGTAGAAGAGAGGAAGAGAGAATGATCTGGTGCCCCGAAACTGTAGAAATCAAGTCTACATTTATAGAGAAAATGATCAGAGGGAACATACGGAACCCTAAAAAGATAAAACCCTAATTTGGGCACCGTGACACGGCATGTGTCTGCCGCGACACGGCAAAAAGTGCCGTGACACAGTATAGATTACCACGTCACGCTGCAATAGCTGCCCTAAAATGATAAAATGCGTGTGGTTTTACACGGATAAAACACAGAAAATTCCCGTGACTCGGCATTGGTACCGTGACACGGCAGAAACTGCCGTGGCGCGGCACGTGGCGCCGTGTCACGGTGCACTGCTTTTCCCGAAATGCGTGTGAGAAAAACACGAAAAAAAAGCACCGTGACACGGCGTAAAATACCGTGTCACGGAAATATTGAATAAGCTCATCATTTCTCCCTTGGTTTTGTTTTGCTCGAGGATGAGCAAAAGATAAGCTTGGGGGCATTTGACGAGTGTCATTTATGGCACTCATTTGATGAGTATTTAGCTTGTTTTTACCTTATTTTCATAGCTTTCTTTCTAAATAAACACTTAGTTTTATGCATTTTCTCTTTATTTCGCTTTTCTATCTTGTTTTGTGTCTTAATGGTGTTTCTAGTATTTTCTCTTTTATTTGTTCTCTTTTTGTTGCTTTTCTTTTATTTTAGATTTTCTAGATTTAGTTTTTATTTTATTCTAGTTTATTTTCATATTTATTTCATTTTTCTTTCCTTTATTTTATTTAATTTTGATTTCTTTTATTCCTTTCATTTTCATTTTATTTCTATTAATTTTGTTTGTTGGTTTTAGTTTCCTTTTACTTCATTTTCCCCTTAGTTTTACTTGTGTTTTGTAGGTGAATAATAAAGTCAAGTTGTGCATTTAGAAGGCTGCCCTTCTCACTGGCATCACCTCAAGTGCACCGATGATAGGGATGATCGGGAGCGTAGACGAGCCGCACCAACTTCTCAACCACTCAAGTGTTCCCCTGCTCCCGTAATAGACTCTTCGCAGCCCTTGCAATACCCAAAAAAAACACCAGTTAGCCACCATATTCACGCCACAAACCACCACCTTTCTCACCTCCAAAATCCGCCACCAACATCAATTAATTCCAGCAGGCCTCCAGCTTCAACCGTACCTCCAGCCTGCTATCCTCTGCAACACCAAGCTTCAGCAGCTTGCACACCTTTCAGCCGCAACGAACTGACCACCAGTTCAGCTCCTATTTCCACCACCTTCGCACCATAACTCCAACCGTAACCGACCACCACGCAATTAGCCACTAACGCCACCTATTCCGCCTCTTTCCCATGTTCCAGCCACGCTATTCTAATTGAACAGCAGCTCGCTGCCCCTGCTCCAAACCAGCCACCACAGCTCCTATTTCCGCCACAACCGCAACAAATTGCACCTCCTTCTACCTCCGTATTCAGCAACTAGCAGCCATGAAAATGGTGCGCACGCGAAGACCCTTTTATGCGTGCGCACCACAACATCCTGAAGCTAGAGCTAGCAACCTCAAGTATGGTGCGTGCGAGAAGTCCCAGCTGTGCGCACGCATTAATGGGCTTATTTTGAGCCGTTGATTTTGATGGAATTTGATGATTGAACGGCTGTGATGATTTGCGGTGATGATGTGCGTAGCATGGGATTATTTCCCATTGTTAAGAAGCAGCTAATTTCGATTCTTTCTTTCTCTTAATTCTCTTTTTAATTTCCCTTTTATTTTCTATTTCATTTTTCATTTTTATTTTCTTTTCTTATTTAATTTTATTTTTGTTTCCTTTCCTTTTCTTTTAATTCCTTTTCTCTTTTATTTTCTTTTAACCATGTAAATATAAATACCCATTTTTGGGTTAGAGAATTAACAAGTAGAATTAGAATTCATATTTTAACTTAGGTTGAGAGTTTCTCTCTCTAGTTTTAGGGATAGTTTAGGAGTAGTTTAGAGAGAGAAAGTGAAGGATTTCAATGGTGGTTTGAGAGATTGAAGATTCAATGGTGACAAATGTATTGAAGATCTTCTTAATCAATCAATGAGCATTTCTCACTCTATCTCATCTTATTGCTTTGTTTAATTTCATGTTTGTTTGGTTTAATTTTGATGTTTGATTCTTGATAATGGAATTGTTCATGATATTTCATTGGTTCTTGATTTTTTTAGTTGATTGTTGATAGACGATGATTCTTGAGTAGTTGTTTGGCTAAGAATTGGGTGAAACTTGTATGATTGATTAATTGTGATTAATTTGGTAATTGTGTTGATTGATTGTTGAGATCAAAGTTATTAATGAAGGTTTGCATGTGTGTAATTCGATTAGGCCTTTAAAATTATGCTAGATTGCATTGTAATTGCTAATGACACGACCAATTGATTTAGGAATTGCAATTATCGATTGGTTTGGATTGTGATTCTCTTAGTTTGTTATTCATAGTGAACCCTAGCTTAACGATTAGGAGATAGCTCTTTGATTCCAATTGATAGCTCTTATCATTAGTCTTCACATCCTTTGATTGACATGATCTTCCCAAGTTGTTGCAATTATCATGATTACTTGTTGATCCCCATTCCTAGTGTTTTATTTTTTTGATTGTTAGTTTGTTAGTTGTTACTATTCCTTCTTCACCTTTGACTTCGACCTAGCTTAGGCGCATAATTGAGAGTCCTTGAACATTACCGTTCCTTTGGGTTCGACCCTTGACTTACCTCTATACTCGTATTTAAGTTTGTTAATTGTTTATAAATTAGTTTGGCTCTAGGGAGGATTAGATAACGACCTACATTTTCCCTACGTCACCCCCCTCCGATGCTTAAGTTAGAATGTGTTTAGAGAGAGAAAGTTTGCTTAGAGAGATACAGAGAGTGTAATAACTTGTGTGTCTAACCTCTTTTCAATTGTACTTTGACCTTTATTTATAGGCGTACGATCTCCTTTGTGGAGAATCATACTTGGTCAGCCTGTGGGCTGACTATGTTAGGCTGAGGAGCCCCTTCGACTATTCTTCCAACGGTGAGTGCGCACCTCAGGGGCCAGTCCGGGAGCCTGGTGATAGCTCAGCAGGAGCTATCCTATACAACTAGCCCCTCAAGAGGTGGTATGAGGTCACTCATGCCAGCTCTTGCTTACGCGGTAATCCTTTTTTAATGGTTCCGGCTGGAGGAAATAGCTCAGCAGGAGCAATCTCCTACAACTAGCCCCTCGAGAGGTGGTATGACGTCACTCATGCCAGTTATTCTAAGCGCATGGTCTTTTCGGCCGTTGCTTAACGGGTCGTCTGGCTATACTATCTCGTGTATCACTAGCCCCTCAAGTCTCTGGATTGACTACGCGATTCTGAGACTTGAGTGGTCATGCTGTAGGTCGATGGAGATGCGTTGCGTTTGTGCTTTATGATAGTGGCTTTTTTTTGCCAGCGACGTGTATGTCTTTCTGTATTGTTGTACGTTTCATTTATTCCTGCTGATGCTAGAGAAACAATTTTTCCTAGAAGAGACTTTAATTGTTATGCCTGGAATTTGAGACATGACGAGCCTTCAGGGAGGAATTTCGATTACTCCCGCTGATGTCTGAGAAATGACGAGCTTGTAGGGAGGAATTTTGATTACTCCCGCTGAAGTTTGAGAAATGACGAGCTTGCAGGGAGGAATTTTGATTACTCCCGCTGAAGTCTGAGAAATGACGAGCTTGTAGGGAGGAATTTCGATTACTCCCGCTGAAGTCTGAGAATTTTTTTTGTTTTTTGTTTTTGGGCAGGAACAGTGTTTTGCATGAGTGGGACACGTGTCAGCCATCCTAGTGGTCAGTTTATTTTGTACTGAAGTGACATGGCGGTTTTGCTTTATTGCTTGACTCAACCGTCTATTTATTTCCCCATTAAATTCACTGTCTCCCTTTCTTTCTTTTTACCTTCTTCATTTTTTCACCTTCCTCTTTCTTTTAACAAATTTCTCGCTCTTCATCTCCTTCACAGACATGCCTCATCCCTGCATTGTTATTGTAAGTTCTCGTCTCTCTCGTCGTTGTTTTGCTCTACTTTTTTTTATTGTTGTTTGTTTTCCTTTCACTCTTTATATTCACTGAGATTTCTCGCTTTTTGGTTGCAGTTTGAGACCTTTCCCTTCGTTCAGCTTCTTGTGCCGCCATTGTTGTCGTGCTCTGTTACTTTCTGCAACTTTTTGTCATAAAGGTACTTTTATTGTGCCTTTTCTTGTATGTATGTTCCCATTTTTGTTTCTTTTTGTATTTTTTCTTCGCAAGATTGCCTCTTTTGATCAATTTTGACTGTCTTCGTCCAATTCATCCCCTTCTGTTGTTGTATTTGTATTCTCCATTCTTTTCTCCCGATTCTTGCGTTGCTTTCCTTGCACTCGTTCTTTTGGGATTTGACTGATCTTTGCTTTTTTGGCACCCCATTCTCTTCATCTTCTTTGGGGGGCTTTTCTGTCTTTGTAGATCTTTTTAGGATGTCTGACGCTTGTGACAGTTAAAATGTTAGTGAGCCTTTTGTGGCCATTGAGTCAGGCTCTCCTTCAGAGTCATCTTACTTAGGTGAGCGCTCTGCGCGCACTTTTTTTGCTTCTCCTGTTTTTCCCCCCTCCTTTACAAATGGTTATGCCTTTTGATTTCCCTCCTGCTACGGGCAGGGCGAGTACTGCTGCGGCTCCTCCTGTTGTACCTGAGTCGGGTAGTAGTCACCCTGCTAAGGGCAGTGCTTTTTGTCCTTTTTGGCCTAGACCACATCCTGATTTCTTTGACCCTTATTGCGAGCGGGTGCTTATTCTAGATGGGGTACCTGTATCCCATCTCGCTTGTTTAAGGAGGCATGCGATGCACCATGAGATATTAGCTGACATGGTCAAGGATAATCCCCCCTGATGTTTCTCTTATTAGCCTTATTCCCTATGTTTAGCCTTTAAACAGTTTTGCTTGGCTTGATGACATGACTGAAGTGAATAGGTTTGACCATTATGTAGTGCGGGGTGGCAACACTGTAACTTCTTCACCATCTCATTCTCCAGCTGCGAATATGAGCGGGGTGGCTGAATCTCCTAGTGAGATTGTATTTATGACTATCAGCCCATTTATGTGGAGGAGCCCATTGAAGAGGGAAAACCTGACTTCTTTTTGGACGAAAGGTGTCATGGCTTAAGAATTGCGTGCGGGACTCCAACTAGCGTAGTGATGCAAGGAAGTTAGATCTTGCTGTTGTGGGGCAGAAGTTCTATGGGTTAGGTTAGGGCTACAAGCTGGTTTTGCCAGCTGAGGGCTCTAAGTTATCTGCTCCTCAACTGGACTTAGGCTTGAGATTTCCTCTTGACCCTACCTTAGATAAGGTCTTTCGAGCCTTCAACCTTTGTATAGCTTTACTACATCCTGCTTCTCTGCACACTTTGATATACTTACTATGGTTCCTGTAATTTCAGAGGTATCTAGAATCACTACATCTATTCAAATCTCCGACGAGCCTGAAAAGATCATCTTCTGGTTCCGAGTCTGGGTGGTATTACGTGGCTCCCAAAGGGGGCCGAGTTTTGTCTTACCCTAAACTTCGCTGTTTTAGGGACTAAACTGGCATGTTTTTTTGGGTTGCAGTGCCTTCCTCTTTTGTTGTGCCACGCAATTTTAGGAAGATTCACACTAATATTGTGGAGAATGCGCAGCTTTCTGCTATGCGCTTGTGTTCTACCCATGAGCCTAGTAAGCCTTGTTTTTTATTCTGCCTTTTATTTGTAAGAGTTTTTCTCTCTTCGCTTTTGTTTATGTTGTGCTCTTATGTCCTTTATTTTGTCTCTTTTGCTGCCTGATTTTCAGGTAATGACAAATTGGATAGGGGCATTCTTGGGCTAAAGGACAATTAGAAGGACCCTCTTACTGCCACTCCTGACAATCCTCCAAAGCTTTTTGAGACCCTAGAGGTTTATGCTGGCTCTTTGAAGGGTGAAGTTCGCTTAGCCCCAACTGAACTTAGAGCTGTTTTTGGCACTGTGACCGTTGCTGATTCGTGCGGGGTCTAGTCGTGCTGAAGCTGAGCCTTCCTCTTCCACTGTCGGGGTTCGGCGGGAAACTCGCCCTGCACCCAGGGAAGTTACCTCAAGGTCTGAGGCGTTAATGGCGCAAGGTGCTTCTCTTGAGAAGCGTTCTGCTGCGGCTTTCGGCCAGGTGGCACCTTAGACTTCTGTGGCAAATGAACCACTGAATCAAGCTTTTGATGATTCAAAAATAATGCTGATGACTTCGCTGACAGCGTTCTTAAGTTTCCCACTAAGGAGGCTGAGACTAACGCTGCGGTGGGTGAGAAACCCACAACTTCTGCAGAGCATGTTCTGCTCTATTCTTCCAGCATTGTTACTACCGTTGCTGCTAAGGATGCTACTGTTCCTTCTACCGAGGCTTTTGATTTTCAGCTCCCTGTTGAGGCTATTATAGAGCTACCAAAAATTTCACCACGCCCTTCTAGGCTGCGAGTCCGTTTGCGAAGTGCCAGCAGAGGAAGGCACTCTTAACCTGGAGGTTTGCCCAGACAGGATCATCCAATTATTAACTTGGAGGATGACCCTGCGCCCTCCCCTTCAGGTGACACCGATTAGCCCCCTACTAAGAAAGCTCATATTTCCTCTGTTCTTGATCCCTTTGCTTCTCACTCTGCCAACACTAGGCTTTTTGCTGAGAATGCTGGTAAAGAGACTGGCACCTAGAACTCCAGTGAGCTTAATCGCTGTGTTCACCAGTTCCTGGGTGATGCTTTTGAGAACCGCCTCTCTGCGACCTCTATTTCTACCTGAGGCACTTTTCGTCACACTAGGCCTATAGAGTTTGGGGAGGTCCCCATTGATGCTACTCTTCGTCCCCTGCTGTGCCCTGCTGGGGCTGAGAACGCTCCCTTTCGTCCTTTAATGAATGTTCGTGCTGATAAGTCTTTATTTATGGATAATCCATAGAATGGTGGCACCTTGGGATATCGCCTTACTCAAGGAGTTCGTCTCCCTGCTGACTCTACTAGCAGCTCAGTTAGTGTCCCTGCTGCCACTGTCTGCCATGATTTGCAGAAGGTTAGCTTTTATATTTCCAGCTTTTCCTATTTGCTTTGGGTTCCTCCTTCTGCTTATTTATTTTAGCTTGTTCGCTTTGCTTTTTCCTTAGCTTGCTTTTCTTTGCTTTTGCCTTATCTTATTTTCGACCTTTTGTCTGTTTGTAGCTTACGAAGTCTGTTGGTGACTTGGATAATGCCTTGCTTACAGTGGAAAAGGAATACCAAAGCCAGGACCTGGCCCTTGCTCAAAAGGATAAGGAGGTCCAGCAGGCTCGTCATAAGAGGGATACGATGGCTGGTGAGGTGGGTCCATTGAGAGAGAGGGAAAATGCCCTACAAGTTTAGCTAGGAGAATTCCAGCTCACTGAGACAAAGCTGGCAGACTGTGAAGGATAGTTGGGAACTTCTCAAGCTACGGTGTAGGCATTCGATGTTGGGGTTTGGTGAGTCCGACTCACCGCGGAAACAAACCTAAAAGCAAAACCGCACTCACAATAAATAAAACCATAAACATAATTAACTTAATGACAAGATTAAGATAATAATTATTCCTTTGACGCGTGCTTCACCCGACCTCGAGGGGCTCTTACTTCGAAAGCTAGCCTCGAAAATACGACGACCTCCAACGAAAGTCCACCCACAACTCGAACACCGACTAGGTCCAATGCCTTGGAGTTAGCAAGGCCCGACCGAAACCCGAGTAATTGAGTTCAAATGTTTTCACAAAGGTGATGCCTTTTTCAACTCTTGAGTTCAAAGGTTTTCACTACTAGTGATGCCTTTTCCTTACTCAAGTGCTTTTCCCAGTACCCCAAGTTGGGTATTTATAGGGAAAATGCAAGAGTGTGAAAAGCTCTCCCATCAATGTGGGAGAATTTGATTTTCCCATTTTATTTTAAAGCTAAAATAAAATTAATAATCAAACTAGTAATAAATAAACAAGTGGCAAGCATATAAGGAGGAGTAGGTGAGGACCATTTGGAGGAGGGGGGACCAAACTTGCTCCCCACTCTCACTCCTATAACCGGCAGCCTCAACCCCATGGCCCCCAATTAAATTTCACCACGTGGCACCCACACTTGGGCACCAAGGCACCAAAGGTGGGCTGCCATGTGCTACGGCCCAGCAGGCCACGCACCAAGTGCGGACTGCTTGGCCGAGGCTAGCTGCTAGCTGTTTCCTGCTAGCATGCTTCGCACATTGGTGCGGGCTACTAGCTGCCACGGCCTAGAAAGCCACGCACCAATTGTGCAGATTGCTAGCTGCCGTATGCTAGCACAGCCACGCACGCTAGTGCTGGCTGCTAGCTGCGGTATGCTAGCCTAACCCCGCACTTGGTGCGTGCTGCTAGCATTTGACGCGCCTCTAGCACTCGGTTTTCCGATGCTAGGGGTATTTTGGTCATTGTTGATTTATTATTATTTTCACGTCTCGTCTTTTTACTATTTTCGACACGACTTCCGACGCTCGGTTTCGACGCTCCAAGCTCGAATTTCCGACGTTTAAATATTAATTACTCGGTAGACTTATTAATTAATTCCTAATTAATTCGTCGCTTCGGCTCGTTAGTTGCTTGGGTGTGACCCGAAGGGTTCAGTAAAGATTAAGCTGTAATATTAATTATGCATTAATATTACTGATTGGAAGCGGCCTCCACCCAGGCATTTTGATCAATTGAACTCACTAAAAATTAGCTTTCTAATAATTCCGAACCCCCTATCGGAATAATACACTTGTTCGAACTCCTTTCATTCGAGGCTGAAACGGTTGATCTGCGGGCTGAGTGAGAGAATGAGCTTGAAGCTGCTAAGAAGGAGGCACTTACGTCTTTTGTGCTTTCTTCAGCTTTTGCTAAATTGCTCGCTGATCGCCACGATAGAGGTTGGGACACTGCAGCTCGTTGCGTGAGTGGTCTTTATGGGGGGAGTGAGGAACAACAGGCTCGTTTTAACGCCTTTTGGGCTAAGGTTGAGGCTGCTGGGGAAGCTGGCCTTTTTTATCTGTGTGAAGATCATTCTCGTGTTGCAAACTGCAAAGTTCCCAACCGTGCTGTGCTGAGGTACCTTTATGCACTAACATTGTGGTTGCCATTGGAGTGGTGACTCTGGCTAATGAGCAATAAAGTTTTTGGCAGCTGTCTTCACCTTCTTCCAGCGGTTCATCGGAATTTCCCTCACCTAGGTCTGTTGTCACTAGGTAGCTTTTGTAATTATCTTTGGGGTGTATAGCCGCCAAAGATTGTATTTTCTGTGTGCTTTCCCATAACATTTTATTTTATAACTGCTGGGCTTGTCCAGCTTAACTTGAATTCTGTGTTTTTCTAACTATTTTGCTGAATGTTTCCTCATCCTAGTGGATGGGGGTTCAGCTTTGTGAATGTTGTAACTTTCTTGCTGAATGTTTACTCTGCCTTGGTGGGCAATGGTTCAGCTTGTTAGTATATGCATTTGATAATTTCTCTGTTATTTCGTTTATTGCTTATCTTGCTGCCAGTATGCTTGTTTGTTGAGCCATGGTACAGTGGTACCTAAACCTTAACTCAGCAGCCCCTTTGTTGTATTAGGTGAAGCCTCGTAGGTTGGGCTTTCCTGTTGCTTTTATTCTAACTACTTCTTTGACTTTGCTCCCTGACTTGGCTGTATAGGGCCTTCTTATTTCTTTGCCTTCTATTGCGCTTGGTAGGAACTTGTTAAATTTTATGCCATTCATCTTGTTTATGATGAAGGTTTATGCGTTATGTCATCTACTTAGTTTTTGTAGAGACTTCCTTGCATGCAATTTAGCTTGCTTGGCAATAACTTGTTTGTGTGTTGTTCAGCCTGTTTTGTTGTGACTTATTTATGTCGTTTAACTTTTTTGACAACGACTTGTTTCTATGTCGTTCAGCTTATTTTGCTGCGACTTATTTATGTCATTCAACTTGTTCTGCTGCAACTTATCATTTTTACATCTTACTTATCTTTTGTAAGAGCTTATTGCTGGTCTATCTCCTCCCCCCCCCCACAAAAGAGGTGAGCTGGGTGGGACCAAGAGAGCCTTGGTGATGCCCGCTCAGCCTGCTCCTTTGTTTCTCGTTCACTTTTCCCTGCACAAGTTGAAAGTGCTAGGCCTCCCCCTTGGGCGTCCCCAAGGTGGTACCCTATTTTACTTTGAGCAGGTAAGTTAGACTTAGGGAAGTGTGATCTCCTTTGCCTGATGTCGTGTTGTTGCATCTTATTGTGATGCTTTCTGCCTTAATGTTTGTATGTCATTTTCTGCATGTTAGTGTAAACCATAACTCAACAGATAAACCTGCTTAGACAAGCTCATATGGTATACTCCTCACGTAGAGGGTCATATTTCATTGAATTCACTTAAATTGCCTTGATTAACAAAACATAATCTTAAACAAAGTTCTCTCGTAATTTAAACAAAGTTTTTCGATTTCTACTTAGCCATTTGCCTTTTTAAACAAAATATTTCTTTAACACATCTGCATTAAAACTAAGACCTGACCTTCTTGATCTGTAAGGAGGAAAGCACCTGGCCCTAATAGCTCATGGATGATGAAAGGGCCTTTCCAGTTGGCTGCAGCTTTCCATGCTGGTTCCCCTCCCTACTGCTGATGTTCTTCTAAGAACTAAGTCCCCAAGCAGTAGTTCTCGATGCTTGACTCTTTTATTGAAAGCCTTCGAGATTCTGCTTTTTTGGGCTTCTAGCTTAAGAGCTGCTTTTAGCTGCATCTCTGGCAGGAAGTCCAGCTCCTCCACCAGGCGCTTCTAGTTTCCTTGCTGCTCATAGTGTATGATTCTCAGGCTGGGGATTTGTACCTCCACCGAAACTACTACATCTGCCCCATAACCCAAGGTGAAAGGACTTTTGCCTGTAGACTCCTTCTCTTTTGTTCTGTTTTCCATAATACCTCAGGGACTAGAGCAGCCCATAGGCCTTTATGTTCTTCCAATTTCCTTTGCAAGGATGTTAGTATCAGCTTGTTTGCTGCTTCTGCTTGGCTGTTGCTCTGCAGGTGGCAGACTGAGGCACTTTCATACTTGGTGCCCATCTCTTCCAAGTAGTCCTTGATGGTGTCAAAGTCAAATTAGCACCATGGTTAAAGACTATGCACTGTGGCACCCTAAATCTTGTTATTATGTTCTTCCATATAAACGTTCTTACTTGGACTGCCATTATGTACTTGGTGGGCTTAGCTTCGATCCACTTGCTGAAATAGTCCACTGCCACTATGAGATATTTTCTGCCTGCTGACCTAGTGGTGAAAGGTCCTAATATGTCCATTCCCTACTAAGCAAACGGGATCAGGCTGAGAGTTAGGTTCAAATCGTTTGCTAGCTGATTTATAACTGGAGCGTACTTTTGGCACTTTTTCACACCTTATGACGTATGCTAAGGCATCCTGTGTCAGGGTTGGCCAGTATGCTCCTCTTCTTAGCACTTCAACTCCTAGGGCTTTTCCGCCAATGTGGTTGGCACAGATTCCTAAGTGTGCTTCTTCCATGATTTTTTCCTATTCCCACTCTGGAATACACCTCAACAATGGCTTGGAGAAGCCCTTTTAGTTGAGCTCCCCGTTCATCACCACTTACCAGTTGGCGTCCTTTTCTACTTTCTTAGCTTGTGCCTCGTTATCCGGCAGCAAGCCATGTATCTTATAGGTTAGTATGTCTGTGAACCATTCTCGCTGCTTCCTGGTGCAATTCACCTGCTTGCTTTCTACAATGCTGCTTTCTTCTAGGACTTCCACCGTGACTGTCATTGTGAGGTTTTTGCAGGGTGGAGCTGGCTAGCTTTGATAGTTCATCAGCTTGGGAATTTTCCGCTCTGGGACCAAATCTATATGAAAATGCATTAGCTGAGCCACCAGCTCTTTCACCTTGGTTGTGTACTTTAGCATTGTAGGCACTCTAGCCTCATACTCCCCATTCAGCTGGCTGGCTACCAGTTGGGAGTCAGTCTGCACGTGCACTTTTCTGGCTCCTACTGCAATACTCATTCTCAAGCCTGCTAGAGTTGCTTCATATTCTACCTCATTGTTCGATGCCTTGAACTTGAACTTAGTTGCATACTCAAATACATTGCCCTTTGGCGATGTTATTATTATTACTGCTCTGCTTCCTGTTTGTGCTGAAGATCCTTCCATTGCCACCTTCCAAACTCTAACTTTATCCTCTTTTCCTTCGTAAGAAGCTTCCACTATGAAGTCTACTAAGGCTTGAGCTTTGATAGCTGCCCTAGGCTTGACCTCGAACTCATATTCAGAGAGCTCTATCGCCCACTATAGGAGCCTGCCTGAGCATCCATTTTCTGTAGGGCCTTCTCCAGCGGATGATTTGTAAGGATTTGAATTGTGTGCGCGTCAAAATAGGGTTTCAACTTTCTTGCTGTTGTGACCACTGCGAAGGCCAAGTTTTCTACCAATGGGTATCTCTACCTAGCCTCTGTCAACACATGGCTACAAAGTACACTGGTTTTCGCTGTTTCTTTCTTTTTAACCAGGAGAACTGACGCGATTGTCTGTATTGAGGAGGAGATTTATAGCTATAGCTTTTCACTCAGCTTCGGGCTGATCATGGTTGGGAGCTTGGTCAGATGCTCCTTGATCCCCTCAAAAGCTTCTTTTTCTGCTTTACCCCACTTAAAATTCTTTGTTTCCTTTCAGCAGCTGGTAGAATGGTAGGGCTTTGTCAGCTGACTTGCTGATGAACCGAGTTAGCGCCGCCATTCTTCCTGTCAGCCACTTGATATCTTTAGTGCACTTTGGCTTTGGGAGGCTTAGGACTACCTCCACTTTCTCTAGGTTAGCATCGATTCCCCTTTCACTAACTTGGAAACCTAGGAACTTCCCAGAGCTCACCTCGAAAACGCATTTATTTGGGTTGAGCTTGATATTGTACTTGTTTAGCGTGGCAAATGTTTCTTCTAAGTCCATGACATGCGCTGCTTGCGTGACGCTCTTGACAATTGAGTCATCAACGTACACTTTAACATTTCTTCCCTTTTGGTGCATGAATACTCTATCCATTGTCTTCTGAAAAGTAATCCCCTCGTTCTTTAGCCCGAAAGGCATAGCTATGTAATTGTACTCTCCCCCTTCAATGATAAACGCGGTCTTCCTTCTGTTTGGCTTGTGCAGGCTGATCTGGTGATACCTTGAGAAGGCATCCATGAAGCTTAGCAAGGCGTGAGCGCTGGTTGAGTCTACCACCTAATCGATCCGTGGCAGTGGGTAGCAGTCTTTTGGACATGTTTTATTGAGATCTGTGAAATCAACACACATCCTCCACTTGCTATTTGCTTTTTTACCATGACCACGTTGGCTAACCACTTTGGATAATCAAAAGGTTCTATGAATCCAGCTTCTAGGAGCTTGTCCACCTTTCCTGGATTGCCTGATTCTTCTCCGTGGAGAAGCTTCATTTTTTTTTACTAGCTCGCTTGATGTCTTCTCTCACATTCAGCCTGTGAACCACAACTGCGGGGTCAATTCCTGGCATCTCGTCTGCTGAAAATGCGAAAATGTCCTTATTCGCTCTGAGCAGTGATGAGTGTCATTTATGGCACTCATTTGTTCTCTTTTAGGGTGATTTTAGATTGCTTTTATAGCTCTTTTCATTCCTTTTTCCTTAGTTTTTCTCTTTATTTATTTAGTTTGCTCCTTCCTTAGTTGATTTTCCATTTTCATGCATTTCTTGGTTTATTTTTTCTTTATCCCTTTTATTTGTTTGTTTTCTTGCATTTTCAGGTTAAGATCGTTGTCCAAGGATTCCCGAGACTTCTTCCCGAGTTTTGCATTGATTAGGATGCCTAATGTCTTCCATTTGAAGCTCAAGTTTGGAGATGTGCAAGTTCTAAGTAACCTTAGGCCGTGCATTCAAGCCGTGGGGGCACCAATTCTAGTGTTGAACCCACCGTCATGGTGTTTTAGGATCTTCCATGCTTCGTGTTCATCAAGCACACCAAGTGGAACGCACGAGGAGCGTCAAGATGAAGCAGAAGGAGGCCCGTGCCACCAGGCCGCGCAGCCGCGTTTGTTGCTCCCCCTGTTCCGTACACATTTTTCCGCGGCCGCGCATCCTCTTGAAGAAGGTCGCGCCTGTACGGGTCTATTTTGGACGATTGATCTAACTTCTCTTTGTTAGTTTTGCTATATATAGATTTTTCTTCTATTTTTGGAGAGGGAATTCTAGACATATTTTTTATCATATTCTTAGCTTAGTTGAGAGCTTCTCTCTCTAGTTTTAGGGTTAGTTTCGGAGTAGATTTAGAGATATAAAGTGAGGAATTTCAATGGTGATTGAGAGATTGAAGATCCAATGGTGACAATTGTGTTGAAGATCTTCTCTATTATCAATGAGCATTCTAAGTCTATCTCATTTTATTGCTTTGTTTAATATTCATGTTTGTTTAGATTGATTTTGATGTTTGATGTTTGATGCTTGATTAGTGTAGTTGTTCTTGATATATTGTTGATTCTTGATTTCCTTAGTTGTTAGTTGATTAGATGATGATTTTAGGGTAGTTGTTTGGCTAGGGATTGGGTGAAACTTGTATGATTGATTGATTGTGCTTAATTTGGGAATTGTATTGATTGATTGTTGAGATTAAAGTGATTAATGGAAATTGTGCATGTGTGTGACTCGACAGGCCTTGAGAACTATGCTAGATTGCATTGTAATTTCTAATGATACAGACCATTGATTTAGGAATTGCAATTGTCGATTGAGCTTGGTTAGTGACGTTCCTAGTTAGAGTCTCTCGTAGTTCGCGCTAGTTAGACCTCTAGGAGATAGCTTATTGAGCTCTTTTGATTGCTCTTACCATTAGTCTTCGCAACCTTTGATTTGCATGATCTTCCCAAGTTGTTGCAATTGTCATGATTACTTGTTGATCCCCATTCCCTAGAGCTTTATTTTCTTGGTTGTTTGTTTTGTTAGTTGGTTAGTGTTTACCTTTTATCCTTAGAATACCTAGCTTAGGCATTGATTGAAAGCATTTGAACATTACCGTTCCTTTACGTTCGACCCTTGACTTGCCTCTATACTTGTATTTAGGTTTGTTAAGTGTTTATAAATTTAGTTTGACCAAGGGAGGATTAGTCAACGACCTAGTCTTCTCGTCAAGCAGCTGTATGAGGTGTACTCCCACTCCAGGGTCAATATCTTTCCTAATTTTTACCATTTTAGAGTTGTCGCCCTCTATAAGCTCAACAATTATATGCTCCCCAATGGGCAGTGGCCTGGCTGCCTCCTACTTTGTGGGCTCAAAGTTTTCCATTCCTAACTTCTGCTTATCATTTTACTTATGGTACTCTTCTCGATTCCTTTTTCTTGATTTCCTTTCAGCATGCTCACTAGACCTTGGCTCTAAGGCTGGCTGTTGCCTGATCCTAGCTGGCTACTTCAGGGCTGTAATATAGCATTGTTGGGCTGTCTTTTGGCTTCCCCTGAGCTTTGCTGATCGCCCATCATTGGTTATGTATGCCATAGCAAGGTGATAGGTGGATACCACTTCGCCTATTTTATCAATAAGCGGTCTTCTCATGATCACATTGTAGGGTGATGGGGAGTCTATTACTAAGAATTCATCTCAAACATCACGTCGTCTTGACCTCTCTCCGACTAGGACTGAAAGCTCGATTATGCCCTCAGGAATCAGTCCGGACCTGTTGAACCTGGTGACTTCATAGCTCACCTTTTTGAGGTCGTTTTTATCTAGCTTTAACTCTTTGAACGCACTAATGTATATGATGTCGGTTGAGCTACCATCATCTATTAGTACTTTGTCTACCTCCAAGTTTGCAAATCTCATTGTCACTACCAAAGGGTCGTCGTGAGGGTAGATTATGCCTTTCTGGTCATACTCATCAAATGTAGATTGTGGCTACGGGGGAAGTGGCGGCTATCTGCTCTTCTCATTGTAATTTATCTGGTGGATCATTGCTCGCAAGTCAGCCCTTGCTCTATTCACAGTTCCACCATGTACTGGTCCGCCATTGATTACATACACCCTGCCCTCTGGCTTACTGTCTCGAATTCTGCCCTTAGCTGGGCCTCTGAGGCCCCTTCTGCGGTCATGGCCAGACCTGTCCTCTTCCTTTCTCCTAGAGGAGTCAGAATGTTGCTTGAACTAGTTCAGGTATCCTCTCCGGACTAAATCCTCTATGTTGTCCTTCAAGTGTGTACATTCATCAGTGGCATGCCCATGGTCCTTGTGCAAGTCACACCACTTGCTTGGATCACGGTTTCTATTCACCATTCTGGGTGGTCTTTGCCACTTATCGACAACCTTGTTCACGCTGAAGATATGGGACCTCGAATGACTGAGCAGAGTGTATTGATCAAACCTTCCAGGCCTGCCTCCTCGTTTCTAGTCTGATCTTCTTACTCCCACCGCCCTGTCTGCATCCCTGCGACCTTGTTAAGCTCTGTGGGGCTTATCCACCCTGGTTGTATTTTGTGCTTGGGTGACTTCAGCCCACTTACTTGGTTCCCTTGGTGATGTTCTGTTCAACATTACCCTGTCGGTGTCATCTACTTTTATAAACTCGTGTGTTTTTCCAGGCGCTTCAACCGGCGTTTTAAGGCTCTTTCGTCCCATATACGCTCTGAACGGTGAGCCCGGCAGTAAGCCGCTCTGCATTGCTAACAACGCTACCTCCTTGCTTATATTTGGGATAGTTGTTGCTTCTTTATTGAATCTGGTGATGAACTCTCTTTGGGGTTCATCTTTTCCTTGCACCAGTGACATCAGCCCGGTGGTCATTTTTGTATGATCCACCAGGGTGACAAAGTGCTCTATGAACATTCTCTTCAGCGGATTGTAGGAGTAAACAGATCCTTTTGAGATGGCTCTGTACCAGTCAGCCGCCAACCCTTCCAAGGTCGGTGGAAATGCCTTACACCAGACTGAGTATGTCATAGTGTACAGCACCATGTGGTTCTCAAACGCTGAAACATGGTTCTTAGGTGTTGTGGTTCTATTGTACTTACAGCTGGGCATCTTTATTTTCTCCATCGGCTCCTCCAGAATCTCCCTGAAAAATGGGGAATCATCTGGAATAACCTAGATTCATGCTCGCTTTTCCCTGTTCCGACTTGGTCCTCGCTTAGAGGCTGGTGACCTATAGCGAGCGATTCAAGCCTCCGAACTCCCTTTTCTTTGGCTGCCTCATCTACACTCCACTCTCTATTCAGGTTTCGAGCTTCTAGTTCCAGCACCTTCTTCCTCAGCTGGACTAGCTCTTTCTGCTCCGGGGTGAGAGTTATGGGTGTCACCTTCTTTATGGCTGACTTTGTAGTTGTAGCTACTACTGGGGAGCCTGTCCCTTTACCGAAATTTGTAAGGATTGTTATCCTGGCTGCCAACTTCTCTTTATTGCACTTAGAGAGGTTCTGCAGGATGGCTGACATTTTGACGGGCTGCAGTTTCTGGGTTACTAGTGTTGAAATGATGGGTTCGTTGTTAGCGCCTGTCAATGGCATTCCGATCTTAAAATAAGAACTAGACACTATCGGATCTATTGGCTTCGCCACCACTTTGGTTGCAGCAGACGTCGATCAGCTGGGGTTGGATTTCTGGGAGATATTGGATTTGGGTTTTTTAGTTGATCCTTTTAGATCAAGAGTTATTGATGTTGTTTTCTGTGGTGTTTGGTCTAGTTCGTTGGTCTTAGAGACTGGTGTTTGTGCAGCTTCCTCACTGGCCATGGTGATATGTCAAATAGTCCCTTGCTCAGCTGGTGAACCTCAGGTTAGATATCCTACCCCTCCTTCTAGCGTTAATTGTTCCAAGTGTGGATCCAAGGGTTTTGCTAGCTCGAGATGGGTCCCATCGATGACCTACCCAAGGCAACACACGTAAGCTGCCCTCGGGGGTGGCTCGAGGAACTCCTCTTCGATGCTTAAGTTAGAATGTGTTTAGAGAGAGAAAGTGTACTTAGAGAGATATAAAGAGTGTAATAACTTGTGTGTCTAACCTCTTTTCCGTTGTACTTTGCCCTCTTTTTATAGGCGTACGATCTCCTTTATGGAGAATCATACTTGGTCAACCTGTGGGCTGACTCTGCCGGGCTGAGGAGCCCCTTCGACTATTCTTCCAACAGTGAGTGCGCACTCCGGGGGCTAGTCTGAGAGACCGGTGATAGCTAAGCAGGAGCTCTCCTATACAGAAATGAAATTAGGCACATACATACAAGGAAAGGTATAAAGAAAGTACCTTTACAGAAAAGTTGCAGAAGCAAGAAAGCACAACAACAATGGCGACACCAAGAAGCCAAGAGAAGAATATGGTTTCAAGCTACAGTAAAAAAAGCAAGAAATCTCAATAAAGATTTAAAAGTGAGAGAAAACAAGCAAACAAAATGGAAAAAAGAACAAAATTAAGGACAAAAGAGAACGAGGAAGTTGAAAACTTACAACAACAATGGAGGAGTGACGCGCGTCTGTGAGGAAGATGAAGGGTGAAAAAATTTGAAAAATGAAAGAAAAGGGGGAGACAATGAATTAAATGGGAAGTAAATGGGCGGTTGAATAGGCAATAAAGCTAAACCGCCATGTCACTTCAGTAAAAATAAACCGGCTCTCAGATGGCTGACACTTGTCCCACTCATGCAAAACATTATTCCCGCCCAAAAAAAAAACCGAATGATGAGAACACCTCAGCAAGACTGATCGAAATTCCTCCCTGCTAGTTCATCATTTCATAAAATTCAACAGGAGTGATCGAAATTCCTCCTTGCTAGTTCGTCATTTCTCAGACCTCAGCGGGAGTGATCGAAAGTTCTCCCTACTAGTTCGTCATTTCTCAGACTTTGGCGGGAGTGATCGAAATTCCTCCCTGGTAGTTCGTCATTTCTCAAAATTTAGCGGGAGTGATTGAAGTTCTTCCCTGCTAGTTCGTCATTTCTCAAAATTCAGAGGGAGTGATCAACATTCCTCCCTGCGAGCTCGTCATTTCTTAGACTTCAGTGGGAGTAAGGGAAACTCCTTCAAGCAAAGTCAAGCATTGTCATCACACGGAAACACACTCCAACACCACACTTTCAACATCACCTTAAGCCTCAAAATTATGAGACCAATCTTGAGACTTGAAGGGCTAGAGGTATGTAAAAAGACTTAGTCAGACGACCTATTGAGCAGCACTGACAGAAGTGTACGTTCAAAATAGCTGGCATAGGTAACCTCATACCACCTCTTGAGGGGCTAGTTGTATGGGATAGCTCCTGATGAGCTATTCCCTCTTAGATGAGCCCGTCTTGAGAGGACAGCAGCATCCAGGCAAGCGTTATCATGAATAACCTCATACCACCTCTTGAGGGGGTAGTTGTACGGGATAGCTCCTACTGAGCTATCACCGGGCTCCCTGCTTCACTCTCGAGGCACACAGTTATCGCTAGAGGAGTGCCTAGAGGGACTCACCAGCCCGGCAGTAATCAGCCCGCAGGCTAAGCTAGTGGGACTCCACTTAAAGGAGACCACACGCCTATATATATAGGATAAAGTACAACTTAAAAGAGGTTAGACACGCATTCTATTACATGATCTATTTCTTTAAGTACACTTTCTATCTCTAAAAAGACATTCTAACTTAGGCATCGGAGGGGAGTTCCTCGAGCCACCCCCGAGGGCAGTTCATGTGTGTTGCCTTGCGCAGGTCATCAACTGGACCCAGTTCAACCCAGCAGAACATTTGGATCCAAACCTGGAACAAATATAATAAATATTATTTACACAATTATTTTTAAAGCCTAAAATCTAGCAAAAACTTTCCTTAAATACAATTAGATGGTATAAACTTTCCTTAAATACAATTTTCGTCCATTAGATTGGATTTTTGGGTGATTTATTTTGGAAATTTGTATTTTTAATAATCTCCTTAAAATCTCTTATTTTCCTTAATTCTATTTTTCCATCTCCTTAATATTTGATCATCTTATTTTCCTACCTTTCATTTCCCTTGATTATTCCCCAAGTAATCTCCCTTACCATATTATTTTTCATGACAACACACCTTCCATATTTTTATAATCACCTTCATATCAAAAGTTTCCAGATTTATTTATTCACTTCCACTACTAGAAATGGGCTAAATAGCGACGGAAATTTTCCGACAGACCTAGTATTCCATCGCAAAATTCAAAAATTCTGACGGAATAGTTTTCGTCGCAATATAGCGACGGAAAATATGAGTTCCGATGCTTTTTTTGTCGGAATAATAATCTTACGATGGAATTTTCCGTCGAAAATTAATTTGTGACGGAATATTCCGTCGGAAGTGTATCATTCCAACGGAATAATTTCCGTCGGAAAATATTAGGGTTTTTTTTTATATAAAAATACCCAAATCAATTTCATTATGGTTTAACCAAAAAAAAAAGAAGGGGGAAAGACTGAAAGAGGAACGACACAGAGAAAGAGAAGGAGAGATAGAACGAGTAGCGGCGACGCCAACTTCTCCCCTGTCGGCGACGCATACCCGCCGCCAAGAACGAAAGAGATAAAGATGGGTGAAAGAAAGAGAGAGACGAAGAAAGAGAAAGAGAAGGAGGAAGAGAACGAAAAGTATTGCCGGTGGTTGTTGCCGTCGAGTTTTCCCTGACGTCGGTGACGCACCAGCCGCATCTAGGTACGTGTTGCCCTATAATTTTTGTTTTTTTTTTGTTTTTTTGTTTTTTTTTTTAATTTTCAAATCTGACCGGCTAACCCCTAACCACCACAACGTAGCCTTCGGCCTCCTCCCTTCCCTCTCCATGACTGAAGCACCTACATTGCTTTTGGCAGAAAATTCCGGTAAGTTGTCCTTTGCTCCTCCCCTTTTTTTTCAATTTAATTTTTTTAAATAAAAAAACCCTTAATTATTTAATTTTTTTTAAAAAATTTTCTGTAGTATTTGTACAATTAGGTGGTTTAATCGTCAAAAAGAAGTGCAGATCTAAAGGTTAGTCATATTACAAACCCTAATATAATGTATGTTTGTTAGTTTTGTTTGGTTTTATTTAACATAATGTAGTTTAGTTAAGTTTATTTTAACATAATGTGTTTTAGTTTAATTTATTTTAATATAATGTAGTTTAATTTAGTTTAGTTTAATGTATGTTAGTTTATTTTAATATAATAAAACTGTAGTTTGGTTTAGTTTAGTTTAATATGACAATTTTATCTATATACTTTACTTATTTGGATAAATGGCATATAAATTGACATAATTTTATTACTCCGTATTTTTTATAATTAGTAAATGTAAGAATCCATTTAAGGGATGAGCTATTAAAGAAAACTATGCAAAACAATCCGAGATTTTACTTTTACACCGGTTTAAATTTTTTGTGTTGTAAGCATTACACTGCTTAAATAAATTTCATTGTATTTATTTATCATTTAAATCATACTTATAAAATAAGTTTCAATGTATTTATATCATTTAAATTATACAAACTTGTAGATATTCGTACTACTAATTAAATTATAGTATGTTGCTTTTATACTTATACAAAAGTTGAAAATCATATGCAAAATTACACACACTGACTTTTAAAACACCAAGGGTCAAATTTTTTTTTTTATATCATCAAATAATTATTCCCAAAATTAGACTAATATACTATCTAAAATAACTACACTTAAGGAATTAATTGATTTTTGAGAAAAAATAACAAGCATAGGAAAAGTTATCTTTCTAAATTTATGGAGCAGTTAGTTATTTTGTAAGGTTAAACTTTAAATATATTTTCTATTCAAAAAATACATGTTAATTTTTTTTTAATTTAATAAATCTTTTTAGAGAGGGTAAAATGGTCCACTTAAAAATTCCCAACCAAAAACACCTTTTGTCTTTATAGATTACATAGATATGTTAGTTTACTTTGGTTTGATTTGGTTTATTTTAATATTATGGTGTTATGATATGTACTTTTGTTTAGTTTAATTATGATCTATTTGTTTAATATTATGTATGTTACTTTAGTTTATATAGTTTTAAATAAATCATTTGCATAATTATGTGCCTCGATACCTGCTCAAGGCATACACATTAGGAGTATGTCTTGAATATAGTCCCCGGTTGTAATTGTCCTTGTACATTTATTCTCACTTAGGTGGTGATTGTATTCCTTTTTTTTTTTTTTTTTAATTCTAAGGAATATCCTTGCTTGTCATTTCTCTACAATGTTTTCTGAGTACATATATAGGTGTTTCTAATTGCCTACATCATGTACTTGGGGAACTGTAGGGAAATGTTGCCGGATTTTTCATAAAATTGAAAACCTGGCATACATCCACTAGTGAGATTAAACGTCCAAGGATGAGTTAGGTTGGAGTGATAAGGACCCTTGGAAATCATTTCAAATCTCATTTGCATTTCCATAACACTTTGATTGAATATAAATATATAGTGTGCTTTGTGACTAATGTGATTATTGGCATATGCGTGAGTTGTGTAGAACTTGCATTGTAATCATGAAACGAAGAGAACGTAGCTGGATGTATGAAAGGAAGGTTGGGAATTCTATTAATCCAGAGTTCATGAATGGGGTAGATGAGTTCCTTAAATATGTCAAAGATCATCCCGAGAGTAGCAACCCGAATGAAGTTAGGTGTCCATGTTTTAAATGCAAAAACAAACGACTTTGGGATGCGAAAACGGTTAAAATTCATTTGTATCGCAAGGGTTTTGTACCTAATTACTATGAGTGGATGTGTCATGGGGAAGGGTTTCAGGGAACTCTTGAAAGGCAGTCAAATGAATATCGTGAAATTGTTTTGGATGCATTTGGTTAGTCTCAAGATTAAGGGCATTCCGAAGAGGCTAGTGTTTCATCAGAGGAGGAGCCTAATGCACAAGCTAAGCATTTTTTTTGATTTGTTAAGGGCTTCTGAACAACCATTATACGAAGGGAGTTCATTGTCTGTGTTAGAGATGGCTTCTAGAATTAATAGCCTAAATTGCGAGAATAATTTGCCGCATATATGTGTTGATGGGTTTGCTTCTTTTGTTAATGAAGCGATTCTTAACAACAACCACATGGCCGAGACATTCTATGAGGTCAAGAAAATTGTTAAGGAGTTAGACATGCCCCATGAAAAGATTCATGCATGCTTGAAAGGATGTATGCTGTTTTGGAAAAATGATGCCCAGTTATCTACATGTAGGGTGTGTGGCAGCGACTAATACAAGTAGACTTCTAAAGGTAGCTTAGTGCCTTTGAATGTCCTATTTTATTTCCCTATCATACCTAGGTTGCAAAGGCTTTTTGCAACTAAAAACATTTCCGAGGAAATGACATGGCATGCGAAAATCCTTGAGTTCAAGGCACAATGGCACACCCTAGCGATAGTCAAGCCTGGAAACACCTTGATAGTTGCTTTCCTGAGTTTGCCTCCAAACCTCGTAATGTTCGACTTGGCCTATGCACGGATGGCTTTTCTCCACATAGTCAGTTTGGGGGACAATACTCTTGTTGGCTTGTCATTTTGATCCCTTATAACTTGCCCCCATCAATGTGTATGAAAAGGCAGTTCATGTTCCTTTCTTTGCTCGTTCCTGGTCCTAAAAACCCTAAGGGAAACTTGGATGTTTACATGCAACCGCTCATAGACAAGTTGAAAAAGTTATGGGAAGTTGGGGCAAATACTTACAATATTTTGAGAAAATAGAATTTTAATCTTTGAGCAGCCATCCTACGGACCGTTAGTGACTTCTCGGCTTATGGTATGTTATCTGGTTGGACCACAGCCGGTAAGTAGGATTTCCATATTGCATGGAGAAAAGCAAAGCATTTTGGCTCGAACACGATGGTATGGTTTCTTGGTTTCATTGCCATCGCCAATTCCTTCCGACAAATCATTCTTTTCGAAATAGAAAAACTGCATTTTGTAAAAACAAAGTCGAAAAAGGTTCACCACCTCACATCATGTCAGAAGAGGAACTATGGGAATGTGTGAAAAACCTTCCGAGGCAACAGATGGCCCCGAGGCACTGCAATATCTCAAAAAAGCCAAAAAAGGGTGGTTCAAGCAAAACACTCTCTAGGAGCTTCCATATTGGAAACATCTGCTCATTAGTCAAAACATAGATGTCATGCACGTTGAAAAGAACTTCTTTGATCAGTTGATTCACACTATAATGGATGTGAAAAAGCTATCTTGTGACACGCCATCAGCTCGGAGTGACATTGCCAAATATTGTAAATAGCCGCGACTTCATCTTCAAGAGGATGATAGAGGAAAAAAATTCATGCCAAAGACTCCGTTCGCTCTTGACAAGGCTTAGAGAAAGGTTTTGTCTAAGTGGTTCAAATAGCTGCGGTTTCCTGATGGTTACGCCTCCAATTTGAGTAGATGCGTTGATTTGCAAGCATGTAAGCTACATGGAATGAAAAGCCATGCTTATCACATGTTCATGGAGAGGTTGTTTCCCACTGCTTTGAGAGAATTTCTCCCTAGCCATATAAGGAATGCAATTACAGAGATAAGCCAATTACATAGATAAGCCAATTCTTTCGCGATATAGGCCAAAATTAATTGAATTTGGATGAATACAGTTCGTAAAATGAGTAAAGTGGTCATTTCTTTTGATTTCTATCCATAGGCACCTAAAACTATGTATTATTCGCATGCTAGAAGAAAGAATGAGTTCATTTAATTAAAAACATAGAAAATAGGCAAGGTAGAAGCCATATATGCCAAAATCTATTGAAGTTGGATGAATATGGTTCCTAAAATGTGTTAAGTGCTCATTTAATGTGATTTCAAGCCATAGGCACCTACAACTATGTATTATTGGCATGTTAGAAGAAAGAATGAGCTCATTTGATTATAAACATAGAAAATGGGCAAGGTAGAAAACATTGTTGGCTAAACTTGCTTGAATGTTCAAGAATAAGAACCGTTACCTTATGTTGTTGGTCCCCTTTTTAACAATTGTATTTAATATCATGTATATTGTGTAGGAGACCTACAAGAAGAAGCTCAAAGAAGCAAGGAGTTAAGGGATTCGGAAGAGTCCAAATGAGTTGTACTGGGAGACGGTGGGTGGGTGCAACAAGAAGGGCTGTATGAAGGGACTTGGCCAAAGTGCAGAGCTGTACTATGGCAACCGGATGGATCGAGTTTCTAGTTCTTCACATCAATACACGCCTTCAATCATTTCTCAGATGCAAGATCAGATGGAGCATAGGGTGCAAGCTCTCCAAGCTCAAATGGAAGTCGAGATGCAAAGCCGAATTGACTCCAAAATGGGTGAAATGGAGAGGACATACAAGGAGAGTATGGATGAGATGATGAGTCGCCTCACTAACAACGACACATGTTTCACCATTCATCCTCAGCATCGAGACCCTAGGGACGACCCGGGTAGTGGCGGAGCAGGCTAGGGTACCCCGGCGATTGTTTAGCTTAGCTTTACTCTAGCATAGCTTCACTCTAGCATAGCTTTTGTTTGGTATGGACATTAAATTAGTTCGTATTATCTTTTGTAATAGGACATAATTATTATATATATTTAAATAAATATAATTTCTTAGGTCGTTAATTAATTTATTTTAAACAGAAGCTTCTGCAGGTGTTCAGGTGTTACATCATTTTATTAAAAAAAAATACAAATCTGAAATTGTATTTTTTGAATTATTAACGACGGTTTTTCAGATGATTATGGCGGAATAAATCCGTCGCAAACTACATATTTCAACGACGGAAAAAAAAACCGCCGGGAAATTGCGACAGAAAATGTACCTCGCAAATCTCCGACGGAAAAATCCGTCGGAATGTCGCAGTATTACGACAGAAATAGTTCGTCGCAAAATCATCTTTCCGATGGAATTTTCCGTCGAAATTGTGAATTTTTTTCGTTGTAATATTGCGACGGAACTTCTATTAAGGTCAAACTAAATTCCGACAAAATTATTTCCGTCGGAAATCAAGTTTCTGACGGAAATTCCGTCGGAATTTGTCCAATTTCCTACAAAACGTATTCCGACAACTTTTTCCTATGGAATTCCCGTCGGAAACTTGATTTCCGATGGAATTCCGTCAGAAACTTGATTTCCGACGGAATTTGCATTGTTTCCGACGGATTTTTTCTGTCGCAATTAAGCTGTTTTCTTATAGTGTTCTCCAAGTATATCCTTAACTCTTCTTGCCATAATTCTTCCTACATTTTCCTACCATAATTCATGCCCATACTAGCCTATAAATACCTCTTTATTTCATGACCAAACACTCACACAAATTCTCTTAACTCTCTCTTATTATCTTCTCTTATTTCTCTTCTTTTTCTTTTACTCTCCTCCTCCTTTTGGTGCGCCACCAACATCGAGCACCACCTCCACCCACGGCTGCCACCTACAGCCACCGCCAGCCACCAGCGACGCCGCCAGCCATCGCTGGCCACCCTCTTGCTGCCACCTCTCCTCCTCTTTCTTTTTGTTTTCTACCTTTTATTCTTCTCTTCCCTTATTTAATTAATTAATACTATTATGGGGGATTTATAAAAATTTTTATGACTAGTTTTAATTAATAAAATCAGATTTTTGATGATGTTTATGAGAAAATAATTTAAAAGGTTCATGTACATATAGTTGGGGGTTTTTAATTTAATTGTCGTGATTATTTGTTAACCGTATATTAATTAAGGTTATTTTTATTTATAGGGTGTGTTCAATCAAGGTTCTTGAGATTCTTTTTGAGTGGTTTTGCTAGCAAAGATCAAGGTACGTTTAGGTGGCTAGGTACCTTTGAAAGTGATTGATTTGAATAACATGATTTATGTGATTTTTTTGGTGATTGATTTTAAATAAATTATGATTTATGAAATAAAGCATGTTTAATAAATTGGTTTTAATAAATTATTGGAGTATTCATTTTTATATCATATTTTTAAAGAATTGAATTATTTATCATGTCTTAAAGACTTGATTTTAAAAGTATGTTGAATTTAATTAAAAAGGAGTTTGAGATATTTATTGGAATTTATGAGTTAAAGAGGTTTATTGATTATTTAAATAACTTTACAAGCATGTTTATTTTATTAATCCCACTATGCGGATTCATTTAAGACTATGGACTTTGTATGACCTAGTCTTTCTCCAAAAATAGCCTTGAAATAGTAGGAAACTAGCTTGGGAGGTGTGCACACTTAGAGAGGAGTTTGAGTTAAATGGATTATAAATCATTATTATTATTTTATTGAGTTTTGAAATAATTGATGTTAATAATCATTCTTATTGAGTTTATTGAAATTATATTTGAGTATATTGATAATTGGTTTGAATCATGAGTTGGAATCTATTGATTAATCATTGGAAATTGGTTTGAAAGCATGTTTGCAAATAAATTGAGTTTAATTATCGTGCACTTATCATACTTAGCTATTTTGCTAATCCGTATTTCCTATTTGTTTTTGTTCGCATTGTTTACCTTAATGGTAAGCAGTATTGACTAATTTCAGGTGAAGTCAATAATATGTGAGCATATGGAGTCCTGGGAATGTCTTCATCAAGATTAGGAATGTCGGTTCTTGTTTTTAATTATGAGTACTCATGACAATGGTTACTATTAATAGTATTATTATTAATAAAAACTACTGAAGATTTCCGTTGCAAAGTATTGGTATTATTGTTGGGTTTCAAAACGTTTGACTTTCCACGAAACAAAACCCGACCCCAAGACCCGCTCACAATAAATATAACTAAAGCGCATAATTAACAAGATAAAGAGAAAAGACAAAATTACCCTTGATAAGCGCTTCCCTCGTTCCACGAGCTCTAACTTGGAAAGCTTTGAGTCCTGCATGTGCCAAGACCTCCAACGGAAATCCACCCGCAACTCGACCCGTCCGGTCTGTACTCGGAGTTTAGCTAAGCTAGACCAAAAATAAACTTAATCAAGTTTTAATGAACTTAAAGGTTTTCTCTCTTCGAAGATGCCTTATTGAGTTCAACTCAAGTGAGTTTCTCAAATCCCGATATATGGGTATTTAAAAATGTGCGAGAGTTGGTAAAAATCATTTTTCCATTTTAATTTTAATTTAAAAACAAAAGAAAAAAGGCAAAGCAATAATTAATAAATAAGTGGCAAGCAAGGAGGGAGAGAGTAGGTGAGGACCATAAGGGGGGGACCAAAGCCTTGCCCCCCAAGGATCCCCAAACCGTCTCATACTACTCCTCACACGGAGCCACTCAAATGGCGCCACATGGCGCCCAGCCTTGGGCACCAAGGCGCGCCTAGCTGGCGGCCTTGTGCTCGGCTGGGACTGCCCGTGTGCGTGTGTGTGCGGGCAGCCTACTGCCTCGGCCTAGCAAGTCGCGTGCTTGCTGGCTGTTGGCCGAGGCTGCTGCTTGCCGCCGCTAGCACGTTGCTAGCTGCGCGCGCGCCAACACCCTTACTAGCATTGGCGTGCTAGCATGCCGCGCCACGCACCAGCTACCACTCCTAGCAGGCTAGGCTTGGTGCGGCGCGCATGCTAGCTTCCATGCTAGCACCACTTGCCCCTAGCACTCGATTTGCTTGGGGCATTCTGATGCTAGGGGTATTTAGATAATTGTTGATTAATTTATTTTTACCATCTTGTCTTTTGTAAATTCGATTCGACTTGCGATACTCGGTCTCGACGCTCCTAGCTCGATTTCCGACGTCTATGTTCATAATTCTCGAGCGACTCATTAATTCATAAACGTTGGTTGCTCAGGTGTGACCCGAAGGGTTTAGTCAAGATTAAGCTGTAATATTAATTTAACATTAAAAATTACTAATCGAAAGCGGCCTCCAACTAGGCATTCTGATCACTTGACCTCACTGAATAATTAGCTTTCTAATAATTCCGAACCCTTTATTGGAATAATACACTTGTTCGAAGGATATCATTCCTATCAATCTCCCACTTGTCCTTCTGGACAAGTGTGCTTTTTGTGTATAGCCTATTTGCTATGTCACTTAATGTCTCTTTATGAACTATAAGGTAAGATAAATCATCATCCTTATTACGTCCAGAAGTGTTTCTTGAAATCCGAGTTCGACTGTCAATAAGCAGATGATTTCTTAAAATCCATCTGAGCACGACCATGCATTTTCACAGTCTCGCTCTTCGAGAGGCCTTGTAAACAATAAAGACATGTTCCTTATGGTTAATAGGGGGACATTCCTAAGTCTTATACTGTCATCTTCTCTTACTAAGAGGACCTAGCCACCCGAGTGTTGCCGTTATAATGCCCATGTACTGTCATCTTCTCTTACATCAAAACGGACTAGTACTCAAACAAGAGAACTCACAATACTCATGGTCGAGGAAAGAGGTTCCGGTAGCTATAATGAGAGGTGTACTTATGATGATTTTTAAATCTCTTAAAGTATTCTCATAGGTCGATCCGGTATGGTTCTTAAACCAATACCCGCGCAAATGATTTATGACAATCATGTCCTTGTAACACAAGAAACGGTGCTATAAATCAAACTACACACTAATCTCAAGTGGTCATTAATCGTCCATCATTTAAGTGACCTCGATTATGGATAATTTTCGATTATAATATTTAATGTTCACTGAATAGGTGTTTCTTTATCCATGACTTGTCTTGATACCCTATTTTGAATATTCTCATAATCAAATGGACTCAATGTTTAATCCTAAACAATAATAAAATAGAAACGGAGTGATAAAATTGCATGAAATTAAATTACTTCAAAATTTGAATGGTTCATCATAGTGTTTTACATTAAAATGGTCAAAATTAACTTAAACACCTAACAAGAAAATCAAAGCCAGTCACCAACGTACCTGATTCCCATTGCCCCAACGTGCTTTTTGTGCTTCAATTGAGGCAAAGGTTTAGTAATTGGATCGGCTACATATCATCCAATCCAACTTTACAAATTCTGATAGGAATGGTGTCCTTCGAACAAGTGTATTATTCCAGTAGAAGGTTCGAAATTATTAGAAAACTAATTATTCAATAAGGTCAAGTGATCGAAATGCCTAGGTGGAGGATGCTTTCTATCAGTAATTATTAATGTAAAATTAATATTACAGCTTAATCTTGACTGAACCCTTCGGGTCATACCTAAGCAACTAACGATTCGACACGACGAATTAATTCAGAAGGAATTAATGAATCGCTCGAGTAATTAATATTTAGACGTTGGAAATTGACCTAGGAGCGTCGAAACTGAGCGTCGGAAGTCGAGTCAAAATAATAAAAGACGAGACGGTAAAATTACTAATTAATCAACAATTTACTAAAATACCCCTAGAATCGGAAAGTCCCAAGCAAACCGAGTGCTAGGGGCATTTGGTATAACCAAGGTGGCTAGCATGCGCACCAAGACAAGCCAAGGCTTGCTGGTGCATGCTAGCATACCATCGCTAGCGCTGCTGCTGGCATATGGCTAGCAAGTATAGCTAGCCTACGCAAGCAACGGCATCATCAAGCTAGTTGTGCTAGCTAGCTAGCAGCGCGCTAGCGTGCTAGCACTGCTAGCAAGGCTTGCGTGCTGGCGCGCAGGGCCGGCGTGGGAGAGCTGCGGTATAGCGCGCCACGCCCAGAAGCAAGGAGCAAGCAAGCTTGCTGGGCTGGCGCGCAAGCATGCTCGCTGCTAGGCAGCAGCCATGACGCACGCACTTAACGTCCAGCAACAAGCCTAGCCCCATGCACCAAGCGCCAGCAAGGCATCTTGGGTGCCAAGGCTTGGCCTACCACGTGGCAGCGCCTCATTGGTGCCGAGCATAGTGAGGGGGCAGTTTTTGGGAAGCCTTAGGGATCAAGTTTGGTCCCCCCCTCCCTTGTGGTCCTTACCTAACCCCTCCTCTAAATGTGCCACTTGTTGATTAATTAGTTGTTGGCTATTTTCTTTTGTTTTTGATTTAAAAAGAAAAGGAGAATATTAATTTTACCAACTCTCTCACATTGATGGGAGAGAAGATTTCACTCATGAGTTTCCCTATAAATATCCAACACAGGGTATGGGAAACTCACTTAAGCTAGAGTTAGAAAAGGCATCTCCACTTGAGAGAAAACCATTAAACTCATAATTACTCGAGTAGTTTTGTCGGACTTGGCTAACCTCCAAGTAATAGACCGTAGGAGGTTATCGCTCGTTGCGAGACTTAAGATTTTTCAAGTAATAGCTCGGTGAACGAGCGAAGCACGCTTCAAAGGTAATTTCGTCTTTCCTTAATTCTTGTTAATTATGTCTTTTGATTATATTAATTGTGAGTTTGATCTTGGCGCGGGATTTGTTTTCCGCGATGAGTCAGACTCATCAAAACCCAACAAATTCTAATTTCACCCTCTAACTTCCATTCTCTTATCATGTGAAATCGCCGCGTGACTTGTTTGACCTTCTAATGTTCCCTTGGCTCTCTGGCCTGAGTAATAGCTCCATTTTTGTCACAATAGAAGGCTGTTGAACCCTTGATGGAGGAAAAAACATCAAGTTCACCAACGAACTTACAAATCCAAACTGTCTCCTTAGCTGCTTCAACAGCTGCCAAGTATTCAGCTTCAGTTGGAATCTGCAGTTGTGCTTTGCTTAGCACTCTTCCAACTAAAGGCTCCTCCATTTAGATAGAATATGTCTCCTGACTATGATTTGATATCGACTCTGTCTGTTTGAAAGCTTGCGATGGTGTAACCTTCAAAAACTAAATCATCTGAGCCACCATATACCAAGAATTTATCCTTGTTCCTTTTTAGGTACTTTAGGATATTCTTGGCCGCAGTCCAATACTCCACTCCTGGGTCTGATTGTTATCGACTCATAACACTCAGGCATACGATACATCTAGCGTAGTACATATCATGACATACATGATCGATCCAATAAGCGAATCATATGGAATTTGAGTAATCCTTTCTCGCTCATCACGTGTCTTTGGACACTGCTTCTTGCTTAGGGTTATGCCATGTGACATGGTTTGGTGACCTCTTTTAGCCTCCTCCATATTGAATCGTGCCAGCACTTTATCAATGTAAGTACTTAAGCTCAACCCAATCATCCTTTTAGATCTATCCCTATAAATCTTAATGCCCAATATAAATTGTGCCTCTCCCAAGTCTTTCATTGAAAAACATTTTCACAGCCAAGCCTTTACAGACTCTAGCATCGGAATGCTATTTCCAATGAGCAATATGTCATCAACATCTAAGACTAGGAAGGCGATGTCACTCCCACTGACCTTCTTGTAAACACAAGATTCATCTGGATTCTTCATAAAACCAAACTTACTGATGGCTTCAACAAAGCGCAGATTTCAACTTCTGCTTGCTTGCTTTAACCCATAAATGGACTTTTTAAGCTTGCATACCTTCCTAGATTTGTTTTGGTCGACAAAACCTTCAGACTGTGTCATATACACAGTCTCTTCTAAAATTCCACTGAGGAAGGCCGTTTTGACATCCATCTACCATATTTCATAATTGTAATATGCAGCAATCGCTACGATAATCCAAACGAACTTATGCATTGCGATAGGAGAAAAGGTTTCATCATAATCAACACCGTGAATTTTCCTATAACCTTTTGCTACCAGTCTAGCTTTGTATATGAATAAATTTCCACCTTTGTTTAAATTTGAAAATCTATTTACATCCGATAGGTGTGTAACCTTCGGGTAAATCAACTAAGTCCCATACTTGATTTTTAAACGTGGATTCCATTTCAAATCTCATGGCTTCTTTCCATTTAGCAGAGTCAGAGTTCGCCATAGCTTGCTTGTAGGTTGTCGGTTCGTCTCCATCCACTATTAGGATGTCCTGATTCTCGATTAATACGACACCAAGATATCTATTAGGTTGAGACTTTGGCCTCTGTGACCTACATAGGGTAATGGACTGAGCATTTGCATTGTCGGTTTGACTTTGCACAGTTTTACCAACGTCAACAGGTGTTGTTTGAGCACTTTGATAGTCAGTTTGATTTTGTTGCTCGTCCTCTCGAACTTCATCGAGTTCAATTTTCCTCCCACTTGTCATTTTGGAAAGGTGTTCCCCTTCTCTAAAAAGACACCATCACGAGCAACAAACACTTTGTTCTCGGATTTTTTTGTAGAAGTAATACCCTTTGGTTTCTTTTGGGTAGCCCACAAAGAAAACCTTGTCAGATTTAGGGTGAAGTTTATCAGAATTTAATCTTTTGACATATGCTTCACTACCCCAGATCTTGAGAAAAGACAACCTAGGAGGTTTCTTCGTCCATATTTCATATAGAGTCTTTTCTACAGCTTTGGACAGAGCACGGTTCAGTGTTAGTGCCGCGGTTAGAAGTGTGTGTCCCTAGAAAGAGATTAGAAAATCACTAAGACCCATTGTTGATCGTACCATGTCTAGCAAGGTTCGATTTCTCCTTTCGGATACTCCGTTTCCATTGTGGAGGCATGGAGGTGTCAATTATGAAAGTATACCATGTTCTTTCAGATGGTCATCGAATTCTTGGCTCAAGTATTAACCACCTCAATCCGATCGAAAGGCTTTGATTTTCTTGACAAGTTGATTTTCAACTTCACTCTGAAATTCTTTGAATTTCTCAAACGATTCAGATTTGTTCGACATAAAGTAGACATATCCATGTCTACTATATTCGTCTGTGAAGGTGATAAAATAACGATGGTCGTTCCTTGTGGTTGTGCTCTTTGGTTCACATACATCGGTGTGTATTAGGCCCAATAAGTCACCTACCCTTTCTCCCAACTTGGAGAATGAATACTTTACCGTCTTGCCTAATAGACATCCTTCGCAGTTTTTAAACGATTGTAAATCGAATGAGTCAAGAATACCTTCTTGTAGAAGTTTCTTGTTGCGTTCGATGTTAATGTGGCCAAGACGACAATGCCACAAGTATGTCTCATTTGCCTCAATTGTCTTAGCTTTTTTATTGGTATTATTAACATTATAAACTTCTTTGTCTAATGAAAGCACAAAAAGACCATTTTCTTGGCTATTTATAAGGAATGCTTCCTTGTGAATTCCACTCATCTTTCAATGTGGGACTTTTTCACAAAAAGATCCCACATAGAAAGAATGTTGAATTCAATCCTTAGTTAAACAAACCAAGGAATAACAAAGTAACAAGTGTCACATGGTTAGGTGAGGACCACTTCCTCACTTGCTCCCTAAGGCAACTCACATGCATTATGAGCTAACCATGTGCCACCCAACCTTGAGCCCCGAGATGGGTTTGGTTGGGACACCACTTTTGGGCCCGCGTCCATGACCCATCACCCAGGCCCATGCCCGTTGCCGCATGGCATTGCCAACGTGGCACACTGCCATGTGGCACGCCGCCACCTTGGCGCGCTTCCACGTGGCACACCGCCACCTTGGCGCGCTTCCACGTGGCACGCAGCCACCTTGGCGCGCTGCCACGTGTGCTACCACATGGCATGCTGTCATGTGCGCTGCCACATGGCGCGCTTCCCTAGCCTTCCCGTGGATAGGGTTTTTACTTGTTACCTGAAGCATTTTCCCATCTCGCCAATTCCTAAATTTTGGCTCGACTTTTAAGATTCGATTATGACGCTCTAAGCTCGGAATCCGACATCTTTGTTCACAATACTCGAGTGACTTATGAATTCCTTTCAGATTAATTCGTCGCGTCGGATTGTTAGTTGCTTGCGTGTGACCCAAAGGGTTTAGTCAAGATTAAGATGTAATATTAATTACTCATTAATATTACTGATCGGAAGCGGCCTCCACCTAAGCATTCCAATCTCTTGAACTCACTGAATAATTAGCTTTCTAATAATTCCGAACCCTCTATCGAAATAATACACTTGTTCAAAGGACACCATTCCTATCAATCTCCCACTTGTCCTTCCGGACAAGTGCAATTTTAGTGTATAGGCCTTTCCTATGTCGCTTAGTGTCTCTTCATGAACTATAAGGTATGATTATTTTGTCATCCTTATTGTGTCTCGAAGTGTTTCTCGATCCCGAGTCCGACTGTCAATACACAGATGATTTCTAAAATCCATTCGAGCACAACCATGCATTTTCACAGTCTCGCTCTTCGAGAGGCCTTGTAAACAACAAAGACATCTTCCCTATTTTAGTAGGGGGGACATTCCCAATCTTGTAATGTAGCTTCTCTTACCGAGAGGGTTCTAGCCGCCCGAGTGTTGCCGTTATAATCCCCTTTTACAGCAGACGTTTGACTAATATCAAAGCGGACTAGTACTCAAACAAGAGAGCTCACAATACTCATGGTCAAGGAAATAGGTTCCGATAGCCATAATGAGAAGTATACTTATGACGATTTTTAATTCCCTTAAAGTATTTTCATAGGTCGATCCAGTATGGTTCCAATATAATACTTGTGCAAACGATTTATGACAATCATGTCCTTATAGCACATGAAGCGGTGCTATAAATCAAACTACACACTAATCTCAAGTGGTCAGTAATCGTCCTTCGTTTAAATGAACTCGATTAGGGATAATTTTCGATTATAATATTTAATGTTCACTTAATAGGTGTTTCCTTATCAAGACTGGTCTTGATACCCTAATTTGAATATTCTCGTAATCGAATGTACTCATTATTTAATCCTAAACCACAATTAAATAGCAAACAGAGTGATAAAATTGCATGAAATTTAAATTATTCCTAAACCTGAATGGTTCATCTTATGATAAATGGGTTTTCTGAATGTTTTAAGAGTAACACTCTTTATAAAAAAATTTATAAAAATCACACCCATATCTAATATTCTTGATTTCTTTCACGCAATTGTGAATGTTGTCATTCACTTATTGCATAGGTTTAGTTATAATTACTTTGCTAGTCTTAGCATCTTAATTACCGATCACTTTCATAATAAGTTGATAAAATTTGAGAGTGTCATGGATTATATGTGATTTTGGATTTATTATCCAAGTGATGGCTTCTACTAATTTTCATGATTAAGATCTTCAACTTGACAACCTACAATCATTAACGTTCAACAACGACTTTCCATAGAACATCTTCCTTATTATTGCCTTTAAGGCAACCATGTTCTCAACATATATTTTAGTAGACTTCCCGATGATGCTTTGCTTGGGTTTCACTTCAAGCGGCTCACAATGATTTTGGGATACCCTAATCACTTGTGATCGTGGAAATCACCTTAAATTTTCGCACATTACACATGGATGCACATCCATGTTGCCATTCTCAAGCCACGACGCTTCTTAGCTCATGCTTTCAAATGGCATCCTTGTTAAGGATCTGATCCTTGTTAAGGTTTGTGCTTGCAACATCAATACTCAAATCATATTTCTTTCCATGCGTCAAGAACTCATCCTCATACTTATCCAAGTACTTTGGATGTTCTTGGCCATAATCTAACAATCTATTACATAGATTCAGGTTGATTGGTACTATTTACATACTTCACTTACTCTAAGCAAGTAAGTTGTGTGATGATTACATATCATAGCGTACATAATGGATTTAGTTGTAGAATAATTCTTAATCTTTTTCCATCCACGTTAAATTTTTAGCTCATCCAGTTTCACTGAGTCTTGCTAAACTGTTTGCTATGTGATATGGTTGAAAGTCTCTACTCGAGTCTTTCTTGTTTGACTTATTATTTAGCCTAGATTATACTTAGTCCAAACATTTACATATTTTTATACATATGGGTTGAAAGCCTTTCAAAGCCCTTCAATACATGTTTAACACGGTAAATTCCTTTACTCGTTTAAACATTTTATTAAGTCTATACAATAGATCTTAATACCCAATATGTACTAAGTATCGTCTTTTGCTTGGTTCATTGTCGAAAATACTTTCAAATATAAGCATTTAGCATTTGATAGTTAATTTACAACAGAGTTCGTAAACTTCTTGTTGGACCTTACAAGATTGACTCTTGCTTCCACTAAACCTCTTATCCACAAGAATTTCTATGTTTCTCCCTAAGTCAATCCTTTTATTAACTTTATAAGAAAACACGTTCCATTTCCTTTATGCAATGCTTCCTTCAATCCCATAATAGATTTCTTGAGCTTGCTTTCAAATCTAGAATTATTTAGATTTTCAAAACCCTTATACTATTTTCATAGTCACTTTCGAAATTCTATTTTAGGAAGGCGGGTTTGGTATGTATTTTGCCATACTCCATATGTGCGATTTTGCTAGAATAATCACGAAAATACTTGAGCATTTCGATTGGTGAATAGGTTTTTATTAAAATCAACTCCCTGAATTTAATTATATCCTTTTCAACCAATCTAGTTACGTATGCATATACATTTCCACATTTGTTAGTTTTCTCCTTCAAAACTTATTTGCGATCGATGGGTCTTTCACCTTTCATGAAAATTAATCAAGTTTAAACATGATTTTCAAACATGGAGTCTATTTTGGATTTTATGGCCTCTAACCATTATTTGGAATTTGGATTTTTCGTAGCTATCTTACAAGGCATTATTCCCTGACTATGTAATAGTAAATAGTATGCTTGTAAGTCTTAGGTTTATTTCTAACTTAATAGAAAAGTTATAGGATTCAATCCAAAACTTTGGTGAATTCTATACCTATATGGGGTTATTGCATCAAACACTGAATTTCAAGGCACTTCCAAAACCCTTTGATTATCTTGATCTTACTCCAACTTATCAGTAGTTTTATGAGTAATGAATTCTCTTTTAAGGCACTTGTAAAGTTCTTTTGAGTATTCTTGATCAAATATTCTTACGAAGCCCTTTTAAGGTCTTCTGAGATTCTCAGTTCTTGTTTGTTGCAAATCTCGATGGCCATCGAGTTCATTTTTCTCCCACTTGTCGTTTTGGAAATGTCTTACTTTCTAGAAAGAGACCACTTAGAGCAACAGACACTATGTTCTCAATTACGTTGTGGAGGTAATGCCCAAAAATTCTATCTTAAATGCTTACAAAGAGACATGTATATTGTCTTTGGGTAAAAGTTCGTTATGAAACAAATAGTTAGCTCCCACTTAAGCTATCTTAGCCTTTAATGAGCCATTAAACTCCCACTGAACCACTTAGCTCTTGCTAAGCCGGTGAGCTTCCAGTGAGTCACTTATCTCCCACTGAGCCAGTGAGCTCCCACTGTGGCTAAGAGTTTTAGACATATACTTGAAAAGACGTTTATAAGTTAATTCTATCCATAACTGAATATGGTGTCCTTTCTTAGCTCCGACATTTTGTTTAGTGTAACATTAGTCATTTGTGCAAATCTTTAAGAACTTTATAGGAAGGGATGTGATCCATCATTGTTCGAGTCATTTTTAAATGGCATCGAGGTCTCCGTTAAGACACACTATGTTCTTTGTGGAGTTATTTATGAAAATTTCAATTTCATAACTTTGTGATGGTCACGCTTGGCTCAAGCAAACATCGCTCGATCTAATCTAGATGTTTTGATATCTTGCCAAGTCGATTCTGTACTTCACTGAACTCTTGAACTATTCAAGGTCAAGTTTGTTCACATTTGATGAATATAGCCATATTCTTTCAAATTCTTCATGAAACGTTGAAGTAATTGAATCCTCTTTAGCTTACGGAGTCAATTGTCTATAACAAGAACAATAGCTCTTTACTTTGTCGGTTTTTAACAAGTAAGACTTGCTTGTCTTAGAACGATTTTGAATCGATAAACTATCAAGAGCCTATATAGCCTTGAGTACGTTCTTGTTAATGTGACATTGCTAAAGATGTTCGAAACACAAATCATGCCTGTGATTTGAACTTTGTGAGTTTTCATATTAGGGAAATGTTTATTTATAATCAAGTATTCTTGACTTATGGTTTAGACAACCATGCCATTCGAATAAATTCGCAACTATTGCTCTTTTCTTTGAATGTGAGTCTTTCCGTGTGTTAACGGATTGTTTGCTTATTAAGGAACACAATAACCATTTATTTGTTCCAACCTTAGCTTAAAAGGTCTTTAAACATAGCATACGACCTTACAACTGATGTAGCTTTTCTGGCTTCATTCTGAGCTCGTAAGTCAATAACTTAGCTTATCTTCAATAGTTTGAGGTCACTTTCAAAGTGTAACACTCAAGTAGTATCTGATACTTGTGAAAATAATGACTTGCTAAGTTAACATGAACTCTTAAGTAGAAATGGAATCTAATTCCTTTCTTTGTTTCTTGTTTCCTATATTTCTTACCATACTTCATCTCATAATCTTTAAGAACCATTTTTTTAAGAGTCTTTGACTTTTATACTTTGTTAGGCATGACTAAGCATCTAGTGCGCCGTATAACAAAGTTCCATCTTTTCCTTTAATTCGTACTTGAATTAATACATCAATGAGTTGTGCCCACCAGCATATAAAGCGAAAAGATATGTTAGTTATCAAGCATTGACAATTTTTGAGTTTCCAACTCAATACTTCATGTTTATCAAAACTACCTAACTGTCCTTTCGGACTTATATAAGTCATTTATGAGAATTGTATTTTAGAAATGGCTTTCCTTTATTTGAGAACTATTCTTAAAGATTTCCTTTACCAATCACGGAAAACAACATAGTTTGACTTGGAATTCTACAAATATAAGTGTAAAGTATAACCATTTATCAAGAAAATAACATAATAAGTCCGAAATTTAAAATCATTCATGCATATTTTCAATCTTATTAAGCCTCTTATCACGCATTAAATTTGTCACCATTTGGCGAGAATAAAGCGATTCTAAGATCCAAAGAATCAATGAGTGATTAAGCATGCTTTGGCTTGTCTTAAAACTCAATATTCTAAGGTAAGAAACTCTTTGCTAATGGCTCCAAGCCACTCTTGGTTAGATAAATCTTTGCATCTAACGCTCTCTTAACAACTTATCCACTTTACCACGACATGTTAGGACTACATCGCTCATATCGTTGAGTATAACCAAAACCAACATGTATGCGATGTCTTGTTTTGGTAAACCCATCATCATACCTTACGTATCCTAGGAAATACTAGTGATGCCGCGCTTTGGCGTAGCCCATCACTACTCTCAATAGGTAGATAAGTGTTGTTATGGAATGGAAAATTTTACTCAATATTTTAGCGACCTAGGGTTTCTATGTTGGTTTATTTAAGTGAACTTAATTAATCATCCCAACATTCGAAATCCTAAACATGCGTCTAACATATAAATCTTACACATATAAAATCATATATATATATATATATATATATATATATATATATATATATATATATATATATATATATATATATATATATATATATATATATATATATATATATATATCAAAAACATAAATAAAGATGCATTTTTGCAACTTCATGGCTTCGTCTTCTAAGAACCTCCGTCTTCAAGACATGACCATAATTATGCAAATACTAGTATCTACGATTAGGACTAATTTAAATATTAAGGTACAAAAATACTCAACAGTTCGCAGATCGTATTTAGATTTATAAAAATACGAGACGGAACGCAGTCCGTATTTTCTATCCTAATCGGGTCCACTAGTTGCCATTTTTATAAAACTTGCGGGAGAATATACATTCCATTCATCCATTCACTATTTGTGAATGGACGGTGCATTTTACAACGATAAACAAGTAACAATGCACAAACGCTCGTAAACTAGTAACTAATTTAGGTCGTTAATCCAATTAACAAGTCTAATTAAAATTAAAATTGAAATTGAAGCTCCCACTAAATTCCGCATCCATCTTAATTAATCCACTAATTTATTTAACTGATTATGTAATTTAGTGCAATTAAAGTTGAACCTCCCACTAAATTCCATATCCATCTTAATTAATCCAATTAATTAAGTCGGTAAACCCAAAATATTGCCAAAATTAAAATTTTGCCAATGTCGCTCAAAAACGAGGGCTAGCCTAAAAAATTAATTAAAATAATTAAAACCAATATAATTAATTAAAATAATTAAAACGGCAAAAGAACACAAAAAATGCATAGTCCAAGATGTCTAAGTGCTTAGCACCAAGACTTAGGGTGCTCATTGCACCACATTGTTTCGCAAGCAATGTCCACGCACACTAACCCCTTTCAAGCACCAACATGCATACATACATATATAGCATGCCCAGCACCACAAGGATCAAGCATGCGCAATCGAGCCACGAACAGCCGAGCCACGCACAAGGTCGCACCTCCTCGAGGCAGCCCCTTGGCAGCCACATGTGGGCTGCTATGCAGCCCAACTCGCTAAGGGATGCTTTGCCCTCGATTCCCTTGCAATATCAAAGGTTTTTTAGCACCAATTTTACGTGACTAAATAATTAACTCCAAATTAATTTTAGAATTAATAAAAGGAGCCAAAAATGAAAAATTATTACAAGTCCAACTTAAATAAATATTCATCAAGGTGCACATAACAAAAATTATTTCCAAGAAGCATTCTTTACTAAAATTGGTTTAACTTGGTGCAACAAAATGAACAAGGGTAATAACTCACTATAAATTTAATTAATTTAAATTAATCATGAGATTTTGACAAAATAAAGGGGGGTTGGAATTATGAACACAAATATTCAAATAAAGATTCCAACTTTAACTTGTGAATCCTTCAAACATTATATCTTCCAATATGAAGATAAATGAAATTTCTATCACAAGTTAATACATGATTAAATCAAAAGTTCATCCAAAAAAAAATTTATGTTATTTAGTAACTCAAAGTTTCAATCACTTAAAACAATTAAAGATTGAATCTTTTGTACTTAGAAGCTTTAAAGGAAAAAAATTTCACACTTAATGCAATGGATTTGCAGTTATGTGAAAATATAAACCAATCTTTCAAGCACCAATTACTACCAAGTAACCATGCTTAAAGAGGTTTTAAATTGCAGAAAAAGTTAAGGAAAGAACCAAATACATAACCACCATAAATATGCCATTAAGATTCAAGGTTAGAAAGGCTTAAATTTTTCATCAAAACGAAAAATCCCTCGAAAAATGCATTTCTGGTCGGAATTTGGCTAAAAACACAGCCCTAGGAGAGCAAAACCATTTCCAGAACACCTTTTCCACTCAAAATTCACTATTCTTGGGCGAAATCAGGGTTCGGGGCTGAAGACAACACTAATACGGGCTTAAAAATTAATAAAACCGAGCTACTAATCTAATTAGCAACATGAAACCAGAAAAATAAAGCCATAAAAACACCTTGAAAATTTTGATTATAAAAATAAATGAACCAGGGTCTGATACCACTGTTGGGTTTCGATGAGTCCAACTCACCGCGGAAGAAAACCCGAGGCAAGACCACACTCACAATTGATATAATCATAAGACATAATTAACTGAATTAACAAGAATTAAGGAAAGATTAATAACCTTTGAAGCGTGTTTCGCTCGTAACCCAAGCTCTTACTTGGGAAAGCTTTTAGTCTCGCTCGCACGAAGACCTCCTACGGAAATCCACCTGCAACTCGACCCTGACAAGGTCCAATGCTTAGAGGTTTGCTAAGCCCGACCTAACACTCGAGTAATTATATGTGTATAAAGGTTTTCTCTATGAAGATGCCTTTTCTAACACCTTACTCAAGTGAACAATCCCAAGGTATGCCTTGGCTATTTAGAAGGACTGCTTCCTTGTGAATTCCACTCATCTTTCAATGTGGGACTTTTTCACAAAAAGATCCCACATAGAAAGAATGTTGAATTCAATCCTTAGTTCTATAAACCAAGGAATAACAAAGTAACAAGTGTCACATGGTTAGGTGAGGACCACTTCCTCACTTGCTCCCCAAGGTAACTCACATGCATTGTGAGCTAACCATGTGCCACCCAACCTTGAGCTCTAAGTTGGGTTCGGTTGGGTCGCCACTTTTAAGCCCGCGTCCATGACCCGTCACCCGGGTCCACGCCCGTTGCCACATGGCATTGCCAAACGTGGCGCGCTTCCGTGTGGCATGCCGCCACTTAGTGGCTGCCACGTGCAATGCCACGTGTGCTGCCACATGGCGTGCTGCCATGTGCGCTGCCTCGTGGCGCGCTTCCCTAGCCTTCGCGTGGCTAGGGTTTTTACTTGTTACTTGAAGCATTTTCCCGTCTCGCCAATTCCTAAATTTTTGCTCGACTTTTAAGATTTGGTTCCGACGCTCTTTAAACAATCATTCAACTGCACAAACCAAATTAATCCAAGTACTATTCTTTAAATAAAATTTGGTTCAACTTGATGCAACAAAATGAAGCGCTACTGTCACTATTAATTTAACCAACATAAATTAATCATGATACTTAACAAAATTAAAAGGGAGTTGGAATAATGAACATAAATATTCAATGAAAAATTCCAACTTTAACTTGTGAATCTTTGAAAAAATTACATCTTCTAATATGAAGATTAATTAAAATTCAATTACAAGTTTGAAACTTTATGGTTCCAATCAACTTAATAAATGATTAAATCAAGAAAGTTCAATAAACTATCATGGAATTCAGTAAGACAAAGTTCCAACCAACTAAAATAATTAAAGGTTAGATCTTTAGTACTTAACAGCCTCAAAACATAAACTTTTCACACTTCAAGCAATTTATTTGCAATTATGTGAAAATTTGAGCCAACCATTAAGCACCAATTTCTACATAGTAGTCATGCTCAAAAGTGGTCTAAAATTGCAGAAGGATAAAGGAAAGATACAAACATGTAATCACAATTAAAATGCCATTAAAATTCAAGGTTTAAAGATTTAAAATTTTTCGTCAAAATTAAAAATCCCTCAAAACAGACATTTCTGGACAAAATTTGGCTTTTTTCACAATCCTAAAAGGGTTAGAATGTTTCAAAAACATCGATTCCACCCAAAATTCACTAGTCTTTGGTGAAATCTGGGTTCGGGAGCCAAAATTCTACTTAAAACGAGACTAAAATTAATAAAATCGAGCTACTAATCTAATTAGCAACAACCAAAAAATAAATCCATTTTAAACACCGTAAAATTATTAGTTACAAAAATAAATGAGCAAGGCTCCGATACCACTGTTGGGTTTCAAAAAGTCCGACTTTCTGCGGAACAAAACCCGACCCCAAGACCTGCTCACAATTAATATAACTAAAAAGCATAATTAACAAGATAAAGAGAAAAGACAATATTACCCTTAATGCGCGCTTCGCTCGTTCGACGAGATCTTACTTGGAAAGCTTCGAGTCCTGCACGTGCGAAGACCTCCAACGGAAATCCACTCGCAACTCGACCCGTCCGGTCTCTACTCGGAGTTTAGCCGAGCTAGACCAAAAATAAACTTACTTGAGTTGTAATAAACTTAAAGGTTTTCTCTCTTTGGAGATGCCTTATTGAGTTCAACTCAAGTGGGTTTCTCAAATCCCAATACCAGGGTATTTATAGAGAATTCCAACCAACATTCCTCTCTCCCATCAATGTGGGGGAGTTGGTAAAAACCATTTTTCCATTTTATTTTTAATTCAAAAACAAAAGAAAAAAGGTAAAGCAATAATTAATCAATAAGTGGCAAGCAAGGAGGGAGATAGTGGGTGAGGACCAAAGGGGGGGACCAAAGCCATTTACTTAAGGCGCTCATTTCTATGTAACCCATTCCCAGCCCCCATGTACTTCGAAACCTCATAACTTTGTGCCCGATCGTCCTTATAGAGTAATTTGTTTTTCCAAATTGCTCATTTTTTGGAGATCTACGCTTTTCACTCCATATCCCACCTCAAAATAATAAAAAACGAAAAAAAAATTAATATTTGGCAAAAAAAGGGGTGCAATACGAGGACTTCCCAGGACGTCACCAAACCTAGTATTACTCTCGCCCGAGCACGCTTAATTTTGGAGTTCTGATGAGATCCGGTGCATTAGTGCTGGTACAATCGCACCCATTTACTTAACGTGGTCATATCTATATAACCCATTCCCAGCCCCCATTTCCTTTGTAACTTCGTAACTTTGCGCCCGATCGTCCTAATTGAGCAATTTTTTTTTCAAATTAGTCATTTTTCGAGATCTATGCTTTGCACACCATATCCCACCTTAAAATAATAAAAAAACAAAAGAAATTTAAAAATTTTGCGAAAAAAGGGGTGCAACACGAGGACTTCTATGAGGTTACTCATCCTAGTACTACTCTCGCCTAAGCACGCTTAATTGCGGAGTTCAGATGGGATCTGGTGCGTTAGTGCTGGTATGATCTTACCCATTTACTTAATGCACTCATTTCTATATAACCCATTCTCTGTCCCCATTTCCATCGAAACTTCGTAACTTTGTGCTTGGTCGTCCTAATTGAGCAATTTTCTTTTTTCCGCGGAAATAAACCCAAGCCTAAGGAAAGACTCGCAATAAATATAACTAAAAAACGTAAATAACAAGATTAGAGAAAAGACTAAATTAGCCTTGTACGGTGCTTCGCTCGACCAATGGAGCTCTTACTTGAGAAAGCTAAGCCTCACAAGCGCAATGACCTCTGACGATATCCATCCACAACACGACCCCGACCGATCTCTTACTTGGAGGTTAGCCAAGTCGGACAAAAACACTACTCGAGTAATTAATGAGCTTAAAGGTTTTCTCTCAAGTGGAGATGCCTTTTTGGCTCTTATTCAAGTGAGTTTTCCCAATTCTCAAGTGGGATATTTTTAGGGAAACTCAATTGAGAAATCAATCTTCCCTTTTTATTTTTAAATAAAAAATAAAACAAAATAGCTAACAACTAATTAATCAACGAGTGGCAACCATAGGAAGAAAGGTTAGATAAGGACCAAAAGGGGAGGGGACCATGCCTTCCTCCCCAAGCTTCCCCAAACCGGCTCTCACATTGCCACACGCCATAACCAGTTCGCGCCAGTTGGCGCTGCGAGCCTTAGGCGCCAAGGCTGCCTAGCTGGCTAACTGGCCCTTTCGCTGGGCCTGCCAGCTGGTCGCACGGGCCAGCAACAAGCGCCAGCAAGCGTAGCATTGCTGCGGGTTGCTGGGCGTTGCCAATCCTCCCCGCACTACCTAGCGCGCGTTGCTAGCAAGCTGTCCCCACCAGCTCGATGCTGCGGCTGCTTGCTTACGCATGCTAGCGACGCTTGCTAGCCTTGTGCTAGCAGCATTGCTAGCAAAGGTGCGCTAGCATGCCGCACCATGCATCAGCCAGCCTAGGCTTGGTGCGGTGCGGTGCGCATGCTAGCAACCATTTTATCCCAAGTGCCCCTAGCACTCGGTTTGCTCAGGGCATTCCGATGCTAGGGGTATTTTGGTAATTTGTTGATTAATTATTTATTTTACCGTCTCGTCTTTTATTAATTCGAATCGACTTGCGACGCTCGATCTCGATGCTCTTAGCTCGATTTCCGACGTCTAAATTAATATTACTTGAGCGACTCATTAATTCCTTCCAAATTAATTCGTCGCATCGGATCGTTAGTTGCTTGGGTTTGACCCGAAGGGTTCAGTCAAGATTAAGCTGTACTATTAATTATGCATTAATATTACTGATGGGAAGCGGCCTCCACCTAGGCATTCCGATCACTTGAACTTACTGAATAATTAGCTTTCTAATAGCTCCGAACCCTCTATCGGAATAATACACTTGTACAAAGGACACCATTCCTTTCAATCTCCCACTTATCCTTCCGGACAAGTGTGCTTTTAGAGTATAGCCTTTTTCCTATATCACTTAATGTCTCTTCAGAAACTATAGGGTAAGATTATTCGTCATCCTTATTATGGCCATGAATTTTCATAGTCTCGCTCTTCGAGAGGCCTTGTAAACAACAAAGACATGTTCCCTATTGTTAGTAGGGGAACATTCCCAGTCTTGTAATGTTAGCTTCTCTTACCAAGAGGACCTAGCCGCTCGAGTGTTGCCGTCATAATCTCCATGTACGGCAGACGTTTAACTTACATCAAAACGGACTAGTACTCAAACAAGAGAACTCACAATACTCATGGTCGAGGAAAGAGGTTCCGATAGCCATAATGAGAAGTATACTTATGACAATTTTTAAATCTCTTAAAGTATTCTCATAGGTCGATCAAGTGTGGTTCTAAACCAATACCTGTGCAAATGATTTATGACAATCATGTCCTTGTAGCACATGAAACGGTGCTATAAATCAAACTACACACTAATCTCAAGCGATCATTAATCGTCCATCATTTAAATGACCTCGATTAGGGATAATTTCCTATTATAATATTCAATGTTCACTTAATAGGTGTTTCTTTATCCAAGACTGGTCTTGATACCCTATTTTAAACATTCTCATAATCAAACGGATATTTAATTCAAAACCACAATCAGGTTGTTGTCGTTTTTAGTTGAAGACATGATTTTACAATTGAAAGAATTTGAAATGAAAAACCATTCATAATGCTTAAATGAGATTGAAATCATGCATATTATCAAACTTATTTAAACGTCTTATTCACTCATTAAATTGTCCCCATTAGGTGAGAATAAGTCGATTCCAAGATCCAAGGAATCAATGAGTAGTTAAGCATGCTTTGGCTTGTCTTAACACTCAATATTCTAAGGTGAGCAAGTCTTTGCTAATGGCTCCAAGCCACTCTTGGTTAGTTAAATCATCGTATTTAATGCTCTCTCAAGCACTTATCCACTTTGCCACGATATAATAGGACTCCATCACTCATAACGTTGTGTACAACTAAAACCAACATGGATACCCGGTATGCCTTACGTATCCTAGGAGTAAATAGTGATGCCTCGCTTTGGTGTAGCCCATCACCACTCTAAATGGGTCGGTAAGTGTTGTTTTAGAATGACAAATTTTACTTAATATTTTAAGGACCTAGGATTTCTATGATGGTTGGTTTAAGTGAACTTAATTAAACATGCATCTAACATATTCATATATATAATCATAAATATATATCGAAAACATAAGTAACTGATTCATTTAGCAACTAGTATGACCCCTTGAGTCTTCAACTCTTCAAGGGTATTCTTTTGCAACTTCATAGGTTCGTCTTCCAAGAACCTCCGTCTTCAAGATATGACCAAAATAATGAAAATACTAGTATCTGCGATTAGGACTAATCTATATATTAAGGTACGTAAATACTCAACGGTTCGCAGACCATATTTAGATTTACAAAAATACATGATGGAACGCAATCCGTATTTTCTATCCTAATCGGGCCCCAATAGTTTCCATTTTATAAAACCTGTGAGACAATATACATGCCATTTACCCATTCACTATTTGTAAATTGCCCATGCATTTTAAAATGATAAACAAGTAACAATGCACAAACACGCGTAAACTAGTAACTAACTTAAGTGGTTAATCCAACTAACACGCCTAATTAAAACTAACTAATCAAAGTTGTTTAACCGATTATGTAATTTAGCGCAATCAAAATTGAAGCTCCCACTAAATTCCGCATCCATCTTAATTAATCCAATTAATTAAGCCGGTAAACCCAAAATTTTGCCAAAATAAATTTTTCAAGTACCGCTCAAAACCGAGGCCTAGCCTGTAAAATTTTAATTAAAAAAAATTAAAATAAATAAAATGGCTAAAATGCAGAAAACATAGCCCAATGCTTTCGTGTGCCTAGCACCAAGCAACAATGCTTGGTTTGCAATGCACCAAGCCTTGGCTAGGGGGGTTCTGAGGTTGCTAGTGTTGGCAATAGCCTTGCTGCGGTGCTTGGCTTGTGCTACCTAGCACCCACACTCGCAAAGCCCTCGCGCACTAACCTCCCTTATGCAATAAGCTGCACACACACACACGCTCACGCTCGCCCAGCCGCTCACGCATCGCACAACCACACACACACACAGCGGCACGCATGGCGCGCACAGCATGCGAGCTGCTGCTGCGCCATGCTACTGCTGCCTTGCTAGCCGTGGCGCACCATGCTGATGGTCAGCAAGCACCAGCCATGCTTGGCTATACGCACCAAACAGCATCCACGCCTTGGCAGCCACAAGCGGGTTGTTGTGTAGCCCGGCTAGCCAAGGGTGTTTTTGCCTTGGTTTGCGTGCCAAAACCTCGGGATTTATTCTGAATTTTTGCGTGAGTTAATTTAATTTATTCCAAATTAATTTTAGAATTAATTTAGTGAGTAAAATGAAAAATTATAATAAGCCTTACTTAATACATTCATTCAAGTGCGCATAACAAAATTATTTCCAAGAACTATTCTTTAATAAAATTGGTTCAACTTGATGCAATAAAATGAATAGGGATATTCTCAACAGTAGTTTAACCAACATAAATTAATTATGAGATTTGACAAAATTAAAGAGGGAGTTGGATTTATGAACACAAAATTCAAATAAAGATTCCAACTTTAACTTGTGAATCCTTGAAAATTATATCTTCCAATATAAAGATAAATTAAAATTCTATCACAAGATTGAAACTTTATGATTCCAATCAACTTAATAAATGATTAAATAAAAAAGTTCAACAAAAATTTATGGATTTAGTAACTCAAAGTTCCAACCACTTAAAACAAAAGATTGGATCTTTAGTACTTAGAAGTCTCAAATAATAAATTTTTCACACTTAATGTACTGGATTTACAATTATGTGAAAATTTTACCAATCTTTCAAGCACTAATTACTATAAAGTAACCATGCTTAAAGAGGTCCAAAAAGCAGAAACATTAAGGAAAGAACCAAATACATAATCACCATAAATATGCCATTAAGATTCGAGGTTAAAAGATTTAAAAATTTTCGTCAAAAAAGAAAAACCCTCGAAAAAAGGCATTTCTTGTCGGATTTTGGCTCTTTCATAGTTCTAAAGGGGTTAAAAACTTTCCCGAACGCTTTTTCACCCAAAATTCACTATTTTTGGGCGAAAATCTGGGTTCGGGGCCAAAAAATCTCATAAAAGGGGATTAAAATTAATAAAATCAAGCTAAATAAATCCATAAAAACACCTTGAAAATTTTTAGTTATAAAAATAAATGAGCAACGCTCCATTACCGCTGTTGGGTTTCGATAGAAGTAAGATTAGAGAAACGACTATATTACTCTTGTAGCATGTTTCGCTCGACCAACGGAGCTCTTATTCGAGAAAGCTAAGCCTTACAAGCGCAACGACCTCTGACGATATCCACCCACAACACGACCCCGACCAGTCTCTTACTTGGAGGTTAGCCAAGTCAGACCAAAACACTCCTCAAGTAATTAATGAGATTAAAGGTTTTCTCTTAAGTGGAGATTCCTTTTTGAGCTCTTACTCAAGTGAATAATCCCAACTCCTTAGGTTGGTATTTATAGGCAAAGGCTCTCTAAAATTCCCATCATGTTTCCGTGGGGGAGAAATGATGGAGTGAATGAGAAAAATAAGCAATTAATTTAATTCAAATTAAATTAAATTGCAAGGCAAACAATCAAACAACACTAGGAACACACATGAGAGTGGTTAAGTGAGGACCACAGGGAGGACCACATGGTCTCCTTGATCGCCAAGCCACCAAACCCACCAATCATAAGTGGGTATGACCGGTCAACCTCCTTAAACAACAAGGAAAATCGGTCAAGGCCCCTTTTGACTTAGTTGGGCCTTGCACCTACACGCAAGCCACGTGGGCTGTTAGTGCGCTACTCGGCTTTGCTTGCTAGCACACATCGCAAGCCGACAAGGCTTCCTTGTGCTGTTGGGCCTCAGCCATCCAGCACACACCGAAAGCCCGCAAGGCGGTTGTGCGCTGTTGGGCCTCCGCCAGCCAGCACGCACCGCAAGCCCGCAAGGCTGCTGTGTGCTGCTTGGCGGCCGATGCGGGCTCGCTAGCATACCTTGCTAGTAGCTCGCAAGAGGCCTTGCAAGTGTGCAAGCCCTAGCTAGTTGCTTGGTGCTTGCGCCTTGCTTGCGGCAGTGTATGTTAGCTTATTATGTCGTGTCAATTCATTATTTTACGTCTCGTCGATTTATTAATTCGACTCGACTTGCAACTCTCAGTCTCTACCCTCCTAGCTCGATATCCGACGTCTAAATTCATATTACTCGAGCGACTCATTAATTCCTTTCGGATTAATTCGTCGTGTCGGATCGTTAGTTGCTTGGGTGTTACCCGAAGGGTTCAGTCAAGATTAAGCTGTAATATTAATTATTCATTTATATTACTGATCGAAAGCGGCCTCAACCTAGGCATTCCGATCACTTGACCTTACTGAATAATTAGCTTTCTAATAGCTCCAAACCTTCTATCGGAATAATACACTTGTTCGAAGGACACCATTCCTTTCAATCTCCCACTTAACCTTCTGGACAAATGTGCTTTTAGTGTATAGCCTTTTTCCTATGTCACTTAATGTCTCTTCATGAACTATAGGGTAAGATTATTCGTCATCCTTATTATGTCAAGAAGTGTTTCTCGAAATCCGAGTTTGACTGTCAATAAAAAGATAATTTCTAAAATCTATCTGAGCACGGCCATGCATTTTCACAATCTTGCTCTTCGAGAGGCCTTGTAGGGGGACATTCCCAGTCATGTACTATCAGCTTCTCTTACTAAGAGGACCTAGCCGCCCGAATGTTGCTGTTATAATCCCCATGTATGGCAGACGTTTGACGAACATCAATACGGACTAGTACTCAAACAAGAGAACTCGCAATACACATGGTTGAACGAAGTGGTTTCGATAGCTATAATGAGAAGTGTACTGATGACGATTTTTTAAATCTCTTCAAGTATTCTCATAGGTCGATCCGGTATGATTCTAAACCAATACCCGTGCAAATAATTTATGACAATTATGTCCTTGTAGCACAAAAAACGCTGCTATAAATCAAACTACACACTAATCTCAAGTGGTCATTAATCGTCCATCATTTAAATGACCTCAATGAGGGATAATTTTCGATTACAATATTTAATGTTCACTTAATAGGTTTTTCTTTATCCAAGACTGGTCTTGATACCCTATTTTAAATATTCTCAAAATCGAATGGACTCATAATTTAATTCTAAACCACAATTAAATAGTTTTGTGGAATAATTAGTAATATTTTTTATTCCACTATGAAACCTTTCAACGTTTCATCTTAAGATAAATGGTTTTTCCAAATATTTTAAGAGTAATACTCTTTATAAAACATTTATAGAAATCAAACCCATATTTAATATGCTTGATTTCTTTTGTGCAATTGTGAATGTTGTCGTCCACTTATTGCATGTGTTTAGTTATGATTACTTTACAAATCTTAGCATCTTCATTATTTATCACTTTCATAATAAGAAGACAAAATTTGAGAGCGTTATGGATTATTTGTGATTTAGGATTTATTATCCAAGTGATGGCTCCCACTCATTTTTATGATTGAGATCTTCAACTTGACAACCTCCAATCATCAACATTCAACAACGAACTTCCAATTTTATATCTTCTTTATTTTGATTGATACTTTATTCTTCTCATACTCTAAACATGTAAATCGTGTGACGATTCCATATCGTAGGGTACATGATGGATTTAATTGTAGAATGATTCTCAATATTATTCCATCCATGTTACATTTTAGCTCATCCAGTTTCACTGAGTCTTGCTAAACTGTTTGTTATGTGATATGGTTGAAAATCTCTACTAGTCTTTCTTGTTTGACTTAGTATTTAGCCTTGCTTATACTTAGTTCAAACATTTACATAGTTTTATACATATGGGTCGAAAGCCGTTCAAAGTCCTTCAATTCATGTTTAACACGGTAAATTCCTTTACTCGTTTAAACATTTTATTAGGTCTATACAATAGATCTTAATTTCCAATATGTACTAAGTATCTTCGTTTGGTTGGTCCATTGTCGAAAATACTTTCAAATCTAAGCATTTAGCATTTGATAGTTAATTTACAATAGAGTTCGTAAACTTCATATTGGACCTTACAAGATTGACTCTTGCTTCCACTAAACTTCTTATCCATAAGAATTTCTATGTTTCTTCATAAGCCAATCCTTTTTATTAACTTTATGAAAAAGCACGTTTAAATTCCCTTATGCAATGCTACCTTAAATCCCATAATGGATTCTTGGTCTTGCTTTCAAATCTAGCATTATTTAGACTTTCAAAACCCTTAGACTATTTTCATGGTCACTTCCAAAAACCTATTTTAGGAAGGCGGTTTTGGTATCTATTTTTCCATATTTCATATGTGAAATTTTGCTAGAATAATCATGAAAAGACTTGAGCATTTCGATTGGTGAATAGGTTTTTAAAATCAACTCCGTGAATTTAATTATATCCTTTTCAACCAATCTAGCTATGTATGCATATACATTTCCACATTTGTTATTTTTCTCCTTGAAACTTATTTGCGATCTATGGGTCTTTCACCCTTCATGCAAATTAATCAAGTTTTAAACATGATTTTCAAACATGGAGTCTATTTGTGCAAATCTTTAAGAGTTTAGTGTAACATTAGTCATTTGTGCAAATCTTTAAGAGTTTTATAGGATGGGATGTGATCCATCATTGTTCGAGTCATTTTCAAATTGCATTGAGATCTCCGTAAAGACACACTATGTTCTTTGTGGAGTTATTTATGAAAATTTCAATTTCATAACTTTGAGATGGTCACGCTTGGCTCAAGCAAACATCGCTCGATCTAATCTAGACGTTTTGATATCTTGAAAAGTCGATTCTGTACTTCATTAAACTTTTGAGCTACTCAAGGTCAAGTTTTGTTCACATTTAATGAATATAGCCATATTCTGTCAAATTCTTCGTGAAACGTTGAAGTAATTGAATCCTCTTTACCTTTCGGAGTCAATTGTCTATACCAAGAACAATAACTCTTTACTTTGTCGATTTTTAACAAGTAAGACTTGCTTGTCTTAGAACGATTCTGAATCGATCAACTGTCAAGAGCCTATATAACCTTGAGTACGTTGTTGTTAATGTGACATTGCTAAAGATGTTCGGAACACAAATCATGCCTATGATTTGAACTTTGTGAGTTTTAATGTTAGGGAAATGTTTGTTTATAATCAAGCATTCTTGACTCATGGTTTAGATAACAAGGCCATTCAATTTAATTCGTAACTATTGCTCTTTACTTAGAATGTGAGTCTTTTCGTGTGTAAACGGATTATTTGTTGATTGTGGAACATAATAATAACCATTTTTATCCCAGCCTTAGCTTTAAAAGGTCTTTAAACAAAGCATTCAACCTTACAACTGATGTAGCACCACTTGCTTCATTCTAAGCTTGTAAGTCAATAACTTAGCTTTACTTCAATAGTTGAGGTCACTTTTAAAGTAGAACACTCAAGCAGTATCTGATACTTTTAAAGATAATGACTTGCTAATTTAACTAGAATAGCATGAACTCTTTAGTAGAAATGGAAACTTATTCCTTTTCTTGGTTCCTCGTTTCCTATATTTCTTATCCTACTTTATCTCACAATCTTTCAAAATCATTTCTTTAAGAGTGTTTGACTTTTATACTTTGTTAGGCATGACTAAGAATCTAGTGCGCCGTGAGACAAAGTTCCATCTTTTCGTTTAATTCGTACTAGAATTACTTCATCAATGAGTTGTACTCATTAGTGTATGAAGCAAAAAGATATGTTGGTTGTCAACTTCTGACAATTTGAGTTTTCAAATCAATACCTCATGTTTATCAAAACTACCTAGTAGTTTGAATACATGATGTCCAACCGTCCTTACTGACTTAGTTATACAAGTCATTTTATTAGAATTGCATTTTAGAATGCCTTTCTGTTTTGGGTAAAATTACCCCGCCACGTGGCCCAATGAAAGTAGGACACGTGTACACCCAGTATTGTTCCAAATTGGGCCACTAACAAGATGACACGTGGAATCCACTGTCAGGAAAAGGAATGGCGGCTTTCAGAGGCCCAAATCCACAAAAAAGCCGCCAAAACGGGGCAGCCCACCAAATCTAGGTCACCTGACCTACGCAAGGGAACAATTCCCAACGATCCTATAAATAGGGAGATATTCCCCCATTTTGGGGACACATTCAATCATTTATTACACCTACCTTACATTCTCTCACATCAGAGAAATCTCCTGATCTCGGAATCCGAAAAGATCTCACTTTTACCTTTTCCGCAATTTTTACTTTCTCCAGCATGTTCTAACTTGATCGTCGGAGGCGGAGCTCCAAATCCCCGGAGTCTCTGTTTTTTTGCAGGTACAGGCGCAGTCGGATCAGTCCTTGAGCTGTAACTCTCCCTAGGGACAAAAACACCCAAAACACTTTCCTTTCTTTGAGAACTATCCTCAAAGATTTCCTTTACCAATCATTGAAAACAATATAATTTGATTTGGAATTCTACAAATATAAGTGAAAAGTATAACCATTTATCAAGAAAATAACATAATAAGTTTGAAATTTAAAAGCATTCATGCAAATTTTCAATCTTATTAAGCGTCTTATCCACTCATTAAATTTGTCCCCATTTGGCGAGAATAAGGAAATTCCAAGATCCAAAGAATCAATGAGTGATTAAGCATGCATTGGCTTGTCTTAAAGTTATTACTCTAAGGTAAGCAACTCTTTGTTAATGGCTCCAAGCCACTCTTGGTTAGATAAATCGTCGCATCTAATGCTCTCTCAAAAATTAATCCCCTTCGCCACGACATGTTAGCTAGGACTCCATCACTCATACCGTTGAGTATAACCAAAACCTACATGTATGCAATGTCTTGCTTTCGCAAACCCATCAACATACCTTACGTTCCTAGGAGTAATAGTGATGCCTCGTTTTGGCGTAGCCCATCACTACTCTTATTAGGTCGGTAAGTGTTGTTTTGGAATGACAAGTTTTACTCAATATTTTAGGGACCTAGGGTTTCTATGTTGGTTGGTTTAAGTGAACTTAATTAATCATCACAACATTCGAAATCCTAGACATGCATCTAACCTATTATTCACACACACACACACACACACACACACACACATATATATATATATATATATATATATATATATAAGCATAAATCTATATCGAAAACATAAGTAAATGATGCATTTCGGCAACTAGCATGACCCCTTGAGTCTTCAAGTCTTCAAGGATCTTCTTTTGCAACTTCATGGCTTCGTCTTTCAAGAACCTCAGTCTTCAAGACATGACCAAAATAATGCAAATACTATATCTACAATTAAGACTAATCTAAATTTTATGGTACAAAGATACTCAACGGTTCGCATACCGTATTTAGATTTACAAAAATACATGACGGAACGCAGTCCGTATTTTCTATCCTAATCGGGCACCACTAGTTGCCATTTTATAAAACCTGTGAGAGAATATACATTCCATTCATCCATTCACTATTTGTGAATGGCCCATGCATTTTACAACGATAAAAAAGTAACAATGCACAAACACACGTAAACTAGTAACTAATTTAGGTGATTAATCCAATTAATGCGCCTAATTAAACTAGTCAAAGTTGTTTAATCGAATATGTAATCAAGAGCAATTAAAATTGAAGCTCCCACTAAATTCCGCATCCATCTTAATTAATCCAATTAATTAAGCCAGTAAACTCAAAATTTAGCCAAAGTAAAATTTTGCAAGTGCGGCTCAAAACCGAGGCTTAGCCTCCAAAATTTTAATTAAAATTAATAAACATAATTAAAATAAATAAAACGGCTAAAAACGCAAAACATAGCCCAACGCTTTCCTGTGCCTAGCACCAAGTAACAGTGCTTGGTTTGCTAGGCACCAAGCCTCGGCTAGAAGGGGGGGATGCGAGGCTACTAGTGCTGGCACGCATAGCCCTCGCGCACTAACCTCCCTTATGCACCAAGAAACGCATACAAACACGTTCACGCTCGCCCAGCCGCACATGCCTCGCACACCCACACACACGCACAGCAGCACGCATGGTGCGCACAACATGCGAGCTGCTGTTGCGCCATGCTTCTGCTGCCTTGCTGGCCGTGGCACACCATGCTGCTAGTAAACAAGAACCAGCCACGCTTGGCTGGACGCACGAAGCAGCAGCCACGCCTTGGCAGCCACATGCGGGCTGCTGTGTAGCCCGGCTAGCCAATGGTGGTTTTAGCTTGGTTTGCATGCCAAAGCCTCGGGATTAATTCCAAATTTTGCGTGACTTATTTAATTAATTCCAAATTAATTATAGAATTAATTTAATAAGCAAAATGAAAAATAACAAGTCCAACTTAATAAATTCTTTCAAGTGCACAAAACCAAAATTATTTCCAACTATTCTTTAATAAAATTGGTTCAACTTGATGCAATAAAATGAATAGGGCTATTCTCACTATTAATTTAATTAACTTAAATTAATCAGGAGATTTGACAAAATTAAAAAGAGAGTTGGAATTATGAACACAAAATTAAAATAAAGATTCCAACTTTTATCTTGTGAATCATTGAAAATTATATCTTCAATATGAAGATAAATTAAAATTCTATCACAAGATTGAAATTTTATGATTCCAATCAACTTAATAAATGATTAAATCACAAAGTTCAACAAAAATCATGGAATTTAGTAACTAAAAGTTTCAACCACTTAAAATAATTAAAGATTGCATATTTAGTACTTAAAAGCCTCAAATAATAAAACTTTCACACTTAAGGCAATGGATTTGCAATTATGTGAAAATTTAACCAATATTTCAAGCACTAATTACTATAAAGTAACCAGGCTTAAAGAGGTCCAAAAATGCAGAAAACTTTCTAGAACGCTGTTTCCATCCAAATTCACTATTTTGGGCGAAAATCTTGGTTCAGGGCAAAAAAATCTCTAAAACGAGATTAAAATCAATAAAACCGAGCTACTAATTTAATTAGTAACATAAAACCAGAAAAATAAAGCCAAAAAAATACCTTGAAAATTTTTAGCTATAAAACTAAATGAGCAAGGCTCCGATACTGCTGTTGGGTTTTGATGAGTCTAACTCACCGCGGAAATAGAAAACCCACAATTAATATAACCAAAAGGACATAAATAACAAGATTAGGGAAAAGACTAAATTACCCTTGAAGCGTACTTCGCTCGACCACCGGAGCTCTTACTTGAGAAAGCTAAGCCTCGCAAGCACAACGGCCTCCGACGATATCTACCCACAACACGACCCCGACCGGTCTCTTACTTGGAGGTTGGCCAAGTCGGAAAAAAACACTACTCGAGTAATTAATGAACTTATAGGTTTTCTCTCAAGTGGAGATGCCTATTTGAGTTCTTACTCAAGTGAATAATCCCAACTCCTAAGGTTGGTATTTATAGGCAAAGGTCTTCAAATTTCCATCATCTAAATTAAATTAAATTGCAAGGAAAATAATCAAACAACACTTGGCACACACATTGGAGTAGTTAGGTGAGGACCACAAGGAGGACCACATGGTCTCCTTAATCCCCAAGCCACCAAACCCACTAATCATAAGAGGGTATGACCGGTCAACCTCCTTGGTCACCAGGGAGAACCGGTCAAGGCCCCTTTTGACTTGGTTGGGCCTTGCATCAACACGCAAGCCACGTGGGCTGCTAGTGCGCTGCTCGGCTTTGCCTGCCAGCACGCACCGTGTAGACACCCAAATGTGTCTCCCCAAAACCAAACCCAGTGATGAATACCTTTCACGTCATTTGATTATCGAACGAAGTGAAAGTGTGGAAAGTTTAGTGATGAGGATGTTTTTATTAAAATATTTCTCTTTATGTTTTCAAAAATATTTCTTTTCTTACTCTATTTATATAGAAATAGCCAGTCTAATTTTGTTTGGTCCATGATAAGAGTCCAATAATAGTGTAGTTGGATGGGCTTGAAAAGAGCTTTCCGATGATAAATTATAAGCCCAATTCCGATAAATTATGAGGAAGTTATGGATTAAATTAAATTAGGCCCAACGATTTAAAATGTGGCCCTATGATCTAGAGGAGGGCCTATTAATTATTATTCCTAAAGTAATTAGGATTGATTTTGATCTTCTGGAATATCTAGAAGGTTCTCTTTAATTCTAATAAGATTAGGATTGATAATTATATTTTTAGGGAAATATTTTTTATTTTGAATAAAATATGTTAAATCTGATTTTAAATCTGCTTGGACGCATAATTACTTGTAACCGATTTTAAAGGCAATTACGCGTGTAAAAGCGCGTTGACTTTTAAACCAGTGCGAGACGACAGAGTCGTCGCCTGGCGCTGACTCCTATCGTTTGCGACAGGAGGTATTTTATTCCGAATATGATTTTCTTTGATCCCGTGATATTTTTTCTATTAATAGGGGTCATATCTCCCTGTTTTCAATCATCAACAATAATCAACAATCATCATTTATTCACAACCATCATCTCTCTATTCTCTCTCTACAGCTAGAAGCTTTCTCTCTCTTCTTTTTTTAAACCTTCCCTCTCTCAAAATTCCTCATACACAAGCTCTAGACACACCTAGCCATGTTCGAAGTTGCCTTCACCCTAGACGTGAAAGGTTGATAATTTCTGAGGGTTTGGTCCCAAATCTCTATTTCAATTATTTAATTTAGTTGTTTTGTTTTATTACTTTCCTTGAAGTTACTAACGTGTGTATTTTGTCATTAGAAAGAGATACGAGGCATCAAAGTAAGTACTTTAATTGTGTTATTGATCTTTTGATATAGAAATCATGCTTAGATTATTTTGTTAATTCCTAGTTGAAGGATTTATGTCTTCGATAAGTGCAATTACTAGATATATCAAGGATCACTATTATGGAGATAATAAGTTCGTTCTTTTGGGTCGTCATTATCTGTTGCTAGACTATGATCAATGATCTATGGGCTAGTCAAATAGTCCAAAGACCGCTAGAATGGATCCTATGAGGTCACACACAAGGGTATTGGGTTAAGCAAGTTAAGAGGCCTATTAATGGGCTTCATGAGCAAGTAACTAATCATGAATTGGATTAGGCTAAAATAGTTAGATTAGAGTTAGGTTTTAGGCTTTGTCATGGACTCTTATTTAGAGATGAGATCTATAAATAAGATCCATGCCTAGGGTTGTATGGTATAACAATTGACAGAACAATTAACAGTTGATTGTGAATCAAGCAACCAGAAATCCCGAAACCCTCATACTCTCTTTCTAACCCACGACACTCTCTCTCCTCCCCTTTGGACTCACGGCCGGCCACCCCTAGTGGCGCGTGTGGTGGTTCGTGGTTGGTTCGTTGCTCGTTCTTCTCCTTAGAAGGTCAATTGAAGGGTTCAATTGCAACTAACTAGCATTAGTGGAGGTCTTAATCCGTGCCCGTGGACCAAGTAGAGGAATCACGTTTGAGGTTCTTTATCTCCCCTGTTCTTGCTCGATCACAAGTGGAATCACGCTGCAAAGGTATTAATTCTAATTCTTTATGTGTTATGCATGATCTTGGGATTAGGTGCAATATGAATATGATTCATGTTTTCCGCATTCGTACCTATAAACTACTACACTAGTATCATGTTAGGATGTTTTTATGATTCTGTAGGGAATATTTCAAGCATTACCCCAAACTTGAACCCCACTGTGATCATACACTTAAGCATGCTGGCGTCCAAAGGGAAGGAAGCTAGAGCAAAAGAGTCGCCAACAAGTTTTAGGAACTTGTAAACCGTTCACAGGGTGAAGGTTACACCCCTTAACGATCCAGGAGATCGTTAACTGCAATAGGTCTAGAACCATGGCTTGTGTTCGGGGATGAAGGTACAAATCTAATCTAAAAGAGAAAGGACCTGCCCTAATAAAATAGGCCTCTACTTTATTCTACTCGTATTCATGTGCGCTTTCTGACTAACATGCAATCAATAGGTTAACCCTAAACCTGTTTATCTATGTTGGTTGAATATTAATGCACAAACAAATCTATTATTGGGGATCACTTGAATTATAATCATATTAGCCCTAAACAAGATTATTAATTATCTTATTAAGCGTGATTACAAGTACAAATTCCCTTTAAACATGCATAAAAGGCGTGATCAAGCAATAACAATGAATAAGCATCAAGCAACATGATAATCATAAAACATAATAATTATAAAAATAATCATGTTAAAGCATAATAATAGCAAGATCCTAGGCATGATACTAATAAGATTAATAACAAACCCTAGCATGTCACTAAGCAATAAAAATCAAAGCTTTAGCCCTAACTTGATACTAACATGCTATTAGGAAAGAAAATAGAAAGCATCCTAGAAATCATAATTGATATAAGCAAATCACCCTAAATATCATACTAAAGAAAGCATCCTAACATGATACTAGGAACCAAAATAACAATCTTAACATGATTTCTATATCATAAGATCAATTAAACAATTAAAGTACTTACTTGGATGCCTCGTACCTCTTTCTAATAAAAAAATACACAAGTTAGTAACTTCAAGGAAAATAATAAATCAAACAATCAAATCAAATAATTGAAATGGAGATTTGGGACCAAAGCCTTAGAAATTATAACCTTTCACGTCTAGGACGAAGGAAACTTCGAACTTGGCTAGGTGTGTCTAGAACTAATGTATGAGGAATTTTGTTTGTGAAAAGTTGATTTATAAAGAGAGAGAGAGTATCAAGAAATTCTTGATGAGAGTTGGTGATTGAAAAAGGGAGGTTTAAGGACGCTATTTATAATGAAAACAGTCCGAATATGATAAAAAAGGAATCGGAGTTCGAAAAGGAATAAAACACGACGTTGTCGCCGCAATAGCCCCTGTTGCAGTGCGACAGAGTGCAGCGCCACGCGACAAAGTGCAGCGCCGCGCGACAAGCCTGTCGTCCGGTGCTGCAAGACCGTTTTTGCGGATTTTGTTTTTACCATATCTTTTGATACAGAAGTCCAAATAAGGCATATAATATGTCGTTGGAAAGAACTTGAAGTCTAATTTGCAAAACAATTAGAATCAGATTAAAATCTTTTGTAGATAAAAAGATATGGTCGAAATAGTGGAAGGGTATCAGTTTTGGATAGAGTTTCGTATTCCATTCATCTCTTTTCGTTATAGCTCGGATTTAATATTATAATATATCATTGGAAAGATAATTTCAAGATCTATCCAACAATATAAAATTTGGTTAAAAATTATGAGGTACGAAAATAATATCTGACTGTCTTTGAACATCTTTAAATTCGAATAGAAATTAGGACTTAAAAAAAGAAAGTTTTAAAAAAGGAAAGTTTTATTCAATTTCAAACTCTTTGATTTTATCTTTTCAAAAAGGATAAGTAAGATCTTTTAGAAACTCATAGAAGCTTCTAATTAAATCCTAATTAGTTTAGGAGTAGGATTAAACCTTTGGACCCTCCACATGATCATTGGGTCGTAGGTAAAATCCGGTTTGAGCCCAGTTTAGTATTTTGGCCATAACTTCCTCACTATTCATTGGAATTGGGCATATAATATATTGTTGGAAAGGTATTTTTAAGCCCCATCCAACTACACCATTATTGGACCCATATCATGGACCAAATTAAACTGGAATGCACGTTTTTCACAAATAGGGTAAGAAAAGAAATATTTTCAAAAACAAAAAAGAAGAGATATTTTAATAAAAACACATCCTCATCACTAGAATTTTCTCATTTTCACTTCGTTCGATAATCAAATGACGTGAAAGGTATTCACCACTGGGTTTTGTTTTGGGGAGACACATTTGGGTGTCTACAGATTCCTAGTATCATGTTTAGGGTAATAACTAAAATTTCTAATATCATGCATATTTCTATGATGCTTCCTATTTCTTTCCTAATATCATGTTAGTATCATGTGTAGGGCTAATTGATCTTTAATGTTTAGTGACATGCTAGGGTTTGTTATTAATCTTGTTAGTATCATGCCTAGGATCTTACTATTATTATTATGCTTTATTGAGAATATTATTATTATGATGATGATTGTTATTATGTTGCTTATTATATATATATATATATATATATATATATATATATATATATATATATATATATATATATATATATATATATATATATATATATATTATTGTTATTGCTTGATCACACCTTTTATGCATGTTTAAAGGGAATTTGTACTTGTAATCACGCTTAATAAGATACTAAATAATCTTGTTTAGGCTAATATGATTATAATTCAAGTGATCGCGAATAATAGTTTTATTTGTGCATTAAATTCAACCAACGTAGATTAAATAGGTTTAGGTTTAACCTATTGATTGTATGTTAGTCAGAAAGCGCATATGAATATTTTTAGTAGAGGCCTATTTTTAGGGCAGGTTCAATCTCTTTTAGGTTGGATTTGTACCTTCATCCCCGAACTTCCAATCATGGTTCCAGACCCATTGGAGTTAACGATCTCCTGGATTGTTAAGGGGTGTAACCTTCACCTTGTGAACGGATTACAAGTTCCTAAAACTTGTTGGCGACTCATTTACTCTAGCTTCCTTCTCTTTGACGCCACCATACTTAAGTGTATGATCACAGTGGGGCTCAAGTGTGGGATGCTTGAAGTATTCCCTACACACCGCAAGCCCACAAGGCTACTGTGCACTTCTTGGCTATCGATGCGGGCTGGTCAACATGCCTTGCTTGCAGCTCGCAAGAGCCCTTGCAAGTGCGCAAGCCCTAGCTAGCTGTTTGGTGCTCGCGCCTTGCTTGTGGTAGTGTGTGTTAGCTTAATATGTCGTGTCGATTCATTATTTTTCGTCTCATTGATTTATTAATTCGACTCGACTTGCGACGCTTGGTCTCGACGCTCCTAGCTCGATATCCAACGTCTAAATTCATATTACTCGAGCGACTCATTAATTCCTTTCGGATTAATTCATCGTGTCGGATCGTTAGTTTCTTGGGTTTGACCCAAAGGGTTCAGTAAAGATTAAGCTGTAACATTAATTATTCATTAATATTACTGATCGAAAGCGGCCTGTACCTAGGCATTCCGATCACTTCACCTTACTGAATAATTAGCTTTCTAATAGCTTGGAACCCTCTATCGGAATAATACACTTGTTTGAAGGACACCATTCCTTTCATGTTCGGCGCGGTATGACCGACGAGCGGGTTCGTTGCCATGGTTCGGGCAATGATACCATCGCACATTTGTACGACACCTTCTTCATCAACAACAAAGAGCTGCGCGTGTTGTGGGAGTCATGTGGCTTAACTCCTTTGCTGCAAGCCACTAGGGCTCTTTATTCTTTGCGGTCGAGTCGTTTTATCATTCGAGCTTTGGTGGAGTTCTTTTAGGACACCACCAACACGTTCTATTTTTCACGGGGTGAGATGACCATCACCCCCCTTGACTTTTCTATCATCAATGGACTGGAGTTCTAGTCGATCGTGGTTCCTTTGGGTAGGGATATTATCCTTATGTCACCAAAGGTGGACGAGCTGCTGGGTCCTATTGTTGTTCGGGCCCATGATGAGTCGAGATCAGTGTAGATGAGCACCCGATCCATTCGTCGGGCTCTACTAGCAGAGGCCTTCCGAGATGATGTGACCACCCATGAGCAGCGGGTGCACATTTTTGTTTTGATTCTGCTGTCAGGGACCTTTTCTCCAAAGAAAGGTAGCCGTGCGCTACTTTACCATTTGCCTGCTCTTCGCGACCTATGAGCGGTCGGGACATTTGACTAGGACAGCTTGGCCTATGCCGACTTCCTGCTTGGACTGCGAGTCTCCTGTTACCACCGCAACTTCGACGAGGAAGTCACACTCTCTAGCTTCTAGAGGATCGTAGAGGTATATTCTACAACAGAAGCTTACTTTTGACACGTGTTAGCTTTTGCCGCCCGTTCCCTGTTGTTACAGGTATGGTTCTACGAGTACCTCCTGTCCTTGGCGCCAGCCAGGCCTTCGGAACGAGGGCTCTCGATTGCTGCTAGTTGGGGAGGTTGTTATGCTGGCCAGACCAATACCACACTTGTTCGAGAGGCACTTCTCTCAGTATGCATTGCCGTTACTATTTCTGTTTGTTTTGTTCAATAGGATTCTGACTCATGGATGTCTCTTTTACAGGAGCTTGAGCCTTTTTTCTTTCCATAGGCTGAATTAGACGTTCCTGCGCGAGCTGTCGCGTATACATCTCAGCATCGTTATTTCCACAGGACGTACGACGCTATGGTGTATTTGGGTGAGAGAGAGCTGCGATTCAGCACTGTACCGAGTTTTTTGTGGTTTCGAGACGTCTTAGGACTCACATGGAGAGGTTACCGGCTGGTGAGGGTTGGCAGAGACATAACCATTCGACCTAGTGCTATGCTAAGAGACTCTTACCATGATTGGCTCCACCACCTTCCATATTGGAGGAGGAGGAGGTGTGCTTTATATATTTTGGTTTGTTGATCTTTTGGTAGCCTTCAACGATTTTAACCGTTAGAGTTTATTTTTATAGGCTACGGCTGCTGCTAAGTTTGTACCTCCGCCAATGTTTATCACCTACCAAGGATCTTTTGGACCTATGAGGAGATGATACCTCCAGCCCCCGAGGAGTGGCGTCTGGTGGAGAGATCGATTCCTTGCCGTCAAACTTCGATAATTTATCTCTGATCTTTTTCTATATGTGTTTTTTTTTATTATTTCTAACCTCTTTTACTTTTGCAGTTTTCTCGCAAGGTGATGACGAGGATGGCGAGAGCCATGGATGCCTTTCGTTACCAGCTCGTGAGGTTGAGCCACCAGGTATCTGATCGCAGGTAAATAGGTCTTTGGTCTACAACCCTAATAAAATTAGAAATTTATAATACCTAAACTTACACCAAACTAGTTAGTGGCAAGTATAGGGTCGAACCACGAAGACTAAGTGTTTTATTTTATGCTAATAGACAACAAGGAAAGGTTGTGAGAGGGGTACAACTAAAACACTACTTAGAGCAAACAACGAAAATTAGGGAAAGTGGAATCCAATTACATCAATGCATTCAACAACATTGCAATTAGATGAAAATGACCTCAATTAGGATCAATCAACACTCTTAACTCACTTTTGCGCAATTAAGCATGCTAATTATCCTACTAAACTAATTCACTCTCGTGCAACTAGCCTAGCATAGGTATGGAAAAATTTAGACTCTCAAACAACTCACTTCTGCACAATTGATTGAAAGCACAATTAAGAACATAAAATCAATTATATAGAAAGATTTCTAATCCATATAAGCATCATCTACACACAATGAATTGCATATAAATCACAATCAATTATTCAATTCATTAACATAACCTTCATCCATTTCCCTAGAATAAAACATGAGCTAACATGATGAACAAAAGCATAGAAAACAAGGTAAAATAAGAAATAGAGCAAAAATCAAACAACTAATGTAATTAACTACTCAAATCAACAAGCAAATAAACAAAAACAAGAATTAAAGGAAAGCAATAAAGATGAGAGAAAGTTAGAAAGACTCATTGAATATATGAGAAGAAAACCCACAAATTGCTCATCCTCTCAAAACTCCATGAAAATCTAAGCTTTCTCTCTCTAAAACTACTTCTAAACTAGAGAGAGAGAATCCTAATCTAACCCTAAAAGAGAGAAAATAAAATAGAGGCTAAACTAATATAGGGTGAATTAATTATTCTTAGATTAATAAACCCTAAAGGGTATTTATATACAAGCTTTCATAAAATAGAAAATGAAATAAAATAAGTGAAAATAAATTAAAGAAAAGAAAGGAAATAATAAATATAAAGAAAAGAAAGATAAAAGGAAAAGAAAGTCAAACTAAAACCACCAAAATCCCCATCAGACCCACCAATCCCACCTTCCTCTTCATTAATTTTGCTGCTCTGATTTCATCATCAACATCACCACGCATCATCACCCTTCATCGACATCAATCAGCAAAATCCTCATCAAGCATAATTAAATCGCGGCCGTTGGATTAATCGAAGCAATCATGACCGTCGAAATTCATTAAACCGTACAAATTCACACGCGAAAATGGAGCGGCCGTGGCTAGCCATCTCCCGAAATTTTGCAAGGGGTGGAAGGACGCCTAACCGCGCCCGTAGCAGCAGAAGCCGCGCCCGCGGTGGCCTGGGTTCTGTTTTCTGCTACTTTAGCGCTGCTGCTGTAGCGATTGGTGATTGGAGAGGCTGCCGCTGCTAGGGATTGCTGCTGCCGGCGATGCGGGGTAGATAGGCGGTGGTTGCTGCAGCTGTTATTGACGGTGGTGAGAACAGGGTGGTGCTGATTGCGGTGGTGTGCGAGGTGGTTAATTGGAGGTGAATTTGATGACGCTGGCTGGAAGCAGAGGTGTTGCGGTGGCCGGTGTGGCTATGCTCCCAGGTGGGTGGTGCGAATTGGTGAGTTCGGGGGCTGCTCTGTTGCTGCTGTTTGGTGGTTTGGGCGATTATTGACGGTGGCTGGTGCTGGTGAATTCGGTGATTTTGAGTGTGGGAATGCGTGGCTGGGAGTTGTGGTGGCTGGTGGTTGAAATTGGTGGCGGTTTAGAGTGAATGGTGAAACGGTGGAACAAGGGAGCAGTAGGGGATGTCAAATTCGTAGGTGTCGTTGGCGGTGGTGATTGGAGGTGGTTTGGGTGTAGTCCGGTCTGCTAATAGCAGCTGTTTGGCGACCTTTGTGGTGGTTGTGAGTCTGGTTGGAGGTGGAATAGAGAGCATGGGAGTTGGTGTTTAGTTTTGCAGAGCAAGGTAATGTTGAAGGTTTGGTGTGGTGGAGGATAGGTGATTGTGGAGTGTAGGATAAGGGAATAGCAAATTGGCAGCAGCTTAGCATATGGCAAGGGAGTGAGGGAGTTCGACTTTGCTTGTTAGAACATTTGACCTTGGACTTTCAAATATGACTTTGATTATAACCTAGCCTCGACCCGAACGTTTCTACAAACAAAACCAAACATGAGGGTAGATCGACATATAAAATAAAAATAAAAGTAAAGTAAAACAAAGTAAAATAAAATGCTAAACTAAAATAAAATAAGGATAAAATTAAGTAAAATAAAATATTAAAATAAAAGAAATAACAAAATCAAATGAAATTAAATAAATTAAAGAAAACAAACTTGAAAATAAAAGAAAATAAAAGGAGGAAAACGAGAAGATTATTGTTAACTAGAACCAAGACCTAAAACATTAGAGAATAAGAAACATAAATAAATTACGAAAATAAACTAAAAATTACAAAAATACTCAAATTAAAAGACAAAAGACGAGAGTGAGCAAATAAGTGAAATAAAGACTAAAAAGAGAAAAATTATTCGGAAAATAACTAGAAAACAACACTAAAAGGACCCCTAAAAGTGATATAAAAGTCCCTTATCAGTATCATGTTGTGGTGATGGCGATGTGGCAGAGGTTTGTGTCTTTACTTGTATTGGGTTACTTTAGTTTTTTCTCTGTATTTGACTTGGCTTATCTTTTTTGTTTCACCCTGTCCCTCCAACGCGTACTCGCACGAGACCTGAGGGTAGGAGGGAGAGATCTGAATCTGGATCGAGACGTCGTCGCACCTCGGTTGATACTTAAGGCCGACGAGAAGGGTCGGATTGCACTATAGTCATAGAGTGCCCTGGTTCCTCTACTGAGGAGGAGGTAAGGCAGCCCCCTAGTTCGGGTACTTCTGTGTCGATTCCTTCCACGGCTGGTGGGACGTACGAGGTTGGTTTATCGTCGCAGCAGCCGCCTCGTCAGGAGCCTCACCAGAGTAAGCCAGGATGTGCTGGCCCTACTCATTCGATTCCTCCGACTAGAGAGGCTGATGCTGGGCAGGAGGTGACTCCGCGGACTTTGCAGTTTTACGATACCTTCGGCATTCATCCTCTGGGATCCTAGATGTACCTGTGTTTATTTATTTTTTGACTATATAGGACTTTGCTATTTGCGTTGTATTATTGACACTTATGTTTTAGTTAGACATATTGTATATATATGTCATTATTATGTATGTTTTATCTTTTGCATTTTGTTTTTCATTTTATGTGCATGTGAGTGTGTGAAAAATTGTGACAAATTTTTGGGCAAAAATTTCAGTCATTTTTAATACTAATGGAGGGTATCCGACTTTCTCCCCCAAAAGAAAAAATAAAAAAATAAAATGAAGTTTGATTAAAAATAAGCTTAATTAATTTAAACTTAAAATAATCAATATGGGATAAGTGTTTAAAGGAAAATTGCCAAAGATAGAATTGGATAAGGCTTTGAAAGGACAGAAAACCGTAAAGTCAAAGTACGAATCCGAATCAAAGTTGGAAAAAATGCGATTAACATAACCCATGGCGTCGTCGCAGGCAAGAGCAGGCTCTCGCGGCGCGATAATTTTAAATTTCCGAATCCGTTCAGGATTTTGTTTGCGTCAACTTATGTTTATAAATAGCCCCCAAATTGTCGATTTCAGCATAATTCGAGCAGATTAAAACACTTAGCTTTTAATTTTCAATCAAGTAGTCTTGGCGAAGAACTTTAGTGATTTTACTCGTGAGTTGTGTCGGTCTTTGACCGATAAGGAGAGGAAAGAGCTTGAGTTTTTCCACTTAGGGGGTTTATATGGCATTAAGGGGGTAGATCTTGACATAGACTTTATTCATACCGCCTTAGAATATTGGGATTCAAATACCCATTGCTTTAGACTAGGTGATGAAGAAATTTGCCCTAAACTGGAAGAATTTGGTGCCATTCTTGGCTTTTCTTCTTTAAATCTTGCGGTAATTCCTAAGGGAGCGAGTATTACTATAAAGATTTTGAGCGTTTTCTTAACCTTAGGGATAGGGATTTGAAAGATATAGTGTATGTCAATGTGATCAATTTAAAAGAGTTTGCACGTTTTTATTTTGACAGACCACGATCTGAGTCTTTTCATGTTTATAAGAGGAGGGCTTTCCTCTTTTGCATGTTAAGTTAATATCTCCTCACTAGTTGAAATATTCATGAGGGTCAAGCAATTTTGGAGCAAATTGACTCAGGGAGAAATTCAATGCCCTTAATTGTTGAAGAAACTATGCTTAGCTTGGATGAATTAAAAAGGGATCCAAAAGCACCTATTTGAGGTTCTCCAATTTTATTACAGGTAAAAAATCAATATTTTTAATTACAGAATAAAAATATTTAATTTTGTATAGTAATACTAATTATTTGTATTGAATTTTTGCAGATTTGGCTAATGGAAAGGCTTGAATTAATTAGCCCTCTTGACAACATAGAAAAGTATACACCAAATTGTCTTGTAAGAAGGGAAAATCGTTTTTCCATAAAGATGGGCCGTCGGGAGTGGATTAGAATCTTTGAAACTCGCGACTTCTCCATTAAATGGGTTGTTCCTTGGTGGAAAATTGAGAAGATGGTAGGTGTCAATACTCAACCTTTTTGTCATCTTCCAAGTTTGTCCAAGTTAACTTTTATACTATCCTTCTAGAGTAAGAAGACAATATGGCATTGCTCAAACCATTCCTTCTAGGGATCTTCGTCGCCCTTATGAATTTCCTGTGTCATAAGATGTAGAAAGATTTGGACTATTGGTGTGCTAGACCTTTGTGGGATGTTGTTACTCATAAAGCTCCTCCTCCTTTATCTAGAGATGTGAAGTAGTGGTTACTTGGTAGATCTTAAAAGGACAAGAACAAAGTTTGAAACATGACTAAAGAAAAAACTAGCGTTAAAGATCTCCTAGGAGATAAGAAAATTCCTCCTAAAGATCGCCTAGGAGCAAGAGTTGAATTCAAGACTCCTATGATACCTAAGATGAAAAGTGTTGTAGAAGGAAAAGAAAAAAGAAAAGCCGACTTTACAGAAAAGAAAGCATGGGTTGAAAAGAAGATTGGTGTAATGGCCAAGGGAGAAACTATCTCTACAAAAATTGTATGTAGATCATCTAAGGGATCCCTATTGGTGAAAAAGATGGACTATGAAGAAGAAGCAGACAAGAATTGGAAGAGGGCTAGAAAAGAGAAGACCGATTAGAGCATTGCTCTACTTTATTAGACATTTATTTTATTTTCAAGTCAATTTTATTTTTAAGCTTTCTTTTAATTCCATCAATAATGTAATTTTACTTTATTAATTATTAATGCATTTTTTCAGCTTTTCAAATTGAAATAACTTTTTATATTGAAAATAGAATATTTATTTTATTAAAGCAATGAAAAGAACTTGAATAAAGTTCAAAAATAGTTCGAGTACGGAAGTCAAAAGTTCCCGAAATACACCGAAATATGCCCAAATCAGCAAAAAGCACCTAGTGCTGGAAATTTGAACCCATCGCGGCGCAACAGACCTTTCATGTTGCGCTGGTCTTGAATTTTGCGCGATGTTCATTCTCCTTTGGCGTGCTGATGAAGAAGTGCGAGATTTTGTAAAAATGAAAGTGGTCGCACCCCGTAAAGGGTTGCCTACATATCCTTTCCTTAGGAATCAGGCCAAACGTAGCTCTTTTGAGTATACTACTCAAGTTATCATGGGTAGAATTTCTTAAGTTGTTAAAGATTTGTCATATTTTAGAACACATTACCATCTATATCATTAGTTTTGCGGCACCTCCTGATAGGATAGTTTTGACAATGTATGGTCCAGACCAATTAGGCCTAAATTTGCCCCTTGGATCTAGAACAATTTTCCTTAATGCTTTTAACACCAAGTCTCCTAATTTGATGTTTTCTGCCTGACCTTCTTATTAAATTGTCTAGCCATGCAAGTTTGATAGCACTGAGTATGATGTAGAGCCTCTAGTCGTTTTTCATCGAGTAGAATTAGCTCTTCATATCTCGCTCTAGTCCATTTAACTTCATCGAGTTTACCTTCCAACGCGATGCGTAAGGAAGGTATTTCCAGTTCTGCAGGTTGTACGACATCCATTCCATGGACTAAGGAAAATGGCGTATTTCCTGTGGATGAACAAATTGACGTGCGATAACCCCAAAGAGCGAAATGGAGTTTGTCAGGTAAATCTTTGTAGTGTTCTGTCATTTTTTCGGTAATAGTTTTTAAGTTCTTGTTGGCTGCTTCTATTGCGCCATTGCTTGAAGCCTATATGGGGAAGAGTGATGACGTTGAATGCCATATTTTTGAAGCAATTCTTCACATTCTGCTTGAAAATGAGTTCCATTGTCACTTATCATTTCGTGTGGGACTCCATATAGACATATAATGTTCCTCTCGATAAAGAGTGATACATGCTTTGCGGTGAGTTTTGCATATGATGCTGCTTCAACCCATTTTGTAAAGTGATCAATTGCTATAAGAATATATACATGGCCTCCTGTTCTAGGAGGGCTGATTTTTCCAATAATGTCTATTCCCCATGTTTAGAAGGGCCATGGTGATGTATAAGTATAGTGAAGAGATGGAGGAACATGTTTCAAATTAGTGTATATTTGTCATTTAGGGCATCTTTTTACATATTGATGGCAATCCCTATTCATGGTAGTCCAATAATATCCTTGGCGCATTATCTTTTCGACTAGCATTATCCTCATTGCCCTTTGAGCTTCCTTTTCGCCTACGCATGAGAGCCTTACCTTTAGGTACCCTTTTATGTAACTCATCATTTATGAGCACATATTGGGAAGCCAAAAGTCTTAGAGCTGGTTTTGCTCTTTTGTCAGCGTGAAGTGGATATTCTCCTTTAGTAACATAATTGAGGATGTTAGTGTACCAAGGTTCCTCCTCCTCCTGTTCTTCTTCTTAATTACATTATCATCTTCTATAGCTTGGATGTAAGATGGTTTATGCCTTTTTTCTATTGTTAGAGGCATTTGCTCAATTTCCTTAGGAATTCTAACCATCGAGGCTAGTCTTGTCAAGGCATCAGCAAATTGATTTTCTTCTCTTGGTAGATATGTGTATTCTACCTTTTCGAGTTTATCGGTAAGATTTTCCAGATATGTTTGGTAAGGAGCCAAGCTTTCACTCCTTACTTTCCATCTTTAGGAAATCTGGTTGATGATTAAAGAAGAATCTTCGAATATTCGAAGTTTCTTTACTCCCAATGCCAAAGCTGTTTCGAGGCCTACCACGCATGCTTCATATTCTGTAGCATTGTTGGTGACGTCGAAATCTAACTTTATTGAGATTAGGACATGTTCTTCTTTAGGTGATACCAATAATACCACTACACCACATCCTTTTTGGTTGGAGGCTCTGTCGAAGTATAATGTCCAAGTATCATCTTCCGTAACCATCAAATCTTCGTCTGGGAAATCGTTCTCATGCATTGGTGTCGAATATTTTATTGGAAAGTTCGCTAAGAAGTCCTAGAACACTTATCCTTTAATGGATTTTGAGGCATAACCCTTACGTCGAACTAGGCTAAGTTGACTATCCATCTAGATATTCGCCCGTTGAGTGTAGATTTCTCAAAGAGATACTTAAGTGGGTCCATTCGAGATACTATATAGACCGTATGGATGAGCATGTAGTGTCTTTGCTTGGTTGTGGCCCCCACCAATGCGAGGCACATTTTCTCAAGCGGTGTGTAGCGTACATCATACTCGAGCATCTTTTTACTTAAGTAGTAGATGGTGCTTCTTTACCTTCTACTTCTTGTGCAAGCATAGCTCCTATTGTTTCTTTAGTGACTGTTAGGTACAATCAAAGAGGGATGCCTGGAAGCACTGGCGCTAATACTGGAGGATTAGCGAGATAGGCTTTGATCTTATCAAAGACTTTTTGACACTCATCATCCCATATTTCTTGTACATTCCTTTTGAGTTTCTAAAATATTGTTTACATATTGTAGTTAGCTATGATATGAACCTACTTATGTATTGCAAACGGCTAATAAACCCTCGAATCTGTTTCTCAGTCTTGGGCGGTGGCATTGACATGATTGCTTAGATCTTGGTAGGATCTATCTCTATTCCTTTAAAGCTAATGACATAACCTAAGAGTTTTCCTGAGGTGGCTCCAAAAGCACACTTGGCTGGATTTAACCTCATGTTGTATTTCCTTAGCCTTTCGAAGAATTTTCTTAAGGCGATTTGATGTCCTAGACGGTCCTTTGATTTTACAATCATGTCGTCCACATACACTTTAACCTCTTTAAGCATCATGTTGTGGAGTAACGCAGTCGCTGCTCTTTGGTAAGTGGCACCCGCGTTTTTCAACCCGAATGGCATCACCGCGTAACAGTTAGTGCACCAAGGTGTTATGAATGTAGTCTTTTCCATGTCTTCTTCAGCCATGAGAATTTGGTTGTACCCTGCGTACCCATCCATAAACGAGAGAAGTGCATGATTCGCTGTGTTATCTACTAAAACGTCGATGTGTGGTAATGGGAAGTCGTCCTTTGGACTTGCCTTATTTAGATATCTGTAGTCGACACACATTCTTACCCTTCCACCTTTCTTAGGAACTAGTACCACATTTGCGACCTACTCGAGGTATTTGGATACCTTGATAAAACCTATAGTTATTTGTTTTTGAACTTCCTCTTTTCTTAAGAGCTACGTCGGGTTTAATTCGACGAAACTTCTGTTTTACAGGTTTCATTCCTGGAATTAGTGGTATTGTGTGTTGAGATATTTCTCTGTTTATTCCTGCCATATCTTCGTATGACCAAGCAAACACATCAATGAATACTCTTAGTAGATTAATTAAATCAGTTCTTTCTTCTTTGTTAAGAGTTAAACCAATTTTAACTTCTCTTTTAATGGTGGGATCTTTTAAGATATCAACTATTTCGGTGTCTTCAATTACTGGTGTTTTATTTTCAAGTGTTTCCATTGCTTTAGTTATTTCTTTGTCACTTTCATTGTTAGTTAAGCAATGCTCGTCATCCTAGGTGAAAGAATGACACGAGAAGTAAGCGAATAAAGACATATTATTGAACTCGGAAATCATTCCATCAAATAAAGAAACGTCCGTTGGGACTTGAGTACTAACTATCCTAGGAGTAGGTTTTGAACTAGAAGGGATAGAAGGAGACACAACTATAGAAGGTTTAGAAGACTCAACTACATAAGACTTGAATTCAGAATCGGACACAGACTCATACGATTCAGAGTCATTGAAAATTAGTCCTTGTCCTGTTGTTATGGGGATCTTTCTTCCACTTGGTGTAGTCACCTTCACATTCTTTTGCTATCCTGGGACCAATCCTTCTACCGGAGTAATGAGCTTCATGGGATCAAAGTTTTCACTTTGTATCACTGGTTGGATAAGCGCGGAGTTGTCATCAATACGTGTATGCTCATTCTTTTCATAGCCAAAGAGGAGTCCCATGACAATAAAGTTAAAGCATGTGGGTGCTTTCTCCTTGTGAATGGAAGTTAGGATCTCATCTAGGAAGTTGCAATCCAAAAAGATTTCAAACCCTAGTTGTCTTACCCCATCTTTGAAAAAGGGCTCAGGAAACTCGTAGCATGGATAATCTTCCCCCTCTTTTATGAATTTTCCATTTAAGGTGAGAGGGTGATGATCCATTGGGATGGCTTTCTTTTGTGTACGAGCATTTTTCCGTGCATTAGTCTTTTCCCGGGCTTGCTTATAGTCTTTCGGAGTCGGTTTGGAACCAAGTCCAAAATTATCTAATTTAGGAAGGCCAGGCAATCCCATTTGCGTCGCTACTCCCTTTTTCTTTCCTAGACTCATTCCAGGAAAGTGTCCTTGTTTTCTGAGAATGCCATTGACTATCATGTTCGAATGGAGGTCGTAGCGAAGAGGGGTCTTTTCTTCTTCCTTGATGAAATAGACCTCTTCGCCATTGAAGCCCCATAAGTCTTCATCATTCTCATCATGCTCCACATTTATGAGTGTTTTATCAATTTCTTTGATCCTCATAGGGGAAGCATCGATTGTGACAGGAACTCCTTGAACTATAGCCTTGACTTGTTGATGAAGGGATGAAGGGACGACCTTAAGGTCGTGAAGCCAAGGGTGTCCCAACAATAGGTTGAAAGAGGCTTTAATATCTACCACTTGAAAAGTGGTAACATGCCCAATAACTCCTGTCGTGACATTCATAGTAATAGTCCCAAGAGCTTGACGACGAGTGCTATCATAAGCTCTTATGCCTTGTGTTGATGGGACAAATCCTCATCTCTTGTTCCTAACATTCTCGCGATTCGAAGTGGGCAAACATTCATTGTCGATCCATTATCCACGAGGTTCATTAGAACATTTATTCTTCTACAAACCACTGTGAGATTCAAAGCTTTATTATGCTTATCACCTTCAGGAGGTAGATCCTTGTTAGAAAAGGTGATTAATTTGATGGGACTAGGAAGATCACTAGTAAGGAAGTTAGCTAAACCTTCAGGTGAGGTTTTTGAATCTATCCCTACCTTAGCTAAGGTATCATTAACTACGAGCCTATGCTCGTGGGATGTAGCTAGGAGTTTTCATACGTTCATTTCTACCTTAGTCTTTTTCAATTGTTTGACAACACCGTTGTCTTCTATAATTGGGTTGGGGGCTTGTTGAGTGGTAGGAATGGGTTGCTTCATGATGGGATGTTACATTATCCCTAATCTTGTGAGGACGTCAATAGAGGTGTCTTCTGCATCCCAAATATCATCAACCGAATAAATTGAGGAAAGTGGAGTTTCTTCTATATCTTTGAGGTAAACATCCTCATCATCACATTCCTACACTCCATTGATGCTAACATCCTTTTCTGGTTGAATTTGAACCATTTTTTTTACTGTCAATTAATCCTTAGACTAAGTCCTTGAATTTAAAACAGTGTTCTATGCTATGTCCTCCTGATTGATGGTATGAACAGTAAAATCTATCTATCCTTTTCAGTGATTCAAATGGACTTGGATCGAGAGGTTTGATCTTCCCATTCTCGAAGAGCATTTGGAACATGTTTGCATATGAAGTCCCAATAGGTGTGTATGCCTTATTATTCTTTAGAGGTGGTTCGACTACATTAAAAGAAAATGCCTTTCTTTTAGTAATCTTTGTGGGCATCATTTCTTCAATGACACGCTTGTTTTGAACGGCCTCGCGGCATAGGTATTTTTATTCCTTCATTGAGTTTATGAGGAGCCATACCTCCTCTTTAGTGGGAGGTTGTTCTCCAGTGGGGTAATCGCTCATGGCATCAAAAAAGGTTTCCTCCTCTTCTTCAATAGCATGAGTTTCTTCGATTGGTTTGATGAGGAGTGATGAGTTTCGTCAGAAATTTCCAAGGAGTTTGAAAGTTGAGCACTATTGATACTTGGCTTTTTCCTCTTCTTCAATAGATTAGATCTTGAATAGCTTCTTTTAACTTTCAACAGTTCTCAGTGAGATGGCCCTTGCCTCGGTGGTACTTGCAATGTGCATTGGGGTTCCAACTAGCAGTCCTCTTTTTGACTGGTGGATCTCCAAATGGTCCAATAGGAGTTATGAGACCTTTAGCATGAAGGCGATCAAATGCTATGTCATAACTCATGCCAATAGGTGTGAAGTTTCTCCTAAATGGTTTCTTTTGTCCTTGATTGTTCATGGCTAGGACCTCATTCAGGTTAAAGCTGCCAACATTGTTTGAGTGGGTAGTTTTGGAAGAAGAAGGATTGTCGTCCTTTTTTCCTTTCCAGCCACTGTTGGAGTTGCTAGCAGCTTTTTGTTTTACATGGTCGTCTTCGATATCAATTCATATGTCATAGAAAGCCTTGAAAGTACTCAAATTGCTTTGGTATTTTATATGTTTTGAGTACTTTTCTTGGAGGTTTTTGATGAATAACCTCACAGATTCCTTTTCAGTAGGCACTTCAACCATTTTAGCAGAAGTTTCCTTCCACTTGTTGAAGAAGGAAGTGAATCCTTCATTCTCTTTTTGTTTCAACGTCTCAAGTTCCTTATGGTCAGTTTCAACTTGAATGTTGCACTTGTATCTATTAATGAAAGCGTTTGTTAAAGAATCCCAAGAGGAGATATTCTCTTTATCAAGGGTAAAAAACCATTGTTGACAAACGGTTTCTAAAGATAGTGAGAACAACGAATGGAAAGCTTTCATATCAATTCCCTTAATATTCATTATTGTTTCAAAAGCTCTTAAATGAAAGAAAGGGTTGTCAGTTGGCTAGAATCTAGGGATGTCATTGGCATTGAGTTTCTGTGGAAGAAATTCATTGTCCATCGAGACCCCTTGTGAGCTAATCCCTTGAAACTTGTAGTCATTGGAGATTTTTCTCAAGCTTTCTTCCATTCGCTCAAGCTGTTGTTGTTTCGCAGGGTTATTTACTTGAAGAGCGAGAGTTTTGAACATCTCGCTCAAGCTAGCCATGTTTTGCCTTAGTTCATTAACTTCATCCTCATACGCCATTTTCTTCTTAGCCTTTCTTCTTTGTCGAAACGGTTTATAAAAAAGTAAGACTTGGACGAAAGTGTTGTCTTTGATTAGTCCCCCTTCCTTTCTTGACCAAGCACTGTAAATATTAAACCATTTTTGACTTAATGACTTGAGTCAAATTGACTTTGACTTTATTAGTTTTAAAAGCAAAAGCAAAAAATAGGGTGCATATTTTTGGGAATCAAGTATGGGGTTCAAAAAACATGGTTATTTTGGGAGGATTAATATCTGACTTACCTCCCTAAAAAAATGACGGAAAACACGCGCACACAAGACTCTCTAGACATGGTCATGGTGAAACACATAGACAAAGTGTGTGCTTAAAAAGTGAGTGAAAGTGACATGCTTTGACACTTGTGTAAGACCATGGGACTATGTGCCTAGATTCAATTAAGGACTAAATATGGCTTTAGCTATTAATAAATTGATTAATTAGACTCGGGCAGAAAAACTAGACCATCGCAAAGGCAATGGGACTATCGCAGCGCGCTAGAGCCATCGCGGTGCTATATTGCTATCGCGTCGCGATGGAGACTTGCGTGTCGCACCACTGGTCAAATCTTCGCGTCATTACTAAAACGTGAGTCTGGGCCTGTTTCTAGTGTTTTACCTTAAAAGGGCATGTCTATAGTCGTACTAATTAAGTCCATTTATTAGACTTTAATTACCAATATTAATTAATTAATTAATTAATTAAGTAATTAAAGTCCTTTAGTCATTAATTAGTTTATTTAGACTTATACACAAGTCAAAAAAACAGTTAATGTAAACACACATAGATTATGCACAAGCAAAAAATGCACAAATAGTTAAATAAGCACAATATGATGCAATGAGTTTGCAACCTAACCATGGCTCTAGTTATCTAAAGTTCAAGGAAAAGGTTAGTCAAAAGAGGAGTCCATGGTTATGAGTCCGGATGCATCACGCGGAAGCCTTACCTTTGGAAGGGTTCGCGCATATGGATGGGACCTCACAAGTTAAACTTGTTTCCATGGTTTGGTGAATTCACAAACTCGGATGTACCCTTTGTTGCAATGAGCGTTTTTATTGGGTAGATGGAGCGTGAATTCCTAGAGGTTTATAGCCATATGTAGAACACATATGGGTTCAAAAAAGAGGGAAAAACTCAATCAGGAAGTAAATTCGAGCAAACAGTACTAGAACCGGTCAAAGAAAGAAGGCAGATTTCTGGCTTAGTATTGGAAGAACTTGGCGCGAGACAACAGGGACCATCGCGAAGAGATGGCCCTGTCGCGTCGCGATATTGCTATAGCATCGCGACAGAGCCATCGCACTGGGATGGGTACTGTTTTCTCAGCACTAGTTCCTACATGCCTCAACAGCTTTCTGTTTTCTTAGAATTTTCCAGTTTTCGTAGCGTTTTTTTGATTCTAGTTGTGAAAGATATTTCCCAAATTTCCTATGTGTAAAAAGCCTATGTTTTTGACGCATTACGGATGGTCTATCCAATGCGGACCTTTTTATGCTTATGTCAATAATGTCATTCAAAATTACGCACATGAATACTTAGATCTCTTCGAGTCTCATCCACTCATTCTAAATTATTGCAAAAATAAATTTTAGGAATTAAAATAGAAATCCTCCCCAGCGGAGTCGCCAAAAACTGTAGGGAATATTTAAAGCATCCTACACTTGAGCCCCACTATGATCATACAATTAAGCATGGTGGTGTCCAAAGGGAAGGAAGCTAAAGCAAAAGAGTCGCCAATAAGCTTTAGGAACTTGTAAACCGTTCACAGGATGAAGGTTACACCCCTTCACGATCCTAGAGATCGCTATCTCCATAGTGGTCTAGAACCATGACTTGATATTCGGGGATGAAGGTACACAACCTAAAAGAGATTGAACCCGCCATAAAATAGACCTCTACTTTATTCTTTTCATAGTCATGTACGCTTTCTGACTAACATGCAATCATTATATTGATCCTAAACCTGTTTAATCTATGTTAATTGAATATTAATGCACGAACAAAACTATTTGGCGATCACTTGAATTAAAATCATATTAGCCTAAATAAAATTATTAATTATCTTATTAAGCGTTATTTCAGGTACAAATTCCCTTTAAACCTGCATAAAAGGCGTGATAGAGCAATAACAATAATATATCAAGCAACATAATAATATTGATACAACAAATAAAGCATAACAATATCATTAGCAAGATCCTAGGCATGATACTAACATGATTAATAACAAATCCTAGCATGTCACTAAACATTAAAGATAAAAACTTTTACCCTAACATGATACTAACATGATATAAGAAAACAGGAAGCAACGTAAACATGATACTAGAAAGCAATAAAAAAACATCCTAACATGATACTAGGAAATAAAATAATCTAAGCATGCTTTCTAAAGAAATATAGAAATTGAATTACTCACTTTGTTTCCTTGTATCTCTTTCTATCAAAAGAATACACACTTTAGTAAACTTCAATAAAAATATTAAATCCAACAATTAATTTAAATAATTGAAATAGGGATTTGGGACCAAACCCTCATAAATTATCAACCTTTCACGTCCAGGGCGAAGGCAACTTCGAGCTTGGTTATGTGCATCTAAGACTCGTGAATGCGGTATTGTGTATAGAAAAGGCTAGGCTTAGAAATCAAGAGAGAGAAAGAAAGAATAAGCTTCTAGCTTAAAGAGAGAAGAGAAAGATGGTTGTTGATGATTGAAAACGGGGAAATACGACCCTATTTATAGAGAAAAACATTCGGAAACGATAGAAAAGAGTTTAAAATCGACTTGGTGTAAAACTGCTCCCATCGCGATGCAACAGAGCTATCGCGACGCGATAGACCTATCATGATGCGATAGAATCCTCGCAGCGCGATGGCGCGGATATGATAAAAATGTTGTACGGAGTCCTTTTCCCAATATAATTAGGTAATTAGACTCCATAATTATCACAATTAAAATCAGTTTTATCATTAAAACACTTATTTTATTCCAAATAAAAATCAAAAATAAAATAAAATAAAAGTATAATTATTAATCCTAATTCCACTAGAATTTAAAAGAACCTTCTAAATTATCCTACAAGATTAAAATCAATCCTAATAACTTTAGGAATAACAATTAATGGGCCCTCCACTTGATCATTGGGCCGTATATAAAATTTATTTTGGTCCTAGTTTAGTATTTTGACAATAATTTCCTCATTATTCATTGGAATTGGGCTTATAATATATCGTTGGAAAGCTCTTTTCGAGCCCCATCCAACTACACTATTAGTCTCATATCATGGAAAAAACTAAATTGGACTGGACTTTTTCATAAACAGGGTACGAAAAGAAATATTTTGGAAAACAGAAAGAAGTATTTTTAGTAAAAACAAGTGCATCACGAGACTCCTTCACATTTCACCTCGTTCCATAATAAATGAGGTGAAAGACATTCATCACTGGGTTTGGTTTTTGGGGAGACACAATCAGGTGTCTACAAGCCACCATTTCCTTCTAAACTTCTTAACTTTGCACCCGATCGTCCTAATTGAGCAATTTGTTTTTTCAAATTGGTTATTTTTTCAAGATCTACACTTTTCACAACATATCCCACCTCAAAATAATATAAAACGAAAAAAAATTCAAAATTTGGCGATAAAAGGGGTGCAACACGAGGACTTCCCAAGAGCTCACCCATCCTAGTACTACTCCTGCCTAAGCAAACTTAATTACGGAGTCCTAATGAGATCCAGTGCATTAGTGCTGGTATAATCACACCCATTCACTAACGCACTCATTTCTATATAACCCATTTTCGGCCCCCATTTCCTTCGAAACTTCGTACTTTTGCGCCTGGTCGTCCTAATTGAGCAATTTTTTTTTTTAAATTAGTCATTTTTTTGAGATCTACGCTTTGCAAACCATATCCCACAACAAAATAATAAAAAACAAAAAAAAAATCAAAATTTGGCCAAAAAAGGGGTGCAACACGAGGACTTCCAGAAGGTCACGCATCCTAGTACTACTCTCGCCCAAGTACGCTTAACTGCGGAGTTCTGATGGGATCCGGTCAGTTAGTGCTGGCATGATCGCACCCATTTCTAAATCCTCATTTCCTTCGAAAGTTGTATCTTTGCGCCGGGTCGTCCTAATTGAACATTTTTTTTCAAATTGTTCATTTTTTCGAGATCTACGCTTTGCACACCATATCAAACCTTAAAACAATATAAAAAGAAAAAAAAAATATAAAATTTTGAGAAAAAAGGGGTAGAACACGAGGACTTCCCAGGAGGTCACCCATCCTAATAGTACTTTCGCTCAAACACACTTAACTGCGGAGTTCTGATAGGATTTGGTGCATTGGTTCTAGTATGATCGCATCTATTTACTTAAGGCAATCATTTATATATAACCCATTCCAAGCCCCCATTTCCTTCGAAACTTCATTACTGTGCGCCTTGTCATCCTAATTGAGTAATTTTTTTTCAAATTGGTCATTTTTTCGAGATCTACGCTTTTCACACCATTTCCCACCTCAAAATAATTAAAAACGAAAAAAAATTCAAAATTTGGCCAAAAAAGGAGTGCAACTCGAAAACTTCCCAGGAGGTCACCTATCCTAGTACTACTCTCGCCCAAGCACGCTTAACTGCGCAGCTCTGATGGGATCCGGTGCATTAGTACTGGTATGATCGCACCCATTTACTTAACGCGCTCATTTTTATATAACCCATTCCCAACCGTCATTTCCTTCGAAACTTCGTAACTTTGCGCCCAGTCGTCCTAATTGAGCAATTTGTTTTTTCAAATTGGTCATTTTTTCGAGATCTACGCTTTTCACACAAAGTCCCACCTCAAAATAATAAAAAACTAAAAAAAAATTCAAAATTTGGCAATAAAAGGGGTGCAACACGAGGACTTCCCAAGTAGTCACCCATCCTAGTACTACTCCCGCCCAAGCAAGCTTAATTGCGGAGTTCTGATACGATCCGGTGCATTAGTGCTGGAATAATCTTACCCATTTAATTAACGCGTTAACTTCTATATAACCTATTCCAACCGTTATTTCCTTCGAAACTTCGTAACTTTGCACCCGGTCATCCTAATTGAGCATTTTTTTTCAAATTAGTCATTTTTCGAGATCTACACTTTGCACACTATATTCCACCTCAAAATAATGAAAAACGAAAAAAAAATTCAAATTTTGGCCAAAAAATGGATACAGCACGAGGAATTCCCAGGAGGTCACCCATCCTAGTACTAGTCTCGCTAAAACACGCTTAATTGCAATGTTTTGAGGGGATCCGGTGAATTAACGTCGGTATGATCGTTCACATTTACTTAACACTCTCATTTCTATACAACCCTTTCCAAGCCCCCATTTCCTTCGAAAATTCGTAATTTTTCGCCCGATTGTCCTAATTGAGCAGTTTGTTTTTTCAAATTGTTCATTCTTTCGAGATCTACGCTTTTCACACCATTTCCCACCTCAAAATAATAAAAAACAAAAAAAATTCAAAATTTGGCGAAAAAAGGGGTGCAACTCGAGAACTTTCCAGGAGGTCACCTATCCTAGTACTACTCTCACCCAAGCACGCTTAATTGTGCAGTTCTGGTGGGATCCGGTGCATTAGTACTGGTATGATCACACCCATTTACTTAACATGATCATTTCTATATAACCCATTCTTAGCCCTTATTTCCTTCAAAACTTCGGAACATTGCGCCCGGTGATCCTAATTGGGCATTTTCTTTCTCAAATTAGTCATTTTTCGAAATCTACGCCTTAAACACCATATCCCACCTCAAAATTATAAAAAACGAAAAAAACTTCAATTTTTGGCAAAAAAAGGGGTGCAACTCGAGAACTTCCCACGAGGTCACCTACCCTAGTACTACTCACGCTAAACTACGCTTAACTGTGGAGTTTTGAGGGGATACGGTGCATTAATGCTGGTATGGTCGCTCCCATTTACCTAATGCTCTTAATTCTATATAACCCATTCCCTGTGGTAATTTCCTTCGAAACTTTGTAACTTCCTAGGAGGTCACCCATCTTAGTACTACTCTCGCTCAAACACACTTAATTGCAATGTTTTGAGGGGATTCGGTGAATTAATGTTGGTATGATTGCTCCCATTTACTTAACGCGCTCATTTCTATATAACCCTTTCCAAGCCCCTATTTCCTTCGAAAATTCGTAACTTTTCGCCCGGTCGTCCTAATTGAGCAATTTGCTTTGTCAAATTATTCATTTTTTCGAGATCTACGCTTTGCACACCATATCCCACCTCAAATAATAAAAAACAAAAAAAAAATTCAAAATTTAGGGAAAAAGGGGTGCACCACGAGGACTTCCCAGTAGGTTACCCATCTTAGTACTAATCTCGCCCAAGCACGCTTAAATGCGGAGTTCTGATGGAATCTGGTGTATAGTGCTGGTATGATCGCACCCATTTACTTAACACACTCATTTCTATCTAACCCATTCCCAGCCCCCATTTCCTTCGAAACTTCTTAACATTGCGCCTATAGGGACTATTTCAAGCATCCCAAATTTTAGCCCCATTATGATCTTGCATTAATGCATGGTGGCGTCCAAAGAAGCTAGAGAAAAAGAGCCGCCAACAAGTTTTAGGAACTTTTAAACCATTCACGATCACAGAGATCGCTAACTCCATAGTGGTCTCAAACCATGACTGATATTTGGGGATGAAGGTACAAATTCAACCTAAAAGAGATTGAACTTGCCCTAAATAGGCCTCTACTTTGTACTTCTCATATTCATGTGCGCTCTTCGATCAACATACGATCAATATATTGATCTTAAACCTGTTTAATCTATGTTGGTTGATTATTAATGCACAAATAAATCTAGTATTGGCGATCACTTTAATTAAAATCATATTAGCCTAAATAAAATTATTAATTATCTTATTAAGTGTGATTTCAAGTACAAATTCCCTTTAAACCTACAAGAGAGGACGTGATCAAGCAATATCAATGATATATCAAGCAACATAATATTGATACAACAATCATCATCATCATAATAATAATCTCATCAAAGCATAATAATATTAGCAAGATGCTAGGCATGATACTAACATTATTTATAACAAATCCTAGCATGTCACTAAACAATAAAAATCAAAGATTTATACCTAACATGATACTAGAAAGCAATAAAACAATCTAAGCATGATTTCTAAAGAAATAGAGCAATTGAATTATTCACTTTGAAGCCTCGTACCTCTTTCTATAAAAAAAAACACACGTTAATAACCTCAATGAAAATATTAAATCAAACAATGATAAATAATATGAATTAGATTTGGGACCAAACCCTCAGAACTATCAACCTTTCACGTTGAGGTATAAGGCAACTTCGAGCTTGGTTGTGGGTATTCGACTCTCGTGATGGACGTATATATGGTATATTTTGAAAAGGCTAGGCTTAGAATCAAGAGAGATAAAGAATAATCTTTAGCTTAGAGAGAGAAGGAAAGAATAGATGATAGTTGATGATTTCAAAACGGAGGAAAAGGACCCTATTTATAGAGAAAAATTGACCGAAAAACGATAGAAAAGATTCAGAATTCGACTTGGAGTAAAACTAGCTTTATCACGACGCGACAGGACTATCGTGACGCGATAGCTCTATCGCATGGCGATAAGCCCATCGCGTCGCATGGTTGCTGTACGATAGGTTTCCGTACGGAGTCCTTCTCCAAATCAAATTAGGTTATTTAGAGTCCGTAATTATCTTTAATCAAACCGGATTTACTCTTTTAAAAACACTTGTTTTATCCCAAATAGAATTCTTTATCTTTTCAAAATCAATGATAATTATAATCCTAATCCCCTTAGAACTCAAAATAACCTTCTAAAAGATTATAGAAGATTAGGATAAATCCTAATGACTTTAGGAATACAATTATAATTAATGGACCCTCCACATGATCATTGGGCCATCCATAAAACTCATTTAGGACCAAGTTTAGTATTTTGGCCAAAACTTCCTCATTATAACTTGGAATTGGACTTATAATTTAACGTTAGAAAGGTCTTTTAAAATCCCATTCAACTACACAATCATTGGACCCATATTATGGACCAAACTAAAATGGATTGCACATTTTTCATAAATACGATATGAAATGAATGATTTTCGAAAACAGAAATGAATTATTTTATAAGAAAACAGAAGAATTCACGAGACACTTAAACATTTCACCTTGTTCGATATTGAATGACAAGGAAAGGTACTCATCACTAGTTTCAGTTTTTGGGGAGACACAATCAGGTCTCTACAGAAGCCCCCACTTTGACTCAGTTTAGAGATACTTAACTTTGAAAACAAAAGTCAAAGTAGCGATAAGGACGGAGAATGATTCAGAAGGTTTTGTGATCCTAAATCATTCTTGTAACGCCGATACCTGCATACTAGCGTTAGTTAAACAGATAAAAGAGTTAGAAAGCATATTTTACACCGTCAAACACACGTCTCTGAAGTAATTGATTTGTTATTGTAGTTCGTGTGATGACCTACATAGTGCCTCGTGAACGCCATCTGAACGTAACAGTGCCTCGCTATCTTTATTTATTGTGACAATCTTCCACATTACCTCTGGAATACCGTCAAAGGTGACTGCACCTCGCCATCTTCAGTTTTATGACAGTACCTTGCCGCTATAGACAATCTCCTCTATGCTTTGGGACATCGTCGAAGACTGCTGCATGTTGATACGAATGGTGTCCTTCGAACAAATGTATTATTGCGATAGAGGGTTTGGAGCTATTGGAAAGCTATTTATTCCATAAGTTCAAGTGATCGGAATGCCTAGGTGGAGGCCACTTCCGATCAGTAATATTAATGCATAATTAATATTATAGCTTAATCTTGACTGAACCCTTCAGGTCACACCCAAGCAACTAACGATCCGACACGACGAATTAATTTGGAAGGAATTAATGAGTCGCTCAAGTAATAAATATTTAGACATCAGAAATCGAGATAGGAGCGTCGAAACCGAGCGTCACAAGTCGAGTCGAATTAATAAAAGACGAGACGATAAAATCACTAATTAATCAACAATTTACCGAAATACCCCTAGCATCGGAATGCCCCGATCAAACCGATTGCTAGGGCATTTGGTAAAGCAAGGTAGCTAGCATGCGTGCCAAGTCGAGCCTAGCATGGCGCTTGGTGTGTGGCAGCCGCAACATGCTAGTAGCCCAGCATGCATGGCGCTGTGGCCAGCCGCACATAGCAGCAACGTAGCGTGCATGGTGCTACGGGCAGCCACACATAGCAACAGGCCAGCCGCACACCAAGCACCAGTTGGGCTACTTGGGTGCCTTGCCTCGGCCTGTCACGTGGCGGCAGCCCATTGGGGCACATGGCACTAGGATGCTGGTTTTTGGGAAGCCTTGGAGATCAAATTTTAATTTGGTCCCCCCCCTGTGGTCCTTACCTAACCCCTCCTCTTAGAATGCCACTTTTTGATTAATTAGTTATTGGCTATTTTCTTTTGTTTTTTATTTGAAAATAAAAGGAGAAAATTGATTTTACCAACTCCCACATTGATGGGATAGCGGATTTCTTACTTGAGTTTCCCTATAAATATCTCACTTAGGAATTAGGAAAACTCACTTGAGTAAGAGCTCAATTAGGCATCTCCACTTGAAAGAAAACCTATAAGCTCCTTAATTACTCGAGTAGTCTTTTTGGTCGGACTTGGCTAACCTCCAAGTAGTTAACCGGTCGGGTCGCGTTGTGGGTGGAACAAACTCGCCCTTTGTGAGGCTCGGCTTTCTCAAGTAAGAGCTTCATCCGGTTGAGCGAAGCACGCTATGAGGGTAATTTAGTCTTTTCTCTATTCTTGTTATTTATGCATTTTTTATATTAATTGTGAGTTTATTCTTGGGCTCGGGTTTTATTTCCGCGGTGAGTCGGACTCATCGAAATCCTACAGCGGTATCAAAGCCTTGATCATTTATTTTTATAATAAATATTCTCATGGTGTTTTTTAATGATTTACTTTTCTGGTTTATATTACTAATTAGAGTAGTAGCTCAGTTTATTATTTTTAAACCCGTTTTAAATCTAATTTTTAGCCCCAAAGCCAGATTTTCACCCAAAAATAGTGAATTTTGGGTGGAAACAGCGTTTTGGAAATGTTTCAACCCAGTTAGGACTGTATAAAAGGCCAAAATCCGACCAGAAATGCCTTTTTTCGAGTGTTTTTCGTTTTAACAAAAAAAATTTAAATCATTTAACCTTGAATCTTAATGTCATATTTATGGTGATTATGTATTTGGTTCTATCCTTAATGTTTCCGCATTTTTTGACCTCTTTAAGCATGGTTACTTTGTAGTAATTAGTACTTGAAAGGTTGGTTAAATTTTCACATAATTGCAAATCCATTGCATTAAGTGTGAAAAATTTATTATTTGAGGCTTCTAAGTACTAAAGATCCAATCTTTAATTGTTTTAAGTGGTTGGAACTTTGAGTTACTAAATTCCATGAATTTTTTGTTGAACTTTTAATCATGTATTATGTTGATTGGAATCATAAAGTTTCAATCTTGTGATAGAAATTTCATTTATCTTCATATTGGAAGATATAATTTTTCTAGGATTCACAAGTTAAAGTTGGAATCTTTAATTGAATTTTATGTTCATAATTCCAACTCCCTTTAATTTTGTCAAATCTCATGATTAATTTAAATTAATTAAATTAATAGTGAGAATAGCCTTATTCATTTCATTGCATCAAGTTGAACCAATTTTATTAAGGAATAATAGTTCTTGGGAATAATTTTAGTTTTTTGCACTTGGATGAATTCATATAAGTTGGACTTGTTATAATTTTCATTTTGCTCATTAAATTAATTCTAAAATTAATTTACAATTAATTAATGAAGTCACGTAAATATTCGGAATTAAATCCCGAGAGTGTGGCACGCAAACCAAGACCACGCCACCCTCATCCATCCGGGCTGCTAAGAAGCCCACATGTGGCTGCTAAGGGCTAGTGCGCGCCACACACAAAAGCAACGTGTCTGGTTCGCCACATCAGCAGCAGCACATCAGCACAAGCCAGGTAGCAGCATGCTGCGGCTGTGCGGTTGTGCACGCATGCTGCTGCCTTGGTGCGGGCTGTGTGCTTGCCTGCTTGGTGCAGCAGTTGTGGGCTATGCGTGTGGGGGTGTTGCGTGCATGCGACACGATGCACACAACCCCACAGTAAGCACTTAAGCCCTGGTTTTAAGGCTATGTTTAATTTTGTTGTTTTGGCCGTTTTATTTATTTTAATTATTTTAATTACGATTATTAATTTCAATTAAAATTTTAGAGGCTAGGCCTCGGTTTTGAGCGGCATTTGCAAAAATTATTTTGACAAAATTTTGGGTTTATCGGCTTAATTAATTTGATTAATTAAGATGGATGTGGAATTTAGTGGGAGCTTCAATTTTAATTACGCTAATTACATAATCGGTTAAATAACTTTGGCTAGTTTTAATTAGGCGCGTTAATCGGATTAAACACCTAAATTAGTTACTAGTTTACACATTGTTTGTGCATTATTACTTGTTTATCGTTGTAAAATGCATGGGCCATTCACAAATAGTGAATGGATGAACGGAATGTATATTCTCCCACGGATTTTATAAAAATGGCAACTTGTGGGGCACGATTAGGGTAGAAAATACGGATTGCGTTCCATCATGTATTTTTGTAAATCTAAATACGGTCTACGAACCGTTAAGCATTTTTGTACCTTAATATTTAGATTAGTCCTAATCGTAGATACTAGTATTTGTATTATTTTGGTTATGTCTAGAAGACGAAGGTTCTTGGAAGATGAAGACATGAAGTTGCAAATGACGACCCTAGAAGACTTGAAGACTCAAGGGGTCATGCTAGTTGCCAAATGAATCATGAAAGGAATGGCGTCCTTCGAACAAGTGTATTATTCCGATAGAGGTTTCAGAATTATTAGAAAGCTAATTATTTAGTGAGGTCAAGTGATCGGAATGCCTGGGTGGAGGTCGCTTCCGATCAGTAATATTAATGTATAATTAATATTACAGCTTAATCTTGACTGACCCCTTCGGGTCACACCCAAGAAACTAACGAACCGAAGCGACGAATTAATTTAGAAGAAATTAATGAGTCGCCCGAGTAATTAATATTTAGACGTCGATAATTCGAGCTTGGAGCGTGGAAACCGAGCGTCGGAAGTCGAGTCGAAAATAATAAAATACAAGATGAGAAAATTACTAATAAATCATCAAAATTACCAAAATACCCTAGCTTTAGAATACACCAAGCAAACCGAGTGCTAGGGGCATAAGGCCTTGCTAAGTGCCTAGCAAGCGCACCAAGCCGAGCCTAGGCTGGCTGGTGCGTGCTAGCGCACTAACGCTGGCAGTGCTGCTGGCGAATGGCTAGCAAGCATCGCAAGCAGTAGCAGCATCAAGCTAGTAATGCTAGCTAGCTAGCAGCGCACTAACGTGCTAGCAGCGCGTGCGTGCTGGCGCGCAGGGGCTGTGATGCATGAGGCATGGCGCGTCATGCCCAGCAACAAGCAGCAAGCAAGCTTGCTGGGCTGGCACGCGTGCAATGATGCTGCCAGGCCAAGGCAGCAGTGCCCATCCGCAAGCACCAAGCGCCAGCAAGGCTGCTTGGTTGCCATGGCCGGGACTGCCACGTGGCGCGAAATAATTGGTGGGTTGGGGTGTTGTGTTAGCCGGTTTTGGGGGAGGGAGTGAGGAGCAATTTTGGTCCTCCCCTTCTCCAAATGGTCCTCACCTAACCTCTCATGTGAGGTTGACACTTGTTGATTTATTAGTAGCTTGATTATTAATTTTATTTTAGATTTAAAATAAAATGGAAAAATCAAATCTCCCACATTGATGGGTGAGCATGTATCACTCTTGCATTTCCCTTTAAATACCTAACTTGGGGTATTGGGAAAAGCACTTGATTAAGTGTTGAAAAAGGCATGACAGTGTGAAAACCTTTAAACACAATTAATTACTCGGGTTTAGGTCGAGTATTGCTAACTCCAAGGCAATAGACCAATTTCGGTGCTCGGGTTGCGGGTAGACTTCGTTGGAGGTCCTCGTGTGAGCAGGGCTAAGAGCTTTCGAAGTAAGAGCTCAATTAAGTGAGCAAAGCACGCGGCAAAAGTATTAAACTCTTTCTTAATACTGTTGTTTAAGTTAATTATGCTTTATGGTTATAATTATTTTGAGTGTGATCTTGGCTCGGGTTTCCTTCAGCGGTATCGGAGCCCTACTCATTTATTTTTATAATCATATTTTTCAAGGTGTTTTTATGGCTTAATTTTTCTGGTTTTAAGTTACTAATTAGATTAGTAGCTCGGATTTATTAATTTTATACCCGTATTTTAAAACCGTATTATAGCTTAATTTGTCTAGGACTTGGTTGACTTACCCAAAGGTTACACACCTATCGGATGTGAGTGGTTTTTCAAGTTGAAAACCGACAAAGATGGAAATGTATTCATTTATAAAGCTAGATTTTTAGCAAAAGGTTACAGGCAAGTTCATGGTATTGATTACGATGAAACATTTTCTTTAGTCGCAATGCTTAAATCCGTTCAGATCCTCCTAGCGATTGCTGCATATTACAATTATGAAATATGGTGTAGATGGACGTCAAAACTGCCTTCCTCAATGGTATTTTGGAAGAAACTGTGTATATGACACAGCCTGAAGGTTCTGTCGACCAAAACAATGTTGGGAAAATTTGTAAGCTTAAGAAGTCCATTTATGGGCTAAATCAAGCAAGCAGGAGTTGGAATCTGTGATTCGATGAAGCCATCAGTAAATTTGGTTTTATCAAGAATACAGATGAATCTTGTGTTTACAAGAAGGTCAGTGGGAGTGACATCACCTTCCTAATCTTATATGTCGATGACATATTGCTCATTGGAAACAGCATTCAGTTATTAGAGTCTGTAAAGGCTTGGCTTGGAAAGTGTTTCTCAATGAAAGACTTGAGAGAGGCTCAATACATACTAGGCATCAAGATCTATAGGGATAGATCGAAAAGGATGATTAGATTGAGCCAAAGTACTTATATTGATAAGGTACTGACTCGATTCGGCATGGAGGAGGCCAAGAGAGGTCACCTACCCATGTCACATGGCATAACCCTAAGCAAGAAGTAGTGTCCACAGACACCTGATGAACGGGTAAGGATGAATCAGATTCCATATGCCTCGTTTATTGGATCGATCACGTATGCCATGATATGTACTAGGCCAGATGTATCGTATGCCTTGAAAGCTACGAGTCGTTACCAATCAGACCCAGGAGAGGCCCATTGGACTGCGGCCAAGAATATCCTAAAGTACCTTAAAAGGAACAAGGACAAATTCCTGGTGTATGGTTGTTTAGAGGAATTAGTTGTTGAAGGTTACATCAATGCGAGCTTCCAAACAGACAGAGACGATTTCAAATCGCAATCTGGATATGTGTTCTGTCTAAATGCAGGAGCGTTTAGTTGGAAGAGTGCCAAGCAGAGCACAACTGCAGATTCTACAACTGAAGCTGAATACTTGGTAGCTGCTGAGGTGGCTAAGGAGGCTGTTTGGATTCGTAAGTTCGTTGTTGAACTTGATGTTGTACCCTCAATAAAGGGTCCAATAGCCCACTATTGTGACAACAATGGAGCTATAGCTCAGGCTAGAGAGCCAAGGGAACATCAGAAGGTCAAACATGTCAAGCGATGGTTTCACATGATTTGAGAATGGAAATCAGATGGTGAAATCAGAATTTGCAAAGTTGGAACGGATGACAATGTAGCCGATCCACTTACTAAACCTTCGCCTCAAGTGAAGCACAACAAGCACATTGAGGCAATGGGAATCAGGCACGTTGGAGATTGGCTTTGATTTCCTTATTTAGTGTTTTAGTTAATTTTTGAACATTTAATGTAAGACACTAAGAAAAACCATTCAAGTTTTGGAGTAATTTAAACCTCATGCAACATTTTATTACTCCGTTTGCTATTTCATTATGGTTTAAGATTAAATAATGAGTCCATTCTATTTTAAGAATATTCAAAATAGGGTATCAAGACAAGTCTTGGTAAGGAAACACCTATTAAGTGAACATTGAATATCTTAATCAATAATTATCCCTAATCAAGGTCCTTTAAACGATGGATGATTACTGACCATTTGAGAATAGTGTGTAGTTTGATTTATAGCACCGTTTCTTGTGCTACAAGGACATGATTGTCATAAATCATTTGCACAAGTATTGGTTTAGAACCATACTGGATCGACCTATGAGAATACTTTAAGAGATTAAAAATCGTCATAAGTATACTTCTCATTATGGCTATCGGGACCTATTTCCTCGACCATGAGTATTTTGAGTTCTCTTGTTTAAGTACTAGTCCGCTTTGATGTTGTCAAACGTTTGCCATAATAGGGGATTATAACGGCAACACTCGGGCGGCTAGGTCCCCTTCGTAAGAGAAGCTGCAGTACAAGACTGGTAATGTCCCCCAACTAAAAATAGGGAAGATGTCTTTGTTGTTTACAAGGCCTCTCGAAGAGCGAGACTGTAGAATGCATGGCTGTGCTCAGATGGATTTTAGAAATCATTAGTTTATTGACAGTTGGACTCGGGATCGAGAAACATTTCTGGACATAATAAGGATGACGAATAAATCTTACCTTATAGTTTATGAAGAGACATTAAGTGACATAGGAAAAAGGCTATACACTAAAAGCGCACTTGTCCAGAAGGACAAGTGGGAGATTGAAAAGAATGGTGTCCTTCGAACAAGTGTATTATTCCGATAGATGATTCGGAATTATTAGAAAGCTAATTATTCAGTGAGGTCAAGTGATCGGAATGCCTGGGTGGAGGCCGCTTTCGATCAGTAATATGAATGTATAATTAATATTACATCTTAATCTTGACTTAACCCTTCGGGTCACACCCAAGCAGCTAACGAACCAAAGCGACGAATTAATTCGAAAGAAATTAATGAGTCGCCCAAGTAATTAATATTTAGACGTCGGAAATTCGAGCTTGGAGTGTCGAAACCGAGCATCGGAAGTCGAGTCGAAAATAACAAAAGACGAGACGAGAAAATTACTAATAAATAAATAAAATTACCAAACCGAGTGCTACGGGAATAAGGCCTAGCTAGGTTGCTAGCAAGTGCACCAAGCCGAGCCTAGGCTGGCTGGTGCGTGCTAGCGCACCAATGCTGGCAGTGCTGCTGGTGCATGGCTAGCAAGCATCACTAGCATGCGCTAGCGTGCTAGCACTGCTAAAAGTGCGTGCGTGATGGCGCAGGGGCTGCGATGCATGAGGCATGGCGCGCCACGCGCAGCAGCAAGCAGCAAGCAAGCTTAGTGGGCTGGCACGCATGTGATGATGGTGCTAGGCCAAGGCAGCAGTGCCTAGCTGCAAGCACCAAGCGCCAACAAGGCTGCTTGGGTGCCATGGCTAGGGCTGCCACGTGGCGCGAAATAATTGGAGGGTTGGGGTGTTGTGTTGGCCGATTTTGGGAGAGGAAGTGGGGAACAAGTTTGGTCCCCCCTTTTCTCCAAATGGTCCTCACCTAACCTCTCATGTGAGCTTGGCACTTGTTGAATTATTAGTAGCTTAATTATTAATTTTATTTTAGATTTAAAATAAAATAAAAATCAAATCTCCCACATTGATGGGTGAGAATTTCTCAATCTTGCATTTCCCTATTGTAGACACCCAAATGTGTCTCCCCAAAACCAAACCCAGTGATGAATACTTTTCATGTCATTTGATTATCGAACGAAGTGAAGGTGTGAAAGGTTAGGTGTTGCGGTTGGTTTTTATTTAAAATTCTTTCTTTCTGTTTTCGAAAATCAACTCTATTTTATGAAAATAGCCAATCCAGTTTAGTTTGGTCCACGACAAGGGTCCAATAATAGTGTAGTTTGATGGGGCTTGCAAAGAGCTTTCCAACGATATATTATAAGCCCAATTCCGATGAATAATGAGGAAGTTATGGCCAAAATATATACTAAACTGGGCCCGGTTTGATCTTTACATGCGGCCCGATGATCTAGGGGAGGGCCCAATGTTAATTATTATTCGTAAAGTTATTAGAATTAATTATAGTCTTCTAATATTCTCTAGAAGGTTCTCTTAAGTCCTAATAAAATTAGAATTAATAATTATATTTTTATGAGTTATACTTGGAATAAATATTATTTTATGAAAAATACGATTTCAGTTTTCATACGGACTTTACAAGTCAATTTTGATTGATAAGTGGACTCCGTGTTTGAAAGCGCGTAGGAATCAAGGCTGTCACCAAACGACAGGCCTGTTGCTACACGACAAAGTCGGTTTTATGGCGACAACGTGGAGTTTAATCATCTATTTCCGGACTGTTTTCTTGTAAATAGGGTCCTGAACCTCCGTTTTTAATCATATACAATCAACAATCTCTCTCTTTCTCTCTCTAAAGCTAGAAGCTTTTCTTCTCTCTCTTTTTTTTCTAAACCTTCCCTCTCTCAAAATTCCTCATACATTAGCACTAGACACACATAGCCGAGTTTGAAGTTGCCTTCGCCCTAGACGTGAAAGGTTATAATTTCTGAGGGTGTGGTCCCAAATCTCTTTTTCAATTATTTGATTTAATTGTTTGATTTTATTATTTTCGTTTAAGTTACTAACGCGTGTATTTTGTTATTAGAAAGAGGTACTAGGCATCAAAGTATGTAATCTTATTGCTTTATCCTTGTAGAAAGCATGTTTAATTCCTAGTATCATGTTAGGATGTTATTATTGTTTTCTAGTATCATGTTTAGGGTGCCTTTTACTCTTTTCTAATAGCATGTTAGTATCATGTTAGGGCTAAAGCTTTGATTTTTAATGCTTAGTGACATGCTAGGATTTGTTATTAATCTTGTTAGTATCATGCCTAGGATCTTGCTATTATTATGCTTTAGCGTTGATATGATTATTTATAATTATGATTTATGATTATTATGTTGCTTGATGCTTATTTATTGTTATTGCTTGATCACGCCTTTTATGCATGTTTAAAGGGAATTTGTACTTGTAATCACGCTTAATAAGATAATTAATAATATTTTTTAGGGATAATATGATTATGATTCAAGTGATCGCCAATAATAGTTTTGTCTGTGCATTAAAATTCAACCAACGTAGACTAAACAGGTTTAGGGTTAATCTGTTGATTGTATGTTAGTTAGAAAGCGCACATGAATACGAGAAGAATAAAGTAGAGTCCTATTTTTAGGGCAGGTTCAATCTCTTTTAGGTTGGATTTGTACCTTCATTCCCGAACCCTATTTGGTTCCAGACCTTTTGGAGTTGACGATCACATGGATCGTTAACGGGTGTAACCTTTACCCTGTGAATAGTTTACAAGTTCCTAAAACTTGTTGGCGACTGTTTTGCTCTTGCTTCCTTCCCTTTGGACGCCACCATACTTAAGTGTATGATCACAGTGGGGTTCAAGTTTAGGGTAAGGCTTGAAATTTTCCCTACAGTTTTTGGCGATTCTGCTTGGGAGGATTTCTATTTTAATTCCTAAAATTTATTTTGTCAATGATTTAGAATGAGTGGATGAGACTCGAAAAGTTCTAAGTATTTCATGTGCGTAATTTTGATTAGCATTATTTTCATATGCATAAAAAAGTCCTCATTCGATAGACCATCCGAAATGTGTAAAAAACATAGGAGTTTTACACGTAGGAAATTTGAGAAATATCTTTCACAACTAGAATTGAAATAATGCTGCAAAATCTGGAAAATTCTAAGAACGAAGATACCTGCTGAGGCATGTAGGAACTAGCGTCTAGAAAACAGGGCTTGTCGCCTGTAAAGTGCTTCTGTCGCCTGGCAACAGTTTTGTCGCTTGGCAACAGGGGTAATTTTGCGGCGACAGTCCCTATAGTCTGGCGCCAAGTTCTTCCAATACCGAGCCAGAACTTTGTCTTCTTGTTTTGACCGTTTCTAGCACTGTTGGCTCGATTCTACTTCCTGATTGAGTTTTTCTCTCTTTTCTAAAACCCATATGTGTTCTACATATGTACATAACCCTCTGGGGGTTCACGCTCCATCTACCCAATCGAACGCTCCTGGCAACGATGCATACATCCGAGTTTGTGAATCCACCAAACCGTGGAAGCAAGTTTTTAACTTGCGGGGTCCCATCCATACGCGCCAACCCTTCCAAAGGTAAGGCTTCCGCGCGATGCATCCAGACTCATAACCATTGACCCTCTTTGACTAACCCATATCCTTGAACTTTAGAGAACTAGAGCCATGGTTAGGTTACAAAATCATTGCATCATATTGTGACTATTTGAACTATTTGTGCATTCTTTGCTTGTGCATACCTTATATGTGCTAACCGTTTGTTTGACTTGTGTTTAAGTCTAAATAAACTAATTAATGACTAAAAAGGACTTTGTCTAACTAATTAATTAATTAAAGACTAATAAAGTAATCAATCTGACTTAGTACGACTGTAGGCATGTCCCCTTAAAGTTAAATTACTGAAAATAGTCCCAGATTAATGCTCTAACAATGGCGCAGAAGTTTGTGCTGTGGCGTCGCATTTTACTGTTTGTCGCCTGGCGACAAATTTGTCGTTTGGCGACAAGCTTCAAACTGTGGCGACAGTTCTGTTGTTCCGGCGACAGTCTAGATTCTTACTCGAGTCATCACGACGAGTCTAATTAAATAGTTTGCTAGTCAGTTCGATTATTTTATTAATAAACAGTACCTTCGTTAAGCCCTTAATTGAGTCTAGTCACATAGTCTAGCCGCATGGTCTTACACAGGAGTCTTAACATGTCACCTACACTCACTAGTCTTAGCACACACTTTGTATATGTCATCATGACCATGTCTTAGGTTCATGCATGAGTCGGTTTTTTTCGTCATTTGAGTTGGGGGTACATTCTATTCCTAATTTTTTCATATCTCTCCATCTAAATCATCTTTCCATTCTCTACATGTTTTCCCCATATCACAATATTCATTCTTCCTACCTCCTTCCATCTATTGCATGTTGAATAGAGTTGAGTCAAATAATTAACAATGAATATCCCTTAATTTCCCTTTCCGTAGTACTTGGTCAAGGAGAGAAGGACGATTAATCAAAGACAACACCTTTATTCAAGTTCAACTTTTTGATAAGCCAATCGGTCGAAAAAGGAGCCTTTGAAAGTTTGAGCAGATTATCCAATGACTATAGAAGGATCTTCTTCCGCAGAAGTTCAATGCCAACGACATCCCGAAATTCAAGGCAATGGATAACCCTTATTTTCATTTTAGAGCCTTTGAAACTGTAATGAATATTAAGGGAATAGATAAGAAAGCTTTTCATTCTGTGTTTTCTCTATCTTTAGAAACCGTTTGTCAGCAATGGTACTTTTGTCTTGATAAAGAGAAAACCTTTACTTGGGACGCTATTGTAAACGCTTTCATTGATAGGTATAAATGTAATATTCAAGTCAAAACCGATTATAGACAACTTGAGATGCTAAGACAAAAAGAGAATGAAGGCTTTACTTCTTTCTTTAATAAGTGGAGGGAAACTTTCGCTAAGATGATTGAGGTGCTCTCCGAAAAAGAATCTGTGAGGATGTTTATCAAGAACCTCCAAGAGAAGTATTCAAAACATTTAAAGTATCAACATAATTTAAATACTTTCAAGGCCGTCTATGATATCGGTATTGAAATCGAAGATGAACTCGCAAAGCAAAAAGCTACTAACAATAGTAACCACAGTGGCTGTAAAGGAAAGAAGAACGACAATCCTTCTTCTTCTGGAAACGCCCACTCTAGTAACAATGTTAGCACCTTTGACAATAATGGTGTCTTAGCTATGGATAATCAAGGATATAAAAAGAAACCTAAGAGAGAGATCACACCCATTGGAATGACCTACGATGCTGCTTTCGATCGTCTCTACGATCGAGGATTAATCAAACCCATTGGCCTTATCGAGGATCCAACGCCAGAAAAGCGATCTTCAAGATGGGATCCCAATTCCTATTGCAAGTACCATCAAGGAAATGGTCATACCACCGATGAATGCTACAGGTTTCAAAATCTCATTCAAGATCTCATAGAAGCAAACAAGATCCCATTGCCTCTAGCTAGCGAGAAGACTCGGTGATGTTGAAGCAAACGACACAAGACAAAAGGCGAACGTAAACGACAAGATTTCATGACCTCTTTTTCTATTTCTTTTTCATTTTTTCCTTTCCCCAATAAGTCTAGCATAGGCACCTTTCTTAGATTTTTTTGTAGGTTTTTTTTTTCTTTTTCCCTATAATAAAATAAGCATTGATTTTCTTGCATATGATCATTTCATTACATCGCATTAAAAAATAAATAAATAAAAAATAATAAAAATAAAAATAAATAAATAAATAAATAAATAAATAAATCCATGTCAAACTAAGCACAAGATATACCAATGATTTGAGGCACCCCTTGTAGCCACATCATATCACCTTTCACCCATCAAATATGCAATCCTTTTTTTTGATAAACCACTTTGAGCTTCGTCTAACGATAGACCTTTCATTTTTAAACCCATACCTACCTAACCTTGGGATGGGATGGTGTGCAACTAATGCAATTTTCAATTTCATAAAAAGCTTGAGTGACTTCAAAAGATTAAAATATCAAAATAGAAACAATAAAAGTGTACAAAAGGGCAAGTGTTCCAATGTCTTTGACATGAACATGTCTTTGATATGAACACGTCTCAGATTGCGTTTCTTATCGAGTGATCGGTACCGTGCTTGAGAAACATGAATGCCAAGTGAGTGATAGACCGCATGATCGGGATTGCCCACACTTATAAAAATAAAAAAAATGCAAAAGCAAAAATTGAAAAAAGAGTTAAAACACTCAATCATAAAAATACAAAGATTCAAAAGCAAGGTCGCACACCTTGGGAGCTTATCTAGGGCTTGAGCCTTTATCCCTTTCTTCTATAACCTTTAGCCTAACCACGTTACAACCCTTAAAAGACCTCTTTGAGGTATACACCCACTTATGCGAGGTTCGGCTAGAGCTACGTTTGGCCTAATTCCTAACGGATACGTAGGCAACCTCACATTAGGGTGCGACCGTAATAAAGATGCATTCACATTTACGTTCATAATTGATCATATCTAGGAATTTCCAATGCTCATCCCTAACCATGTAAAGCTAGACTTGGGGGCTTGATCCTTACATTATTACCCTACCCAGCTTAAGAGACACCATCATTTGACTCTTTTCAATATATTTTTCCACACACTTAGCCCTTGCGGCCTAACTTTAGTGTCACTTTCACACACTACACAGATACATGACCAAATAGTCTTTCCCTTAGGAACCATTTGTCATGAATCTTAACACGACGTTGGAGCATACTTTGTCATAACAAAATCACTCATCACTCATCATTGCATCATAAAGTAAGAAGTACTTAGCCTCCGCGCCTAAGTTACCTAAATACTTTCATTATCGAGTCAACCAGGATAGTCTAAGATGTTACAATCCTTGTACTGTGAGAGACAACGTTAACAGAATAAGCTCTTTCAACATGCACCATCAAAAACTTCGCTTCTTTCTTTTTTCGCGTCTTTCTTTTTCAGGAGAAAGTCGGTACCCTCCATAAAAATGACGGAAATATTTGCATTTTCAAGTCACACGATCACATTACAATGCACACACGAGTCATGTATACATTGAGTCATTTCGTGTTATCACATCGAGTTAAGTTTACGCACACGAGTCGATTTGAGTACATCAAGTTACACGTCGAGTCAAGCAACACTAAGTCTTAGGTCAACCCTAAAGAAAGATAAGAAAAGTACTATAGTCCACAATATAAATGCAAGTACATTCAAGTGAGCAAGAACATTCTCGGATTTTTTCAAAAAACCGCGAATGAAAACCTGACTCCAGCGTCAGACGACAAGGCAATCGCCCGGAGATAGAAGAAAAGCGCGGCGCTAGAGTCTTCCAGCAGGCACCAGTGCGGCGGTGCAATGCATGGCCCCATGCTAAATTATGCAGATCTCATACAACAATTTTGGTTTCTTTGGTACGCCAGTTAGCCCCTATAAGCAAATTGACATGATTAGTAGTCGGCTCGATTACAATCGCAGTAAGTGATTGACCTGACGACGATCGTCTCACTTAGCTTAAGTGCCTAAGCATTGGCTCATTATAAGCGCCAAGGCATCGGTTCCAAAACAAGCACTTATACGACAATTTTTCCAAGATTGGATTGTCATCCCCAACTGACAATATTTCCAAAAGTGGATTGTCGCGCATTCTTCTTAAACGACAATTTTTCCAAGATTGGATTGTCATCTCTGGAAAAGTTTCCAAGCTTGGATTGTTGTGCTCCTTCTCTATTTGGCAAGTTTTTACAAGTTCGGATTGTCATACATTCATAAAATCTTCGACAATTTTTCCAAGATTAGATTTTCATCTCTGGCAAAGTTTCCAAGCGTGGATTATTGTGCTCCTTCTCTATTTGGCAAGTTTTTCCAAGTTTGGATTGTCATACATTCATAAAATCTTCGACAATTTTTCGAAGATTGGATTGTCATCCCTGGCAAAGTTTCCAAGCGTGGATTGTAGTGCTCCTTCTATGTTTGGCAATTTTTTCCAAGTTCGGATTGTCATCTCTGGCAATTTTTCCAAGATTGGATTGTCATACACATAGTTCCCTATGGCAAAATTTCCCAAAGGATTGTCGTAGTTCTCTATTCATCATAAATTTCGGCAAAGGTTCCTTAACGTGGATTGTCATTCATTTCAGTAAGTGGCAAATTTTCCCGAAGTGGATTGTCGGTCGACTCTTTTTCACAAATGTTCCAAGATGCGGATTGTCAATAGTGGCAATATTCTCCTAAAAGGATTGTTGCATAGCGTTGGCAAATTTCCAAGGTGGATTGCTTTCAAGAATTATATTCCAAGATGTAGATTATCGATCGTAGCAAAGTTCTTATGACAGATTGTTATGAAGCATTGACAACTTTCCCTAAATCGGATTTTCATACATCATACAAGAGTCGTGTAGACAACTGTTCCTGAAGAAAAGAGGATTGTCATCACCCAAAGCATCAACAGCAAAATTCAAGCAGCATTAAAGACTGACAGGCGTTGATCTTCGATAATTTTCTTCGGAATATTATCGTGACAATTGAAGGTGATTTCAAGCGGAGTTATCTTCGATCGTGTTCACTAAGATGTGGAAGATGGTCATAAAGCGGAAGAGGATCGTTTCAAGTGCAGCAATCTTCGATAGTGTTCCCTGGCTTGCGGAAGATTATCACAGCGGAAATTGGAGGCAGTTACAAGCGTAGCAGTCTTCAGGCGGGATGGCGTTCTCTAGCTTGTGGAAGGTCGTCAAAACAAAATGCAACAAACCGGTTACCTCCAGAGACGAGTGCTCGACGGTGCAAGATACGCGTTTCTTAACTCTTTTATTTGTTTTAACTAACGCTAGTTTATAGGTATCGGCGTTACAAGAATGATTTGGGATCGCAGAATGTTCTGAATCATTCTCCGTCCCTATCGCTACTTTGACTTTCGTTTTCGAAGCATGCGTTTCTCCAAACTCATTCAAAGTGGGGGCTTCTGTAGACACCCAAATGTGTCTCCCCAAAACCAAACCCAGTGATGAATACCTTTCATGTCATTTAATTATCGAACGAAGTGAAGGTGTGAAAGGTCAGGTGTTGCGGTTGGTTTTTATTAAAAATTCTTTCTTTCTGTTTTCGAAAAACAACTCTATTTTATGAAAATAGCCAATCCAGTTTAGTTTGGTCAACGACAAGGGTCCAATAATAGTGTAGTTTGATGGAGTTTGCAAAGAGCTTTCCAACGATATATTATAAGCCCAATTCCGATGAATAATGAGGAAGTTATGGCCAAAATACTAAACTAGGCCCGGTTTGATCTTTACATGCGGCCCGATGATCAAGGGGAGGGCCCAATGTTAATTATTATTCCTAAAATTATTAGAATTAATTATAGTCTTCTAATATTCTCTAGAAGGTTCTCTTAAATCCTAATAAAATTAGAATTAATAATTATATTTTTATGAGTTTTACTTGGAATAAATATTATTATATGAAAAATACGATTTCAGTTTTCATACGGACTTTACAAGTCAATTTTGATTGATAAGTGGACTCCGTGTTTGAAAGCGCGTAGGAATCCAGGCTATCACCAAACGACAGGCCTGTTGCTACGCGACAAGCCTTGTCGCCACGCGACAGAGCTTATCGCCAAGCGACAAAGTCGGTTTTCTGGCGACAGCGTGGAGTTTTATTCCTTATCAAATTCTACCTATTTCCGGACTGTTTTCTTATAAATAGGGTCCTGAACCTCCGTTTTTAATCATCTACAATCAACAATCTCTCTCTTTCTCTCTCTAAAGCTAGAAGCTTTTCTTCTCTCTTTTTTTTTTCTAAACCTTCCCTCTCTCAAAATTCCTCATACAATAGCACTAGACACACCTAGGCGAGTTCGAAATTGCCTTTGCCCTAGACGTGAAAGGTTATAATTTCTGAGGGTTTGGTCCCAAATCTCTATTTCAATTATTTGATTAAATTGTTTGATTTTATTATTTTCCTTGACGTTACTAACGCGTGTATTTTGTTATTAGAAAGAGGTACGAGGCATCAAAGTATTTAATCTTATTGCTTTATTCTTGTAGAAAGCATGTTTAATTCCTAGTATCATGTTAGGATGTTATTATTGCTTTCTAGTATCATGTTTAGGGTGCCTTTTACTCTTTTCTAATAGCATGTAAATATCATGTTAGGGCTAAATATTTGATTTTTAATGCTTAGTGATATGCTAGGATTTGTTATTAATCTTGTTAGTATCATGCCTAGGATCTTGCTATTATTATGCTTTAGCGTTGATATGATTATTTATAATTATGATTTATGATTATTATGTTGCTTGATGCTTATTTATTGTTATTGCTTGATCACGCCTTTTATGCATGTTTAAAGGGAATTTGTACTTGTAATCACGCTTAATAAGATAATTAATAATCTTGTTTAGGGATAATATGATTATAATTCAAGAGATCTCCAATAATAGTTTTGTCTGTGCATTAAAATTCAACCAACATAGACTAATTAGGTTTAGGGTTAATCTGTTGATTGCAAATAAAGTAGAGGCCTATTTTTAGGGCGGGTTCAATCTCTTTTAGGTTGGATTTGTACCTTCATCCTCGAACCCTATTTGGTTCCAGACCTTTTGGAGTTGACAATCTCATGGATCGTTAAGGGGTGTAACCTTCATCCTGTGAACGGTTTATCGGTTCCTAAAACTTGTTGGCGACTCTTTTGCTCTTGCTTCCTTCCCTTTGAACGCCACCATACTTAAGTGTATGATCACTGTGGGGTTCAAGTTTGGGGTAATGCTTGAAATATTCCCTACACCTATAAATACCTAACTTGGGATATTGGGAAAATCACTTGAGTAAATGTTGAAAAAGGCATCAAAGTGTGTAACCTTTTAACACAATTGATTACTCGGGTTTAGGTTGAGCCTTACTAACTCCAAGGCAATAGACCAATTTCTGTGCTCGGGTTGCGGGTGGATTTCGTTGGAGGTCCTCGTATGAGTGGGGCTAAGGGCTTTCGAAGTAAAATCTCAATTAAGTGAGTGAAGCACGCGACAAAGGTATTAATCTCTTTCTTAATCATGTTGTTTAAGTTAATTATGCTTTATGGTTATAATTATTGTGAGTGTGATCTTGGCTCGGGTTTCCTTCCGCGGTGGGTCGGACTCACCGCAACCCAACACATCATTTATTTATACTTTGGATATATATTTATGATTATATATATGAATTATATGTTAGATGCATGTTTAGGATTTCAAATGTTGCGCTGATTAATTATGTTCACTTAAATCAACCAACATAGAAACTCTAGAACCCTAAAATACTGAGTAAAATTTGCCATTCCAAAACAACACTTACCGACCTATTGAGAGTAGTGATGGGCTACGCCAAAGCGAGGCATCACTATTTCTCCCTAGGATACATAAGGCATACTGGGTATGCATGTTGGTTTTTGTTATACTTAACGATATGAGTGATAGAGTCCTAACATGTCATGGTAAAGTGGTGAAGTTGTTGAGAGAGCATTAGATGCGACGATTTATCTAACCAAGAGTGGCCTAGAGCCATTAGCAAAGAGTTGCTTACTATAGAATATTGAGTGTTAAGACAAGCCAAAGCATTCTTAACTACTCATTGATTCTTTGGATCTTTGAATTGACTTTTACTCACCAAATGGGGATAATTTAATGTGTGAATAAGACGCTTAAATAACTTTGATTAATATGAATGATTTCAATATTATTTTAATATTATGAATGGTTTTTCATTTCAAATTCTTTCAATTGTAGAACAATGTCTGCAAATAACTCTAGCAACCAATTCTCGTTGCGCTCAATGCTCGGCAAGGAGAAGTTGATTGGGCCAAGTTTTCTTGATTGGAAAAGGAACTAGCGTATAGTTCTCATGAAAGAGCAAAAGGAATATGTCCTTGATGAGGAAATTCCCGAGACTCCCAATGAGGAGGTGACTCAAGCTTCCCTAAACAAATTGCCAATCGGGATGTTAAATGCAATCAAGTTGGCCACAATGTCTCCCGAACTTCAAAAGACTTTCTTTTAGAAGGAGATAACTTTTGTGATAATTTCTGAGCCACAGAACATGTTCCAAGAGCAGGCCTAAACTGAAAGGTTTGAAACCCACAAAGAGATACTTGAGAGCAAGCTCAAGAAAGGAGCGTTAGTCAGCCCACATGTACACAAAATGATAGGATTATTTGAGGATATGGGAAGGCTTAACACAAGGTATTCAACCAAGATGGAAATTGACATCAATCATCACTCGCTGCACAAAGGCTATGATCAGTTCAACATGAACTATAACATTTACAGCATGGAGAAAACCCTTACCGAGCTTCATGGTATGTTGAATCAAGCTGGGCATACGCACAAGGATGAGGGGAAGCATGATATGCTCATGATCAAAAAGGGCAAGCCGTTCAAACACTCATGCAAGAAGAAGAAAGGCTTTAAGGGGAAAGGCAAGAAGACCTTTCCGCCCATTTCAAAAGCTACCAAGGATAACAAGGAAAAGAAGGTAGCATCTTCTAAATCTGATTCCGAATGCTTCTATTGTAAGAAGAAGGGACATTGGAAGAGTGATTGCCTTAAATTCAAGGAAGATAAGAAGAACGAAACCGTTGCTTTTGGATCAAGTATGTTCGTTATAGACTTAAACTTCACTAGCTCAACATCATGGGTATTAGATACCGGATGTGGCTCACACCTTTGTTCCAATTCTCAGGGACTAAGGAACATTAGGAAGCTAGTGAAGGGAGAGGTTGAACTCCAGGTAGGCAATGAAGCCAGAATTGTAGCCGTATCCGTAGGAATTTTCACTTTGTCTTTGCCATGGGGGCTAGTTTTGGAACTCGAAAACTGTTATTATGCTAACTACATTACCAAAATCATTATTTCAATTCTGGATGTGGCACGGCATAGGCCCCGGGTCACGGTGCATAATTCTGCCCAAAATATGTCCAGATTAATTCCTAACCTAATTCTAAATAATTAAGGTTCGGTATTTTCAAGTGTCGTTTTATAGTTCCGGACATATTTAGGATATTATTCATTAATCAGACTCAATTAATAAATAATACAAAATGAAATAAAAAGGTTCGGGCTAAAGTATAAATTGGACTATGCATTGACTAAACATTAGGACTGATCCGTTGACTATTTTGTGAGCTGAGTTTAATTGAATAAGGATTTTAAGCACTCCCGGGGTTAAATACTCAACCCGACCAATAATGGCGGTGAAAGGTTGTTCATCATCGGGTTTGGTTTCGGGAAGACATTTTTAGGTGTCTATAGAAGCCCCCACTTTGACTGAGTTTGTAGATACGTAAGTTTAAAAAACGATAGTCAAAGTAGTCGATAGGAACGGGAAATTATTGAAAACGTTTTGCGATCCTAAATCACTCTTTATACGCCGATACCTGCAGAAAAGCGTTAGTTCCACAGATAAAAGAGTAATGGGATAGAATGCGTATCTGCCAGCAGTGTATCGGTGACGAATATGTTTGATGGTATTTGACACCAGTGTATCAGAGGAAAATAAGTTCGGTACCTTTCTATGCTTGAAGAAATCTGTGGATAAATGTTGTTGTGATATAATCGCCGACTTCTTCGCCTCGAAAGGTGGCAACGACCGACAATTATTCATGCTTGAGGAAAAACTTGTCTGATGATGAGATTACAAGTCTCTGCGTATTGAGAAACTTGTGCCGTGAATCTTCTTCGCTTGGGAGATGATCACAAAAAAATGATGATGGTTAGATTCTCCCCAACATGGGTCGTAGATGTTTCACTTCTCCCCGAACGTGGGTTGTAGTTGGTTTGATTGTCCCCGAACGTGGGCTGTAAATGGTTTGACTGTTCCCGAACGTGGGCTGTAGATGATTAGACCTTCAAGCCGAATATATTTGATCGTATTAGATGCTCAAAACATCGAAAATATGATTTGATGCTTGCTAGGGGAAAAATGGTAATTTTGGTACCATTTAAATATTAGTTAAAATTTCCTACAAGTTTTCGATGAAGAAATAACTGTCAAAAAGCTGCGAAAAGCTGTTTAAACTTGGTCAAATGATGCTTTGGAATATTCGCTGAAGATTTCTACGGTTTATAGGAAACGCGCATTTACCGCGTCACAAGGCCAAGCACCGTGATACGGTGTGTTTTGTCGTCACGCGGCGTTTATGTTCGTGACGCGGCGTTTTTTCCTGCTGAATTAGTCACGTGTGCTTGAATTTTTTTTTCGGCTTCTGCTCCTTTTATGCTGATGTTTTGCCGCTGTAGACACCTAAAAATGTCTCCCTGAAACCAAACCCGATGATGAATAACTTTTCACCACCATTATTGGTCGGGTTGAGTATTTAATCCCGGGAGTGCTTAAAATTCATATTAAATCAAACTCAGTTCATAAAATCAGTCCTAGTGTTTAGTCAAAGCATAGTCCAATTTTTATTTTGGCCCAAACCTTTTTATTCCATTTCATATTATTTATTAGGAAATTTTGTGAAAAACTACCTATTATAGTCCAAAATTTGCGAGAAACTACCTATTAAAAAAAATGTTGTAATTGACTCCTAATTTTTGAAAAATGTTGTAATTTACTACCTTAGGCCGAAATATGAAGTTTGACCAACATTTTCCGGCGTTGACTTGGTCACGTTGATTTGGGAAAGAAAGGGGTCATTAAGTGTCACGTGATGGTCACATGACCAAGTCAACACCGGAGAATATTGGTATAACTTCATGTTCTAGCCTAAGGTAGTAAATTACAACGTTTTTCAAAAATTAGGTAGTCAATTACAACATTTTTTTGTCCCGCGTCACACTAAAGTGTACCATGTCACGGCATGCTGCTGACGTGGGGCGGCATTATTTTTAGGGTTTTTATCTTTTTAGGGTTCCGTGTATTCCTTCAGCTCATTTCTCTATAAATACCCCCTCATTTCTGTTGTTCGGGGCATCAAGTAACATTCTCTTCTCTTTTCTATGCTCTAACCTAAAAACTAGCCTACCTTATTCTTCCAAAATACATTCCTTAAGCACTCCAAGGAGTCCGTACTGTACCCGAGGTTCTGTCCTTAAACCAAGGCGTGAAAGGTAGAACTGTTTGAGGGTTTGGACCCAAATAAACTCCATTTCATTTAATTTTAATTACTGTTTTATTATTTCCTTGAAGTTACTAACTCGTTTATTGTTTTATCGTTGCAAGCAAGCAAAATCAAAGTAACCAATCATGTTCCTTTTATTTCTATAATTTTTCTAATGATTTTATATCATTGGATTATCGTCAAATTGATTTCAATATAAATGTTTATTCTATTATTATTTATTGATCACCATATTGCATGTTTAAAGGGAATTTGTAATTGAAAATCACGCCTAATAAGATAATTTGGACGACTAGTTTAGGTTTCTTTTTAATCTTGTTGTTTAATCAAGTGATCACAATATTTTAGAATTATGTGTTGCATTAATGTTCAACCAATTTAGCATAATAATAGTTTGGAGCAAATTGAATATTTTGTTTGCATGCCTTTGAGATTGCAGGAATTACTTTTCACTATGAGAATCGAGTAGAGGCCAATACGGGCGAATGTGACTCCATGACTCACTTTGTACCATCATCCCCAATCCTCCTTTCGTGGTTCCGAACCATATGGAGTTACTAATCTCATGGATTATGAATGGGGTGTAACCTTCACGGGTCAATCGTTGTGGCCTTTGGTTGTCCCTTAATCGTGGTTGCCTTTTATGATCCTTGAACGGCTTACAAGTTTCTTAAAAATTGTTGGTGGCTCCCTACTTTCCTTGTCCCTAATCGTATTATGTCAATTCCCACTTCCGATGAGTGCCAAGCATATTTTCACATGCTTTAACGTAGGCGCACTTCAAACGACGCCTACAGTCGCGTCACGATAGTGGGTACCGTGTTACCGCACCTGATACCGTCACGTGGGATATTACACCGTCTCACGGTTCTTTTGTTTTGCCTTTAAATTTGAAAATCACAGCTTCTTCAATTCAGTTTCATTTTTGCTGTTCAGGTTCGCGTTCGTTACTGCTGCGGTTTTTCGGGCTTACCTCACTCGTTTCTTCACCATTTTCGCTCAAATTTCTTGCAAAGTTCCTCATTTACAAATTCCTACAAGGATCCATGTAAGTTTACATGCTTCTTGTCTAAAATTTCGCTGTAAATGAGTAATTTTTGTGTAAAAACCCTTGAAAAATCAAATTGGGGGTTTTTTATTTTGAGGTTTTATGTTGAAATTCTTGCTATGAATTTGCTTGTTCATGTGTGTATGTTTGTTTGTGAACAATTTGAGACCATGTTTGCATGATTTGATGAAGAAATGAACAAATCACCTTTTTTGGTACTACTTTGTGCGTGAATGGTGTTCATGTTGTTCTTGTTGTGTTTTGTAACTTGAAATGATGATATAATTGTTGTAGATCTTGTAAAACATAATATGATGTCCAGATCTGTTGTTTTCGTGCAATTTCAAAACATGCTCTGTTTTTCACATATACTACATTGTCATGGAGAGCATAGTATCATGCGGATAGGAAAACTGTTGTATTAGTTTGTCATGGAGAAACTAAATACTAGAAATGATTCCATTATTTTGCTAATTTTTAGCCTTGAGGTAAAGATTGAGCGTATAACGGAAAATGCGACTTTAGGTAGTTGTCATGCTGTTTTGAATAAATAACTTAGGAAATGATGCTAAGTTTTTAGATTTTTATCTTTTTTTGACATAATAGCATGCCTAGACAACAAGACCGAGATATTTCTACTCGTGGCCGGCATCAGGCTTTAAGAGAGGACACTCCTTTGGTTCCCGAGGATATGGACGAGGCCTTGGAGCTCGAGCCTTGCCCCTCTACGATTAGGGGTAGGTGGACCCCACCCTCTTGGACACTAAATAAGCTAGTAATTTGTCATGAGAGCAACGTTTCTCACCGTTTACTTGTCGGATTAGTCGATGGTGTACTTGGCCATCATGGTTCAGGAGCTGGAGACTTGATTCCCCGGCTATACGGGCTCATCACAAGAGATCCTATTACCAATGCATTGTGGGAGTCTGCTAGTTAAGCGATTTTTACTCAGCGGTTGTGGGATTTCGTAGCCCCAGAGGCTGTGGTTCGATAGTCATCTGAGCCTTGTTGGAGTATTTTTGGGATACTACCAACACTTTCCACCTCGCTTGGGGGGAGATGACGGTGACTCCTCTCGTTTTCAACATGATCAGCGGCCTGCGTTTCACTGATCGGCCCATTTAGCAGATACCTGACCTCACTTAGGGGGCTAGTGAGGTAGCGGACTTATTAGTGTTGGGGTTTGGTGAGTCCGACTCACCGCGGAAAAAAACCCAAAACCAAGACCGCACTCGCAATAAATAAAACCATAAACATAATTAAATTAATGACAAGATTAAGATAATAATTATACCTTTGACGCGTGCTTCGCCCAACCTCGAGGGGCTCTTACTTTGAAAGCTAGCCTCGAAAATATGACGACCTCTAACGGAAGTCCACCCACAACTCGAACACCGACTAGGTCCAATACCTTGGAGTTAGCAAGGCCTGACCAAAACCCGAGTAATTAAGTTCAAAGGCTTTCACAAAGGTGATGCCTTTTCAACTCTTGAGTTCAAAGGTTTTCACTACTAGTGATGCCTTTTCCAACTCTTACTCAAGTGCTTTTCCCAATACCCCAAGTTGCGTATTTATAGGGAAATGCAAGAGTGTGAAAATCTCTCCTATTAATGTGGGAGAATTTGATTTTCCCATTTTATTTTAAAGCTAAAATAAAATTAATAATCAAACTAGTAATAAATCAACAAGTGGCAAGCATACAAGGAGGAGTAGGTGAGGACCATTTGGAGGGGGGGGGGACCAAACTTGCTCCCCACTCTCACTCCAATAATCGGCCATCTCAACCCCATAGCCCCAAATTAAATTACGCCACGTGGCACCCACACTTGGGCACTAAGGCACCCAAGGTGGGCTGCCATGTGCTACAGCCCAACAGGCCACACACCAAGTGCGGGTTGCTTGGCCGAGGCTAGCTGCCAGCACGCCGTGCACAATGTGCGGGCTGCTAGCTAATGCCTGCTAGCATGCTTCGCACATTGGTGCAGGCTACTAGTTGCGGCCTGCTAGCATGCCTCACTCATTGGTACGGGCTACTAGCTGCCACGGCCTAGCAAGCCACGCACCAATTGTGCGGGCTGCTAGCTGTCGTATGCTAGCACAGCCACGCTCACTAGTGTTGGCTGCTAGCTGCGGTGTACTAGCCTAGCCCCGCACTTGGTGCGTGCTGCTAGCATTTTCCGCGCCCCTAACACTCAGTTTTCCGAAGCTAGGGGTATTTTGGTTATTATTGATTTATTATTATTTTCACGTCTCGTCTTTTTACTATTTTCGACTCGACTTCCGACGCTCGGTTTCGACGCTTCAAGCTCGAATTTCCGACATCTAAATATTAATTACTCGGTCGACTTATTAATTAATTCCTAATTAATTCGTCGCTTCGGCTCTTTAGTTGCTTAGGTGTCACCCAAAGGGTTCAGTCAAGATTAAGCTGTAATATTAATTATGCAGTAATATTACTGATCGGAAGCGGCCTCCACCGAGGCATTCCGGTCACTTGACCTTACAGAAAAATTAGCTTTCTAATAATTCCGAACCCCTTATCGGAATAATAAACTTGTTCGAAGAACACTATTCCTTTCAATCTCCCACTTGTCCTTCCAAACAAGTGTGCTTTTAGTGTATAGCCCTTTTTCTATGTCGCTTAATGCCTCTTCATGAACTATAAGGTAAGATTAATTTGTCATCCTTATTACGTCCAGAAGTGTTTCTCGATTCCGAGTCCGACTGTCAATAAACAGATGATTTATAAAATCCATCCGAACACGGCCATGCATTTTAAAGTCTCGCTCTATGAGAGGCCTTGTAAACAACAAAGACATCTTCCCTAATTTTTAGTAGGGGGACATTTCCAGTCTTGTAATGTAGCTTCTCTTACTAAGAGGACCTAGCCGCCCGAGTGATGCCGGCAGACGTTTGACAATCATCAAAGCGGACTAGTACTCAAACAAGAAAGCTCACAATACTCATGGTCGAGGAAAAAGGTTCCGATAGCAATAATGAGAAGTATACTTATGACGATTTTTAATCTCTTAATGTATTCTCATAGGTCGATCCAGTATGGTTCTAAACCAATACCTGTGCCAATGATTCATGACGTTCATGTCCTTGTAGCACAAGAAACGGTGCTATAAATCAAACTACACACTAATCTCAAATGGTCATTAATAGTCCATTGTTTAAATGACCTCGATTAGGGATAATTTTCTATTATAACATTCAATGTTCACTTAATAGGTGTTTCCTTACCAAGACTGGTCTTTATACCCTATTTTGAATATTCCAAGAATCAAATGGACTCATTATTTAATTCTAAACCACAATTAAATAGCCAACGGAGTGATTTAAATCGCATGAAAAATTTAATTACTCCAAAACTGAATGGTTCATCATAGTGCTTTACATTAAAATTGTCCAAAATTAATTAAAGCACTAAAATAAGGAAATCAAAGCCAATCTCCGATGTGCCTGATTCCCATTGCCTCAATGTGCTTGTTGTGCTTTACTTGAGGTAAAGGTTTAGTCAGTGGATCGGCTACATTGTTATCCGTTCCAACTTTACAAATTCTGATTTCACCTTCTGATTTCCATTCTCGAGTCATGTGAAACCGCCGCTTGACATGTTTGACCTTCTGATGTTCTCTTGGCTCTCTGGCCTGAGCAATAGCTCCATTGTTGTCACAATAGAGGTCTATTGGACCTTCGATGGAGGGTAAAACACCAAGTTCACCAATGAACTTGCGAATCTAAACTGCCTCCTTAGCTGCCTCAGATGCTGCTAAGTATTCGGCTTCAGTTGTAGAATCTGTAGTTGTGCTTTGCTTAGTACTCTTCCAACTAAACGCTCCTCCATTGAGACAGAATATGTACCCAAATTGTGACTTGAAGTCGTCTTTGTCTGTCTAGAAGCTTGGGTCGATATAACCCTGAATAACTAATTCATCTCTGCCACCATAGACTAGGAATTTATCCTTGTTCCTTTTCAGGTACTTTAGGATATTCTTGGCCGCATTCCAATGCGCCTCTCCTGGGTCTGATTGGTATCGGCTCGTAGCGCTCAAGGCATACGATACATCTGGCCTAGTACATATCATGGAATACATGATCGATCCAATTACCGAAGCATATGGAATCTGATTCATCCTTTCTCGCTCGTCAGGTGTCTTAGGACACTGCTTCTTGCTTAGGGTTATGCCATGAGACATGGGTAGGTGATCGCTCTTGGCCCCTTCCATTTGGAAACGAGCTAGTACCTTATCAATATAAGTACTATGACTCAATCCTATCATCCTTTTCGATCTATCCCTATAGATCTTGATGCCTAGTATGTATTGAGCCTCTCCCAAGTCTTTTATTGAGAAACAATTTCCGAGCCAAGCCTTTACGGACTCTAACAACGGAATGCTGTTTCCAATGAGTAATATGTCATCGACATATAAGACTAGGAAGACGATTTCACTCCCACTGACCTTCTTGTAAACACAAGACTCATCTTGATTCTTGATAAAACCAAACTTACTGATGGCTTCATCGAATTGCAGATTCCAACTTCTGCTTGCTTGCTTTAATCCATAAATGGACTTCTTAAGCTTGCATACCTTTCCAGCGTCGTTTTGGTCGACAAAACCTTCAGGCTGTGTTATATACACAATTTCTTCCAAAATACCATTTAGGAAGGCGGTTTTGACGTCCATCTGCCATATTTCATAATTGTAATGTGCAGCAATCGTTAGGAGAATTCGAACGGATTTAAGCATTGTGACTGGAGAAAAGGTTTCATCGTAATCAATACCATGAACTTGTCTATAACCTTTTGCTACCAATCTAGCTTTGTAAATGAATACATTTCCATCTGTGTCGGTTTTCAACTTGAAAATCCACTTACATTCGATAGGTGTGTAACCTTCGGGTAAGTCAACCAAGTCCTAGACTTGATTTTCAAACATGGAATCAATTTCAGATCTCATGGCCTCTTGCCATTTAGCAGAGTCGGTGCTTGCCATCGCTTGCTTGTAGGTTGTTGGTTCATCTCCATCCATGATCAAGATGTCCTGATTCCCGGTTAATACTAAACCAAGATATCTATCAGGTTGAGATCTCGGCCTTTGAGACCTACGTAGGGTAATGGACTGAGCATTTGCATTGTCGGTTCGACTTTGCATATTTTGATCACTTTGACCTTTGTCAACAGATGCTGTTTGAGCACTTTGATTGTCATTCTGACTTTATTGCTCATCCTCACGAACTTCTTCGAGTTCGATTTTCCTCCCACTTGTCATTTTGGAAAGGTGTTCCTTCTCCAAAAAGACATCATCGCTAGAAACAAACACTTTGTTCTCCGATATGTTGTAGAAGTAATACCCTTTGGTTTCTTTTGGGTAGTCCACAAAGTAAACCTTATCAGATTTGGGATGAAGTTTGTCAGAAATCGATTTCTTGACATATGCTTCGTATCCCCATATCTTTAGAAAAGACAACCTAGGTGGTTTCTTCATCCATAACTCGTATGGAGTCTTTTCTACAGCTTTTGATGGAGCACCGTTCAGTGTTAGTGCCGCAGTTAAAAGTGTGTGTCCCCAGAAAGAGATAGGAAGATCACTAAGACCCATGGTTGATTGTACCATGTCTAATAAGGTCCGATTTCTCCGTTCGGATACTCCGTTCCATTGTGGAGTTCCCTGAGGTGTCAGTTCTGAAAGTATACCATGATATTTCATATGGTCATCAAATTCTTAGCTCAAGTATTCACCACCTCGATTCTACCGAAGGGCTTTGATTTTCTTGCCAAGCTGATTTTCCACATCACTCTGAAATTCTTTGAACTTGTCAAAAAATTCAGATTTACGCGACATGAGGTAGGCATAGCCATATCTACTATAGTCGTCTATGCAGGTGATGAAATATCGATGTCCATTTCTTGTGGCGGAGCTCATTGATCCACATACATCGGTATGTATTAGACCCAATAAGTCACCTACTCTTTCCCAACTTGGAGAATGGATTTTTTATCATCTTGCCTAATAAACATCCTTCACAATTCTCAAAAGATTCTAAATCTAAAGAGTCAAGAACGCCTTCTTATAGAAGCTTCTTGATATGTTTGATGTTACTGTGGCCAAGACAACAATGCCACAAGTGAGTTTGATTTGATTCCATGGTCATAGCTCTTTTGGTATCATAATAAAAAAAATTTTCTAAACACACGAAAGTGTCATTTCCATAAATATATACAAGACATGAAACAAAAGTCTTGTGATCAAAGTTAAAATGACGTCCAACATCATGAGATCAAAGTATGGTAGATAAAACTCAACAAGTTTTAGAATTTAGGCAAAACACATGAGATTACAAGCTTTCTTTGGATAGATTATCTTCATCTTCCACTTGTGTACTCATGTCCACTTGAAAAGCGCCGCTCACTTTGTTCCTGAAATAGGAGCACAAAGTGAGTCAATTTTCCGGTATCTAATTGTAGACACCCAAATGTGTCTCCCCAAAACCAAACCCAGTGATGAATACCTTTTGCGTCGAATGATAATCGAATAAGGTGAAAGTGTGAAAGGTCAGGTGCTGCGGTTGGTTTTTATTTAAAAACTCTTTCTTTCTGTTTTCGAAAAACAACTCTATTTTATGAGAACAGCCAATCCAGTTTAGTTTGGTCCATGACAAGGGTCCAAAAATAGTTTAGTTGGATGGGGCTTGCAAAGAGCTTTCCAACGATATATTATAAGCCCAATTCCGATGAATAATGAAAAAGTTATGGCCAAAATACTAAACTAGGCCCGGTTTGATCTTTACATGCGGCCCAATGATCTAGGGGAGGGCCCAATGCTAATTATTATTCCTAAAATCATTAGAATTAATTATAGTATTCTAGAATTCTCTAGAAGGTTCTTTTAAGTAATAATAGAATTAGAATTAATAAATAGATCTTTTGATAAGTTTTATTTGGAATAAAATATTATTTTATGAAAAATACGGTTTCAGTTTTCATACGGACTTTAGAAATCAATTTTGATTGATAAGTGGACTCCGTATGTGAAAGCGCGTAGGAATCCAGGCTGTCGCCAAACGACAGGCTTGTCGCGACGCAACAAGGTCGGTTTTGCAGCGACAGAGTGGAGTTTTATTCCTTATCAAATTCTACTTATTTCCGGACTGTTTTCTTATAAAAAGGGTCCTGAACCTCCGTTTTCAATCATCTACAATTCACAATCATTCATCAATTCTCATCATCAAATTTCTCTCTATGCTCTCATCTCTCTAACTTTTCTCAAACAAAATTCCGCATACACGAGATCTAGACACACCTAGCCAAGTTCGAAGTTGCCTTCGCCCTAGACGTGAAAGGTTATAATTTCTGAGGGTTTGGTCCCTAATCTCTATTTCAATTATTTAATTTAATTTTTTGATTTTATATTTTCCTTGAAGTTACTAACGCGTGTATTTTGTTATTAGAAAGAGGTACGAGGCATCAAAGTATGTAATCTTATTGCTCTATTCTTATAGAAAGCATGTTTAAATTTATTTAATTCCTAGTATCATGTTAGGATGTTATTATTGCTTTCTAGTATCATGTTTAGGGTGCCTTTTACTCTTTTCTAATATCATGCTAGTACCATGTTAGGTTTAAAGCTTTGATCTTTAACGCATAGTGACATGCTAGGGTTTGTTATTAATCTTGTTAGTATCATGCCTAGGATCTTGCTATTATTACGCTTTAGCGTTATTATGATTGTTATTATGATTATTATTATGATGATTATTATTTTTATTATTATTATGTTGCTTGATGCTTATTTATTGTTATTGCTTGATCACACCTTTTATGCATGTTTAAAGGGAATTTGTATTTGTAATCACGCTTAATAAGATAATTAATAATCTTGTTTAGGCTAATTTGATTATAATTCAAGTGATCGCCAATAATATTTTTATTTGTGCATTTAAATTCAACCAACATAGATAAACAGGTTTAGGGTTAATCTATTGATTGCATGTTAGTCAAAAGCGCACATGAATACGATAAGAATGAAGTAGAGGCCTATTATTAGGGCAGGTTTAATCTCTTTTTGGTTGGATTTCTACCTTCATCCCCGAACCCTATTTGGTTCAAGACCTTTTGGAGTTGACGATCTCATGGATCGTTAAGGGGTGTAATCTTCACCTTGTGAACGGTTTACAAGTTCCTAAAACTTGTTGGCGACTCTTTTGCTCCAGCTTCCTTCCCTTTGGACGCCACCATGCTTAAGTGTATGATCACAGTGGGGTTCAAGTTTGGGGTAATGCTTGAAATATTCCCTACACTAATACCTTATAAATTGCTTGTATTCAAGTGTTAAGATGATACCTGAGATTGAGGCTGCTTTTCCTCTTGCCTTATCTTCCAGATATTCGCTACATACTCTTTTGTAGTGACCTTGCTTACTACAATAGAAGCAGCACATCTTAGCCTTGTTCTTGAACTCCTTCTTCTTGGGCCTTAGAGCAAACTTAGCCGCCTTGCAGGAATAGGTTTTCTGGAGCTCTTGGACAACTTCCTTGTAGGATAGATTGTTCCGATTGTTGGTAAGTTGCATCTTAATTGCAATGTACCCCGAGTGGAGTGAGCTTAAAAGCATATGATCCGCTTGCTCATCCTCCATCGGCCTACCAATCAGTTCCATATGGTTAAATAACCTTGTAATCTTTTGTACATGGGCTTGAAATGGCATCCCGGGTCTAAGTCTTGCACTATAGACCTTTGCCCATACTTCTTGCCTCTCTTTGCTGAGACACCCATCTTGCGGTGGCTTGATCCTCATGTTAGATAGTGACCTAGTCACTTCCTCGACAAGTCCATCATAGTTGCCCTTGTTGCTCTTTGTGACCATCAGATTGACCACATCTTCTAGAGTTTTGAGGAGTACATTTGGAAGGTAGTTGGAGAATTTCTTCTTCCACTTTTCCGGAATGGAGTTTTCCATGAGTCGCGAGACTCTCTTTCAATCATAACTCCACTCCTCATGAGCCTCATCGCTCATAACCCCTTTTGAGTAGAGACTCGGGATGGGTGTATCCAAGATATGCTCTAGGTAGCAATTGCGGAGGGTCATACGGAGTTCTTCTTCCCATTCCTTAAAGTTCACAAAATTTAAGCTAAATGGTAACTTCTCGGGAAGATCTGGGAATATTAGATTGTTGATGATAGTTGAAGACATGATTCTACAATTAAAAGATTTTTTAATGAAAAACCATTCATGATGCTTAAATAA